>NC_057801.1:750695189-751295189 GCF_018294505.1 Triticum aestivum
GTACCGGTTGGTGCCACGAACCGGGACCAATGCCCCCCTTTAGTCCCGGTTAGTGCCACCAACCGGGACCAAAGGCCTCTGCGCTGCCCGCGTCGCGGCCAAAGTTTAGTCCCACCTCGCTAGCTGAGAGGGGCGCCGCAGTGGTTTATAAGCCCTGCTGCGGCTACCCTCTCGAGCTCCTCTCAAATGTAGGCTTACGGGCCTACTTACTACTGCTTTGCCTGATGGGTCTACTGGGCCTCCTGCGGGCCTGAATCCTGGCCCATGGTGGGTTTCTAGTCGTATTCAGGCCGTCGGGGCCCAGTAGGAGGCACTTTTTTTTCTTTACTTATTGTTGCTATTTTTAAAAAATTTCAAGTTTTTTTGTTTTGTTTTCTGCATTATTTATTTTCTTTTGTTTCTTTTCTTTATTTTTTAATTCATTTTGCTTTTAGTTTTAGAAAAATTATAAACTTTCTATTAGTGCCATTAGTTCTCAATTTGAAAACACTTTTTTTGTTTTTTTGTTTTGTTTCTTGCTTATTTTATTTTATTTTGTTTCTACTTACAAAAAAATACTTATTGTTGCTATTTTTATTTTTTTCCAGTTTTTTTGTTTTGTTTTCTGCATTATTTATTTTCTTACGAGGGCCGAACCATAAGACATTAAAGCATTTCAAATGAACTCTCAAAAAGTTGAAAGTTGAAAGTTAGCATGGTATCATAATATCGTCTATTACAAAGTTGGCATGGTATCATCATAATAGTTGCGGGAGAAAGTTTTTACCTTTTCTTCGCTTGTGTCATTTGCTTATTGCGCCGTAAGCATGGATAATCTTCATCGTTTATCAGGATGCTAGGGTCAGCCTTGACTTTGAAGGGAGGAATTTCACGAAACTTTTCATAATCTTCAGACATGTCTGTCTTGCCCTCCACTCCCACGATGTCCCTTTTTCCTGAAAGAACTATGTGGCGCTTTGGGTCATCGTATGATGTATTCGCTTCCTTATCTTTTTTTTTTCTCGGTCTGGTAGACATGTCCTTCACATAGATAACCTGTGCCACATCATTGGTTAGGACGAACGGTTCGTCAGTGTACCCAAGATTTTTCAGATCCACTGTTGTCATTCCGTACTGTGGGTCTACCTGTACCCCGCCTCCTGACAGATTGACCCATTTGCACTTAAATAAAGGGACCTTAAAATCATGTCCGTAGTCAAGTTCCCATATGTCCACTATGTAACCATAATATGTGTCCTTTCCCCTCTCGGTTGTTGCATCAAAGCGGACACCGCTGTTTTGGTTGGTGCTCTTTTGATCTTGATCAATCATGTAAAATGTATTCCCATTTATCTCGTATCCTTTCCAAATCGTAACAGTCGAAGATGGTCCCCTGGACAACAAGTACAACTCATCACAAACAGTGTTGTCACCTCTGAGACGTGCTTCCAACCAACTGCTGAAAGTCCTGATGTGTTCATATGTAATCCAGTCGTTGCACTGCTCCGGGTGTTTGGAGTGCAGATTATTCTTGTGTTCATCGACATACAGGGTCACCAAGGTAGAGTTCTGTAGAACTGTGTAGCGTGCTTGAGACCAAGAATATCCGTCCCTGCATATTATTGAGTCCCTTCCAAGCGTGCCTTTTCCAGCCAGTCTCCCCTCATACCGCGATTGAGGGAGACCTATCTTCTTAAGGCCAGGAATGAAGTCAACACAAAACAGGATGACATCCTCTGTTTGATGGCCCATGGAGATGCTTCCTTCTGGCCTAGCGCGGTTACGGACATATTTCTTTAGGACTCCCATGAACCTCTCAAAGGGGTACATATTGTGTAGAAATACGGGGCCCAGAATGACAATCTCGTCAACTAGATGAACTAGGACGTGCGTCATGATATTGAAGAAGGATGGTGGGAACACCAGCTCGAAACTGACAAGACATTGCACCACATCATTCCTTAGCCTTGGTATGATTTCTGGATCGATCACCTTCTGAGAGATTGCATTGAGGAATGCACATAGCTTCACAATGGCTAATCGGACGTTTTCCGATAGAAGCCCCCTCAATGCAACTGGAAGCAGTTGCGTTATAATCACGTGGCAGTCATGAGATTTTAGGTTCTGAAACTTTTTCTCTGACATATTTATTATTCCTTTTATATTCGACGAGAAGACAGTCGAGACCTTCATACTAAGCAGGCATTCAAAGAAGATTTCCTTCTCTTCTTTGGTAAGAGCATAGCTGGCAGGACCTTCATACTGCTTTGGAGGCATGCCGTCTTTTTCATGCGAACATTGCAGGTCCTCCCGTGCCTCAGCTGTATATTTTGTCTTCCCATACACGCCCAAATAGCCTAGCAGGTTCACGCAAAGGTTCTTCGTCACGTGCATCACGTCGATTGAAGAGCGGAGCTCTAGGTCTTTCCAGTAGGGTAGGTCCCAAAATATAGATTTCTTCTTCCACATGGGTGCGTGTCGCCCAGCGTCACTCGGAACAGCTAGTCCGCCGAGACCCTTTGCAAATATTACGTGTAAATCATTGACCATAGCAAGTACGTGATCACCGGTACGCATGGCGGGCTTCTTCCGGTGATCTGCCTCGCCTTTGAAATGCTTGCCTTTCTTTCGACATTGATGGTTGGTCGTAAGAAATCAACGATGGCCCAGGTACACATTCTTCCTGCGGCCTCCCAGGTATATACTATCGGTGTCAAGTAAACAGTGCGTGCATGCATGGTATCCCTTGTTTGTCTGTCCTGAAAGGTTACTGAGAGCGGGCCAATCATTGATGGTCACGAACAACAACGCCTTTAGGTGAAATTCCTCCTGTTTGTGCTCATCCCACATACGTACACCGTTTCCATTCCACAGCTGTAAAAGTTCTTCAACTAATGGCCTTAGGTACACATCAATGTCGCTGCTGGGTTGCTTAGGCCTTGGATGAGAACTGGCATCATAATGAACTTCCACTTCATGCACATCCAAGGAGGAAGGTTATACATACATAGTCACGGGCCAGGTGCTGTGATTGCTGCTCTGCTCCCCGAAAGGATTAATGCCATCCGCGCTTAAAGCAAACCATACGTTCCTTGGGTCACTTGCAAACTCATCGCAGTACTTTCTCTCGATTTTTCTCACATATAGGGCATGGACAACACATAAAACCATTCTGCTTTTGCCTCAGCCACTTCGAGAAAATCATGCACACCCTTAATGTACTCGGAGGTGTGTCTGTTACCGTACATCCATTGCCGATTCATCTACGTGCATTATATATAATTAAGTCTGTCAAAAATCATTACAGAACATCATGAATAGATAATTAAGTGACCAAATTAATAGAAGTTCATCATCACATTAAAACCAAAGTACATACATAGTTCTCATCTAACAACATAAAGCTCTGCAGAACATCTAAATTAATTAAACCATACATTGAAACTATGTAAAACATTTCAATGCGAAAACAAATGCGATCATAATCACAACCAATGTAACAACTGATCCAACGACATAATGATACCAAGCCCGGTATGAATGACATGTTTTCTAATCTTTCTAATCTTCAAGCGCATTGCATCCATCTTGATCTTGTGATCATCGACGACATCCGCAACATGCAACTCCAATATCATCTTCTCCTCCTCAATTTTTCTAATTTTTTCCTTCAAGAAATTGTTTTCTTCTTCAACTAAATTTAACCTCTCGACAATAGGGTCGGTTGAAATTTCCGGTTCAACAACCTCCTAGATAAATAAAATCTATGCCACGTTGGTCGGCATAATTGTCATAAACAATAGATGAACCAATAGTTATGAAAAGATAATATATACCACATCCGAATCATAGACAGGACGAGGGCCGACGGGGGCGGATACCAAAACAATCGCACTATATAAGATGCAATAATAAAAGTAAGAAAATTATACAAGTATCTATATAAACATACAAGTAAGAATTTTTTTTCCTTTCAAAAAGAAGATAAGAACAAGAGGCTCACCACGGTGGTGCGGGCGACGAGATCGGCGTAGGAGATCGACGGCGGTGAAGACGGGGACGAGACGTGACGGACCGCTAAACCTAGACAAATATTGAGGAAAATGGAGCTTGGAGGTCGAGCTTGGAGAGGAGAAAGCTTAAGTAGTGTGGCTCGGGCATTACATCGAACACCTTGTGTGCATAGGAGGTGAGCTAGAGCACCACAAAGCTCTCTCCTCGCCGGCCACCAAAAACAGAGCAGTGGGAGCGCTCAGCTCGCGGGAGAGGGGTATATATAGGCACCCGGTTCGTGGCAAGAACCGGGACTAAAGGGCAGCCTTTGGTCCCGGTTCATGCCAACAACCGGGACCAATGGTGGTGGGCCAGGAGGTTAGCCCATTGGTCCCGGTTCGTCCCACCAACCGGGACCAAAAGGTCCAGACGAACCGGGACCAATGGCCCACGTGGCCCGGCCGGCCCCCGGGGCTCACGAACCGGGTCCAATGCCCCCATTGGTCCCGGTTCTGGATTGAACCGGGACTAATGGGCTGACCTGGCCTAGACCATTGCCCCCTTTTCTACTAGTGATGTATGTTCGCAAACAATAAAATAAAAAAAAATCAGAGGGTAGATGCCTTCATATGCATGCATATCCCGACTGGATCATAAGCCATGATCAAAATTTAGTGGTATTGAAACTATAAGGGCGGATGACTATTAATCTCTCCTTTAATCTCAAAATCTACGAGTAGGTTATAACATACATCCTAGAGATTTAAAGGATATGTATTGATCTGCAAGTCTTAAATTTCAGTTAAACATCTATTATATCCCTGTGTGACATACAAGTATTGAAGAACCCCTGCACACTTTGTACTTGGCCAATTGCTTATAAAGAGCGAACAACTTTTGTTACACCTTTTCTAAATTAAACCTCTTCCTCTTTAGGCCCATGATTCACACTTTTTATATGCTTCCTTTTGGTTTATGTATACCTTTGTGATATGCTTCTATCTTTGCATATTTCTTTTTCTTAAGGGAACACGAGAAGAATTGATGAAACATGTAAGCTGTCAAATTGTTTTGCTTTATCTTAAAAAGTGTAAGTTTTCTAAAAACTGCAGTGCAAATTTGGTAAGGTGGTAGAGAACCTCATCAATATAATATTGTATATGCTCCTCCTCAGGATGTAGCGAACTAGCGATCTATTATGCTTTTTCTTGACCAAATCCAAACTACTATTATTGGGAGGTCCATCTATTCTTAAACCGTGTGTACATGATTTCCTTTGTGTATTTGCTTTAGTTTATCTTCCAATCCTCTGAATGATTTTCACATATGTTTTTTTGCGAAAGTGTTGTTGGGAGTACACATGTGGACCACGACTTGCTTCCCTTTTATTTTGCTCACTAAGCAGGTGCCATTAACTCCTACAATTGCGTGTCTCGTCTTCTCAGATGCTAGATAATGTTCGGTTGAGAGAGATGACTATGAGGTGCGTGCAAGTAATGACAGGTACCTCTATCTTACACCTTTTTCCAATGAAAAAGCGTGCATGCTTTTCTAGATTTGGTTTCCTTTTCCATGTGCATTGTCAATATGTTATTCCTTCAAAGTGAGATGAAAACAAAGATTCTACTTGTATAACTAAAGTTTGATCTTCAGTCCTACTCCATTCGTCTGGAATTAGTTGACGCTCAAAGGGATGTATCTAGATGTATTTCAGTGCTAGATACATCCGTCTGAGCGCCAACTAATTCCGAACGGAGGAAGTACACAACACATCCTTTTTAGTGGAATAAAAGGCCATAACTTCACCACATATGAGTGTAACTAATCTCATGTTTCGTGCTCTAACTTATGTACTAAATTCTGTTAACATGACTAAATTCTTTTGGTTATATTTAATATCCCTCTATAACAACTTAAGTTATCAACATGCCAGCATTCACGTGGATGTTGGTAAAATATTCCTGTCCATTTTGGTTCAACATCAATTAATGTGCTTTTCATTAGATATGGGCAGTGGCGGGTGGCGCAATCGCAAGTCGTACGATCAGATGACCTGGGTCCATGGGGAGTTGGTGGCACTCGACTACAACAAGATCATCGAGGCAATCTATATTGGTTGGTCAATTGCTAACAGCCTAACACAACATGTTTCGAATTGCATTTTTTTTCTGACTAAAAGTAGCAGTTTCTGCTGTTGTATTAAGATTTAAATGAAAATCCAGAATAGACTCTAAGGGAGCAAGGGTGTTTGGCGCCTGAAGGAGTGTCCGGGTTCAAGGATCTGGCCCTCTCCATCGAGACGAACGGGTCGTCGCTGAGTACATCTGGTACCTACATATGAACCTCCATCCACTGCAACGTCGCTGTTGTTTGTTTTGTCTGTCGGACTATGTTCCTAGAGAGCGCAGTAGTAGCTTCAGGATAGGGGGCCAAACCTGCATCTTTTTATGATTTATTGTTACTAGATTAGCACGGGAGCGAGCAGTGCACTGAGGATTTGACCCCTTAAAGAATATGCTTAGACTTCATTATGTTTAGACTTCATTATGCATCCTGTGCATTTATAATGGTACAGATAATTCCATTGCATGTGAATGAACAGAGCATTGAGAATGGCGACAGAACAAAACCATGGAAGCGAACTCCTTTTGCTTAATCACAAATTTTGTGCCATGGTACAAAAAGAGAACATGTGCATGTGTATGTTCAGATATGATTAAACCAAATAAGGCTGCAACTAACATGTTATAGTGCCTTTCAGTTATGAACTTTATGACACTAGTGGCTCTCAAGTTTGGCAAGAGTTTGTACAAAAGATAGGGAAAGTGTCTAAAGCTATACTGGAAGATGTAATTACTTTTGTCAGTTCGTAGTGCTTGACTAGATGGCTTCTTCCTATGTATAGCTTGATTAGATGCAATCATCGATGTTTAATTATAATATGCGACACTAGATAGATTTCTTTGTCTTGTCCTCACTTAATTTATTGGTCCGGTGCAAATTAGTGAGGAAGACGCCATGCGATGAGAGAGTGAATTTCTTTTTTTTAAATAAAAAAAAGTAGCATCACTTTTTTTAGGGAAAGCGTCTGATTGCTATGAGAAAAATGACACATACTTTCATCTAGTGATATAGGGAAAGCGGTTATTTGCTATGAGAGAAATGTCACATATTTTTATATAGTTGAAAATATCAGATACCCTAACAAGTCATGTTTATGATGGCCGTACCAAAAAATCATTTTGTTTTAACAATCATAAGAGATGCATACAAATAATGCTTCTTATATATTTGTTACGCATGATAATACAAAAGGTGTGCTTATATATTCTTAATATATTTACTTATTTATTTTTGTAGTGTATGAGAAAGATAAAAGATGGATTATGTCAATGTTTAAAAAGAATCCACCAAACAAGGGTGTAGATGCGGTGCCGTTGAAAGAGGTAAAAAACCAGCGAGTTTTGTACAACAAAAGGACCATGGCAAACGCATGGGCGTTCTACTAGTATATACTAGAAAGCACTAATAACATTTTTTTTCCGTATGTATGATTTAGAAATATCTACTATGCTATTTAATAATATTAAAAGATATGAACAAACACATATATATGCAAATATATGTGTATACGCTATATAGTTTATGTAATATGTGAAAATTAATTTTAAGATTTTTTTTAACAAAAAAATATTTGTTAAATCATACAATTTAAATTTTTTAGAACCAAAAATTCATTGATATAAATTAGAATTGGGTAATAATGAATATATTTTTTGAAAAAAAATCTTATGTGATCGAGTAATAAAAATTGTATTAATTAAAATTATAATATGATCGCATAGTTTAGAATATGTATAAAAGTTTGTTAGAAAATATATTTAGTTTACATCGCCCCAGGCCCCAAAATGGTTTGCACCGGCTCTACTCGTTTGTTGCGACCTCTCCGATTGAAGAACAGTATAATGGCTCCGGCTCGATTTCCTATCACCGGCTCTACTCGTTTGTTCCTCTTAGATGTGCATATACCTTATATCAATGAATTTTCTCACTGTTTGGGTGTGTGCCTATTTCTTTGTTGATTATATGAGGTACCGTTGTAGGTAGGATGATTGTAATTCGACTACACATTGTGTGGAGGATCAAAGCGAGTGGAAGAATGGAGAAAAAAATGACAAGGTTGTGCACCAAGAGCTAGTGGAAGAATCATCGGCTCGCTTGTTGATGGCCGCAAGCATGTCCTTTTCAGAGAGACGGACCAAGAGACCCCGAAATTGATGTTGAAGTGCTACATAGGAGAGATCGAGCCATTTCGTATGCAGTTGCTAACACCCGCTCGTTTTCACTCTCCGACCATCAATAGAAGCTTAGATCGGAGCACCACCACAGTTGTGTTGAAAGTAGACGAGCAAATGCCCGAGCTAGAGATCTGCACCAAGCGTTTCGTTTGCACCCACATTCCACTGCCATATCTTGCAAGTATTGTTGGTATGTTCTAGTTAGGTATTACTACGCATTGCACTTAATTAATTGTTTCTTCATTCTGCCCAGCATTTGCTCTTGGATTCAGAGTTTTAACAATTCATATAATACTACATTGTAGATAAAGTCTGACCAATGGATGGTGGTGATGCTGTTAATGAGACCGGGGTGTTCTGGTATAGTTAGTTCACCTTGATTTTGCATACTAATATGATGATGACAGGGGATGTTTGGCTCGTTACCTTATTTCGAAGTCATAGTTGTGTTTGGCATAGCCTGTTCGATTATAACAAAAACTGTTGGGCACATTTTTATGTTGATGACAAAGGGGATTTCTCTGCTGGCAAATTTTCTGGAAGAAATATTTCTTTGCTTGGGTATATAACAAAAACTTAACTTTACTACATGGAATTTGATTTGCTCAAATCCAAACCATATATAAAACCTAATTAAAGAATAAATCATATAAATTTTCAGAATATGTTTGACTGGGTTGACTGACCACCTAAAACTCCACAAAATTCCCTCTCTCTCCTCTCCCGCTGAGGTGTGGTATACATTGACCGCGTGAGGCTAGTCATAGTGGGAGTAACTTAGCAAGTATCATAGCGCACTCCAAGATTTTTTTGCTTATGTGGCATGTAGTTATTGAGAAGTGGTAACATAATATGTTACTGTAACATAGCGCTTTCCAAGACAAAATGAGTCTACAAGCTAATTAATGAAGTCCTCTATGACACTACTACTATGTTACTTTGCACTATGAAGGTAGTAACTTAGACTAGTGTCATGTGCATGACACTAGTATAAGTTACTCCCCACTATGACCAGCCTCAGTACCCCGGGGCAGCTTCGGTGCCATTGGTGGCGCCGGAGGCCCTTGGATCCTGCGAAGTAGCAGCCGGACCCCTCGAATCATCCGCGGTAACGGTCCCGAAGAAAACGCGCCGACGGCAACCTCCGTACGTGCTGTTGGTGTGCTGGACCGGTGAGTACCAAGGGCCATCTCTAGGCCGTGCGAGTGGCTAGCCTCGTGCACAACGCATGGCCCGTGCGTCACTGTCTCATCAACATCACCGACAAGATCGACCCCACCGCCGAGAGCAGACCAGCGACCTGCAAGGACAGGATGTCGTTGGTGTACACTACTTACAATTACAAGGAGCAGTCGCTGTGCAAGACGTACGACACGGCGGCTGTGTGCACGGTGGACAAGACAAGGGCGGGAGCGAAGGTGCTCGGCCACAGCAGAGCGTGGCGCGTCGTTCGACTCGTTCCACTTCCACGCATGTCGACTCCTGGCCGCAATAGCACAAGGTTCGCGAGGGGCATGCAGCTCCCAAGTAGCATGGTGTCACGCCAAGCTGCACAAGGAGGCGTTTGAGTCGGAGGGGGAGCTCATCCATGGTGCACTAGGACTAGGAGCCGACACGCACGACAGCATAACGCTCCAGCGCCTCTCCACGTCCCCCGACGCGACTTACGTCACGCGCGCCCTGGTCGCCCGCCCGCCCGCTGATGGGGACAGACATGCCAGACTAGGGACTCCGATTCGTGTCCCAGTCCGGCGCGCTCCATGCGGTGCCGGAAGCGTGGCAGTGGCACGCACTGGCGCTATGCGGCCCCCTCGCCACATCACTACGGGCCGCTGTCGACGCCGACCTACTCGCCGCTGCCACCGCAGCAGCCCTACCTGGCGCAGCCACAGCAGCCCTACGTGGCGTCGCCGCGCCAGTCCTACCCCGCGCCGTCCGGGTTCGTGGCCGCACCGCCGCAACCATCCTACGGGGTCGCGGCAAACTACGGTGCCGACGCCCTCGGTCCTGGTGCTCCTGGCGTCTATTCGGCTGGTGCTCCTCATCCCGAGACAACCCCGTCGATGGGTCTCTACGCACCACCGATGCATGCGCACGCCGCTCAGGTCGCGGCGCCATCACCGTTCTACTTCTCGCACCTGCTGCCGGTGAAGCTCGCGCCGGACAACTACCTGTCCTGGCGTGCCCAGGTGTTGCCTCTTCTGCGCAGTCGCTATCTGGAGGGCTATGTTGACAGATCCATCCCGTGTCCGCCCCCTCATCACCCGACGTATCATACATGGGTGGCCCAGGATCAGGCCATCCTCTATGTCATCCAGTCCTCGCTCACTCCGAGCGTCTCGTCGCTGGTCATCTTCGCTGCTACATCCCGGGAGGCGTGGGCGACGCTTCACACCAGCTTCGCCTCGCAGTCTCAGGCGCGTGCTCATTCTATACGCACCGAGCTTGGTGAGACCAAGCTTGGTGACCTCAGCATCATGGACTACTTCAACAAGATGCGGGGTCTCGCCGACACATTGGCCTCGGTTGGCCAGCCTCTGCAGGATGAGGAATTCACCACTTTTGTCCTTAACGGGCTCGATGATGATTATGACAATCTCGTTGAGAACGTTCATGGCCATGACGATCCACTTCCTCCTTGGCCGTGAACAGCGCATCAAGGCACGCCGTGTCTCACCGGGTTTCGCCTCCGCCAATGCCGCGACTCGCGGCAAACCTCAGCGATCTTCATCTTCAGGTGGCAAGCAGGCACCGTCTTCATAGCCGGCCTCGCGCGGCAATGCGCCATCCATCACGGGTGGCAACCGGCCGATTGCTTGCTGTCCTCCTGTGGTGCCCCGCAGGCCTGCCAGCTGTGTGGCCTTGAGCGCCACATTGCCTCTCACTGTCACCGTCGCTACAGGCAAGATTTCCTAGGCCTCGGCAACAATGGCAAAGGAAATGACAAGCAGACCGCCGCCGCCGTGACTAGTCATGATCATGGCCGCACTCCGCCCTACTCCATTGATCCAACATGGTATATGGACACCGGAGCTACTAACCACCTCACCGGTGAGATGGGCAAGCTCTCTACTCAGGAGCCATATCGTGGTCATGATCAGGTGCACACCGCCAGTGGAGCAGGTATGCGCATCTCTCATGTTGGTCAGGCTTCTCTCCTTGCACACAATTTTCGCAAACTTCATCTTTCCAATGTTCTTCATGTTCCCTCTGCTACGCGTAGTTTGTTGTCTATTCCTCAACTTACACGTGATAATAATGTCCTTGCTGAGTTTCACCCTTTTCGTTTCTTTATCAAGGATCGGGACACGAGGGTCGTTCTGCTTAGAGGTCGTCTTCGCCATGGCTTGTACGCACTTGATGCACCGCGCACACCATCCATCCAGTCTTCTCCTCAGGCGTTCAGTGGTGTTCGTGTGTCGCCTACGCACTGGCATGCGCGCCTTGGTCACCCTGCAACTCCTATAGTTCGTCATGTGTTGCATCGTCATGAACTACCAGTTGTGTCCAATAATTCTGTTGAAACCGTTTGTGATGCCTGTCAGTAGGGCAAAAGTCACCAACTTCCATTTTCAGAGTCTAGTCGTGTTGTGAAACATCCTCTTGAGCTTGTGGTTTCTGATGTATGGGGTCATTCCCAGACGTCTGTTAGTGACCACAATTATTATGTCAGTTTTATTGATGCTTATAGTCGGTTTACCTGGCTGTATCTTATTAAGTGCAAGTCTGATATGTTCGATATTTTTATCCAGTTTCAAGCACATGTTGAGCGTCTCCTTAAGCAAAAAATCATCCATGTTCAATCTGACTGGGGAGGTGAATACCACAACCTCAACTCCTTTTTTAACAAACTAGGGATTTTGCATCGTGTGTCTTGTCCTCATACACATCAGCAAAATGGAACTGCCGAACGTAAGCATCGTCATCTTGTTGAAACTGGCCTAACCTTGCTAGCTCATGCATCCGTTCCGTTTCGGTTTTGGTGTGATGCTTTCTCCACAACCTGCTTTCTTATAAATAGGCTTCCCTCACGACTCCTAAAAATGCAAACTCCGCTTGAACTCTTGCTCAAAGAGATTCCAGACTACACTTTTTTCAAAGTGTTCGGGTGTGCATGTTGGCCTCACCTTCGCCCATATAACAAGCGTAAGCTAGAGTTTCGGTCTAAGAAGTGCGTCTTCCTGGGGTACAATTCTCTTCACAAAGGGTACAGATACCTTCATGTTCCCACCAATTGCGTTTACATCTCTCGTGACGTTGTGTTTGATGAAAACGTGTTTCCTTTTGTGCACTTCCGACAAACTCTACCACTCCCTCACAACCGGTGCACATGTCCATACTTTTGCCTGATCAATTTGTGGATGTTGCATATGCCCCTGCGTTGTTGCCTAATCATGCTGCAGGTATTGGACGCGGCGCTCGTCTTGAGCTTCTTGATGAACAGGAAACCGACGCGGCAGCTCCTGATCGAGATGTGCATGTGCCATGCATATCGGGTGCGACCCGCATACCCGCCCCTACACCGCCCCTGGAGGCTGCCGTGCGGGAGCCGGTCTCGCCTGGCCCACGGGTGGCCTCGCCTGGCCCGCCATTGGCCTCGCCTGGTCCTTCGGCTGGCGCCCCGCCTGGCCCCCGGATGGCCTCGCCTGGTGTGCCGCTGGCCCCGCTTGGTCCATCGGCCGGCGCCCCGTCAGACCCATGGGGGGTCACGCCAGTCCTGCAACCGGCCTCGCCCGACCTGGTGGCATCTTCGCCTCGGTCGGCGGTTGCTTCGACTGGCCCGGAGCTGGACCTGTCAGTCCCGTCTTGGCCGCTAGTGGGCTGGCCTCGCCTGGCTCGCCGTCACCAGGGAGCCCTAGTGCGAGCTCCTCCGATGCTGCAGTTTCGTCTCCATCACCTGTTGCGTCGGTATAGCCGGCACGGCCTGTGGTCCCCCTTCGTCCTCGTACACGGAGTCAATCTGGCATTTTCTGTCCAAAGGAACGCAAGGACGGGACTGTGGCATGGCTAGCCGCGTGCATGGCTCACACTGCTGCTGATCCCACTGCCGAGCCTCGACACTTCCAGACTGCACTGAGTATTCCTCACTGGCGCGCTGCTATGGAACAGGAGTTTCAGGCTCTTCAGAAAAATGACACTTGGCAGCTCGTTCCTCCAGTATGTGGTGTCAATGTCATTGATTCCAAGTGGGTTTTTAAAGTCAAGAGACATGCTGATGATTCCATAGAACGCTACAAGGCACGGCTTGTTGCCAAGGGCTTCAAACAGAGGTATGGTCTTGATTATGAAGACACGTTCAGTCCAGTTATCAAGCCTACTACCATTCGCTTGCTGTTGTCTCTTGCTGTTACCCGGGATGGTCTCTTCGTCAGCTTGATGTGCAGAACGCTTTCCTCCATGGAATTCTGGAGGAGGAGGTTTATATGAGTCAGCCACCTGGATTTGTTGATCCTGCACGCCCTCGTCATCTCTTTCGTCTGACTAAGGTGCTATATGGACTGAAATAGGCTCCTCGTGCATGGCATGCTCGTCTTGGCTCTGTTCTTTGTGCACTTGGGTTTAAACCCTCCACTGCAGACACATCGCTGTTTCTTCTTCAGCGTCCTGAGGTTACGATGTATCTCCTAGTTTATGTTGACGATATCATTCTCATCAGTTCATCCCATGCTGCTGCTAATCGTCTTGTGGTTGCACTTAGTGGTGACTTTGCTGTCAAAGATTTAGGTGCTTTGCATTTTTTCCTTGGTCTGGAGGTTTCACGTTCTTCTGCTGGTTTGACTCTTACACAGAAGAAGTACTCCTTGGACTTGTTGCGTCGTGCTGGTATGCTAAAGTGCAAACATGCTATTACTCCGATGTCTGCCACTGATCGGTTATCTGCCCTTGATGGAGATTCTCTCTCACCTGAGGATGCTACTGAGTATCGCAGTCTCGTTGGTGGTCTGCAATACCTTACTATTACCAGGCCTGATATCTCCTATGCAGTCAACCGTGTGTGTCACTTTCTTCATGCACCCAGGACGTCTCATTGGTCAGCTGTGAAGCGTATTTTGCGTTACATATGTCTTACTGCCTCCTATGGTTTGCTTCTTCAGCCTGCACCGTCGTGTGAGCTCTCAGCTTTTTCAGATGCTGATTGAGCTGGTAGTCCGGATGACAGGCGATCCACGGGGGCATATGCGGTATTTCTGGGTTCTAACTTGATCGCCTGGAATGCTCGAAAGCAGGCCACAGTGTCTCGCAGTAGTACTGAAGCTGAGTACAAAGCAGTTGCAGATGCCACTTCTGAGATCATATGGGTCCAGTCTCTGTTGAGAGAGTTGAGGGTGGCTTCACCTCGTCCTCCGGTTCTGTGGTGTGATAACATTGGTGCTACATATCTTTCATCTAATCCAGTGTTTCACGCTCGGACGAAGCACATTGAGGTTGACTATCATTTTGTTCGAGAACGTGTTGCACAGAAACTACTTTGTATCAAGTTCATCCCGTCAAAGGATCAACTTGCTGACATCTTCACAAAGCCTCTTCCACAACCACAGTTTGTAGGCTGTAGGCGCAATCTTAACTTGCTTTGTACTTCAAGCCATAGTTAAGATTGAGGGAGGGTGTTAGACTGTATATATACGTAGTCTCTGTATTAATATTGTATCATTTTATTGTACCTCTTGATACCCCTATATAATGAAAGAGCCACACCCCGTTTAGGGTGTTGAGCAAGTTCCCAACATATTATGTTTTACAGCGAACATATCGATCCTCCGCATCATGGTCAACCTGCGGCACCGTGCTCGGCTCCAAGTCCAAGGAGGACGTCGGGCGGCGCTTGTTTCTAGCACGCCGTCGCCTTGGGTCTACGTCGCTGTAGGATCCATGGTCGACAACATGGTGGGCACCGTCTCGCGACACCATCGTGCCGCTCGGCATGCTCCGGTGGCTGGCGCACACGCTCTGGGCCGGGTCAGTGGGAGCACGGCAGGGGGGAGGCGGCTACTTTCAGTTTCACTTGCTGCGCAGACGAAGTGGATTGAAGAAGACGGCTGGCGAGCGGGCTTCGTGGCTCCGAGTCTCCGATGCTTGTGGCCTCTGGCTGTGGCTACGGTGGAGGAGAGGAATTAATAAAGGGTGGGCCGCGGTGGAGTCAAAGAGTCAAACCCCACCATCTCATCGCCAAAGGGGAAAAAGATTCATGCCTTGTTTGGTTGTTTTCAATAAAGGATGAATTTTATTGGCTCAAATGAAGCATGAAGAGGATACAATACAATGAGCGCACATCCGGCCTCTGCATAATTAGGATGCACACAGCCAACCCAACACACATATAAACACACCAACAACTAGCAAAGTCCCAAGACAAAAAGCTATACGTAGGCGTGGAAGAAAAAAGAAAGAGAAAAATATCCCAAAGCGATCAGATCAACGATCGACAAACTACAACAAAACCATATCCGCACCAACCATTGACACCACATTGATGACGAGGATCTTCAACAACAACGCCTTCAGGAAGGAATCGACACTCAAGCGCCGCCGTTGCCGGATCCAACCACAGAGGCCGGAATCAAAGTTTTCACCCTGAAAAAATAGTCCGAACATAACCGAGCAATGCCTCCAACAAGGTAACGACATAAAAAAACATCGCCATCGCCAGGGATGACCACTCGGGTATGACCTAGGCTTTCGCCCCGGAGCTCGAGACTGGGTGCTCGTAGCACCACCTCAAAGTCACGAATGTATTGTCGCCACCGCTTTTTCGCAATCCCAGCAGCTACAATCTGACCGTAGCCACTCCACAAACATCCCTTTGCGTCAAGTCATCGTCGATAATTTGTAACTCACCAATGAAAGTCATTCACCAGATCAAGAGATAAAAACTCCCGAAGTCTTTTCGATGACCTCCGCTGTTGTGGATCCATACAAAGTCGCTGCAAATAATCTACAGTCACAACCATCTGGCCAATCAGATATAGATCACCACCACCAACCGAGGATCACAGTGTCGGAGGTCCGCACCGCACAAATAGAAGGCCAGCTCATTGCTGCAGCCCCACATGTCCGTCGACCGCCATAGCCAGAGCAGTGTCAGCAAAGATACACTGCGAGGCGCCAAAGGGAACCTCCCCGCGCCATGGCAGGGCTTGATCTTGGGAGGATGGATGAGTGCACCACAACATAAGGGTCACACAACGAGGAGGGCCAAGACGGTCGCAGCCAGCACCACGACGGCCGCCGCCGACAGCAAGATCGCCGGAGCAGCGGACCGAATCGTAGATTCGCAGGGAGGGCTGAAGCCACTTCAACTAGAAGCGTGACCCAGACCCAGGTAAACGCCAGCCGCTAAGCGCTGGGGCGACCGGATCCGGCTCGCCGCTCGCCAAATCCGCAGGGAGCGGCCGGTGACGGAGCCCGGACGAGGGAAGGAGCGAAAGAGGAGGAAACCGAGCAGGGGTGCCTCGCCGCTGCCGTCCTCCAGGGCCGAGAAGGCTTCGCTGCCGGTCGCCTCTAGCGACGGCGAGGAGAACAGAGCGGAAGGGAGGGCCGCCGGTCGCGAGATTAGGGCGCCGCCCGAGTCGGCCCTACAGAGTGACGCGGGGGCCCTGATGGTCGCTGCACATGGGATTCCCCATCAAAAGTGGGGGGGGGGGAATCGTTATAGTTACTAAGCACCTAGGAAATCGTGGCCTGGGAGCGATTGGGTGTTTTTTTACCTTATGGGCCCCGCACGTCAGCGCACGGCCCACGGCCCACCGCCTTATCCCCTTGCCTCGCACGATCTACCTCAGCATCTCCTTCTCGATCTTTGTCTCAAAAAAATCTCCTTCTCGATCTCTCCTCCTCCTGGTCTTCATCCATGATTCTTCCTCAGTCTCTCCCTCCGTTCGTCTCGCCTCTCCCTACGCACCACCAGCGGCCTCTCCTGTGGTCGTCTCTTCCCCAATCATCCCGATCCCTTCTCTCCGAGGCAACCGTTCTCTCTCTCCATCCCATGTCCTCCCTCCTTCCTGGGCGGACGGAGACTCGGGCATAGTGTTGGTGGCCTTGGACGAAGTTGGCGCCATATGCAAGGTTGGGGACGAGGAGTCGTCGAGGCATGGCGTTGGAGGCTGTGGAAGGAGCCGTCCCTAGGGTTGGGCGCTCCTGAACGGGGATGGCGGCTATAGCTTGCGGTGGTGCTCACTCGTGCCGATGCAGATGGATTCTTCGACCCACAAGAAGATGTGTGACGGGCTGCTCAACTCCAGTGAGAAGCTTCTATTGTGGTAGGCAGCCCGTGGTCATGGCAGGACCCGATGTCGTTGCTCGGTACTCTGGGAGCTCGCCTGCGTCCAAATGGTATGTGCAAAGCCCCTCTTTTCGGACTGCTCGCGGAGTTGATAGCATTCACATCATGATATTCTGTAATGATATTTTAAAATTTTCAGTGAATGAAATAGGAAATTAAGATATGACATGCAGCTGAGATTATCAGAGTTTGTTACAGCGAGGAAAAGGTGTATTGTCTTATTTCACAGGAAACAATTTTACGCAAAGCTTTGTGAAATTTCAGTGTATTGTTTTTTTTTACTTGCAAATGTTAGAAGTTTAGAACTGCTATCAGCTTTTGTCTAGATCACATTATACGCATAACAAATCTGAACCAGTAACAATTAAGTTTCTGGGTTGCAGCATTTTGTACTACTTTGTGTATAATCAAATTACATCTTTGTTGCTTCTAGCTACTGAGTCCCATTCTTGATGGTGAGATTGTTCACTCATCTTTTGAGTTTGCTCCAGAAGTCATGATAGACGTACCATTTGAAAGTGGTGGAAACTAAGCCCTTCTGACATCATCAATTGTTGGAATGTCAAATTGCTCTGATGATTCATAAAAGATATTTGAGTGAATATCATGTCATGTTGTGATATATTCACATAGGATTTCTAGCTTCACTTTTTTCGCAGTTATTATGAACAGAACACAAAAAAAAATCGGCCCTTATCTAAAGATTCAGTCAGTTACTTCCAGTTATTCTAAGCAGAGTCTTTTTCCTACTATTAGAACTATACATTTCTTATATCCATTTTTCTCCTCCTGCTGTCATAGAGTTATAGCAGTCTAGATATACTTAAAGTTTGTTGTCCTTATAGACCTATGATGATAATGATTGATGAGCCTTACTGATCATAAGAATAACTTCATTTTTTTAGAGCTTCATTTTTTTACAAGTATAAATACTTGTGAGCATGAAAAATGATGATCTGCATGTATATTTCACTACTAGGAAAAGGCTATAGATGCCATTAGTATATACTAATGGCGCACCATGTGCGCCATTAGTTTCCAAATACTAATGGCGCACCACATAGTAACAATTTTTTTATTTTTTTCAAAACTAGTAATGACGCACCAGGGGATAGTGCGCCATTACTAGTTAAACTAGTAATGGCGCACCACATCCACGGTGCGCCACTAGTAATTTTTTTTCAAATTTGTTTTCAAACTTTTTTTTTCAAAGTTAGTAATGGCGCACCACATCCACGGTGCGCCATTACTAGTTAAAACTAGTAATGGCGCACCACACACATGGTGCGCCATTTTTTTTATTTTTTTTAATTTTCTTTATTTTTTTCAAAACTAGTAATGGCGCACTGTGTTAGTAATGGCGCACCACTCCCACAGTGCGCCATTACTAACTTGGCCCAAAAAATCCACCGAATGCACCCCCTGACCGCCTTTTCAGTTTTAAAATAAAATAAATGAAAATGATAAAAATGTCAAAAAATAAAAGAAAATAAGTTTTCCATGTGATATGTGGTCTAGTTGTTCGGAAAATTTATAAATATGAATTTTGACTTTATTTGCAAAATATCTCTGGAAATTTGTAAAATGGGCATAACTTTTGCATACGAACTCGGAAAAAAGTTACTAATGTCGCACCGTGGCTTTCAAGATCTAGAGGCAAAAAAATTTAAAAAATTTCAAACTTACTAGTGGCGCACAGTGGATGTGGTGCGCCACTAGTAACAGAAAAAAAAATTGGTTTTGATTTTTTTTTCAAAAAATCATACGTAATATTACCGGGAAGTTTGAAATATTTTTCAAAATTTCATCATAGTCATGAACATGAACAAAGTCCTAGACATCAACAAGGTATGATAGGATTGATATGCAAGATATATCACTACTAGGAAAAGGCATGCTAGTGGCGCACCAGTTTTCCCTTGTAATGGCGCACTACTAGTGCGCCACTAGCATCACGGCATTAGAATTAAATTCTAATGGCGCACCACTGGTGGGCTATTAGTGTTTGGTGTTCTAATGGCGCACCACGTAGTGCGTCATTAGAATTGCCCACAGTGCCCCATTAGAATTCCTCCCAGGATAATGGCGCACCACAAAGAAGTGCGCCATTAGTAACAAATTTAATCCGAGTTCGTATGCAAAAGTTATGCCCATTTTAAAAATTTCGATAGAGATTTTGCAAATAAATTCAAAATTCATATTTGTAAATTTTCCCAACAACTAGACCACATATCACATGGGAAACTTATTTTTTTTTTATTTTTTTTGACATTTTCATCAATTTCTTTTATTTTTTTAAACTGAAAAGGCGGTCGGGGGGGGGGGGGGGTGCATTCGGTGTTGGGCCAAGTTAGTAATGGCACACCGTGGGCTGGTGCGCCATTACTAGTTAAACTACTAGTAATGGCGCACCACACCCACGGTGCGCCATTACTAGTTTTGAAAAAAAATTGATTTTTTTAAAAAAACTTAGTAATAGCGCATCAGTGGACAGTGCGCCATTACTAGTTGCGCCATTACTAGTTAACTAGTAATGGCGCACTGTCCACAGGTGCGCCATTACTAACAGTTTTTTTATTTATTTTTTTACTTTTTTCTCAAAACTACTAATGGCGCATGGCGGGTGTGGTGCGCCATTACTATGTCAACTAGTAATAGCGCACTATACAACGGTGCGCCATTAGTAACAATTTTTTTAATGTTTTTTTTCAAAACTACTAATGGTGCACTAATGGCGCACCGAGACATGGTGCACCATTAGAATATAGTAATGGCGCACCACATGTCTGGTGCGCCATTAGTGGCCATATCATCTATAGCCCTTTTCCTAGTAGTGTATCACCAAGTGCCTGTGAAGTGAGCTGTTGCTGGGGTTGGATAGAACTCTGAAGTTAAGCGTGCTTGGGCTGGAGTGGAGTGAGGATGGGTGACCTTTCGGGAAGTTTGACCACAGAGTGCGATTTGACCTGAGATTAAGCATATTGACCCGAGATTAAGCCAGAGTGACCTGAGATTAAGAAAAAAACGATTTTTTTTGGAAAAATTTGAAAATAAAAAATTAAAAAAAATTCTGAAAATGAAATTTTTTAAAAAATTGTTACTAATGGCGCACTTCTACGTGATGCGCCATTAGTATAGTGCGCCATTAGTATATCAGATACTAATGGCGCACCGTGGGCTATACTAATAGCGCACCAGCGGTGCTTCTCACATTGTGATGTGTGACATCTCAGTAATTTTCATTTTGGGCTGAGGCTTATATGTTGTTGGACAATGTTTTTATTGCTATGGATCATGGGACGACCAGTTTAAAGCTTCTAATTTTAGTACTGCTTGAAAAGGGTTCCTCTTGATCTCCGTAGTATTAGTTCCTACTAATAGAATAATTTCTTTTCAAATTCGTGGTTGGAGGTCCTCTATCTTTTCCTATAATTGTATTGCTATATATAGTCTGCAAATGACAAAAGTAAGTTGTGCTATTTCATAAGCATGTGCAATTTGATCAGAAATGCTTTCAGTAAATGAAAACAGCGTTAAAGGTTCAATGTAATCCAGCTATAGGTATATTAGTTAAGAACGAGTAGAGGTGTCATTCAGAAATGCTTATGTGCTCATGATGGAAATTTGGAACATTTATATTTACGAAGTTCTGTTGTTGTACTCCTTGGTACTTGCATGCATACTTTTAGGGTATGGTAGATCATTGTTCAAATGGTTTGAGAAAAAAGAAATATGCTTGATGTATGAGGCGCTGCTTTATGCACAACAATATGCGTCGGGGCGTGGGGAGCGGCGCCAGCATCGGGACAGATGGCGTCGAGGGCGGCGGGGACGACAAAGTTGAGCAGCCTGACGGCGTCGGAGGCGGCGACGACGGTTAGGTGGACCAGTCTGACGGCGTCGGAGGCGGCGGTGACGACGAGGTGGAGCAGCCTAACGGCTCGGCGGCGACGGCGACGAGGCAGATCGAGCAGCGGGCGTCAGGCGGAGAAGAAGGGGATTTTGGAGAAACTGCTAAGTGCTAGTTATATATGAAGAGAATTGGTCCCGGTTCGTGAAACCAACCGGGACCAATGCCCCCTTTAGTCTCGGTTGGTGCCACCAACCGGGACCAAAGGCCTCTTTCAGCAGCCCAAAGGGCGGGAAGCGGCGGCCTTTGGTCCTGGTTGGTGCCACCAACCGGGACTAAAGAGTGGGCAATGGTACCGGTTGGTGCCACGAACCGGGACCAATGCCCCCCTTTAGTCCCGGTTGGTGCCACCAACCGAGACCAAAGGCCTCTGCGCTGCCCGCATCGCGGCCAAAGTTTAGTCCCACCTCGCTAACTGAGAGGGGCGCGCAGTGGTTTATAAGCCCTGCTGCGGCTACCCTCTCGAGCTCCTCTCAAATGCAGGCTTACGGGCCTACTTACTACTGCTTTGCCTGATGGGCCTACTGGGCCTCCTGTGGGCCTGAATTCTGGCCCATGGTGGGTTTCTAGTCGTATTCAGGCCGTCGGGGCCCAGTAGGAGGCACTTTTTTTTCTTTACTTATTGTTGCTATTTTTAATTTTTTCCAAGTTTTTTTGTTTTGTTTTCTGCATTATTTATTTTATTTTGTTTTTTTCTTTATTTTTTAATTCATTTTGCTTTTAGTTTTAGAAAAATTATAAACTTTCTGTTAGTGCCATTAGTTCTCAATTTGAAAACACTTTTTTTGTTTTTTTGTTTTGTTTCTTGTTTTATTTATTTTATTTTGTTTCTACTTACAACAAAATACTTATTGTTGCTATTTTTATTTTTTTCCAGTTTTTTTTGTTTTGTTTTCTGCATTATTTATTTTCTTACGAGGGCTGAACCATAAGACATTAAAGCATTTCAAATGAACTCTTAAAAAGTTGAAAGTTGAAAGTTGGCATGGTATCATAATATCGTCTGTTACAAAGTTGGCATGGTATCATAATATCGTCTGTTACAAAGTTGGCATGGTATCATCATAATAGTTGCGGGAGAAAGTCTTCACTTTTTCTTCGCTTGTTTCATTTGCTTATTGCGCCATAACCATGGATAATCTTCATCGTTTATCAGGATGCTGGGGTCAGCCTTGACTTTGAAGGGAGGAATTTCATGAAACTTTTCATAATCTTCAGACATGTCTGTCTTGCCCTCCACTCCCATGATGTCCATTTTTCCTGAAAGAACTATGTGGCGCTTTGGGTCATCGTATGATGTATTTGCTTCCTTATCTTTTCTTTTTCTCGGTCTGGTAGACATGTCCTTCACATAGATAACCTGTGCCACATCATTGGTTAGGACGAACGGTTCGTCAGTGTACCCAAGATTTTTTAGATCCACTATTGTCATTCCGTACTGTGGGTCTACCTGTACCCCGCCTCCTGACAGATTGACCCATTTGCACTTAAACAAAGGGACCTTAAAATCATGTCCGTAGTCAAGTTCCCATATGTCCACTATGTAACCATAATATGTGTCCTTTCCCCTCTCGGTTGTTGCATCAAAGCGGACACCGCTGTTTTGGTTGGTGCTCTTTTGATCTTGATCAATCGTGTAAAATGTATTCCCATTTATCTCGTATCCTTTCCAAATCGTAACAGTCGAAGATGGTCCCCTGGACAACAGGTACAGCTCATCACAAACAGTGTTGTCACCTCTGAGACGTGCTTCCAACCAACTACGAAAGTCCTGATGTGTTCACGTGTAATCCAGTCGTCGCACTGCTCCGGGTGTTTGGAGCGCAGACTGTTTTTGTGTTCATCAACATACGGGGTCACCAAGGTAGAGTTCTGTAGAACTGTGTAGCGTGCTTGAGACCAAGAATATCCGCCCCTCCATATTATTGAGTCCCTTCCAAGCGTGCCTTTTCCAGTCAGTCTGCCCTCATACCGCGATTGAGGGAGACCTATCTTCTTAAGGCCAGGAATGAAGTCAACACAAAACAGGATGACATCCTCTGTTTGATGGCCCATGGAGATGCTTCCTTCTGGCCTAGCTCGGTTACGGACATATTTCTTTAGGACTCCCATGAACCTCTCAAAGGGTACATATTGTGAAGAAATACGGGGCCCAGAATGACAATCTCATCAACTAGATGAACTAGGACGTGCATCATGATATTGAAGAAGGATGGTGGGAACACCAGCTCGAAACTGACAAGACATTGCACCACATCACTCCTTAGCCTTGGTATGATTTCTGGATCGATCACCTTCTGAGAGATTGCATTGAGGAATGCACATAACTTCACAATGGCTAATCGGACGTTTTTCGGTAGAAGCCCCCTCAATGCAACCGGAAGCAGTTGCGTCATAATCACGTGGCAGTCATGAGACTTTAGGTTCTGAAACTTTTTCTCTGACATATTTATTATTCCTTTTATATTCGACGAGAAGCCAGTCGGGACCTTCATACTAAGCAGGCATTCAAAGAAGATTTCCTTCTCTTCTTTGGTAAGAGCATAGCTGGCAGGACCTTCATACTGCTTTGGAGGCATGCCATCTTTTTCATGCGAACGTTGCAGGTCCTCTCGTGCCTCAGCTGTATCTTTTATCTTCCCATACATGCCCAAAAAGCCTAGCAGGTTCACGCAAAGGTTCTTCGTCACGTGCATCACGTCGATCGAAGAGCGGACCTCTAGGTCTTTCCAGTAGGGTAGGTCCCAAAATATAGATTTCTTCTTCCACATGGGTGCGTGTCCCCCAGCGTCACTCGAAACAGCTAGTCCACCGGGACCCTTTCCAAAGATTACGTGTAAATCATTGACCATAGCAAGTACGTGATCACCGGTACGCATGGCGGGCTTCTTCCGGTGATCTGCCTCGCCTTTGAAATGCTTGCCTTTCTTTCGACATTGATGGTTGGTCGGAAGAAATTAACGATGGCCCAGGTACACATTCTTCCTGCAGCTTCCCAGGTATATACTATCGGTGTCAAGTAAACAGTGTGTGCATGCGTGGTATCCCTTGTTTGTCTGTCCTGAAAGGTTACTAAGAGCGGGCCAATCGTTGATGGTCACGAACAGCAAGGCCTTTAGGTGAAATTCCTCCTGTTTGTGCTCATCCCACGTACGTACACCGTTTCCATTCCACAGTTGTAAAAGTTCTTCAACTAATGGCCTTAGGTACACATCAATATTTTTGCCGGGTTGCTTAGGGCCTTGGATGAGAACTGGCATCATAATGAACTTCCGCTTCATGCACATGCAAGGAGGAAGGTTATACATACATAGTCAGGGGCCAGGTGCTGTGATTGCTTCTCTGCTCCCCGAAAGGATTAATGCCATCCGCGCTTAAAGCAAACCATACGTTCCTTGGGTCACTTGCAAACTCATCCCAGTACTTTCTCTCGATTTTTCTCCACTGCGACCCATCAGCGGGTGCTCTCAACTTCCCGTCTTTCTTACGGTCCTCACTGTGCCATCGCATCAACTTGGCATGCTCTCTGTTTCTGAACAGATGTTTCAACCGTGGTATTATAGGAGCATACCACATAACCTTCACAGGAACCCTCTTCCTGGGGGGCTCGCCGTCAACATCACCAGGGTCATCTCGTCTGATCTTATACCGTAATGCACCGCATACCGGGCATGCGTTCAGATCCTTGTATGCACCGCGGTAGAGGATGCAGTCATTAGGGCATGCATGTATCTTCTGCACCTCCAATCCTAGAGGGCATACGACCTTCTTTGTTGCGTATGTACTGTCGGGCAATTCGTTATCCTTTGGAAGCTTCTTCTTCAATATTTTCAGTAGCTTCTCAAATCCTTTGTCAGGCACAACATTCTCTGCCTTCCACTGCAGCAATTCCAGTACGGTACCGAGCTTTGTGTTGCCATCTTCGCAATTGGGGTACAACCCTTTTTTGTGATCCTCTAACATGTGATCGAACTTTAGCTTCTCCTTTTGACTTTCGCATTGCGTCCTTGCATCGACAATGACCCAGCGGAGATCATCATCACCGGGCACATCGTCTGGTTCCTCTTGATCTTCAGCAGCTTTGCCCGTTGCAACATCATCGTGCACATCGTCTGGTTCCTCTTGATGTTCAGTAGCATCACCGTATTCAGGGGGCACATAGTTGTCATCGTACTCTTCTTCTTTGCCGTGTTCCATCATAACCCCTATTTCTCCATGCCTCGTCCAAACATTATAGTGTGGCATGAAACCCTTGTAAAGCAGGTGGGTGTGAAGGATTTTCCGGTCAGAGTAAGACTTCGTATTCCCACATATAGGGCATGGACAACACATAAAACCATTCTGCTTTTGCCTCAGCCACTTCGAGAAAATCATGCACACCCTTAATGTACTCGGAGGTGTGTCTGTCACCGTACATCCATTGCCGGTTCATCTGCGTGCATTATATATAATTAAGTCTGTCAAAAATAATTACAGAACATCATGAATAGATAATTAAGTGACCAAATTAATAGAAGTTCATCATCACATTAAAACCAAAGTACATACATAGTTCTCATCTAACAACATAAAGCTCTGCAGAACATCTAAATTAATTAAAACATACACTGAAACTATGTAAAACATTTCAATGCGAAAACAAATGCGATCATAATCGCAACCAATGTAACAACTGATCCAACGTCATAATGATACCAAGCCTCGGTATGAATGACATATTTTCTAATATTTCTAATCTTCAAGCGCATTGCATCCATCTTGATCTTGTGATCATCAACGACATCCACAACATGCAACTCCAATATCATCTCCTCCTCCTCAATTTTTCTAATTTTTTCCTTCAAGAAATTGTTTTCTTCCTCAACTAAATTTAACCTCTCGACAATAGGGTCGGTTGGAATTTCCGGTTCAACAACCTCCTAGATAAATAAAGTCTATGTCATGTTGGTCGGCATAATTGTCATAAACAATAGATGAACCAATAGTTATGAAAAGATAATATATACCACATCCGAATCATAGAAAGGACGAGGGTCGACGGGGGCGGATACCAAAACAATCGCACTATATAAGATGCAGTAATAAAAGTAAGAAAATTATACAAGTATCTATATAAACATACAAGTAAGATTTTTTTCCTTTCAAAAAGAAGATAAGAACAAGAGGCTCACCACGGTGGTGCGGGCGACGAGATCGGCGCAGGAGATCGACGGCGGTGAAGACGGGGACGAGACGTGACGGACCGCTAAACCTAGACAAATATTGAGGAAAATGGAGCTTGGAGGTCGAGCTTGGAGAGGAGAAAGCTTAAGTAGTGTGGCTCGGGCATTACATCGAACACCTCGTGTGCATAGGAGGTGAGCTAGAGCACCACAAAGCTCTCTGCTCGCCGGCCACCAAAAATAGAGCAGTGGGAGTGCTCTGCTCGCACGAGAGGGGTATATATAGGCAATTAATTGGTACCGGTTCGTGGCAAGAACCGGGACTAAAGGACAGCCTTTGGTCCCGGTTCATGCCAACAACCGGGACCAATGGTGGTGGGACAGGAGGTCAGCCCATTGGTCCCGGTTCGTCCCACCAGTCGGGACCAAAAGGTCCAGACGAACCGGGACCAATGGCCCACGTGGCCCGGCCGGCACCCGGGGCTCACGAACCGGGTCCAATGCCCCATTGGTCCCGGTTCTGGATTGAACCGGGACTAATGGGCTGACCTGGCCTGGACCATTCACTACTAGGAAAAGGGCTATAGATGGAAATGACACTAATGGCGCACCAGACAAGTGGTGCGCCATTAGTATATACTAATGGCGCACCACCCTCTGATGCGCCATTAGTGTTGAAACTACTAATGGCGCACCCTGACCACGGTGCGCCATTAGTACCAATTTTTTTTTTGAACTAGTGCGCCTGTCCAAACATACTAATGGCGCATCCCCTGGTGGTGCGCCATTACTAGTTGTAACTAGTAATGGCGCACCATCCAGGAGGTGCGCCACTAATGTTATTTTTTCTATTATTGCTTTTATTCCTTTTTTTTGCAAAAGTTCTAATGGCGCACCGCCAGGGGGTGCGCCATTAGTAACCTGGATTACTAATGGCGCATTTGTTGCTGGTGCGCCATTAGTAAGTGGGCAGCAACAAGATATTTTGGACAGCCTCTCCTCCCACACTCACTTTCTCCCCACTTCATTCTCTCCACCGCCTCCTCCTTGTCTCGGGTGCCTCCTCTTTTTCACCTCATTTCCACCATAGATTCATTCAAATTAAGTGGTTAAGTTACCTTGTTTTGCTAGGTAAGTAAGGGGGGAAGCTATATTTATGTTGTTCTCCCTACAAACAATGTGCACATGCACTTTTTATGGCCTAGCTAGATCTATGTATGTTCGTGGTGTTGCATATGTTTGTGGTGTTGCATATGTGTTTGTGTTTGGAGGTGTACCGGTATTTGAAATGCGATAGTTGCCAATATTTTGCCGGAATGTTGATTCATTTCCGTTTCGGCGAGAATTTTGGCATTAAGCATTCTTTTTGGTCCTATTTTTAGGGAAAGTCATGCCAAATTTTTTCTTGGTTCTAAAATATCGTTTTGCTCTACCCCGCAGGCGACCATGGTCCGCACGATGACCGAAGGCATCGTGAATAGGTTTTTGAGGTCCGCGAAGGCCGAGATGCTTCAAAAGAACGAGACGGAGATAAGATGTCCGTGTCGAAGATGCAAGCTGAATAGCCTTATTGCGGACCCGGATTCCGGGCAGGTGCGGGACCACCTGCTCTTGCGTGGTTTCATGGATGGCTATCGGTGGCAAGGTGATGATGATGACTATGAAGTCGTTCATGGGGGCCGGGCAAGAAATGAGGAAGGGCAGCAAGACAACCACCGCGGCTCGGGGGGGGGGGGGGGGCGAGAAGACGAAGAATCCCCAGGAGATGATCACGACGGTGATGCTGTACACAGTCATCATGTAGAAGATGCAGGACATGATGATGATGCCGGCGGAGCAGACGACGTTGGACCATCGATGGGCTGGGTGCAGGACCCTCATATTCAAGAGCTGCTTCTCAAGCAGACGGATAACGCAAGAGCTGCCGCCCGAGAGAAAGCCAAGATGGATCAACTTGAGTTAGACGCGGTTACTCCGTTGTATGAAGGATGCAGGCCCGAGGATACCCTCCTGAAAGTAACGCTCATGGCTCTGGAGATGAAGGTAAAACACAAAATGACCGACGCATGCTTCGACGAGAACATGTCATTCTGGCACGAACGTCTTCCCAAGGGGAACAAGTGCCCGACCAGTTTGGAGGAGGCAAAGAAAATCGTGTGTCCTCTGGATTTACCGCACGTGAAATACCATGTGTGCATGAACAATTGCATCATTTATCGGGACGAGCACGCGGAGTCTACAATATGTCCGGTGTGCGGTGTCACTCGATACAAGAAGAGGAAGAAAGCTCCTCGAAAAGTGGTGCGGTACTTTCCGATCACTCCTCGTCTGCAGCGGTATTTCGCGGATCCTAAGGTAGCAAAGCTCCTGCGTTGGCACGCGGATAGGGAGGAGAAGAAGCGAGAAGATGACGCAAATGATCCGGAGATAGATAAAAAAGACAAGATGCTGAGTCACCCTAAGGATGCGAGCCAGTGGCAAGCATTGAACTTCGAATACCCAGAATTTGGGAACGATCCAAGGAACATCGTGCTGGGCGCGAGCACCGATGGAGTCAATCCGTTTGGCAGCCAGAGAAGCACACATAGCACCTGGCCTGTGTTTGTGTGGATGTACAACCTTCCCCCCTGGTTGTGCATGAAGAGGAAGTACATTCACATGAGTATGCTAATTGAAGGGCCGAAACAACCAGGGAACGACATCAATCTGTATCTGGGGCTGCTGAAAGAGGAGCTTGACACGCTGTGGAAAACGCCAGCCAATACGTGGGACGCCGCAGAGAAAGAATATTTCCCTATGAGAGCCGCACTGCTCACGACGGTGCACGACTATCTCGATTACGGATATCTTGCGGGGCAGGTAGTCCACGGATTTTCTGGATGCGTAAGGTGCATGGATGACACAATGTATCGCCAGCTAGATAGAGATCCTGGGTCTTCGAAAACCGTGTTCATGGGACATCGAAGGTGGCTTCGCGACGATGACCCGTGGAGGAAACGCAAGGATCTGTTCGATGGTGAAACCGAACCCCGAAAACGCCCGTGTACGAGGAGCGGCGAGGAAATAGACAAGCTGTTGAAAAATTGGAAAGACTGCCCACTGCCGGGAAAGAAGTAAAAGGCGCCAGAGCCGGGAAAGAAGCGAAAGGCGCCAGAGCCGCTGCTGAAGGTATGGAAAACGAGGTCTGTTTTCTGGGACTTGCCGTACTGGAAGATCCACCGTGTGCCTCACAGCCTTGATGTCATGCATATCACGAAGAACGTGTGCGAGAGTCTGCTTGGTACCCTGCTCAACATGCCAGAGAGGACCAAAGATGGGCCGAAAGCAAGGGCAGACTTGAAATCAATGGGCATCAGGCAGGAGCTTCACGCTATATATGATGATGATGATGATGATGATGATGATGATGATGATGATGATGATGATGAGGCGAAGCAGGACACAGAAAGTCGTCGCAAAGGCAAAAAGGCCAAGAAGACCGGAAATGACTACCCTCCCGCGTGCTTCACTCTAAGTCAGGAGGAGATCGAGCAGTTTTTCACCTGCCTCCTAGGAGTAAAACTTCCTTACGGTTACGCGGGGAAGATAAGCAGATACCTAGACCCAGCGAAGGAGAAGTTCAGCGGGATGAAGTCTCACGACTGTCACGTGCTGATGACGCAGATACTTCCAGTTGCAATCCGTGGGATCATGGACGCGCACGTCCGTGAAACGCTATTTGGCCTATGCAACTTCTTCGACGTCATCTCTCGGAAGTCGATTGGCGTGAGGCAACTCAGAAGGCTACAGGAAGAGATCGTGGTGATACTATGCGAGCTTGAGATGTACTTCCCGCCCGCATTCTTCGACGTTATGGTGCATCTGCTGGTCCATATGGTGGAGGATATCATCCAACTCGGGCCGACGTTCCTGCACAGCATGATGCCGTTCGAAAGGATGAATGGTGTCATCAAAGGATACGTTCGCAACATGTCACGTCCAGAAGGAAGCATAGCCAGGGGCTTTCTGACCGAAGAGTGCATCTCCTACTGCACGAATTATCTAGGCATCGAGAACCCCGTTGGCCTGCCCGTCAACAGGCACCTCGGCAGGCTCGCTGGATGGGGTCACCATGAGGGTCGCCGCGAAATGCATGTCGACTTCGAGGGTCGACTCGCCGACTTTGAAAGAGCAAACCTAGTCGCGCTACAACACATAGACGTGGTCGATCCTTGGGTGGTAGAGCACAAAACCTTTATTAAAAAGACGTACAATGACCGAGGCCAACAGAGGACGGACGGAGATACACTCAAAGAGCACAACTCATGTTTCACGCGTTGGTTCAAGCATAAGCTTCTGTCGTACCCTTTACATGAGGATTCTTCCGCAGAAGAACAACTCATTTTCGCCTTGTCACAGGGCGCCGAGCACAACCTGATGACCTATGAGGCGTACGATATCAACGGCTACACATTCTACACCGAGGCCAAGGACATGAAGAGCGATGGTTATCAGAACTCCGGGGTAACGATGGAATCCTACACCGGTAACGACAAGGACAGATACTACGGAAGGATCGAGGAGATCTGGGAGCTGAGCTACGCTGGAGAGAAGGTCCCGATGTTCCGTGTCAGATGGGCCAAGAACGTCATAAAAGAAGACCGGTATTTCACCACCATGGTTATACCCGAAGCCAAATCCAAGACCGCGGGCGCAAACGTCACCGCGAAAAATGAGCCATGGGTACTGGCTTCCCAAGTGGACCAATGCTTCTTCGTTACCGACCCGCCAAAGCCCAGTCGTGTTGTCGTGAGGAGAGGCAAAAGGAAGATCATCGGAATGGATGGAGTAGCCAATGAGCAAGACTTCGACAAGTACGGCGACCCGAGGATCGAACATGACGACGATGATGAAGTAGCAGCATACACCACAAGAAGAAGCAGGACCACCCTACCTAAAGGACGTCCGTTTCACAGAAGAACTCCATTTGCGAAAAAGAAGGGCAAGAAGATTGTGAACAGATAGCTAGCTAAGATCGATTGTATTTAAATCGTAGCCTTCATTTCTCGATTGTATTTCATGGGTACTTTTTGAACTATCATGAATATTTTTAAATTTCATGGACACTCGATCTGGATCCCCCTCCATCTCGATCGCTATCCCACCTCGCCAGATCCGGCCCCCCTCGCCGCCGAGCACCCCCCAGTCCACCGGCCGCCGCCGCCGACCCCTCGCACCCTCGATTCCCCTACTCAACCGCCGCCGCCGACCCCCCGCACCCCGCGCACCGTCTTATAAAAAAAATTAGTATCAAACAGCTTTTTAAATGCTATTGTCTTATAAAAAAATATTACTGTTATTATTTAAACAAGTTTGAACATATTTAAACATAAATAAGTATCAAACAGCTTTTTAAATGCTAAAAAAAAATTTGTGGAGCCTGGGAGTCGAACCCAGGACCTCCTGGTGTGAGAACTGGCTGCTGACCAGTCGAGCTAGTAGAGTGGGCTTGACATAGATAGGTTCTGGTACTACATAACCTTTTGGCTCGAGTTGAAATAAAAAAAAATACTAATGGCGCACCACGGTGAGGTGCGCCATTAGTATGGACATGCTAATGGCGCACCACGGTGAGGTGCGCCATTAGTATTGTGGCCCCCCTTCGCCCGACCCCCCCTTCGCCCGATCCCCCTTCGCCCGATCCCCCTCGCCAGTTCTCTCCCTCTCGATCCACCGCCGCCGCTGCCGCTTCCCTCGCCCTCGCCCTCGCCCTCGCCCTCTCCCTCCCTCGCCGCCCGGACGCCGCCCGGACGCCGCGCCGACGCCGCCTCGACCCCGCCCCGACCCCGCCGCCCGGACGCCGCCCCGGATGCCGCCCCGACCCCGCCGCCCGGACGCTGCCCCGCCGCCCCGACGCCGCCTCGACCCCGCCCCGACGCCGCTGCCCCACCTCGACCCCGCCCCGTCCACACCACCGTCGACCCGCCTCCCTCGACGCCACGGCGCCGCAGGACCTAGACTAGACGCCCAAGGTACGACCATGTTCATCTCTTCTTCATTCATGTGAATGGATCAGAAGCTCTGTTCTACTACTAGCTGTGTGACCAAAAGATCAAGAATGCTTCCACCATTGATTGATCTTGACAAGTGTTGCTGGGACTGGGAAGCATCATATGGCATTGCTACACCACATTGAGTGAACAAACTATTGTGTGTGGGGGCAGGGGTGAGCGTACGGCGCTGTGCTGATGAATGGTGTGCTAGGGTGGCACTGACTTGGTGGCAGATTTGATTCCACTCAAAGTACACACTACTTGACCATACCCTCTCCTGTGCAAAATATTCATTCCAATCTGGTGTTATAAATTAGGGTCATGCATGATTTCACCTACCTCGCACACATTGCTCGATCTCCATGCCTCTGCCAACTTCTGCTCCACGCTGCATCTCGCCATGCCTTGGCTTCAAAACAAAGGCTCTGTGATGTACCACTCCCATGGTTCTTTGATGTACCACTCCCATGGAAAATGATTGCTTTTCTTTGAGCTTAACATGGCCGGCCAATGGAGTAGAAATCATCCAAAGCTTTTTGTTGTGGTGAAGATGGTTAGATGACCGTCCTATACTCCTATCTGCACATCCAAAAGGAATAGCCAAGCATAAACTATTGCAAAGTACACTGTTGCAAATTAAAAACTACAATGTGGGCATTGTAACTAGTACGTACTACTCAAGAAATCATTTGAACTTTTGGGATTGTGTCCTACCAGAGATACTTAGCTTTATTTGTTTGTTGGAAACTAATTATGTATTGTATCAGAGATACCTGGAACAGTTGGAAGGTAGCAAGCAATGCTGCATAGGGCGCTGATGAGTCACTGACAAAGCCACACAGCACAATAGGGTGGCCAAAAGGCTCGCAGCCTTGGCTTGTGATGATGATTGCCATTTCCCCAATCCTCCCCTCCACCACGGCTTGTCCTCCATCTCCTTCTGATCGGGACGTGTCATTGTCACGCAACGCAAGCACACCACAACAACCACCACCACCACAGGCCCGGCCGAGCACGAGCCGGAGCCAAGGAGAGAAAACACAAAGCGCACGGGAGATTCCCCTCCTTTCACCGTCCATCTAGGAAATACAAAAGTTTGTTATCCAGGAAATACAAAAGTTTGGATTGTTGAATGCATTCTGAATTCTAGCTATACAAAAGTTTTTTCCTTCTGAAATGTGTTTTTCTTCTTCTTCCTGTTTTGAGTAGTTTGCGTAAGTTTTCTGAAATGATGATGTATTTTTCTTAATTCAGCGAACCGTGAGATGGACTTAGAAGAAGAAACTGTCTCCTGATTGCAGTTGATTAATTAGTATATATGTTGTAGACTTGTAGCATACCTACCTCTATATGGTTTTATATTTCAACTTGATTTCTGAATATTCCAAACCACACGCGAAGTCCTTTCTTACAAGAAGAAGTTTCTCTTCATAACAGTGAACAAAACTACTGTCAATCAGCTCAGTTCTAGTGCTGTTGGATTTTTTTTAATTGGCTTCTTGCAGTTTTGAAAATTCAGTTTATTCGGTTGCTGAAAATTCAGTTAATTCAGTTAGGCACACAAATTTCAGAACTTTTGTGTGCCCTAGTACTTGGTGTTTGTAGAAAACCAGGAGTGTCAATGGGACTAGAATTCACTTGTTCTTATATGGGTTTGTAAAACTTGTTCATGTACTGAACTACTAATGCCTTGTGATGCTCTGAATTACTTGTGATGCCTCTGAATTACTTGTGATCACATTGAGAAAGACTTGTAAAGATGATGATCATCTTTAACAGAAAACAATTTGTGATGATTTTGCTAGTTTGCTGGGTTTTGTCTCCGACCATCGTGTCGTGATGATTTTGCAGGTACCCCGAGAGGCCCTTGAGTTTGCCGGAATGTCGATTAACTTCCGTTCCGGCAAATTCGGGTACTCCATATGTCCTATTTTCAGCAAAGGTCATGCTGAAATTTTCCGTGAATTTTAGCATGACTTTGCTAAAAATAGGACATATGGGGTACTTGTGACTAATGCATAGGCCGGGGTATCTTAGTAGTTAATTAAGTAGGATCAAGTGCCCCGGCGTACTTGTGACTAATGCATGGCTTTTAGGGTGCCTCGGTGTCGATAAAAACCGAAATGATGAAAAGTTAGGCTTTTAGGGTGCCTTGGCGTCGAAAAACCCTCAATGATAAAAGCTTAGATTTTAGGATGCCTCGGTGTCGACAAACCCTAAATGATGAGACCATGATCTTGTTCCTTGAAAATAACCAACTTTTTGACCAAACTTTGTTTCTATTTAGAGAGAAACATGGCCCACAACGATGAGGCCGGGGGTTCGGGCGGCAAGGCATTCTGGGAGCTGTCCCAGGAGATGGAGGAACAACCTCACTTGTATGAGGCCGCCGCCTTCCCCACCAATCCTGAGACCACGGATGGTGCCGCCGAGGATGACCACACTGATGCCACCACTGATGGTGCCGCCGAGGATGCCACCACTGATGATGGCGGCGCACGCACAGATAGCAGCCAGCCGAAGAGGCAACGGAAGGACCGGCGCCCGACCGTGCTCCGCACCCTCAAGGAGGAAGTTACTGAAGTGGACTCCAACGGAATCCAACGGCGCCCGAACGAATAGTCAAGGGGTACTCGCTTCAGCTCGGGTGCATTGTTCGGAGCACCGTCTCGATCAACACCGAGAACCTGAGGCATCCTGACCGAGGGAATTTGCGCCACCTCCTCTTCACGAAGCTGCACGAACGATACAAGTTCCCCGCTGAATTCGAAAACACAAGCCTCAAAGGGAATAAAGTGAACAATGCTGCCCTCACGAAGATGAGCAAGGCCCTGTCTACTTGGAAAAGCAATGTGAAGAGAATGATCGAGAAAGGTGAGAGTTATGAGAAGATCAAGGAGAAAAATCCTTCGATCACCGAAGATGACTACAACGACTTCAAGATCAATTGCTCGAGCACCGCAAGCTCCCAATCAAGTGAGTGGGGGAAACAAATGCGGGAGCTGAACATAGGGGAACACACACTCGGTCCCGACGGTTACAGAGTGGCGGAGCCTATATGGGACAAGGAGGAGGCAGACCGTGCCGAGCAAGGCCTACCGCCCCTCTTCGATAAATACGGTGACAAGCAGACCAGGAACTTTGTCAGGGCCCGGTACAAGAAGGACCCGAAAACAAAGGAGCTTACCACGGATCCGAAGACCAGGCGGCTTGAGCTTGTTCTGGTAAGGAATACACCCCCGCGTAATTAGCTCCATATGGTTGCATTCTAATTAATGAAGCCGAATTTCTAAATGGTTCACATTCCTTCCGCAGGCGACTGAAAGCAGTAGTGCGGGCTCGACTAAGAGCAACCCTTGGGACACCACTCTAAATAGGGGGTTGAATATAATGAAGAACAAGGATAAGCTCAGTAAGCCGACGTCAGCTGGTCGTGTGGCCGGCAAAGGCTTGTCGACAAAATGGGGGTCATACTATACCGCTGGTGTGCGGAAGGAGAAAAAGACCAGCTCGGAAAGCCAGGCGCGAGAGGTTCAAGAACTCAAGGCACAGGTGGCGCGGATTCCGGAGATTGTCCAAGAGCAAGTGGAACAACGACTCGGAGCGATGATCACCGCCCTTGTGCCTACCTTGATCTCGGGGTTGAGTGCGTGGATTGCGGGCGGCCAACAGGGGCCGCCCCCGATTCCTAGCTTCACGGCCAGCAACTCGCATAATGCGATGGCGGGGCCATTGGTGCCTCCGGCGGAGGCGGCATTGGTGTCTCCGACGCCGGCACGGGAGCTTAATGCACCCGGGTGTACGCCGGCCAGCACCTCTTCAGCAAGCGGCCGCTCCGTCAACTGCATGCCCGCCGTTGGCGGTGCCTCGACATTAGCCGAGCTCGACGCCATCATCACGGTAACTAATTAAGCCTCTCTCGGCTGAGGACTTCATCTCCTTGCCTTTGACTGGGCATCCCTGACGCCCTACATGTTTTCGCAGGGCGCCGCCGACGTTCCGTGCACTCTCCTCCACTTTGTGAACAACGAGTTGGTCGATGTCGCCAAGGGCAAAATCGTTCAACCAGGCAACCCCTTGTTCCACGGTACCCAGATGCCACCCAACTTGTTTAGGGTTCAACTGGTTCGGGTGCTGCCAGGCTGCGATGACTTGTTACCTCCGATTCGACCCGTCGGGGCCGACGATGATGACGTGATGACCCTCAGCGCCTGCCTGAGCTGGCCCCTGCTTTGGCCGAAGAGCCAGATTCGTTTGGGGGCGGGGGACACCACCCCAAAGACAACACCGCCAGTCGTGCCGGCGCCAAGTCGGCCCCATGGCAAGACCGCCGTAACGGTGCCGGACATCCCTATGCCACTAGATCCAAACATGCATATGGCACAGGATCAGAACGACGACGACGACGACGACGATGATACATTTGGCAACGTCGATCAGTACTTTGCCGAGCATGGGTACGATGGCGACTTCATGGGGCCTCCTTCTCAAGAACCAAACCCAACAAAAGACGTGTGCGATCTAGCTCGTACCGCGGAGAAGCCAAGTCGCAACAGGCGCCGTCTGGCGTTCAGCTCTCAGGAGACGCCTCCAGCTGCCGACTTCACCGAGCCTCAGATAGGCGAGGTGCGAAATATTATCAGCCCCAACACACTCAAGAAGGCGGTCCGTGAGCAGAACTCGGTCCCATTACAGGAGAATAAGAAGGCACGCAAAAGAAAGACTAAGAAGGGTGCGAGCCAGCCGGCACCGAGTACGATCCGTGCTCAGGACGGGCCACCTTCACCGCAGGATATCTCGAGGAGGGTGCATGTGGCGGGTAGGGCGATGCTACCGACAAATATGCTCAATGCTGCAACCGGTGCTATGCGGAGTCTGCATGACAGTGTTCTTGCTTTGGAGAAGCGGCGTCTCAGGCATACCCGGTTTTCGCGGCCAAGGTGCCAGAGGGCAAGGGCTTTGTGGATAACTCCATCGGGCGTACGATCGTCCTGCGTTTTGATGACATCCACGCTATGTTGAACCTTCATCCGCTGCACTACACCTTCGTTTGGCTATTTTCGCTGAGTATGGAGATGCGGATCATTCGCGACAAGACCCCGGACATCGTGATAGTCGACCCCTTCTACATGCGTGCCAAGATCTTGGGCAGCGCTGGGGACCGGCAAGTCACGAGTTCTTACCTCGAAGGCGTCATTCTGGCAAACCAAGATAAGGATAACTTCCTCGTGCCTTACTTTCCCGAGTAAGTCCTCCCCTCAACCGGCCCGTAACATATGAATTCTTACTTTTCGATCGTTTTTCTTTTAACATTTCGTGTTTTCTGCAGTGACACACGTTGCACGCTCATCCTCCTAAGCCCCAAATATTCCATGGCCACGTATTTCGACCCGGACCGTCAGTCGAACGTAGACTACACAAATGTCAAGAAGGTTCTTGATGATGTTCTCCCCGGCTACGCCCAATCTGGAGGCACCTTCACGAGGCCTATCCGTAAGTACGGCAAGCACGTGTTCTCCCACAATACGACGTTCTGCTGCGTCAAGCAGCCGCCTAGCGGTCAGAAGGGTGCCTACTACGCCATCCATCACATGCGGGCGATCGTACGGGACCATCATCAACTTCTGCTACCGAGTAAACTCAAATATTGGGCCGCGAGTGTGTCGGCAATCCAGGACGCAGACCTCCGACAAGAATTCTTTCGCATCCAGTCGGAGTTTGCGGAAATCATCCATCAAGATGTCCTTCGTACCTCGGGGCAGTTCTACCTCAGAAATCAACCGTCCAACAGTGACATCGACACAATGCTAGAAATGCAGGATGACAACGCCCGTTCTTTCATGACTCCCACGATAGACGGCGGCTTCATCCACGCTCCGGTCCCTTGAGTCGAGTTGTCTAGTTCTGAAACATCGATTGGCTCATGTTGTAATTAAACTTTAATGAACTTGTAGTATGTCTCTTTGGTTTCGAGAGTCGTTCAACTTAGATGTAATCGATGCTATTAATGTCTTCCTTTTCTCTTCCGATCGTTCTGTTGCATAATTATATATTGCTTATGTATTGTCTGTGAATTGGTACTAACGTTTCGTTTGGCTAGTGCATAGCGATGCCGACGTATGTCGTGTACAAGGGTAAGGTTCCCGGAGTCTACGATGACTGGGAGGAGTGTCGGAGACAGGTTCACCGATTCAGCGGTAACAGTTACAAAGGGTACACCACTAGGGCCGAGGCCGAATCTAGATACGCCCGCTATCTAGCGGGAGAGGGGAGGGAGCGTTCGAGGAACCGGATGAAGACGAGTTTCATCGTGATGATGCTCATCGTGATGACCGCAGCTCTCTTCTATGTGATGGTAGTTTAGATGATCGATATCGACTTGTATTGTGAAGACAAACTCGCTACTCGCGGTCTCGAGACTTGTAATATAATGTTCTATCTTTGTTCGGTCTTTTTAATTCGGAGACTAATATGATGAATTGTATTCGGAGACTAATATGATGAATTGTATTCAAAGACTAATCTTCTATTGTATTCGATGAATCTGTTGTTGATGTGTGCTGTCTATATTTTGTCAAACTATACATTTTGTAACCTGTGCAAAAAACAGAAAATAAAAAGATAAAAAAAACCTAATATTCATACTAATGGCGCATCACAGGACAGTGCGCCATTAGTATGACAGTGCATACTAATGACGCATCACTGGGTAGTGCGCCATTAGTATGCTGCGGTTACTAATGGCGCATCCAGTGGTGGTGCGCCATTAGTATGCCAAAGCACCTGGGTATACATGGCCCCTGGGAGGCATACTAATGGCGCACGCTGGCCTATACTACCAGATACTAATGGCGCACCAGGTGGTGCGCCATTAGTAAAAATTACTAATGGCGTGCTGTTAATGGCGCACCACAGATGCGCCATTAATGGCCATATTAGGTGCGCCATTAGTAGGGGTTTTTCTAGTAGTGATTGCCCCCTTTTCTACTAGTGATGTATGTTCGCAAACAATAATAAAAAAATAAATCAGCAAGTAGATGCCTTCATATGCATGCATATCCCGACTGGATCATAAGCCATGATCGAAATTTAGTGGTATTGAAACTAGAAGGGCGGATGACTATTAATCTCTCCTTTAATCTCAAAATCTACAAGTAGGTTATAACATACATCCTAGAGATTTTAAGGATATGTATTGATCTGCAAGTCTTAAATTTCAGTTAAACATCTATTATATCCCTGTGTGACATAGAAGTATTGAAGAACCCCTGCACACTTTGTACTTGGCCAATTGCTTATAAAGAGCGAACAACCTTTGTTACACCTTTTCTAAATTAAACCTCTTCCTCTTTAGGCCCATGATTCACACTTTTTATATGCTTCCTTTTGGTTTATGTATACCTTTGTGATATGCTTCTATCTTTGCATATTTCTTTTTCTTAAGGGCACACGAGAAGAATTGATGAAACATGTAAGCTGTCAAATTGTTTTGCTTTATCTTGAAAAGTGTAAGTTTTCTAAAAACTGCGATGCAAATTTGGTAAGGTGGTAGAGAACCACATCAATATAATATTGTATATGCTCCTCCTCGGGACGTAGCGAACTAGCGATCTATTATGCTTTTTCTTGACCAAATTCAAACTACTATTATTGGGAGGTCCATCTATTCTTAAACCATGTGTACATGATTTCCTTTTTGTATTTGCTTTAGTTTATCTTCCAATCCTCTGAATGATTTTCACATATGTTTTTTTGCGAAAGTGTTGTTGGGAGTACACATGTGGACCATGACTTGCTTCCCTTTTATTTTTCTCACTAAACAGGTGCCATTAACTCCTACAATTGCGTGTATCGTCTTCTCAGATGCTAGATAATGTTCGGTTGAGAGAGATGACTATGAGGTGCGTGCAAGTAATGACAGGTACCTCTATCTTACACCTTTTTCCAATGAAAAAGCGTGCATGCTTTTCTAGATTTGGTTTCCTTTTCCATGTGCATTGTCAATTTGTTATTCCTTCAAAGTGAGATGAAAACAAAGATTCTACTTGTATAACTAAAGTTTGATCTTCAGTCCTACTCCATTCGTCTGGAATTAGTTGACGCTCAAAGGGATGTATCTAGATGTATTTCAGTGCTAGATACATCCGTCTGAGCGCCAACTAATTCCAAATGGAGGAAGTACACAACACATCCTTTTTAGTGGAATAAAAGGCCATAACTTCACCACATATGAGTGTAACTAATCTCATGTTTCATGCTCTAACTTATGTACTAAATTCTGTTAACATGACTAAATTCTTTTTGGTTATATTTAATATCCCTCTATAACATCTTAAGTTATCAAACATGCCAGCATTCACGTGGATGTTGGTAAAATATTCCTGTCCATTTTGGTTCAACATCAATTAATGTGCTTCTCATTAGATATGGGCAGTGGCGGGTGGCGCAATCGCAAGGCATACGATCAGATGACCTGGGTCCATGGGGAGTTGGTGGCACTCGACTACAACAAGATCATCGAGGCAATCTATATTGGTTGGTCAATTGCTAACAGCCTAACACAACATGTTTCGAATTGCATTTTTTTTCTGACTAAAAGTAGCAGTTTCTGCTGTTGTATTAAGATTTAAACGAAAATCCAGAATAGACTCTAAGGGAGCAAGGGTGTTTGGCGCCTGAAGGAGTGTCCGAGTTCAAGGATCTGGCCCTCTCCATCGAGACGAACGGGTCGTCGCCGAGTACATCTGGTACCTACATATGAACCTCCATCCACTGCAACGTCGCTGTTGTTTGTTTTGTCTGTCGGACTATGTTCCTAGAGAGCGCAGTAGTAGCTTCAGGATAGGGGGCCAAACCTGCATCTTTTTATGATTTATTGTTATTGGATTAGCACGGGAACGAGCAATGCACTGAGGATTTGACCCCTTAAAGAATATGCTTAGACTTCATTATGCTTAGACTTCATTATGCATCATGTGCATATATAATGGTTCAGATAATTACATTGCATGTGAATGAACAGAGCATTGAGAATGGCGACAGAACAAAACCATGGAAGCGAACTCCTTTTGCTTAATCACAAATTTTGTGCCATGGTACAAAAAGAGTACAAGTGCAGGTGTATGTTCAGATATGATGAAACCAAATAAGGCTGCAACTAACATGTTATATTGCCTTTCAGTTATGAACTTTATGACACTAATGGCTCTCAAGTTTGGCAAGAGTTTGTACAAAAGATAGGGAAAGTGTCTAAAGCTATACTGGAAGATGTAATTACTTTTGTCAGTTCGTAGTGCTTGACTAGATGGCGTCTTCCTATGTATAGCTTGATTAGATGCAATCATCGACGTTTAATTATAATATGCGACACTAGATAGATTTCTTTGTCTTGTCCTCACTTAATTTATTGGTCCGGTGCAGATTAGTGAGGAAGACGCCATGCGATGAGAGAGTGAATTTCTGTTTTTAAAATAAAAAGAAAAGTAGCGTCACTTTTTTTAGGGAAAGCGTCTGATTGCTATGAGAAAAATGACACATACTTTCATCTAGTGATATAGGGAAAGCGGTTATTTGCTATGAGAGAAATGTCACATACTTCTATATAGTTGAAAATATCAGATACCCTAACAAGTCATGTTTATGATGGCCGTACCAAAAAATCATTTAGTTTTAACAATCATAAGAGATGCATACAAATAATGCTTCTTATATATTTGTTACGCATGATAATACAAAAGGTGTGCTTATATATATTCTTAATATATTTACTTATTTATTTTTGTAGTGTATGAGAAAGATAAAAGATGGATTATGTCAACGTTTAAAAAGAATCCACCAAACAAGGGTGTAGAGGCGATGCCGTTGAAAGAGGTAAAAAACCAGCGAGTTTTGTATAACAAAAGGCCCATAGCAAACGCACGGGCGTTCTACTAGTATATACTAGAAAGCACTAATAACATTTTTTTCCGTATGTATGATTTAGAAATATCTACTATGCTATTTAATAATATTAAAAGATATGAACAAACACATATATATGCAAATATATGTGTATACGCTATATAGCTTATGTAATATGAGAAAATTAATTTTAAGAATTTTTTTAACGAAAAAAATATTTGTTAAATCATACAATTTAAATTTTTTAGAACCAAAAATTCATTGATATAAATTAGAATTGGTAATAATGAATATATTTTTTGAAAAAAAATCTTATGTGATCGAGTAATAAAAATTGTATTAATTAAAATTATAATATGATCGCATAGTTTAGAATATGTATAAAAGTTTGGTAGAAAATATATTTATTTTACATCGCCCCAGGCCCCAAAATGGTTTGCACTGGCTCTACTCGTTTGTTGCGACCTCTCCGATTGAAGAATAGTATAATGGCTCCGGCTCGATTTCCTATCACCGGCTCTACTCGTTTGTTCCTCTTAGATGTGCATATACCTTATATCAATGAATTTTCTCACTGTTTGGGTGTGTACCTATTTCTTTGTTGATTATATGAGGTACCGTTGTAGGTAGGATGATTGTAATTCGACTACACATTGTGTGGAGGATCAAAGCGAGTGGAAGAATGGAGAAAAAAATGACAAGGTTGTGCACCAAGAGCTAGTGGAAGAATCATCGGCTCGCTTGTTGATGGCGGCAAGCATGTCCTTTTCAGAGAGACGGACCAAGAGACCCCGAGCTTGATGTTGAAGTGCTACATAGGAGAGATCGAGCCATTTCGTATGCAGTTGCTAACACCCGCTCGTTTTCACTCTCCGACCATCAATAGAAGCTTAGATCGGAGCACCACCACAATTGTGTTGAAAGTAGACGAGCACATGCCCGAGCTAGAGATCTGCACCAAGCGTTTCGTTTGCACCCACATTCCACTGCCATATCTTGCAAGTATTGTTGGTATGTTCTAGTTAGGTATTACTACGCATTGCACTTAATTAATTGTTTCTTCATTCTGCCCAGCATTTTCTCTTGGATTCAGAGTTTTAACAGTTCATATAATACTGCATTGTAGATAAAGTCTGACCAATGGATGGTGGTGATGCTGTTAATGAGATCGGGGTGTTCTGGTATAGTTAGTTCACCTTGATTTTGCATACTAATATGATGATGACAGGGGATGTTTGGCTCGTTACCTTATTTCGAAGTCATAGTTGTGTTTGGCATAGCCTGTTCGATTATAACAAAAACTGTTGGGCACATTTTTATGTTGATGACAAAGGGGATTTCTCTGCTGGCAAATTTTCTAGAAGAAAATTTTCTTTTCTTGGGTATATAACAAAAACTTAACTTTACTACATGGAATTTGATTTGCTCAAATCCAAATCATATATAAAACCTAATTAAAGAATAAATCATATAAATTTTCAGAATATGTTTGACTGGGTTGACTGACCACCTAAAACTCCACAAAATTCCCTCTCTCTCCTCTCCCGCTGAGGTGTGGTATACATTGGGCAGCTTCGGTGCCATTGGCGGCGCCGGAGGCCCTTGGATCCTGCGAAGTAGCAGCCGGACCCCTCGAATCATCCGCGATAACGGTCCCGAAGAAAATGCGCCGACGGCAACCTCCGTACGTGCTGCTGGAGTGCTGGACCGGTGAGTACCAAGGGCCATCTCCAGGCCGTGCGAGTGGCTAGCCTCGTGCACAACGCATGGCCCGTGCGTCACTGTCTCATCAACATCACCGGCAAGATCGACCCCACCGCCGAGAGCAGACCAGCGACCTGCAAGGACAAGATGTCGTTGGCGTACATACTTACAATTACAAGGAGCAGTCGCTGTGCCAGACGTATGACACGGCGGCTGTGTGCACGGTGGACAAGACAAGGGCGGGAGCGAAGGCGCTCGGCCACAGCAGAGCGTGGCGCGTCGTTCGACTCGTTCCACTTCCATGCATGTCGACTCATGGCCGCAACAGCACAAGGTTCGCAAGGGGCATGCAGCTCCCAAGTAGCATGGCATCACGCCAAGCTGCACAAGGAGGCGTTTGAGTCGGAGGGGGAGCTCATCCATGGCGCACTAGGACTAGGAGCCGACACGCACGACAGCATAACGCTCCAGCGCCTCTCCACGTCCCCCGACGCGACGTACGTCGCGCGTGCCCTGGTCGTCCGCCCGCCCGCTCATGGAGACAGACATGCTAGACTAGGGACTCCGATCCGTGTCCAAGTCCGGCGCGCTCCATGCGGTGCCGGAAGTGTGGCAGTGGCACGTGCTGGCGCTATGCGGCCTCCTCGCCAGATCACTACGGGCCGCCGTCAACGCCGACCTACTCGGCGCTGCCACCGCAGCAGCCCTACCTGGCGCAGCCACAGCAGCCCTATGTGGCGTCGCCGCGCCAGTCCTACCCCGCACCGTCCGGGTTCATGGCCGCACCGCCGCAACCATCCTACGGGGTCACAGCAAACTACGGTGCCGACGCCCTCGTTCCTGGTGCTCCTGGCGTCTATTCGGCAGGTGCTCCTCATCCGGAGACAACCCCATCGATGGGTCTCTACGCACCACCGATGCATGCGCACGCCGCTCAGGTCGTGGCGCCATCACCGTTCTACTTCTCGCACCTGCTGCCGGTGAAGCTCGCGCCGGACAACTACCTGTCCTGGCGTGCCCAGGTGTTGCCTCTTCTGCGCAATCGCTATCTGGAGGGCTATGTTGACGGATCCATCCTGTGTCCACCCCCTCATCACCCGGTGTATCATACATGGGTGGCCCAGGATCAGGCAATCCTCTATGCCATCCAGTCCTCGTTCACTCCGAGCGTCTCATCGCTGGTCATCTTCCTGCTACATCCCGGGAGGCGTGGACGGCGCTTCACACCAGCTTTGCCCCGTAGTCTCAGGCGCGTGCTCATTCTATACGCACCGAGCTTGGTGAGACCAAGCTTGGTGACCTCAGCATCACGGACTACTTCAACAAGATGCGGGGTCTCGCCGACACATTGGCCTCGGTTGGCCAGCCTCTGCAGGATGAGGAATTCACCACTTTCGTCCTTAACGGGCTCGATGATGATTATGACAATCTCGTTGAGAACATTCATGGCCGTGACGATCCACTTCCACTTCGCGAGCTGTATGGCCGGACTTGGCCGTGAACAGCGCATCAAGGCACGCCGTGTCTCACCGGGTTTCGCCTCCGCCAATGCCGCAACTCGCGGCAAACGTCAGCGGTCTTCATCTTCAGGTGGCAAGCAGGCACCGTCTTCACAGCCGGCCTCGCGCGGCAATGCGTGATCCATCACGGGTGGCAACCGGCCGGTTGCTTGTTGCTCCTCCTGTGGTGCCCCGCAGGCCTGCCAGCTGTGTGGCCTTGAGCGCCACATTGCCTCTCACTGTCACCGTCGCTACAGGCAAGATTTCCTAGGCCTCGGCAACAATGGGAAAAGAAATGACAAGCAGGTCGCCGCCGCCGTGACTAGTCATGATCATGGCCGCACTCCGTCCTACTCCATTGATCCAACATGGTATATGGACACCGGAGCTACTAACCACCTCACCGGTGAGATGGGCAAGCTCTCTACTCAGGAGCCATATCGTGGTCATGATCAGGTGAACACCGCTAGTGGAGCAGGTATGCGCATCTCTCATGTTGGTCAGGCTTCTCTCCTTGCACACAATTTTCGCAAACTTCATCTTTCTAATGTTCTTCGTGTTCCCTCTGCTACGCGTAGTTTGTTGTCTATTCCTCAACTTACACGTGATAATAATGTCCTTGCTGAGTTTCATCCTTTTCGTTTCTTTATGAAGGATCAGGACACGAGGGCCGTTCTGCTTAGAGGTCGTCTTCGCCATGGCTTGTACGCACTTGATGCACCACGCACACCATCCATCCAGTCTTCTCCTCAGGCGTTCAGTGGTGTTCGTGTGTCGCCTACGCACTGGCATGCGCGCCTTGGTCACCCTATGACTCCTATAGTTCGTCATGTGTTGCATCGTCATGAACTACCAGTTGTGTCCAATAATTCTGCTAAAACCATTTGTGATGTCTGTCAGTAGGGCAAAAGTCACCAACTTCCGTTTTAAGAGTCTAGTCGTGTTGTGAAACATCCTCTTGAGCTTGTGTTTTCTGATGTATGGGGTCATGCCCAGACGTCTGTTAGTGGCCACAATTATTATGTCAGTTTTATTGATGCTTATAGTCGGTTTACCTGGTTGTATCTTATTAAGTGCAAGTCTGATGTGTTCGATGTTTTTATCCAGTTTCAAGCACATGTTGAGCGTCTCCTTAAGCAGAAAATCATCCATGTTCAATCTGACTGGGGAGGTGAATACCACAACCTCAACTCCTTTTTTAACAAACTTGGGATTTCGCATCGTGTGTCTTGTCCTCATACACATCAGCAAAATGGAACTGCCGAACGTAAGCATCGTCATCTTGTTGAAACTGGCCTAACCTTGCTAGCTCATGCATCCGTTCCGTTCCAGTTTTGGAGTGATGCTTTCTCCACAGCCTCTTTTCTCATAAATAGGCTTCCCTCACGACTCCTGAAAATGCAAACTCCGCTTGAACCCTTGCTCAAAGAGATTCCAGACTACACTTTTTTCAAAGTGTTCGGGTGTGCATGTTGGCCTCACCTTCGCCCATATAACAAGCGTAAGCTAGAGTTTCGGTCTAAGAAATGCGTCTTCCTGGGGTAAAGTTCTCTTCACAAAGGGTACAAATACCTTCATATTCCCACCAATCGCGTTTACATCTCCTGTGACGTTGTGTTTGATGAAAACGTGTTTCCTTTTCGTGCACTTCCGACAAACTCTACCACTCCCTCACAACCGGTGCACATGTCCATACTTTTGCCTGATCAATTTGTGGATGTTGCATATGCCCCTGCGTTGTTGCCTAATCATGCTGCAGGTATTGGACGAGGCGCTCGTCTTGAGCTTCTTGATGAACAGGAAACTGATGCGGCAGCTCCTGATCGGGATGTGCATGTGCCATGCATATCGGGTGCGACCCACATACCCGCCCCTACACCGCCCCTGGAGGCTGCCGTGGGGGCGCCGGTCTTGCCTGGCCCACGGGTGGCCTCGCCTGGCCCACCACTGGCCTCGCCTGGTCCTTCGGCTAGCGCCCCGCCTGGCCCCCGGATGGCCTCGCCTGGTCCATCGGCCGGCGCCCCGCCTGACCCATGGGTGGTCACCCCGTCCTGCAACCGGCCTCGCCCGACCTGGTGGCATCTTCGCCTCGGTCGGCGGTTTCTTCGACTGGCCCGGAGCTGGACCCGGTCAGTCCCGTCTTGGCCGCTAGTGGGCTGGCCTCGCCTGGCTCGCCGTCGCCAGGGAGCCCTAGTGCGAGCTCCTCCGATGCTGTAGTTTCGTCTCCATCACCTGTTGGTCGGTATAGCCGGCACGGCCTGTGGTGCCCCTTCGTCCTCGTACACGGAGTCAATCTGGCATTTTCTGTCCGAAGGAACGCAAGGACGGGACTGTGGCATGGCTAGCCGCGTCCATGGCTCACACTGCTGCTGATCCCACTGCCGAGCCTCGACACTTCCAGACTGCACTGAGTATTCCTCACTGGCGCGCTGCTATGGAACAGGAGTTTCAGGCTCTTCAGAAAAATGACACTTGGCAGCTTGTTCCTCCAGTATCTGGTGTCAATGTCATTGATTCCAAGTGGGTTTTTAAAGTCAAGAGACATGCTGATGATTCCATAGAACGCTACAAGGCATGGCTTGTTGCCAAGGGCTTCAAACGGAGGTATGGTCTTGATTATGAAGACACGTTCAGTCCAGTTATCAAGCCTACTACCATTCGCTTGCTGTTGTCTCTTGCTGTCACCCGTGTATGGTCTCTTCGTCAGCTTGATGTGCAGAACGCTTTCCTCCATGGAATTCTGGAGGAGGAGGTTTATATGCGTCAGCCACCTGGATTTGTTGATCCTGCACGCCCTCGTCATCTCTTTCGTCTGACTAAGGCGCTATATGGACTGAAACAGGCTCCTCGTGCATGGCATGCTCGTCTTGGCTCTGTTCTTCGAGCACTTGGGTTTAATCCCTCAACTGCAGACACATCGTTGTTTCTTCTTCAGCGTCCCGAGGTTACGATGTATCTCCTGGTTTATGTTGACGATATCGTTCTCATCAGTTCATCCCATGCTGCTGCTAATCGTCTTGTGGTTGCACTTAGTGGTGACTTTGTTGTCAAAGATTTTGGTGCTTTGCATTTTTTCCTTGGTCTGGAGGTTTCACGTTCTTTTGCAGGTTTGACTCTTACACAGAAGAAGTACTCCTTGGACTTGTTGCATCGTGCTGGTATGCTGAAGTGCGAACATGCTATTACTTTGATGTCTGCCACTGATCGGTTATCCGCCCTTGATGGAGATTCTCTCTCACCTGAGGATGCTGCTGAGTATCGCAGTCTCGTTGGTGGTCTGCAATACCTTACTATTACCAGGCCTGATATCTCCTGTGCAGTCAACCGTGTGTGTCAGTATCTTCATGCACCCAGGACGTCTCATTGGTCAGCTGTGAAGAGTATTTTGCGTTACATATGTCTTACTGCCTCCTATGGTTTGCTTCTTCAGCCTGCGCCGTCGTGTGAGCTCTTAGCTTTTTCAGATGCTAATTGAGCTGGTAGTCCTGATGACAGGTGATCCACGGGGGGATATGCGGTATTTCTGGGTTCTAACTTGATCTCCTGGAATGCTCGAAAGCAGGCCACAGTGTCTCGCAGTAGTACTGAAGCTGAGTACAAAGCAGTTGCAGATGCCACTTCTGAGATCATATGGGTCCAGTCTCTATTGAAAGAGTTGAGGGTGGCTTCACCTCGTCCTCCCGTTCTGTGGTATGATAACATTGGTGCTACATATCTTTCATCTAATCCAGTGTTTCACGCTCGGACGAAGCACATTGAGGTTGACTATCATTTTGTTCGAGAACGTGTTGCACAGAAGCTACTCTGTATCAAGTTCATCCCGTCAAAGGATCAACTTGCTGACATCTTCACAAAGCCTCTTCCACAACCATAGTTCGTAGGCTGTAGGCGCAATCTTAACTTGCTTTCTACTTAAAGCCATAGTTAAGATTGAGGGAGGGTGTTAGACTGTATATATACGTAGTCTCTGTATTAATATTGTATCATTGTATTGTACCTCTTGGTACCCCTATATAATGAAAGAGCCACACCCCGTTTAGGGTGTCGAGCAAGTTCCCAACATATTATGTTTTACAGCGAACATATCGATCGTCCGCATCATGGTCAACCCGCGGCACCGTGCTCGGCTCCAAGTCAAAGGAGGACGTCGGGCGGCGCTAGTTTCTAGCACGCCGTCGCCTTGGGTCTACGTCGCCGCAGGATCCATGGCTGGCAACAGGGTGGGCACCGTCTCGCGACACCATCGTCCCGCTCGGCATGCTCCGGTGGCTTGCGCACGCGCTCTGGGCCGGGTCAGTGGGAGCACGGCAGGGGGGAGGCGGCTGCTTTCAGTTTCACTTGTTGTGATACGAAGTGGATTGAAGAAGACGGCGGGCGAGCGGGTTTCGTGGCTCCGAGTCTCCGATGCTGGTGGCCTCTGGCTGTGGCTATGGTGGAGGAGAGGAATTAATAAAGGGTGGGCCGCGGTGGATTCAAAGAGTCAAACCCCACCATCTCATCGCCAAAGGGGAAAAAGATTCATGCCTTGTTTGGTTTTTTTCAATAAAAGATGAATATTATTGGCTCAAATGAAGCATGAAGAGGATACAATACAATGAGGGCACATCCGGCCTCTGCATAATTAGGATGCACACAACCAACCCAACACACATATAAACACGCCAACAACTAGCAAAGTCCCAAGACAAAAAGCTATACGTAGGCGTGGAAGAAAAAAGAAAGAGAAAAATATCCCAAAGCGATCAGATCAACGATCGACAAACTATAACAAAACCATATCCGCACCAACCATTGACACCACATTGATGACGAGGATCTTCAACAACAACGCCTTCAGGAAGGAAGCGACACTCAAGCGCCGCCGTTGCCCGATCCAACCACAGAGGCCGGAATCAAAGTTTTCACCTTGAAAAAACAGTCCGAACATAACCGAGCAATGCCTCCAACAAGGTAACGACATAAAAAAACATCGCCATCGCCAGGGATGACCACTCGGGTCTGACCTAGGCTTTCGCCCCGGAGCTCGAGACCGGGTGCTCGCAGCACCACCTCAAAGTCATGAATGTATTGTCGCCACCGCTTTTTCGCAATCCCAGCAGCTACAATTTGACCGTAGCCACTCCACAAACATCCCTCTGTGTCAAGTCATCGTCGATAATTTGTAACTCACCAATGAAAGTCATTCATCGGATCAAGAGATAAAAACTCCCGAAGTCTTTTCGATGACCTCCGCTGTTGTGGATCCATACAAAGTCGCCGCAAACAATCTACAGTCACAACCATCTGGCCAATCAGATCTAGATCACCACCACCAACCGAGGATCGCAGTGTCGGAGGTCCGCACCACACAAATAGAAGGCCGGCTCATTGCCGCAGCCCACATGTCCGTAGACCGCCATAGCCAGAGCAGTGTCAGCAAAGATACACTGCGAGGCGCCGAAGGGAACCTCCCTGCGCCATGGCAGGGCTGGATCTTGGGAGGATGGAGGAGTGCACCACAGCATAAGGGCCACACAAAGAGGAGGGCCAAGACGGTCGCAGCCAGCACCACGACGGCCGCCGCCGACAGCAAGATCGTCGGAGCAGCGGACCGAATCGTAGATTCGCAGGGAGGGCTGAAGCCACTTCAACTAGAAGCGTGACCCAGACCCAGGCGAACGCCAGCCGCTAGGCGCTGGGGCGACCGGATCTGGCTCGCCGCTCGCCAAATCCGTAGGGAGCGGCTGGCGACGGAGCCCAGACGAGGGAAGGAGCGAAAGAGGAGGAAACCGAGCAGGGGTGCCTCGCCGCTGCCGTCCTCCAGGGCCGAGAAGGCTTCGCTGCCGGTCCCCTCTAGCGACGGCGAGGAGAACAGAGCGGAAGGGAGGGCCGCCGGTCGCGAGATTAGGGCGCCGCCCGAGTCGGCCCTACAGAGTGACGCGGGGGCCCTGGATGGTCGCTGCACATGGGATTCCCCATCAAAAGTGGGGGGGGGGGGGAATCGTTATAGTTACTAAGGTCCCAGGAAATCGCGGCCTGGGAGCGATCGGGTGTTTTTTTTACCTTACAGACCCCGCACGTCAGCGCATGGCCCACGGCCCACCGCCTTATCTCCTTGCCTCGCACGATCTACCACAGCATGTCCTTCTCGATCTTTGTCTCAAAAAAATCTCCTTCTCAATCTCTCCTCCTCTCTCCTAGACTTCATCCGTGATTCTTCCTCAGTCTCTCCCTCCGTTCGTCTCGCCTCTCCCTACGCACCACCAGCCGCCTCTCCTGTGGTCGTCTCTTCCCCAATCATCCCGATCCCTTCTCTCCGAGGCAGCCGTTCTCTCTCTCCATCCCATGTCCTCTCTCCTTCCTGGGCGGACGGAGACTCGGGCATAGTGTTGGTGGCCTTGGACGAAGTTGGCGCCATATGCAAGGTTGGGGACGAGGAGTCGTCGAGGCATGGCGTTGGAGGCTGTGGAAGGAGCCGTCCCTAGGGTTGGGCGCTCCTGAACGGGGATGGCGGCTATAGCTTGCGGTGGTGCTCACTCGTGCCGATGCAGATGGATTCTTCGACCCACAAGAAGATGTGTGACGGGCTGCTCAACTCCAGTGAGAAGCTTCTATTGTGGTAGGCAGCCCGTGGTCATGGCTGGACCCGATGTCGTTGCTCGGTACTCTGGGAGCTCGACTGCGTCCAAATGGTATGTGCAAAGCCCCTCTTTTCGCACTGCTCGCGGAGTTGATAGCATTCACATCATGATATTCTGTAATGATATTTTAAAATTTTCAGTGAATGAAATAGGAAATTAAGATATGGCATGCAGCTGAGATTATCAGAGTTTGTTATAGCGAGGAAAAGGTGTATTGTCTTATTTCACAGGAAACAATTTTATGTAAAGCTTAGTGAAATTTCAGTGTATTGTTTTTTTTTACTTGCAAATGTTAGAAGTTTAGAACTGCTATCAGCTTTTTTCTAGATCACATTATACGCATAACAAATCTGAACCAGTAACAATTAAGTTTCTGGGTTGCAGCATTTTGTACTACTTTGTGTATAATCAAATTACATCTTTGTTGCTTCTAGCTACTGAGTCCCATTCTTGATGGTGAGATTGTTCACTCATCTTTTGAGTTTGCTCCAGAAGTCATGATAGTCGTACCATTTGGAAGTGGTGGAAACTAAGCCCTTCTGACATCATCAATTGTTGGAATGTCAAATTGCTCTGATGATTCATAAAAGATATTTGAGTCAATATCATGTCGTGTTGTGATATATTCACATAGGATTTCTAGCTTCACTTTTTTCGCAGTTATTATGAACAGAACACAAAAAAAATCGGCCCTTATCTAAAGATTCAGTCAGTTACTTCCAATTATTGTAAGCAGAGTCTTTTTCCTACTATTAGAACTATACATTTCTTATATCCATTTTTCTCCTCCTGCTGTCATAGAGTTATAGCAGTCTAGATATACTTAAAGTTTGTTGTCCTTATAGACCTATGATGGTAATGATTGATGAGCCTTACTGATCATAAGAATAACTTCATTTTTTAGAGCTTCACTTTTTTACAAGTATAAATACTTGTGAGCATGAAAAATGATGATCTGCATGTATATTTCACTAGTAGGAAAAGGCTATAGATGATATGGACACTAACGGCGCACCAGACATGTGGTGCGCCATTAGTATATATGTGTTGGTGCGCCATTAGTGTACAAATACTAATGGCGCACCATGTGTTGGTGCGCCATTAGTGTCCAAATACTAATGGCGCATCACATCCACGGTGCGCCATTAGTAATAATTTTTTTTTATTTTTTTTTCAAAACTAGTAATGACGGATGAGGGGATAGTGCGATATTACTAGTTAAACTAGTAATGGCGCACCACATCCACAATGCACCACTAGTAATTTTTTTCCAATTTGTTTTCAAACTTTTTTTTTTTCAAAGTTTATAATGGCGCACCGTGGGTGTGGTGCGCCATTACTAGTTAAAACTAGTAATGGCGCACCACACACATGGTGCGCCATTTTTTTTAATTTTCATTATTTTTTTCAAAACTAGTAATGGCGCACCGTGGGAGTGGTGCGCCATTACTAGTTAGTAATGGCGCACCACTCCCACGGTGCGCCATTACTAACTTGGCCCAAAAAATCCACCGAATGCACCCCCTGGACCGCCTTTTCAGTTTTTTAAAAAATAAAAGAAAATGATAAAAATGTCAAAAAAATAAAAGAAAATAAGTTTCCCATGTGATATGTGGTCTAGTTGTTGGGAAAATTTACAAATATAAATTTTGACTTTATTTGCAAAATATCTCTGGAAATTTGTAAAATGGGCATAACTTTTGCATACGAACTCGGAAAAAAGTTACCAATGGCGCACCGTGGCTTTCAAAATCTAGAGGCAAAAAAATTTAAAAAATTTCAAACTTACTAGTGGCGCATCGTGGATGTGGTGCGCCACTAGTAACAGAAAAAAAAATTGTTTTGAATTTATTTTTTTCGAAAAATCATACGTAATATGACCGGGAAGTTTGAAATATTTTTCAAAATTTTATCATAGTCATGAACATGAACAAAGTCCTAGACATCAACAAGGTATGATAAGATTGATATACTAGATATATCACTACTAGGAAAAGGCATGGTAGTGGCGCACCAGTTTTGCCTTGTAATGGCGCACTACTAGTGCGCCACTAGCATCAAGCCACTAGAATAAATCTAATGGCGCACCACTGGTGCGTCATTAGTGTTTGGTGTTCTAATGGCGCACCACGTAGTGCGTCATTAGAATTGCCCACAGTGCCCCATTAGAATTCCTCCCAGGATAATGGCGCACCACATAGAAGTGCGCCATTAGTAACAAATTTAATCCGAGTTCGTATGCAAAAGTTATGCCCATTTTACAAATTTTGATAGAGATTTTGCAAATAAAGTCAAAATTCATATTTTAAATCTTCCCAAGAACTAGACCACATATCACATTGGAAACTTATTTTCTTTTATTTTTTTGACATTTTCATCATTTTCTTTTATTTTTTTCTAAAACTGAAAAGGCGGTCCGGGGGTGGGGGGGGGTGCATTCGGTGTTGGGCCAAGTTAGTAATCGCGCACCGTGGGGTGGTGCGCCATTACTAGTTAAACTAGTAATGGCGCACCACACCCACGGTGCGCCATTACTAGTTTTGAAAAAAAAAATAAAAAAAATTTGAATTATTTTTAAAAAAACTTAGTAATGGCGCACCAGTGGACAGTGCGCCATTACTAACAATTTTTTTTATTTTTTTTACTTTTTCTCAAAACTACTAATGGTGCACGGCGGGTGTGGTGCGCCATTACTATGTCAACTAGTAATGGCACACTACACAACGGTGCGCCATTAGTAACAATTTTTTTATGTTTCTTTTTCAAAACTACTAATGCGCACTAATGGCGCACCGAGACATGGTGCACCATTAGAATATAGTAATGACGCACCACATGTCTGGTGCGCCATTAGTGGCCATATCATCTATAGCCCTTTTCCTAGTAGTGTATCAACAAGTGCCTGTGAAGTGAGCTGTTGTTGGGGTTGGATAGAACTCTGAAGTTAAGCATGCGTGGGCTGGAGTGGTGTGAGGATGGGTGACCTTTCGGGAAGTTTGACCACGGAGTGCGATTTGACCTGAGATTAAGCATATTGACCCGAGATTAAGCCATAGTGACCTGATATTAAGAAAAAAATGAATTTTTTTTGAAAAATTTGAAAATAAAAAATTAAAAAAAATTCCGAATTTTTTTTTGAAAAAAATTTGTTACTAATGGCGCACTTCTACGTGGTGCGCCATTAGTATACCAGATACTAATGGCGCACCGTGGGTTATACTAATAGCGCACCAGCGGTGCGCCATTAGTATACCAGATACTAGTGGCGCGCCACAGGTGCGCCATTAGAAAAAAAATCTAATGGCGTGGTGCTAATGGCGCACCTGTAGTGCGCCATTAATAGCGAAAACAGGTGTGCCACTAGCAGCCCTTTTTGTAGTAGTATTTGATGCTTTAATCTCCTTCTCACATTGTGATGTGTGACGTCTCAGTAATTTTCATTTTGGGCTGAGGCTTATATGTTGTTGGACAATGTTTTTATTGCTATGGATCATGGGACGACCAGTTTAAAGCTTCTAATTTTAGTACTTCTTGAAAAGGGTTCCTCTTGATCTCCGTAGTATTAGTTCCTACTAATAGAATAAATTCTGTTCAAATTCGTGGTTGGAGGTCCTCTATCTTTTCTTATAATTGTATTGCTATATATAGTCGGCAAATGACAAAAGTAAGTTGTGCTATTTCATAAGCATGTGCAATTTGATCAGAAATGCTTTCAGTAAATGAAAACAGCGTTAAAGGTTCAATGTAATCCAGCTATAGGTATATTAGTTAACAAAGAGTAGAGGTGGCATTCAGAAATGCTTATGTGCTCATGATGGAAATTTGGAACATTTATATTTACGAAGTTCTGTTGTTGTACTCCTTGGTACTTGCATGCATACTTTTAGGGTATGGTAGATCATTGTTCAAATGGTTTGAGAAAAAAAGAAATATGCTTGATGTATGAGGCGCTGCTTTATGCACAACAATATGCGTCGGGGCGCGGGGAGCGGCGCCGGCGTCGGGGCAGATGGCGTCGAGGGCGGCGGGGACGGCAAAGTTGAGCAGCCTGACGGCGTCGAAGGCGGCGACGACGGTGAGGTGGACCATCCTGACGGCGTCGGAGGCGGCGGCGACGACGAGGTGGAGCAGCCTAACGGCTCGGCGACGATGGCGACGAGGCAGATCGAGCAGCGGGAGTCGGGCGGAGAAGAAGGGGAGTTTGGAGAAACTGCTAAGTGCTAGTTATATATGAAGAGAATTGGTCCCGGTTCGTGAAACCAACCGGGACCAATGCCCCCTTTAGTCCCGGTTGGTGCCACCAACCGGGACCAAAGGCCTCTTTTCAGCAGCCCAAAGGGCAGGAAGCGACGGCCTTTGGTCCCGGTTGGTGCCACCAACCGGGACTAAAGGGTGGGCAATAATACCGGTTGGTGCCACGAACCGGGACCAATGCCCCCCTTTAGTCTCGGTTGGTGCCACCAACCGGGACCAAAGGCCTCTGCGCTGCCCGCGTCGCGCCCAAAGTTTAGTCCCACCTCGCTAGCTGAGAGAAGCGCAGTGGTTTATAAGCCCTGCTGCGGCTACCCTCTCGAGCTCCTCTCAAATGCAGGCTTACGGGCCTACTTACTACTGCTTTGCCTGATGGGCCTACTGGGCCTCCCGCGGGCCTGAATTCTGGCCCATGGTGGGTTTCTAGTCGTATTCAGGCCGTCGGGGCCCAGTAGGAGGCACTTTTTTTTCTTTACTTATTGTTGCTATTTTTAATTTTTTCCAAGTTTTTTTGTTTTGTTTTCTGCATTATTTATTTTCTTTTGTTTTTTTCTTTATTTTTTAATTCATTTTGCTTTTAGTTTTAGAAAAATTATAAACTTTCTGTTAGTGCCATTAGTTCTCAATTTGAAAACACTTTTTTTGTTTTTTTGTTTTGTTTCTTGATTTATTTATTTCATTTTGTTTCTACTTCCAAGAAAATACTTATTGTTGCTATTTTTATTTTTTTTCCAGTTTTTTTGTTTTGTTTTCTGCATTATTTATTTTCTTACGAGGGCCGAACCATAAGACATTAAAGCATTTCAAATGAACTCTTAAAAAGTTGAAAGTTGAAAGTTGGCATGGTATCATAATGTCGTCTGTTACAAAGTTGGCATGGTATCATCATAATAGTTGCGGGAGAAAGTCTTCACTTTTTCTTCGCTTGTGTCATTTGCTTATTGCGCCGTAACCATGGATAATCTTCATCGTTTATCAGGATGCTGGGGTCAGCCTTGACTTTGAAGGGAGGAATTTCATGAAACTTTTCATAATCTTCAGACATGTCTGTGTTGCCCTCCACTCCTACGATGTCCCTTTTTCCTGAAAGAACTATGTGGCGCTTTGGGGCATCGTATGATGTATTCTCTTCCTTATCTTTTCTTTTTCTCGGTCTGGTAGACATTTCCTTCACATAGATAACCTGTGCCACATCATTGGCTAGGACGAACGGTTCGTCAGTGTACCCAAGATTTGTCAGATCCACTATTGTTATTCCGTACTATGGGTCTACCTGTACCCCGCCTCCTGACAGATTGACCCATTTGCACTTAAACAAAGGGACCTTAAAATCATGTCCGTAGTGAAGTTCCCATATGTCCACTATGTAACCATACTATGTGTCCTTTCCCCTCTCGGTTGTTGCATCAAAGCGGACACCACTGTTTTGGTTGGTGCTCTTTTGATCTTGATCAATCGTGTAAAATGTATTCCCATTTATCTCGTATCCTTTCCAAATCGTAACAGTCGAAGATGGTCCCCTGGACAACAAGTACAGCTCATGACAAACAGTGTTATCACCTCTAAGACGTGCTTCCAACCAACTGCTGAAAGTCCTGATGTGTTCACATGTAATCCAGTCGTCGCACAGCTCCGGGTGTTTGGACCGCAGACTGTTCTTGTGCTCATCGACATACGGGGTCACCAAGGTAGAGTTCTGTAGAACTGTGTAGCGTGCTTGAGACCAAGAATATCCGTCCCTGCATATTATTGAGTCCCTTCCAAGCGTGCCTTTTCCAGTCAGTCTCCCGTCATACCGCGATTGAGGGAGACCTATCTTCTTAAGGCCAGGAATGAAGTCAACACAAAACAGGATGACATCCTCTGTTTGATGGCCCATGGAGATGCTTCCTTCTGGCCTAGAGCGGTTATGGACATATTTCTTTAGGACTCCCATGAACCTCTCAAAGGGGTACATATTGTGTAGAAATACGGGGCCTAGAATGACAATCTCGTCAACTAGATGAACTAGGACGTGCGTCATGATATTGAAGAAGGATGGTGGGAACACCAGCTCAAAACTGACAAGACATTGCACCACATCACTCCTTAGCCTTGGTATGATTTCTGGATCGATCACCTTCTGAGAGATTGCATTGAGGAATGCACATAGCTTCACAATGGCTAATCGGACGTTTTTTGGTAGAAGCCCCCTCAATGCAACCGGAAGCAGTTGCGTCATAATCATGTGGCAGTCATGAGACTTTAGGTTCTGAAACTTTTTCTCTGACATATTTATTATTCCTTTTATATTCGACGAGAAGTCAGTCGGGACCTTCATACTAAGCAGGCATTCAAAGAAGATTTCCTTCTCTTCTTTGGTAAGAGCATAGCTGGTAGGACCTTCATACTGCTTTGGAGGCATGCCGTCTTTTTTGTGCGAACGTTGCAGGTCCTCTCGTGCCTCAGCTGTATCTTTTGTCTTCCCATACACGCCCAAAGAGCCTAGCAGGTTCACGCAAAGGTTCTTCGTCACGTGCATCACGTCGATCGAAGAGCGGACCTCTAGGTCTTTCCAGTAGGGTAGGTCCCAAAATATAGATTTCTTCTTCCACATGGGTGCGTGTCCCCCAGCGTCACTCGGAACAGCTAGTCCGCCGGGACCCTTTCCAAAGATTACATGTAAATCATTGACCATAGCAAGTACGTGATCACCGGTACGCATGGCGGGCTTCTTCCGGTGATCTGCCTCGCCTTTTAAATCCTTGCCTTTCTTTCGACATTGATGGTTGGTCGGAAGAAGTCGACGATGGCCCAGGTACACATTCTTCCTGCAGCTTCCCAGGTATATACTATCGGTGTCAAGTAAACAGTGCGTGCATGCGTGGTATCCCTTGTTTGTCTGTCCTGAAAGGTTACTAAGAGTGGGCCAATCGTTGATGTTCACTAACAACAACGCCTTTAGGTGAAATTCCTCCTGTTTGTGCTCATCCCACATACGTACACCGTTTCCATTCCACAGCTGTAAAAGTTCTTCAACTAATGGCCTTATGTACACATCAATGTCGTTGCCGGGTTGTTTAGGGCCTTGGATGAGAACTGGCATCATAATGAACTTCCGCTTCATGCACATCCAAGGAGGAAGGTTATACATACATAGTCACAGGCCAGGTGCTGTGATTGCTGCTCTGCTCCCCGAAAGGATTAATGCCATCCACGCTTAAAGCAAACCATACGTTCCTTGGGTCACTTGCAAACTCATCCCAGTACTTTCTCTCGATTTTTGTCCACTGCGACCCGTCAGCGGGTGCTCTCAACTTCCCATCTTTCTTACGGTCCTCACTGTGCCATCGCATCAACTTGGCATGCTCTCCGTTTCTGAACAGACGTTTCAACCGTGGTATTATAGGAGCATACCACATCACCTTTGCAGGAACCCTCTTCCTGGGGGGCTCGCCGTCAACATCACCAGGGTCATCTCGTCTGATCTTATACCGTAATGCACCGCATACTGGGCATGGGTTCAGATCCTTGTACGCACCGCGGTAGAGGATGCAGTCATTAGGGCATGCATGTATCTTCTGCACCTCCAATCCTAGAGGGCATACGACCTTCTTTGCTGCGTATGTACTGTCGGGCAATTCGTTATCCTTTGGAAGCTTCTTCTTCAATATTTTCAGTAGCTTCTCAAATCCTTTGTCAGGCACAACATTCTCTGCCTTCCGCTGCAGCAATTCCAGTACGGTACCGAGCTTTGTGTTGCCATCTTCGCAATTGGGGTACAACCCTTTTTTGTGATCCTCTAACATGCGATCGAACTTCAGCTTCTCCTTTTGACTTTCGCATTGCGTCCTTGCATCGACAATGACCCGGCGGAGATCATCATCATCGGGCACATCGTCTGGTTCCTCTTGATCTTCAGCAGCTTCGCCCGTTGCAACATCATCGTGCACATCGTCTGGTTCCTCTTGATGTTCAGTAGCATCACCGTATTCAGGGGGCACATAGTTGTCATCGTACTCTTCTTCTTCGCCGTCTTCCATCATAACCCCTATTTCTCCGTGCCTCGTCCAAACATTATAGTGTGGCAGGAAACCCTTGTAAAGCAGGTGGGTGTGAAGGATTTTCCGGTCAGAGTAAGACTTTGTATTCCCACATATAGGGCATGGACAACACATAAAACCATTCTGCTTTTGCCTCAGCCACTGTAGAAAATCATGCACGCCCTTAATGTACTCGGAGGTGTGTCTGTCACCGTACATCCATTGCCGGTTCATCTGCGTGCATTATATATAATTAAGTGTGTCAAAAATCATTACAAAACATCATGAATAGATAATTAAGTGACCAAATTAATAGAAGTTCATCATCACATTAAAACCAAAGTATATACATAGTTCTCATCTAACAACATAAAGCTCTGCTACATTGAAACTATGTAAAATATTTCAATGCAAAAACAAATGCGATCATAATCGCAACCAATGTAACAACTGATCCAACGGCATAATGATACCAAGCCTCGGTATGAATGACATATTTTCTAATCTTTCTAATCTTCAAGCGCATTGCATCCATCTTGATCTTTTGATCATCGACGACATCCGCAACATGCAACTCCAATATCATCTTCTCCTCCTCAATTTTTCTAATTTTTTCCTTCAAGAAATTGTTTTCTTCTTCAACTAAATTTAACCTCTCGACAATAGGGTCGGTTGGAATTTCCAGTTCAAAAACCTCCTAGATAAATAAAATCTATGTCACGTTGGTTGGCATAATTGTCATAAACAATAGATGAACCAATAGTTATGAAAAGATAATATATACCACATCCGAATCATAGACAGGACGAGGGCCGACGGGGGCGGATACCAAAACAATCACACTATCTAAGATGCAATAATAAAAGTAAGAAAATTATACAAGTATCTATATAAACATACAAGTAAGAATATTTTTTCCTTTCAAAAATAAGATAAGAACAAGAGGCTCACCACGGTGGTGCGGGCGACGAGATTGGCGCAGGAGATCGACGGCGGTGAAGACGGGGACGAGACGTGACGGACCGCTAAACCTAGACAAATATTAAGGAAAATGGAGCTTGGAGGTCGAGCTTGGAGAGGAGAAAGCTTAAGTAGTGTGGCTCGGGCATTACATCGAACACCTCGTGTGCATAGGAGGTGAGCTAGAGCACCACAAAGCTCTCTCTCCTCGCTGGCCACCAAAAACCGGGAGTGCTCTGCTCGCGGGAAAGGGGTATATATAGGCAATTAATTGGTCCCGGTTCATGGCAAGAACCGGGACTAAAGGGCAGCCTTTGGTCCCGGTTCATGCCAACAGCCGGGACCAATGGTGGTGGGCCAGGAGGTCAGCCCATTGGTCCCGGTTCATCCCACCAACCGGGACCAAAAGGTCCAGACGAACCGGGACCAATGGTCCACGTGGCCCGGCCGGCCCCCGGGGCTCACGAACCGGGTCCAATGCCCCCATTGGTCCCGGTTCTGAATTGAACCGGGACTAATGGGCTGACCTGGCCTGGACCATTACCCCCTTTTATACTAGTGATGTATGTTCGCAAACAATAAAATAAAAAAAAATCAGCAAGTAGATGCCTTCATATGCATGCATATCTAGACTGGATCATAAGCCATGATCGAAATTTAGTGGTATTGAAACTAGAAGGGCGGATGACTATTAATCTCTCCTTTAATCTCAAAATCTACGAGTAGGTTATAACATACATCCTAGAGATTTTAAGGATATGTATTGATCTGCAAGTCTTAAATTTCAGTTAAACATCTATTATATCCCTGTGTGACATAGAAGTATTGAAGAACCCCTGCACACTTTGTACTTGGCCAATTGCTTATAAAGAGCGAACAACTTTTGTTACACCTTTTCTAAATTAAACCTCTTCCTCTTTAGGCCCATGATTCACACTTTTTATATGATTCCTTTTGGTTTATGTATACCTTTGTGATATGCTTCTATCTTTGCATATTTCTTTTTCTTAAGGGCACATGAGAAGAATTGATGAAACATGTAAGCTGTCAAATTGTTTTGCTTTATCTTGAAAAGTGTAAGTTTTCTAAAAACTGTGATGCAAATTTGGTAAGGTGGTAGAGAACCTCATCAATATAATATTGTATATGCTCCTCCTCGGGATGTAGCGAACTAGCGATCTATTATGCTTTTTCTTGACCAAATCCAAACTACTATTATTGGAAGGTCCATCTATTCTTATAGTGTGTGTACATGATTTCCTTTTTGTATTTGCTTTAGTTTATCTTCCAATCCTCTGAATGATTTTCACATATGTTTTTTTGCGAAAGTGTTGTTGGGAGTACACATGTGGACCACGACTTGCTTCCCTTTTATTTTGCTCACTAAACAGGTGCCATTAACTCCTACAATTGCGTGTCTCATCTTCTTAGATGCTAGATAATGTTCGGTTGAGAGAGATGACTATGAGGTGCGTGCAAGTAATGACAGGTACCTCTATCTTACACCTTTTTCCAATGAAAAAGCGTGCATGCTTTTCTAGATTTGGTTTCCTTTTCCATGTGCATTGTCAATTTGTTATTCCTTCAAAGTGAGATGAAAACAAAGATTCTACTTGTCTAACTAAAGTTTGATCTTCAGTCCTACTCCATTTGTCTGGAATTAGTTGACGCTCAAAGGGATGTATCTAGATGTATTTCAGTGCTAGATACATCCGTCTGAGCGCCAACTAATTCCGAACGGAGGAAGTACACAACACATTCTTTTTAGTGGAATAAAAGGCCATAACTTCACCACATATGAGTGTAACTAATCTCATGTTTCATGCTCTAACTTATGTACTAAATTCTGTTAACATGACTAAATTCTTTTTGGTTATATTTAATATCCCTCTATAACATCTTAAGTTATCAAACATGCCAGCATTCACGTGGATGTTGGTAAAATATTCATGTCCATTTTGGTTCAACATCAATTAATGTGCTTTTCATTAGATATGGGCAGTGGCGGGTGGCGCAATCGCAAGGCGTATGATCATATGACCTGGGTCCATGGGGAGTTGGTGGCACTCGACTACAACAAGATCATCGAGGCAATCTATATTGGTTGGTCAATTGCTAACAGCCTAACACAACATGTTTCGAATTGCATTTTTTTCTGACTAAAAGTAGCAGTTTCTGCTGTTGTATTAAGATTTAAACGAAAATCCAGAATAAACTCTAAGGGAGCAAGGGTGTTTGGCGCCTGAAGGAGTGTCCGGGTTCAAGGATCTGGCCCTCTCCATCGAGACGAACGGGTCGTCGCCGAGTACATCTGGTACCTACATATGAACCTCCATCCACTACAACGTCGCTGTTGTTTGTTTTGTCTGTCGGACTATGTTCCTAGAGAGCGCAGTAGTAGCTTCAGGATAGGGGGCCAAACCTGCATCTTTTTATGATTTATTGTTATTATATTAGCACGGGAGCGAGCAGTGCACTGAGGATTTGACCCCTTAAAGAATATGCTTAGACTTCATTATGCTTAGACTTCATTATGCATCATGTGCATATATAATGGTACAGATAATTCCATTGCGTGTGAATGAACAGAGCATTGAGAATCGCGACAAAACAAAACCATGGAAGCGAACTCTTTTTGCTTAATCACAAATTTTGTGCCATGGTACAAAAAGAGTACAAGTGCAGGTGTATGTTCAGATATGATGAAACCAAATAAGGCTGCAACTAACATGTTATATTGCCTTTCAGTTATGAACTTTATGACACTAATGGCTCTCAAGTTTGGCAAGAGTTTGTACAAAAGATAGGGAAAGTGTCTAAAGCTATACTGGAAGATGTAATTACTTTTGTCAGTTCGTAGTGCTTGACTAGATGGCGTCTTCCTATGTATAGCTTGATTAGATGCAATCATCGACGTTTAATTATAATATGCGACACTAGATAAATTTCTTTGTCTTGTCCTCACTTAATTTATTGGTCCGATGCAGATTAGTGAGGAAGACGCCATGCGATGAGAGTGAATTTATTTTTTTTAAATAAAAAGAAAAGTAGCGTCACTTTTTTTAGGGAAAGCGTCTGATTGCTATGAGAAAAATGACACATACTTTCATCTAGTGATATAGGGAAAGCGGTTATTTGCTATGAGAGAAATGTCACATACTTCTATATAGTTGAAAATATCAGATACCCTAACAAGTCATGTTTATGATGGCCGTACCAAAAAATCATTTAGTTTTAACAATCATAAGAGATGCATACAAATAATGCTTCTTATATATTTGTTACGCATGATAATACAAAAGGTGTGCTTATATATATTCTTAATATATTTACTTATTTATTTTTGTAGTGTATGAGAAAGATAAAAGATGGATTATGTCAATGTTTAAAAAGAATCCACCAAACAAGGGTGTAGAGGCGATGCCGTTGAAACAGGTAAAAACCAGCGAGTTTTGTACAACAGAAGTCCCATGGCAAACACACGGGCGTTCTACTAGTATATACTAGAAAGCACTAATAACATTTTTTTTCTGTATGTATGATTTAGAAATATCTACTATGCTATTTAATAATATTAAAAGATATGAACAAACACATATATATATGCAAATATATGTGTATACGCTATATAGCTTATGTAATATGAGAAAATTAATTTTAAGATTTTTTTAAAAAATATATTTGTTAAATCATACAATTTAAATTTTTTAGAACCAAAAATTCATTGATATAAATTAGAATTGGGTAATAATGAATATATTTTTTGAAAAAAAATCTTATGTGATCGAGTAATAAAAATTGTATTAATTAAAATTATAATATGATCGCATAGTTTAGAATATGTATAAAAGTTTGGTAGAAAATATATTTATTTTACATCGCCCCAGGCCCCAAAATGGTTTGCACCGGCTCTACTCGTTTGTTGCGACCTCTCCGATTGAAGAACAGTATAATGGCTCCGGCTTGATTTCCTATCAGCGGCTCTACTCGTTTGTTCCTCTTAGATGTGCATATACCTTATATCAATGAATTTTCTCACTGTTTGGGTGTGTGCCTATTTTTTGTTGATTATATGAGGTACCGTTGTAGGTAGGATGATTGTAATTCGACTACACATTGTGTGGAGGATCAAAGCGAGTGGAAGAATGGAGAAAAAAATGACAAGGTTGTGCACCAAGAGCTAGTGGAAGAATCATCGGCTCGCTTGTTGATGGCGGCAAGCATGTCCTTTTCAGAGAGACGGACCAAGAGACCCCGAGCTTGATGTTGAAGTGCTACATAGGAGAGATCGAGCCATTTCGTATGCAGTTGCTAACACCCGCTCGTTTTCACTCTCCGACAATCAATAGAAGCTTAGATCGGAGCACCACCACAATTGTGTTGAAAGTAGACGAGCACATGCCCGAGCTAGAGATTTGCACTAAGCGTTTCGTTTGCACCCACATTCCACTGCCATATCTTGCAAGTATTGTTGGTATGTTCTAGTTAGGTATTACTACGCATTGCACTTAATTAATTGTTTCTTCATTCTGCCCAGCATTTTCTCTTGGATTCAGAGTTTTAACAGTTCATATAATACTGCATTGTAGATAAAGTCTGACCAATGGATGGTGGTGATGCTGTTAATGAGACCGGGGTGTTTTGATATAGTTAGTTCACCTTGATTTTGCATACTAATATGATGATGACAGGGGATTACCTTATTTCGAAGTCATAGTTGTGTTTGACATAGCCTGTTCGATTATAACAAAAACTGTTGGGCACATTTTTATGTTGATGACAAAGGGGATTTCTCTGCTGGCAAATTTTCTGGAAGAAATTTTTCTTTGCTTGGGTATATAACAAAAACTTAACTTTACTACATGGAATTTGATTTGCTCAAATCCAAACCATATATAAAACCTAATTAAAGAATAAATCATATAAATTTTCAGAATATGTTTGACTGGGTGGACTGACCACCTAAAACTCCACAAAATTCCCTCGCTCTCCTCTCCCGCTGAGGTGTGGTATACATTGGGCAGCTTCGGTGCCATTGGCGGCGCCGGAGGCCCTTGGATCCTGTGAAGTAGCAGCCGGAGTGCTGGACCGGTGAGTTCCAAGGGCCATCTCCAGGCCGTGCGAGTGGCTAGCCTCATGCACAACGCATGGCCCATGCGTCAGTGTCTCATCAACATCACCGGCAAGATCGACCCCACCGCCGAGAGCAGACCAGCGACCTGCAAGGACAGGATGTCGTTGGCGTAAACTACTTACAATTACAAGGAGCAGTCGCTGTGCAAGACGTACGACACGGCGGCTGTGTGCACGGTGGACAAGACAAGGGCGGAAGCGAAGGCGCTCGGCCACAGCAGAGCCTGGCGCGTCGTTCGACTCGTTCCACTTCCACGCATGTCAACTCCTGGCCGCAACAGCACAAGGTTCGCGAGGGGCATGCAGCTCCCAAGTAGCATGGCGTCACTAGGACTAGGAGCAGACACGCACGACAATATAACGCTCCAGCGCCTCTCCACGTCCCCCGACGCGACTTACGTCACGCGCGCCCTGGTCGTCCGCCCGCCCGCTCATGGAGACAGACAGGCGAGACTAGCGACTCTGATCCGTGTCCCAGTCCGGTGCGCTCCATGCGGTGCCGGAAGCGTGGCAGTGGCATGCTCTGGCGCTATGCGGCCCCCTCGCCACATCACTACGGGCCGCCGTCGATGCCGACCTACTCGGCGCTGCCACCGCAGCAGCCCTACCTGGCGCAACCACAGCAGCCCTACGTGGCGTCGCCGCGCCAGTCCTACCCCGCGCTGTCCGGGTTCGTGGCTGCACCGCCGCAACCATCCTACGGGGTCGCGGCAAACTACGGTACCGACGCCCTCGTTCTTGGTGCTCCTGGCGTCTATTCAGCAGGTGCTCCTCATCCCGAGACAACCCCGTCGATGGGTCTCTACGCACAACCGATGCATGCACACGCCGCTCAGGTCGCGGCGCCATCAGTGTTCTACTTCTCGCACCTGCTGCCGGTGAAGCTCGCGCCGGACAACTACCTGTCCTGGCATGCCCAGGTGTTGCCTCTTCTACGCAATCGCTATCTGGAGGGCTATATTGACGGATCCATCCCGTGTCCGCCCCCTCATCACCCGGCGTATCATACATGGGTGGCCCAGGATCAGGCCATCCTCTATGCCATCCAGTCCTCGCTCACTCCGAGCGTCTCATCGCTGGTCATCTTCGCTGCTACATCCCTGGAGGCGTGGACGGCGCTTCACACCAGCTTCGCCTCGCAGTCTCAGGCGCGTGCTCATTCTATACGCACCGAGCTTGGTGAGACCAAGCTTGGTGACCTCAGCATCATGGACTACTTCAACAAGATGCGGGGTCTCGCCGACACATTGGCCTCGGTTGGCCAGCCTCTGCACGATGAGGAATTCACCACTTTCATCCTTAACGGGCTCGATGATGATTATGACAATCTCGTTGAGAATGTTCATGGCCGTGACGATCCACTTCCACCTCGCGAGCTGTATGCCCGACTCCTTGGCCGTGAACAGCACATCAAGGCACGCCGTGTCTCACCGGGTTTCGCCTCCGCCAATGCCGTGACTCGCGGCAAACCTCAGCGGTCTTCATCTTCAGGTGGCAAGCAGGCACCGTCTTCACAGCCGGCCTCGTGTGGCAATGCGCCATCCATCACAGGTGGCAACCGGCCGGTTGCTTGCTCCTCCTCCTATGGTTCCCCGCAGCCTGCCAGCTATGTGGCCTTGAGCACCACATTGCCTCTCGCTGTCACCGTCGCTACAGGCAAGATTTCCTAGGCCTTGGCAACAATGGCAAAGGAAATGACCACCAGGCCGCCGCCGCCGTGACTAGTCATGATCATGGCCGCACTCCGTCCTACTCCATTGATCCAACATGGTATATGGACATCGGAGCTACTAACCACCTCACCGGTGAGATGGGAAAGCTCTCTACTCAGGAGCCATATTGTGGTCATGATCAGGTGCACACCGCCAGTGGAGCAGGTATGCGCATCTCTCATGTTGGTCAGGCTTCTCTCCTTGCACACAATTTTCGCAAACTTCATCTTTTCAATGTTCTTCGTGTTCCCTCTGCTACGCGTAGTTTGTTATCTATTCCTCAACTTACACGTGATAATAATGTCCTTGTTGAGTTTCACCCTTTTCGTTTCTATATCAAGGATCGGGACACGAGGGCCGTTCTGCTTAGTGGTCGTCTTCGCCATGGCTTGTACGCACTTGATGCACCGCGCACACCATCCATCCAGTCTTCTCCTCAGGCGTTCAGTGGTGTTCGTGTGTCGCCTACGCACTGGCATGCACGCCTTGGTCACCCTGCGACTCCTATAGTTCGTCATGTGTTGCATCGTCATGAACTACCAGTTGTGTCCAATAATTCTGCTGAAACCGTTTGTGATGCCCGTCAGTAGGGCAAAAGTCACCAACTTCCGTTTTCAGAGTCTAGTCGTGTTGTGAAACATCCTCTTGAGCTTGTGTTTTCTGATGTATGGGGTCATGCCCAGACGTCTGTTAGTGGCCAAAATTATTATGCCAGTTTTATTGATGCTTATAGTTGGTTTACCTGGCTGTATCTTATTAAGTGCAAGTCTGATGTGTTCGATGTTTTTATCCAGTTTCAAGCACATGTTGAGCGTCTCCTTAAGCAGAAAATCATCCATGTTCAATCTGACTGGGGAGGTGAATACCACAACCTCAACTCCTTCTTTAACAAACTTGGGATTTCGCATCGTGTGTCTTGTCCTCATACACATCAGCAAAATGGAACTGCCGAATGTAAGCATCGTCATCTTGTTGAAACTGGCTAACCTTGCTAGCTCATGCATCCATTCCGTTTCGGTTTTGGAGTGATGCTTTCTCCACAGCCTGTTTTCTCATAAATAGGCTTCCCTCACAATTCCTGAAAATGCAAACTCCGCTTGAACTCTTGCTCAAAGAGATTCCAGACTACACTTTTTTCAAAGTGTTCGGGTGTGCATGTTGGCCTCACCTTCGCCCATATAACAAGCGTAAGCTAGAGTTTCGGTCTATGAAGTGCATCTTCCTGGGGTACAGTTCTCTTCACAAAGGGTACAAATGCCTTCATGTTCCCACCAATCGCGTTTACATCTCTCGTGACATTGTGTTTGATGAAAACGTGTTTCCTTTTCGTGCACTTCCGACAAACTCTACCACTCCCTCACAACCGGTGCACATGTCCATACTTTTGCCTGATCAATTTGTGGATGTTGCATATGCCCCTGCGTTGTTGCCTAATCATGCTGCAGGTATTGGACGCGGCGCTCGTCTTGAGCTTCTTGATGAACAGGAAACCGACGCGGCAGCTCCTGATTGGGATGTGCATGTGCCATGCATATCGGGTGCGACCCGCATGCCCGCCCCTACACCGCCCCTGGAGGCTGCCGTGCGGGTGCCGGTCTCGCCTGGCCCACGGGTGGCCTTGCCTGGCCCGCCACTGGCCTCGCCTGGTCCTTCGGTTGGCGCCCCTCCTGGCCCCCGGATGGCCTCGCCTAGTGTGCCGCTGGCCCCGCCTGGTCCATCGGCCGGCGCCCCGCCTGACCCACGGGGTGTCACGCCCGGCCTGCAACCGGCCTCGCCCGACCTGGTGGCATCTTTGCATCGGTCGGCGCTTGCTTCGACTGGCCCGGAGCTAGACCCGGTCAGTCCCATCTTGGCAGCTAGTGGGCTGGCCTCGCCTGGCTCGCCGTCGCCAGGGAGCCCTAGTGCGAGCTCCTCCGATGCTGTAGTTTCGTCTCCATCACCTGTTGCGTCGGTATAGCCGGCACGGCCTGTGGTCCCCCTTTGTCCTCGTACACGGAGTCAATCTGGCATTTTCTGTCCGAAGGAACGCAAGGACGGGACTGTGGCATGGCTACCCGCGTGCATGGCTCACACTGCTGCTGATCCCACTGTCGAGCCTCGACACTTCCAGACTGCACTGAGTATTCCTCACTGGCGCGCTGCTATGGAACAGGAGTTTCAGGCTCTTCAGAAAAATGACACTTGGCAGCTTGTTCCTCCAGTATCTGGTGTCAATGTCATTGATTCCAAGTGGGTTTTTAAAGTCAAGAGACATGCTGATGATTCCATAGAACGCTACAAGGCACGGCTTGTTGCCAAGGGCTTCAAACGGAGGTATGGTCTTGATTATGAAGACACGTTCAGTCCAGTTATCAAGCCTACTACCATTCGCTTGCTGTTGTCTCTTGCTGTCACCCGTGGATGGTCTCTTCGTCAGCTTGATGTGCAGAACGCTTTCCTCCATGGAATTTTGGAGGAGGAGGTTTATATGCGTCAGCCACCTGGATTTGTTGATCCTGCACGCCCTCGTCATCTCTTTCGTCTGACTAAGGCGCTATATGGACTGAAACAGGCTCCTCGTGCATGGCATGCTCGTCTTGGCTCTGTTCTTCGAGCACTTGGGTTTAATCCCTCAACTGCAGACACATCGCTGTTTCTTCTTCAGCGTCCAGAGGTTACGATGTATCTCCTGGTTTATGTTGACGATATCATTCTCATCAGTTCATCCCATGCTGTTGCTAATCGTCTTGTGGTTGCACTTAGTGGTGACTTTGCTGTCAAAGATTTAGGTGCTTTGCATTTTTTCCTTGGTCTGGAGGTTTCACGTTCTTTTGCTGGTTTGACTCTTACACAGAAGAAGTACTCCTAGGACTTGTTGTGTCGTGCTGGTATGCTGAAGTGCAAACATGCTATTACTCTGATGTTTGCCACTGATCGATTATCTGCCCTTGATGAAGATTCTCTTTCACCTGAGGATGCTCCTGGGTATCGCAGTCTCGTTGGTGGTCTGCAATACCTTATTATTACCAGGCCTGATATCTCCTATGCAGTAAACAGTGTGTGTCAATTTCTTCATGCACCCAGGACGTCTCATTGGTCAGCTGCGAAGCGTATTTTGCGTTACATATGTCTTACTGCCTCCTATGGTTTGCTTCTTCAGCCTGCACCGTCGTGTGAGCTCTCAGCTTTTTCAGATGCTGATTGAGCTAGTAGTCCTGATGACAGGCGATCCACGGGGGGATATGCGGTATTTCTGGGTTCTAACTTGATCGCCTGGAATGCTCGAAAGTAGGCCACAGTGTCTCGCAGTCGTACTGAAGCTGAGTACAAAGCAGTTGCTGATGCCACTGCTGAGATCATATGGGTTCAGTCTCTGTTGAGAGAGTTGAGGGTGCCTTCACCTCATCCTCCGATTCTGTGGTGTGATAACATTGGTGCTACATATCTTTCATCTAATCAAGTGTTTCACGCTCGGACGAAGCACATTGAGGTTGACTATCATTTTGTTCGAGAACGTGTTGCACAGAAGCTACTTTGTATCAAGTTCATAACATCAAAGGATCAACTTGCTGACATCTTCACAAAGCCTCTTCCACAACCACAGTTTGTAGGCTGTAGGCGCAATCTTAACTTGCTTTGTACTTCAAGCCATAGTTAAGATTGAGGGAGGGTGTTAGACTGTATATATACGTAGTCTCTGTATTAGTATTGTATCATTGTATTGTACCTCTTGGTACCCCTATATAATGAAAGAGCCACACCCCATTTAGGGTGTCGAGCAAGTTCTCAACATATTATGTTTTACAGCAAAGTTATCGATCCTCCGCATCATGGTCAACCTGCGGCACCGTGCTCGGCTCCAAGTCCAAGGAGGACGTCAGGCGGCGCTAGTTTTTAGCACGCCGTCACCTTGGGTCTACGTCGCCGCAGGATCCATGGTCGGCAACATGGTGGGCACCGTCTCGGCATGCTCTGGTGGCTGGCGCACGCGCTCTGGGCCGGGTCAGTGGCAGCGCGGCATGGGGTAGGTGCCTGCTTTCAGTTTCACTTGCTGCGATATGAAGTGGATTGAAGAAGACGTCGGGCGAGCGGGCTTCGTGGTTCCGAGTCTCCGATGCTGGTGGCCTCTGGCTGTGGCTACGGTGGAGGAGAGGAATTAACAAAGGGTGGGCCGCGGTGGAGTCAAAGAGTCAAACCCCACCATCTCATCGCCAAAGGGGAAAAAGATTCATGCCTTGTTTGGTTTTTTTCAATGAAGGATGAATTCTATTGGCTCAAATGAAGCATGAAGAGGATACAATACAATGAGCGCACATCCGGCCTCTGCATAATTAGGATGCACACAGCCAACCCAACACACATATAAACACACCAACAACTAGCAAAGTCCCAAGACAAAAAGCTATACGTAGGCGTGGAAGAAAAAAAAAGAGAAAAATATCCCAAAGCGATCAGATCAATGATCGACAAACTACAACAAAACCATATCCGCATCAACCATTGACACCACATTGATGACGAGGATCTTCAACAACAACGCCTTCAGGAAGGAAGCGACACTCAAGCGCCGCCGTTGCCGGATCCAACCACAGAGTCCGGAATCAAAGTTTTCACCCTGAAAAACAGTCCGAACATAACCGAGCAATGCCTCCAACAAGGTAACGACATAAAAAAACATCGCCATCGCCAGGGATGACCACTCGGGTCTGACCTAGGCTTTCGCCTCGGAGCTCGAGACCGGGTGCTCGCAGCACCACCTCAAAGTCACGAATGTATTGTCGCCACCGCTTTTTCGCAATCCCAGCAGCTACAATTTGACCGTAGCCACTCCACAAACATCCCTCTGTGTCAAGTCATCATCGATAATTTGTAACTCACCAATGAAAGTCATTCACCGGATCAAGAGATAAAAACTCCCGAAGTCTTTTCAATGACCTCCGTTGTTGTGGATCCATACAAAGTCGCTGCAAACAATCTACAGTCACAACCATCTGGCCAATCAGATCTAGATCACCACCACCAACCGAGGATCGCAGCATCGGAGGTCCGCACCGCACAAATAGAAGGCCAGCTCATTGCCGTAGCCCCACATGTCCGTAGACCGCCATAGCCAGAGCAGTGTCAGCAAAGATATACTGCGAGGCGCCGAAGGGAACCTCCCCGCGCCACGGCAGGGCTGGATCTTGGGAGGATGGAGGAGTGCACCATAGCATAAGGGCCAAGACGGTCGCAGCGAGCACCACGACGGCCGCCGCCGACAGCAAGATCGCTGGAGCAGCGGACCGAGTCGTAGATTCGCAGGGAGGGCTGAAGCCACTTCAACTAGAAGCGTGACCCAGACCCATGCGAACGCCAGCCGCTAGGCGCTGGGGCGACCGGATCTGGCTCACCGCTCGCCAAATCCGCAGGGAGCATCCGGCGACGGAGCCTGGACGAGGGAAGGAGCGAAAGAGGAGGAAACCGAGCAGGGGTGCCTCGCCGCTGCCGTCCTCTAGGGCCGAGAAGGCTTCGCTGCCGGTCCCCTCTAGCGACGGCGAGGAGAACAGAGCGGAAGGGAGGGCCGCCAGTCACGAGATTAGGGCGCCGCCCGAGTCGGCCCTATAGAGTGACGCGGGGGCCCTGGATGGCCGTTGCACATGGGATTCCCCATCAAAAGTGGGGGGGAATCGTTATAGTTACTAAGCTCCCAGGAAATCGCGGCCTGGGACCGATCGGGTATTTTTTACCTTACGGGCCCCGCACGTCAGTGCACGGCCCACGGCCCACCGCCTTATCCCCTCGCCTCGCACGATCTACCGCAGCATCTTCTTCTCGATCTTTGTCTCAAAAAAATCTCCTTCTCGATCTCTCCTCCTCTCTCCTGGTCTTCATCCGTGATTCTTCCTCAGTCTCTCCCTCCGTTCGTCTCGCCTCTCCCTACGCAACACCAGCCGTCTCTCCTGTGGTCCTCTCTTCCCCAATCATCCCGATCCCTTCTCTCCGAGGCAGCCGTTCTCTCTCTCCATCCCATGTCCTCTCTCCTTCCTGGGCGGACGGAGACTCGGGCATAGTGTTGGTGGCCGTGGATGAAGTTGGCGCCATATGCAAGGTTGGGGACGAGGAGTCGTTGAGGCATGGCGTTGGAGGCTGTGGAAGGAGCCGTCCCTAGGGTTGGGCGCTCCTGAACGGGGATGGCGGCTATAGCTTGCGGTGGTGCTCACTCGTGCCGATGCAGATGGATTCTTCGACCCACAAGAAGATGTGTGACGGGCTGCTCAACTCCAGTGAGAAGCTTCTATTGTGGTAGGCAGCCCGTGGTCATGGCAGGACCCGATGTCGTTGCTCGGTACTATGGGAGCTCGCCTGCGTCCAAATGGTATGTGCAAAGCCCCTCTTTTCGCACTGCTCACGGGGTTGATAGCATTCACATCATGATATTCTGTAATGATATTTTAAAATTTTCAGTGAATGAAATAGGAAATTAAGATATGGCATGCAGCTGAGATTATCAGAGTTTGTTACATCGAGGAAAAGGTGTATTGTCTTATTTCACAGGAAACAATTTGACGTAAAGCTTAGTGAAATTTCAGTGTATTGTTTTTTTCACTTGAAAATGTTAGAAGTTTAGAACTGCTATCAGCTTTTGTCTAGATCACATTATACGCATAACAAATCTGAAGCAGTAACAATTAAGTTTCTGGGTTGCAGCATTTTGTACTACTTTGTGTATAATCAAATTACATCTTTGTTGCTTCTAGCTACTGAGTCCCATTCTTGATGGTGAGATTGTTCACTCATCTTTTGAGTTTGCTCCAGAAGTCAGGATAGACGTACCATTTGGAAGTGGTGGAAACTAAGTCCCTTCTGACATCATCAATTGTTGGAATGTCAAATTGCTCTGATGATTCATAAAAGATATTTGAGTCAATATCATGTCGTGTTGTGATATATTCACATAGGGTTTCTAGCTTCACTTTTTTCGCAGTTATTATGAACAGAACACAAAAAAAATCGGCCCTTATCTAAAGATTCAGTCAGTTACTTCTAGTTATTGTAAGCAGAGTCTTTTTCCTACTATTAGAACTATACATTTCTTATATCCATTTTTCTCCTCCTGCTGTCATAGAGTTATAGCAGTCTAGATATACTTAAAGTTTGTTGTCCTTATAGACCTATGATGATAATGATTGATGAGCCTTACTGATCATAAGAATAACTTCATTTTTTTAGTGCTTCATTTTTTTACATGTATAAATACTTGTGAGCATGAAAAATGATGATCTGCATGTATATTTCACTACTAGGAAAAGGCTATAGATGATATGGACACTAACGACGCACCAGACATGTGGTGCACCATTAGTATATACTAATCACTACAGGAATCAGCTACTTTGCCATCAGCCACGGCGGACGGCAAAGGTCTTTGCCGTCCGCCGCGGACGGCAAAAGTGGACGGCAACATACGCGACGGCAAAGAGCTACATTGCCGTCCGCTTCGGGCGGCTGACGGCAAAGGGTCCTTTGCCATCAGCTGCCGACGACAGAGAATACTGACGGCAATAATTGCGTTGTTACTCCGTTAGGTGGTTAATGGCAAGCCTTTGCTGTCGGCCGCTGACGGCAAACATCGGAAGGCCTTTGCCGTCTACCGCTCTAGGCAAAGTTTTTTTTCTCTTTGCCGTCAGCCACTGTTGGCAAACTGACCAAATAGGTCAGCCTCCCAGGAAGCACAGTTGCCTGCCACGTGGCCTCTTTCCCGTCCGCTGCTGATGGCAAAGAGACCTTTGCCGTCGGTGGCTGACGGCAAAGAGCCTGCATATTGGCTCTTTTTTTTCTGTTTTTTTTAAATCCAACAATTTTCACAGCAAATATATATGACATATATAGATATATTTCACAGAGCTATTTAACAGCACATAAGTTTCATCGTACATACATATATAGTTCCATCCACTCATACATAGCAAGCTCCATCAAGATAGCAAAGTTGCACATACATATTACAATGCAAAGTTTCATCAAGATAGCAAGTTCCATGGTAGCAAGCTAGAAGAATACTGGAAGAGAATGAAATTAAAAACAAGCACTCCATCGTAGCAAGCTAGCTTCCGAGAAGTGAATGAAATCTGCAAAATGGCAAATAAGAAAGTTAGGAAAAGTTGACTAGAAGAAGAAGACTAGAAGAAGAAGCACGCCATCGTTTGTGAGGTAACTTAGGTGAAATGGATCGTTTATGAGCTAACTTGGGTAAAATGCATCATTTTAGAGCTAATGTAGGTAAAATGGATCGTTTATGAGCTAACTAAGCTAATTATGCCATTTTTTACATAAGTAAGGTAAGTACATGTCATTATTGAGCAAACCTAGTTAACTAAGCATATTATAACTAACTTAGGTCATTTTGGAGGAAGCAAAGCTAAGTATAGATCGTTTTAAAGCTAACTTAGGTAAAATGGCTGGTTTTGGAGGTCAGTAAGCTTATTAAGTCATTTTGCAGGAAAAGAAGCTACGTCTAGGTCATTAAGGTAAGCATATTGGATGAAATAAAGCTAAGTCTAGGTCTTTATGCATTTGTTAAGCAAAAAACTAGAGAAACTTACCTTGATCATGGAGGTGTGGGAGCGGGCTGGCTCAGGCCAGTAGCTGGAGAAGGATCGTGTGATGCTTGTGTGGAGTAACGCTGCACCAAAGATCATTTCCAATGTTTCGTTAGCATGATGACACTCAAATGTTAAGACTAGCAAGTAACGTCCATTCAAATTAAACTCACCATGGTCTCAGGAGCAATCTCTGGATCAATGGCTATGGAGCCACGGGACCTCCCGCCACTAGATAGCATCACCTGCTCTGGATTGTAGGGGATCTGGCTCGGGTTAAACTTCTCCCCTTTCCTCGCCTTCCCCTTGAATTGCTTGTAAGAGGCAGTGTGGGCCATGGCATACAGGCCGTACCCCTCTGGCACCTTATCCGTCTTATTGTAGCATGCCTGGAAGAGAGAAACAAAGTAAATTAGTAATTAAAGGGCTCAAGCTAGCATGATGAATGAATTGCATTAATAATGAAGCAAACCACATTACCCAATTCCGCCCGAACTGATATAAGCTGGAGCTACCTTGATGGTGTGGCACACCTTCAATTTGGGCACGTTTGTCCTTGGCCTCAGTCGGCTCCCCTTCCATCTTTCAACACCTGCCATGACAAAGAGTAAATGAAATTAGTACAACATAAAAAAATACCGACATGAATAATAATATGTATATCACTTAAGTGTATCATCATCACGTATAACATAAAAAAATTGAATACCTGACACTACTAATAATCTCGATCAGTATCATCAATAAATGCATAGTCATCATCATCACTATAATCAATGACGGTCTCATAGGGTTCAGTGGCATCAACATGTGGAAGGCCACCTTTACGTAATCGGTCAAGCATTGAGAGGTCGTCTGCAGCAGTAACCTCTTCTTGTTCCGACTCCTCTGGGGTGATGTGGAATTCAATGTCGCTGTCTACTTCAATGTTTTGGGGTGAAGTATACCGGTTCTTGAAACGCTTTTTGGAAAGACGTGTCTCTTGGAAGAATTCTCCTTCATACGTGTCTGGGTTAATGTGAGGTTCATAATCCTCTTCCTTTGGGGGAGATAGTCTAGCACGTGGCGGCACTCCATAAACGACATCCCAACCTTTCAGATTTGGATTAGTTTGGCAGGCCCAGGGTAGATAGAATACTTGGGTCGCCTGTTGAGCCATAATATAGACATCAGGAACATCTAAATGGGTGCTTTGGTTGATTTCAACTATCCCTATATGTTCATGAGTCCTTCTAGTCTCCTTCGGCTGAAACCAATAACATTTGAAGACTACGAGATTCGGTGGGTTTTCACCATAGAATAGAATTTCATAAATTGCTTCAACTCTCCCATAATACTCGGTACCTCCTTCGCCGATAGAAGATACACAACAATTTGTAGACTTTCGGTCGGCCATAGATAGCTCTTTGCCATAGGTACGAAAACGATACTCGTTGATGTCGTATTTGTCAAATGAACGGACCTTATAGTCAAAACCATTAGCAACTTGTCTCAATTCGGCGTCCATAGACTCTGAATTAGCCTACAAGTTTAATATGAAAGGATTGTTGCATTACGCACAAATTAGCGAATGAAATGAAATTGTCTAATAGAATTTACCGTTTGTTTGAACCAAGAGATGAAACCGGGATAGCCGCCTCCTTGCTTTGCGAGAAGCTCATACTCTTCGACGGAATCCTTTTGGATCACCGCTCCATACGAGAATAGGGCGACGTATCGACTGTGTGAAATATCCAGGAATAAGAGCAGTTCAAAGGAAATAGAAGTTGCGAAACAATGTACCGATAACTTACTCGATGTACGGCCGCACTTCTATTAGGTTGTTGAAGATATACAACGAAATGGTCCGCCATTCTTCGTTATCCAAAGATACTGGATTTGAAACACTGGCTGGTGCGAGATTGCCTTTGAATAGGCTGAGGTTGGATCCACCCTTTTTAGGCTCGTCAGCATTGTACCGAGGCTTCGGATTATGCAAATGACGATTTTTGGTTTCGTAGTGTGCTGTCACGAAATTTGCCGCCTCCTCAGTGATGAATGCCTCAGCCATAGACGCTTCAATTCTACGTTTATTTTTACATTTTTCTCGAAGCGTCTTCTGCATCCTCTCAGTTGGGTAGCACCAACGATTTTGCACGGGCCCCCCAATCTTGCCTCGGTCGGGAGATGCAAAATCAAATGCTGCATTGGATTAAAGAAGCTCGGTGGAAAGATCTTCTCTAACTTGCAGATCAACTCTGGCGCCAACTCTTCCATTTCTTCTAGCACGCCAGGCGATAGTTCTTTTGCACAAAGAACATGGAAGAAATAGCTGAGTTCTGCCAGTATTAGCCATTCATCCTCAGGGATGAAGCCACGCAACATCACCGGCATTACCCGCACAATCCATATGTGCCAATCATGACTCATGAGACCAAATATCTTCAATTTATCAAGACTCGCTCCCCTCTTTAGATTCGTTGCATACCCATCGGGGAACATCAACTGCATTTTCACCCACAAGATAATTTCCCTCATAGCTGGCCTTCCAAGATTGAACCATGCCTTTGGCTTCGTCCAGTTCTGCTTTCCTTTCGGTTCTTTCATGTTTTGTAACGGCCTATCACATAGCGCCTCCAGATCGACTCTAGCCTTAGTATTATCCTTTGACTTCCCATCTATGCCGAACAATGTACCAAAAAGTGCCTCGGCGATATTCTTCTCAGTGTGCATCACGTCGATGTTGTGTGGGCAAAGGAGGTCTTTGAAGTAAGGCAGATCCCATAAGCATGTTTTGTGAGTCCAGGCGTGCTCAGAATTATACCCCTTGAAGTACCCTGGACGCTCTGGATCTGGCTCGAGAGTGTTTAACTGATCCAGGGTCTGTTGGCCTGTCAACGCAGGTGGTGCGGAGTTTTTTACAACTCTACCTCTGATGAAGTTCTTCTTGTCTTTCCTGAACTTATGGCGAGGATCCAGGAACTGTCTATGCATGTCGAAGCAAGAAAACTTGCGACCGGCCTGAAGCCAACTAAACTCAAGAGCTCCCTCACATATGGCGGGGGCGGAGGAGGTCGAGGGAGAGAGATGATTAACGGGTGGGGGAGGGGGCTCGGCCGTTAGTTAGATTAGTTAGGGTAGCCTTTGCCGTCCGCCCTTCTTTGTCGTCCGCTTTTGTTCATATTTGCCGTCTGCGGCGGACGGCAAAGCGGGGGGACGTTAAGTATTTTTTAACCAGCACCTCAGTGGGGCCCCCCTCCCTCTTTGCCGTCTGCTAGCGGACGACAAAGATTCTTTGCCGTCAGCTAGCGGACGGCAAAGAACATGCTGATGGCAAAGGCTTTCTTTGCCATCAGCCAGTTCTTTGCCGTCTGCTTTCGGGTAGCTGATGGCAAAGAGCTTCTTTGCCGTCTGCTAGCTGACGGCAAAGAGCTGGCAGATGGCAAAGTAGCTGATTCCAGTAGTGAATGGCGCACCATGTGTTGGTGCGCCATTAGTGTCACTGGTGGAAAAAAGGCCTTTGGTCGCGGTTCGCAACTGCCATTAGTCGCGGTTGCGCAACCGCGACCAAATAAGCGCGACTAAAGCCCCCCACCTTTAGTCGCGGCTGCTTAAGAACCGCGACTAACGGCCCGTCCACGTGGGCGCCAGGCGGCCGTCGGGGCGGAGGACCTTTAGTCGCGGTTCTTCTGGCCAACCGCGACTAAAGGCCGCCACAGGTTTAGGGTTTTAGCCCCCCCCTAAACCTGTTTTCTGTTTAATTTGTATTGTTTTATTTCTTTTGTGCTTTATTTTAATTTTGAAGGAGTTTCATATATTCTACGGTACTACATACATGCATATGAATGTACAATTTCAAATAAATTTGAAATTAGAACCAAAAAGAATTCAAGAGGAATATACAATATATATTCAATATCATCGGATGACCATATACAATTTTGAACAAGTTTCCATACATGATTTAATGCATATAAAGTTCTACGTCCTCGTAATAGTGTTCTCCTTTAGGATGGAGGACTTCCCTGCTGAACCATCCAGCTAGTTCCTCTTGAAGTGGTCGGAAGCGAGCTTCTGGACTAAGCATCCACCGGAGGTTATTCCTCTGAGCATTGGTATCACTCGGAACCCGCTCAGAGGTGTATCTCCGGATCATCTCACAGACATAGTATCCACATAGATTGGTCTCCGGTGGCTGAATATCCCTAGCATTCTTAGCCTTTAACATTTTGAATTCTAGCTCTTTTTTGAATTCACCGACCTTTGTATCTACGAACCGTCTCCAAACCCTACGAGGCAAAGAAAATTAAATGAACAAGAGAGTTATTAATTAGTTACTTGATATTAGGAAATGAACGAAATAGGCCGATCGATATAGAGCGCAAATGAATGAAAATAATTACTTCTGCAGCATTCTTCTCATGCCGCCCCAAAGCTTTGGATCCATATTCACAGAGTCGTGGACGAGACATTCTGAGGTGTTAACTTTAATTACTAGCAGAATCCAGTGGAACCTGCGGACACGATACATGCACAGTACGTCATGCATAACTCATCGATTAGCCGGCCACATACCATGCATGGAGTAAACAAAAGAGAATGTGCTCAAGACAGAAACACTCACTCAAAATGGTAAGGAAATAGAATATCACTTTTGAGTTCCTGCTTTGTAAGAAAGTGCCACAGGTCTGCCTCCACGTCGGCGGGGTGACGCTCCAACACATGTCCATTAACGATGTGTGGGTCAATGAACCCAACATCATGGATGTTCCTTACTCTGCATTCCTTATTCTTCATTCTGCATGTATAATAGCGGACACAACAATATAGTTAGGACATATATATAGTGCAGGCAATATGAACGAGATGGGGTAGAAATTAATAAATCACTTACAGAACGTAGCAACTGATGATAGATTTATCGAGCTCGCGCAGATTGAAAAGCTGGAACAATTCACTCAGTTCAATTTGCACATAGTAATGTTTGAAGTGATGCTCATGTCTAACTTCCGCATAAATATATTCTTTGGCATTTTTATTTTTTATGTAACCCTTGTACCATTTCAGCAGACCTTTCATTTGTGGAGGTAGATCCTTTTCCTGCGCAGGCTCGACGAGAGGCCCATTCTTGACATATGTAATTACTACCTCCTTCACTGGCGCCTCATCAAGGCCTAACAGTTCACGAAGAGTAATACCTAAGTTGGCCGCTTGTTCTCTGGCACTCGTTACAGTCAATCCCTGTGCTGCCGCAGCTTGTATGATCTCGGGGGCATCCGGACAGAAGGCTTCCACTATAAGCGGGGCAATTGATTGTTTACTTTGTTCCCCGAGCTGGGCAACTTGTTTCCCGCTTTTTTTACTTTCGGCCTTCTCCCGCTCTTTGTTCTCCTTGAACATGAGTGCCTGCCTGCGAAGTTCACGTGCATAGTCGTTAGGCAGATTCTTCGCGGCTTGGGACGGTGTGCTCAAAAATGACTTAGCCCACTTCTTTTGCTCATCAGAAAATACTGGCTTGGGCTCGGGCTCTCTTTTCTTCTTGCAGTCCGCCTTCCATTTCTCCAAATCAGCAGCCGCGGCCGCGTCGACTTCCTCGGCACTACGTTCCCAAGGCCTTGTGGGGAGAGGCTTCAGTGATGGCTCCGGTACCTTTGTGGTCTTAGGTACATAAGGGTCCGGGTTAATAATCCAGGACTGCTTCTGCTTCTTTGCCGGAGGTGGATTGGGGGGCGGCGTCTGATCACCCGCCGGACGAGGACTGGGGGGCGGCGGCTGATCACCCGCCGGACGTTGTGGACTGGGGGGCAGCGTCGGCTGACGTGACGGAGGTGTAGGTGAACCGCCACCACCACCACCACCACCACCACCGCCACCGCCACCACCACCACCGTAGGGGGGTGGACTTGTTGTCCTTGGCGCCTCGCCTGGAAACTTGATAAACTTCTTTTGCCATAGAATGAAATGGCACTTGACATCTCCAAGTCTTTTCTCCCCTTCAGGTGTAGCAATGTCAATCTCCAGGTCCTCAAACCCTTGGACTATGTCCTCCACCGTGACACGAGCATAGCCATCTTGAATGGGGTTGTTGTGGTGGAGTGCTCCAGGTAAACATGGTAAAGCACTGCCGATGGCTACCTTCATGGACATGTTCCCGATAGGATAATACAGATGACATTCTTTCATCTCCTTTATATCGTCCACGGGGTAGCGAGGAGGCTCCGGTGAAGTAATTTCGACCACCAGAGGCTCCGGTGCAGTAATTTCGACCACCAGAGGCTCCGGTGCAGTAATTTCGATCGTCGGTGCATCTGCACCAGCCGGTGGGGCCTCCGTGGAAGCCACGCTGCTTCTCCGCTGCTGGCTTCCGAGATCCGCTGGATGATCTTCATGCTGCACCCGAGCTGCATCTCTTTCGGCTACTAGTACACTCATGGTTTTCTTCATCACATCCATTTCCGATGCCAACCGCGCCACAACATCTGCTTCCCGATCCATCTTTCTCTTACGGCTTCTGTAACCGTACGGGTCATCGTTCTGGGGGAACCCTATTTTCCACGGAATGTGCCCCATGCCTCGTACACGTCCTCCGTGTTCAGGATTCCCGAGGGCTTTTGTCAGCGCGTCGTTCTCTCTGTTGAACTTGATCTTCCCCTGTTGAGCATCCCTCATTGCGTTAATAAGGGCTTGGGTGGGTTTAATTAATTTTCCCCGGTAAACACACTCCCCTGTCTCCGGGTTCAGCGTTCCCCCATGCCCGTACCACCAGCTTTTGGCCCTTGGGTCCCATCCCTCCGTACCTGGACGGATTCCTCGCGCCCTCAGCTCGTTCTCCATCTTCTCCAACCTAGGCACCCAAATGCGATACCCTCCTGGCCCCATAACATGATTGTACTCCTTCTTAGCCGCATTTTCCTTATTTTTTTCGATATTTGAATGAACTGCTCCGATTTCTTTTGCTTCACAAATTCTGGCCAATCATGTTTCAGTTTCTCATGTTGTCCTTTGAAATCCGGAGTCTTGTTCTGCTTGACAAAGTCATGGGCTAGATTTTGCTTGAATTTCCGGAATGCGTCGGCCATCTTATGAAGAGCGAACTGTTTGACTAGCCTCCTCCTCTCCTTGTTTTCCTCAATCTTGTTACCCTCCTCATCGAATTTGTTGTATTCCGGAGGTAGAACGAAATGTTCCATAAGCTTCTTGAAGCAATCTTTTTTTGTTCTCTTATCGACAAAAGTGAAACCATCAATTCGTGCCTTCTTTGGCTCATTCCACTCCTGGACGGTGATCGAGACGTTGTCTCTAACAATGGCTCCACATTGGCTGACAAACTTGGTGGCGTTCTTGCGGGGCTCCAGCGGCCTGCCGGTTGCACTGTCGACAACCTCGATGGTGCATGTTTCTCCTTGTTTCATCGTCTTGGTTGCGCCACGCTTTGACGACGTACTCGATTGTTTCGACGATCCGGCCGAGGGCTAAAATAAGAAAGAGTCGCGCGCGTTAGTACACACATATTTATTCAAATCAGTTAGTTTGTATCACCAGAGGCTCAATGTATATATATACCTCGGCGCCGGAGGTGGTTGCTACTTCCATTTGAAGATCGTCGTTTATCGACTAATGTTCGGCATCATCTTGCTGACGGCACCCTTCATCTTCACCGTCAAGGTTCAGATAAGAAGAGATATCATCTTCTTCTTCTCCGGTCGGCACATATAGAATATCGCCGTTTATGATGCCGAACATATGTGCTTCACCGTCCGGATCATAGTTGTCCATAATCGGGTCAGCTCTATCGTCCGCCATTATGTCAGTCCTGAAAACATGTAGTAAAAACAAATTAATTAAGTGAAGAAGGGGGGCGGTGGCGGTGGCGGTGGCGAAAGGGCGGTGGCAAAAGGAGGGGGCGAGGAAGGGGTGGGAGAGGGTGTCGCGGTAGAGCGCGAGACGGGGCGGCAGACGACGGCGTCACGGAGAGGGGAGGCGAGGACAACACATTTATAACCCTCGCCGTCCCCTCTCGATCCCTAAAAAAACACCGCGCGCATCGCCGCCCCCCTCGCCGCCCCTCTCCGTATATACGTTTTTTTTGTTAATTATCAAATTTTACAGGTTTTTTTGTTAATTATCAAGTTTTAAGTTATTTACCGTTTTTGTTAAACTAAGTTATTTACCGTTTTTGTTAATTATCAAATTTTACCGTTTTTTTTGTTAATTAACTAGTTAAAAAATTCTCTCTCTCTCTCTCTCTCTGCTCTCTGCTCTCTCTCTCTCTCTCTCGATCATCGCTCTTTCTCTCTACTCTCTGCTCTCTCTCTCTGCTCTCTCTCTGCTCTCTCTCTCTCTCGATCAACGCCGGCGTTGAGGGCGGCGAGGCCGGCCGCCGGCGTTGAGGGCGCAGCGAGGCGGCGCGGTGGGCGAGGGAGGCCGGCGGGCGGCGTACTAGGGCGAAAGGGGGCGGCGGGCGCCGTACGTGGGCGAGAGGGGGCGGCGGGCGATGGCGGGCGGCGTCGAGGGCGCGGGCGACGGCGGGCGGCGTCGAGGGCGAGGTCGACGGCGGGCGGCGTCGAGGGCGAGGGCGGCAGGCCTTCGGCGCGGCAGAGAACGAGCGGAGAAATGGAGGCGACGGGTCGGGCGGTTGTATTTATAGCCCCCCCCCTTTAGTCGCGGTTGGGGAGGCGACCCGCGACTAAAGGGCCTTTAGTCGCGGTTGGGGAGGCGACCCGCGACTAAAGGGTAACCTTTAGTCGCGGTTGGGGAGGCGACCCGCGACTAAAGGACTTTTTTGGCGGGTTTTTCGTTCCCGCGCGCAACCACCTTTAGTCGCGGTTGGGCAGGCCAACCGCGACTAAAGGTATTTTCCAAATACTTTTTCTTTTTCAAAATCTTAAAAATACAAATAATATATCAAAAAATTCAGAAAAATAAAACTAATTCAATTCAAAATGTTAAAAATACAAATAATATATCAAAAAATTCAGAAAAATAAAACTAATTCAATTCAAAATTCTAAAAATACAAATAATATATCAAAAAATTCAGAAAAATAAAACTAATTCAATTCAAAATTCTAAAAATACAAATAATATATCAAAAAATTAAGAAAAATAAAACTAATTCAATTCAAAATGTTAAAAATACAAATAATATAGGGGAGGGGCTTTAGTTGCGGTTGGCCTGGCAAACCGTGACTAAAGGTGCCCGAAGGCCTTTAGTCGCGGTTGTCCTGGCCAACCGCGACTAAAGACCCTCACGTGCGCCAGCTGGACACCGAGCGCCCTGGGCCCAGGCCTTTGGTCGCGGTTCACCTCCAGAACCGCGACTAAAGGTCCCATTAGTCGCGGTTCCTACAGCTTCGCGACTTATGGGGCTGGACGGAAGCCTGTTTTTCCACCAGTGTGTCCAAATACAAATGGCGCACCACATCCACGGTGCGCCATTAGTAACAATTTTTTTTATTTTTTTCAAAACTAGTAATAGCGCACCATGGGATAGTGCGTCATTACTAGTTAAACTAGTAATGGCGCACCACATCCACAGTGCGCCGAGTAATTTTTTTTCAAATTTGTTTTCAAACTTTTTTTTTCAAAGTTAGTAATGGCGCACCGTGGGTGTGGTGCGCCATTACTAGTTAAAACTAATAATGGCGCACCACACACACGGTGCGCCATTTTTTTTTCAAAACTAATAATGGCGCACCGTGGGAGTGGTGTGCCATTACTAGTTAGTAATGGCGCACCACTCCCACGGTGCGCCATTACTAACTTGGCCCAAAAAATCCACCGAATGCACCCCCTGGACCGCCTTTTCAGTTTTAAAAAAAATAAAAGAAAATGATAAAAATATCAAAAAAATAAAAAAAATAAGTTTCCCATGTGATATGTGGTCTAGTTGTTGGGAAAATTTACAAATATGAATTTTGACTTTATTTGCAAAATATCTCTGAAAATTTGTAAAATGGGCATAACTTTTGCATACGAACTCGGAAAAAAGTTACTAATGGCGCACCGTGGCTTTCAAGATCTAGAGGCAAAAAAAATTAAAAAATTTCAATCTTACTAGTGGTGCACCGTGGATGTGGTGCGCCACTAGTAGCAGAAAAAAAAATTGGTTTTGAATTTTTTTATATTTTTTCTCAAAAAATCATACGTAATATGACCGGGAAGTTTGAAATATTTTTCAAAATTCCATCATAGTCATGAAGATGAACAAAGTCCTAGACATCAACAAGGTATGATAGGATTGATATGCTAGATATTTCAAACTTCCCGGTCATGGCGCGATATACAACGGTGCGCCATTAGTAAGAAAAATTGGTTAAAACTATTAATGGCGCACTGTCCACAGGTGCGCCATTACTAACAATTTTTTTTATTTTTTTTTTACTTTTTTCTCAAAACTACTAATGGCGCACGGCGGGTGTGGTGCGCCATTACTATGTCAACTAGTAATGGCGCACTATACAACGGTGCGCCATTAGTAACAATTTTTTTATGTTTTTTCAAAACTACTAATGGCGCACCACACACCAGGTGCGCCATTAGTAATATATTACTAATGGCGCACCGAGACATGGTGCGCCATTAGAATATAGTAATGGCGCACCACATGTCTGGTGCACCATTAGTGGCCATATCATCTATAGCCCTTTTCCTAGTAGTGTATCAACAAGTGCATGTGAAGTGAGCTGTTGCCGGGGTTGGATAGAACTCTAAAGTTAAGCGTGCTTGGGCTGGAGTCGTGTGGGGATGGGTGATCTTTCGGGAAGTTTGACCAGAGAGTGCGATTTGACCTGAGATTAAGCATATTGACTCGAGATTAAGCCATAGCGACCTGAGATTAAGAAAAAATAAAATTTTTTTTTGAAAAATTTGAAAATAAAAAATTAAAAAAATTTCCAAAAAAAATTTGAAAAAAATTGTTACTAATGGCACACTTATACGTGGTGCGCCATTAGTATACCAGATACTAATGGTGCACCGTGGGCTATACTAATAGCGCACCAGCGGTGCGCCTTTAGTATAGCAGATACAAATGGCGCACCATAGGTGCACCATTAGAAAAAAAATCTAATGGCGTGGTGCTAGTGGCGCACCTGTAGTGCGCCATTAGTAGCGAAAACAGGTGCGCCACTAGCAGCCCTTTTTGTAGTAGTGTTTGATGCTTTAATCTCCTTCTCACATTGTGATGTGTGACATCTCAGTAATTTTCATTTTGGGCTGAGGCTTATATGTTGTTGGACAATGTTTTTATTGCTATGGATCATGGGACGACCAGTTTAAAGCTTCTAATTTTAGTACTGCTTGAAAAGGGTTCCTCTTGATCTCCATCGTATTAGTTCCTACTAATAGAATAATTTCTGTTCAAATTCATGGTTGGAGGTCCTCTATCTTTTCTTATAATTGTATTGCTATATATGGTGTGCAAATGACAAAAGTAAGTTGTGCTATTTCATAAGCATGTGCAATTTGATCAGAAATGCTTTCGGTAAATGAAAACAGCGTTAAAGGTTCAATGTAATCCAGCTATAGGTATATTAGTTAACAAAGAGTAGAGGTGGCATTCAGAAATGCTTATGTGCTCATGATGGAAATTTGGAACATTTATATTTACGAAGTTCTGTTGTTGTACTCCTTGGTACTTGCATGCATACTTTTAGGGTATGGTAGATCATTGTTCAAATGGTTTGAGAAAAAAAGAAATATGCTTGATGTATGAGGCGCTGCTTTATGCACAACAATATGCGTCGGGGCGCGGGGAGTGGCGCCGGCGTCGGGGCAGATGGCGTCGAGGGCGGCGGGGACGGCAAAGTTGAGTAGCCTCACGGCGTCGGAGGCAGCAACGACGGTGAGGTGGACCAGCCTGACGGCGTCGGAGGCGGCGGCGACGACGAGGTGGAGCAGCCTGACGGCTCGGCGGCGACGGCGACGAGGCAGATCGAGCAGCGGGCGTCGGGCGGAGAAGAAGGGGATTTTGGAGAAACTGCTAAGTGCTAGTTATATATGAAGAGAATTGGTCCCGGTTCATGAAACCAACCGGGACCAATGCCCCCTTTAGTCCCGGTTGGTGCCACCAACCGGGACCAAAGTCCTCTTTTCAGCAGCCCAAAGGGCGGGAAGCGGCGGCCTTTGGTTCCGGTTGGTGCCACCAACCGGGACTAAAGGGTGGGCAATGGTACCGGTTGGTGCCACAAACCGGGACCAATGCCCCCCTTTAGTCCCGGTTGGTGCCACCAACCGGGATCAAAGGCCTCTGCGCTGCCCGTGTCGCGGCCAAATTTTAGTCCCACCTCGCTAGCTGAGAGGGGCGCGCAGTGGTTTATAAGCCCTGCTGCGGCTAACCTCTCGAGCTCCTCTCAAATGCAGGCTTACGGGCCTACTTACTACTGCTTTGCCTGATGGGCCTACTGGGCCTCCTGCGGGCCTCATTCCTGGCCCATGGTGGGTTTCTAGTCGTATTCAGGCCGTCAGGGCCCAGTAGGAGCCACTTTTTTCTTTACTTATTGTTGCTATTTTTAATTTTTTTCAAGTTTTTTTGTTTTGTTTTCTGCATTATTTATTTTCATTTGTTTTTTTCTTTATTTTTTAATTCATTTTGCTTTTAGTTTTAGAAAAATTATAAACTTTCTGTTAGTGCCATTAGTTCTCAATTTGACAACACTTTTTTTGTTTTTTTGTTTTGTTTCTTGCTTTATTTATTTTATTTTGTTTCTACTTACAACAAAATACTTATTGTTGCTATTTTTATTTTTATTTCCAGTTTTTTTGTTTTGTTTTCTGTATTATTTATTTTCTTACGAGGGCCGAACCAAAAGACATTAAAGCATTTCAAATGAACTCTGAAAAAGTTGAAAGTTGAAAGTTGGCATGGTATCATAATATCTTCTGTTACAAAGTTGGCATGGTATCATCATAATAGTTGCGGGAGAAAGTCTTCACTTTTTCTTCGCTTGTGTCATTTGCTTATTGCGCCGTAACCATGGATAATCTTCATCGTTTATCAGGATGCTGGGGTCAGCCTTGACTCTGAAGGGAGGAATTTCATGAAACTTTTCATAATCTTCAGACATGTCTGTCTTGCCCTCCACTCCCACGATGTCCCTTTTTCCTGAAAAAACTATGTGGCGCTTTGGGTCATCGTATGATGTATTCGCTTCCTTATCTTTTCTTTTTCTCGGTCTGGTAGACATGTCCTTCACATAGATAACCTGTGCCACATCATTGGCTAGGACGAACGGTTCGTTAGTGTACCCAAGATTTTTCAGATCCACTGTTGTCATTCCGTACTGTGGGTCTACCTGTACCCCGCCTCCTGACAGATTGACCGATTTGCACTTAAACAAAGGGACCTTAAAATCATGTCCGTAGTCAAGTTCCCATATGTCCACTATGTAACCATAATATGTGTCCTTTCCCCTCTCGGTTGTTGCATCAAAGCGGACACCGCTGTTTTGGTTGGTGCTCTTTTAATCTTGATCAAAGCGGATACCGCGATTGAGGGAGACCTATCTTCTTAAGGCCAGGAATGAAGTCAACACAAAACAGGATGACATCCTCTGTTTGATGGCCCATGGAGATGCTTCCTTCTGGCCTAGCACGGTTACGGACATATTTTTTTAGGACTCCCATGAACCTCTCAAAGGGGTACATATTGTGTAGAAATATGGGGCCCAGAATGACGATCTCGTCAACTAGATGAACTAGGACGTGCGTCATGATATTGAAGAAGGATGGTGGGAACACCAGCTCGAAACTGACAAGACATTGCACCACATCACTCCTTAGCCTTGGTATGATTTCTGGATCGATCACCTTCTGAGAGATTGCATTGAGGAATGCACATAGCTCCACAATGGCTAATCGGACGTTTTCCGGTAGAAGCCCCCTCAATGCAACCGGAAGCAGTTGCGTCATAATCACGTGGCAGTCATGAGACTTTAGATTCTGAAACTTTTTCTCTGACATATTTATTATTCCTTTTATATTCGACGAGAAGCCAGTCGGGACCTTCATACTAAGCAGGCATTCAAAGAAGATTTCCTTCTCTTCTTTGGTAAGAGCATAGCTGGCAGGACCTTCATACTGCTTTGGAGGCATGCCGTCTTTTTCGTGCGAATGTTGCAGGTCCTCCCGTGCCTCAGCTGTATCTTTTGTCTTCCCATACACGCCCAAAAAGCCTAGCAGGTTCACGCAAAGGTTCTTCGTCATGTGCATCACGTGGATCGAAGAGCGGACCTCTAGCTCTTTCCAGTAGGCTAGCTCCCAAAATATAGGTTTCTTCTTCCACATGGGTGCGTGTCCCCCAGCGTCACTCGGAACAGCTAGTCCGCCGGGACCCTTCCAAAGATTACGTGTAAATCATTGACCATAGCAAGTACGTGATCACCTGTATTCATGGCGGGCTTCTTCCAGTGATCTGCCTCGCCTTTGAAATGCTTGCCTTTCTTTCGACATTGATGGTTGGTCGGAAGAAATCGACGATGGCCCAGGTACACATTCTTCCTGCAGCTTCCCAGGTATATACTATCGGTGTCAAGTAAACAGTGCGTGCATTCATGGTATCCCTTGTTTGTCTGTCCTGAAAGGTTACTGAGAGCGGGCCAATCATTGATGGTCACGAACAGGAAAGCCTTTAGGTGAAATTCCTCCTGTTTGTGCTCATCCCACGTACGTACACCGTTTCCATTCCACAGCTGTAAAAGTTCTTCAACTAATGGCCTTAGGTACACATCAATGTCGTTGCCGGGTTGCTTAGGGCCTTGGATGAGAACTGGCATCATAATGAACTTCCGTTTCATGCACATACAAGGAAGAAGGTTATACATACATAGTCACGGGCCAGATGCTGTGATTGCTGCTCTGCTCCCCGAAAGGATTAATGCCATCCGCGCTTAAAGCAAACCATACGTTCCTTGGGTCACTTGCAAACTCATCCCAGTACTTTCTCTCGATTTTTCTCCACTGCGACCCGTCAGCGGGTGCTCTCAACTTCCCATCTTTCTTACGGTCCTCACTATGCCATCGCATCAACTTGGCATGCTCTCTGTTTCTGAACAGATGTTTCAACCTTGGTATTATAGGAGCATACCACATCACCTTCGCAGGAACCCTTTTCCTGGGGGGCTCGCCGTCAACATCACCAGGGTCATCTCGTCTGATCTTATACCGTAATGCACCACATACCAGGCATGCGTTCAGATCCTTGTACGCACCGTGGTAGAGGATGCAGTCATTAGGGCATGCATGTATCTTCTGCACCTCCAATCCTAGAGGGCATACGACCTTCTTTGCTGCGTATGTACTGTCGGGCAATTCGTTTTCCTTTGGAAGCTTCTTCTTCAATATTTTCAGTAGCTTCTCAAATCCTTTGTCAGGCACAACATTCTCTGCCTTCCACTGCAGCAATTCCAGTACGGTACCGAGCTTTGTGTTGCCATCTTCGCAATTGGGGTACAACCCTTTTTTGTGATCCTCTAACATGCGATCGAACTTCAGCTTCTCCTTTTGACTTTCGCATTGCATCCTTGCATCGACAATGACCCGGCGGAGATCATCATCATCGGGCACATCGTCTGGTTCCTCTTAATCTTCAGCAGCTTCGCCCGTTACAACATCATCGTGCACATCGTCTGGTTCCTCTTGATGTTCAGTAGCATCACCGTATTCAGGGGGCACATAGTTGTCATTGTACTCTTCTTCTTCGCCGTCTTCCATCATAACCCCTATTTCTCCGTCCCTCGTCTAAACATTATAGTGTGGCATGAAACCCTTGTAAAGCAGGTGGGTGTGAAGGATTTTCCGGTCAGAGTAAGACTTCGTATTCCCACATATAGGGCATGGACAACACATAAAACCATTCTGCTTTTGCCTCAGCCACTTCGAGAAAATCATGCACGCCCTTAATGTACTCGAAGGTGTGTCTGTCACCGTACATCCATTGCCGGTTCATCTGCGTGCATTATATATAATTAAGTGTGTCAAAAATCATTATAGAAAATCATGAATAGATAATTAGTGACCAAATTAATAGAAGTTCCTCATCACATTAAAACCAAAGTACATACATAGTTCTCATCTAACAACTCAAAGCTCTGCAGAACATCTAAATTAATTAAACCATACATTGAAACTATGTAAAACATTTCAATGCGAAAACAAATGCGATCATAATCGCAACCAATGTAACAACTGATCCCACGGCATAATGATACCAAGCCTCGGTATGAATGGCATATTTTCTAATCTTTCTAATCTTCAAGCGCATTGCATCCATCTTGATCTTGTGATCATCGACGACATCCGCAACATGCAACTCCAATATCATCTTCTCCTCCTCAATTTTTCTAATTTTCTCCTCCAAGAATTTGTTTTCTTCTTCAACTAAATTTAACCTCTCGACAATAGGGTCGGTTGGAATTTCCGGTTCAACAACCTCCTAGATAAATAAAATCTATGTCACGTTGGTCGGCATAATTGTCATAAACAATAGATGAACCAATAGTTATGAAAAGATAATATATACCACATCCGAATCATAGACAGGACGAGGGCCGACGGGGGCGGATACCAAAACAATCGCACTATATAAGATGCAATAATAAAAGTAAGAAAATTATACAAGTATCTATATAAACATACAAGTAAGAATTTTTTTCCTTTCAAAAAGAAGATAAGAACAAGAGGCTCACCACAGTGGTGCGGGCGACGAGATCGGCGCAGGAGATCGACGGCGGTGAAGACGGGGACAAGACGTGACGGACCGCTAAACCTAGACAAATATTGAGGAAAATGGAGCTTGGAGGTCGAGCTTGGAGAGGAGAAAGCTTAAGTAGTGTGGCTCGGGCACTACATCGAACACCTCGTGTGTATAGGAGGTGAGCTGGAGCACCACAAAGCTCTCTCCTCGCCGTCCACCAAAAAGAGAGCAGTGGGAGTGCTCTGCTCGCGGGAAAGGGGTATATATAGGCAATTAATTGGTCCCGGTTCATGGCAAGAACCGGGACTAAAGGGCAGCCTTTGGTCCCGGTTCATGCCAACAACCGGGACCAATGGTGGTGGGCCAGGAGGTCAGCCCATTGGTCCCGGTTCATCCCACCAACCGGGACCAAAAGGTCTAGACGAACCAGGACCAATGGCCCATGTGGCCCGGCCAGCCCCCCGGGCTCACGAACCGGGTCCAATGCCCCCATTGGTCCCGGCTCTGGATTGAACCGGGATTAGTGGGCCGACCTGGCCTGGACCATTGTCCCCTTTTCTACTAGTGATGTATGTTCGCAAACAATAAAATAAAAAAAATCAGCAAGTAGATGCCTTCATATGCATGCATATCCCGACTAGATCATAAGCCATGATCGAAATTTAGTGGTATTGAAACTAGAAGGGCGGATGACTATTAATCTCTCCTTTAATCTCAAAATCTACGAGTAGGTTATAACATACATCCTAGAGATTTTAAGGATATGTATTGATCTGCAAGTCTTAAATTTCAGTTAAACATCTATTATATCCCTGTGTGACATAGAAGTATAGAAGAACCCCTGCACACTTTGTACTTGGCCAATTGCTTATAAAGAGTGAACAACTTTTGTTACACCTTTTCTAAATTAAACCTCTTCCTCTTTAGGCCAATGATTCACACTTTTTATATGCTTCCTTTTGGTTTATGTATACCTTTGTGATATGCTTCTATCTTTGCATATTTCTTTTTCTTAAGGGCACACGAGAAGAATTGATGAAACATGTAAGCTGTCAAATTGTTTTGCTTTATGTTGAAAAGTGTAAGTTTTCTAAAAACTGCGATGCAAATTTGGTAAGGTGGTAGAGAACCTCATCAATATAATATTGTATATGCTCCTCCTCGGGATGTAGCGAACTAGCGATCTATTATGCTTTTTCTTGACCAAATCCAAACTACTATTATTGGGAGGTCCATCGATACTTGAACCGTGTGTACATGATTTCCTTTTTGTATTTGCTTTAGTTTATCTTCCAATCCTCTGAATGATTTTCACATATGTTTTTTTGCGAAAGTGTTGTTGGGAGTACACATGTGGACCACGACTTGCTTCCCTTTTATTTTGCTCACTAAACAGGTGCCATTAACTCCTACAATTGCGTGTCTCGTCTTCTCAGATGCTAGATAATGTTCGGTTGAGAGAGATCACTATGAGGTGCATGCAAGTAATGACAGGTACCTCTAGCTTACACCTTTTTCCAATGAAAAAGCGTGCATGGTTTTCTAGATTTGGTTTCCATTTCCATGTGCATTGTCAATTTGTTATTCCTTCAAAGTGAGATGAAAACAAAGATTCTACTTGTATAACTAAAGTTTGATCTTCAGTCCTACTCCATTCGTCTGGAATTAGTTGACGCTCAGAGGGATGTATCTAGATGTATTTCAGTGCTAGATACATCCGTCTGAGCGCCAACTAATTTCGAACGGAGGAAGTACACAACACATCCTTTTTAGTGGAATAAAAGGCCGTAACTTCACCACATATGTGTAGCTAATCTCATGTTTCATGCTCTAACTTATGTACTAAATTCTGTTAACATGACTAAATTCTTTTTGGTTATATTTAATATCCCTCTATAATATCTTAAGTTATCAAACATGCCAGCATTCACGTGGATGTTGGTAAAATATTCCTGTCCATTTTGGTTCAACATCAATTAATGTGCTTTTCATTAGATATGGGCAGTGGCGGGTGGCGCAATCGCAAGGCATACGATCAGATGACCTGGGTCCATGGGGAGTTGGTGGCACTCGAGTACAACAAGATCATCGAGGCAATCTATATTGGTTGGTCAATTGCTAACAGCCTAACACAACATGTTTCGATTTGCATTTTTTTTCTGACTAAAAGTAGCAGTTTCTGCTGTTGTATTAAGATTTAAACGAAAATCCAGAATAGACTCTAAGGGAGCAAGGGTGTTTGGCGCCTGAAGGAGTGTCCGGGTTCAAGGATCTGGCCCTCTCCATCGAGACGAACAGGTCGTCGCCGAGTACATCTGGTACCTACATATGAACCTCCATCCACTGCAACGTCGTTGTTGTTTGTTTAGTCTGTCGGACTATGTTCCTAGAGAGCGCAGTAGTAGCTTCAGGATAGGGGGCCAAATCTGCATCTTTTTATGATTTATTGTTATTAGATTAGCACGGGAGCGAGCAGTGCACTGAGGATTTGACCCCTTAAAGAATATGCTTAGACTTCATTATGCTTAGACTTCATTATGCATCCTGTGCATATATAATGGTACAGATAATTCCATTGCGTGTGAATGAACAGAGCACTGAGAATGGCGACAGAACAAAACCATGGAAGCGAACTCATTTTGCTTAATCACAAATTTTGTGCCATGGTACAAAAAGTGCAGGTGTATGTTCAGATATGATGAAACCAAATAAGGCTGCAACTAACATGTTATATTGCCTTTCAGTTATGAACTTTATGACACTAATGGCTCTCAAGTTTGGCAAGAGTTTGTACAAAAGATAGGGAAAGTGTCTAAAGCTATACTGGAAGATGTAATTACTTTTGTCAGTTCGTAGTGCTTGACTAGATGGCGTCTTCCTATGTATAGCTTGATTAGATGCAATCATCGACGTTTAATTATAATATGCGACACTAGATAAATTTCTTTGTCTTGTCCTCACTTAATTTATTGGTCCGATGCAGATTAGTGAGGAAGACGCCATGCGATGAGAGTGAATTTATTTTTTTTAAATAAAAAGAAAAGTAGCGTCACTTTTTTTAGGGAAAGCGTCTGATTGCTATGAGAAAAATGACACATACTTTCATCTAGTGATATAGGGAAAGCGGTTATTTGCTATGAGAGAAATGTCACATACTTTTAGATAGTTGAAAATATCAGATACCCTAACAAGTCATGTTTATGATGGTTGTACCAAAAAATCATTTAGTTTTAACAATCATAAGAGATGCATACAAATAATGCTTCTTATATATTTGTTACGCATGATAATACAAAAGGTGTGCTTATATATATTCTTAATATATTTACTTATTTATTTTTGTAGTGTATGAGAAAGATAAAAGATGGATTATGTCAACGTTTAAAAAGAATCCACCAAACAAGGGTGTAGAGGCGATGCCGTTGAAAGAGGTAAAAAACCACCGAGTTTTGTACAACAAAAGGCCCATGGCAAACGCACGGGCGTTCTACTAGTATATACTAGAAAGCACTAATAACATTTTTCTTCCGTATGTATTATTTAGAAATATCTACTATGCTATTTAATAATATTAAAAGATATGAACAAACACATATATATGCAAATATATGTGTATACGCTATATAGCTTATGTAATATGAGAAAATTAATTTTAAAACTTTTTTTTAACAAAAAAAATATTTCTTAAATCATACAATTTAAATTTTTTAGAACCAAAAATTCATTGATATAAATTAGAATTGGGTAATAATGAATATATTTTTTGAAAAAAAATCTTATGTGATCGAGTAATAAAAATTGTATTAATTAAAATTATAATATGATCGCATAGTTTAGAATATGTATAAAAGTTTGGTAGAAAATATATTTATTTTACATCGCCCCAGGCCCCAAAATGGTTTGCACCGGCTCTACTCGTTTGTTGCACCTCTCCGATTGAAGAACAGTATAATGGCTCCGGCTAGATTTCCTATCACCGGCTCTACTCGTTTGTTCCTCTTAGATGTGCATATACCTTATAGCAATGAATTTTCTCACTGTTTGGGTGTGTGCCTATTTCTTTGTTGATTATATGAGGTACTGTTGTAGGTAGGATGATTGTAATTCGACTACACATTGTGTGGAGGATCAAAGCGAGTGGATGAATGGAGAAAAAAATGACAAGGTTGTGCACCAAGAGCTAGTGGAAGAATAATCGGCTGCCTTGTTGATGGCGGCAAGCATGTCCTTTTCAGAGAGACGGACCAAGAGACCCCGAGCTTGATGTTGAAGTGCACCAAGAGCTCGTATGCAGTTGCTAACACCCGCTCGTTTTCACTCTCCGACCATCAATAGAAGCTTAGATCGGAGCACCACCACAATTGTGTTGAAAGTAGACGAGCACATGCCCGAGCTAGAGATCTGCACCAAGCGTTTCGTTTGCACCCACATTCCACTGCCATATCTTGCAAGTATTGTTGGTATGTTCTAGTTAGTTATTACTACGCATTGCACTTAATTAATTGTTTCTTCATTCTGCCCAGCATTTGCTCTTGGATTCAGAGTTTTAACAGTTCATATAACACTGCATTGTAGATAAAGTCTGACCAATGGATGGTGGTGATGCTGTTAATGAGACCGGGGTGTTCTGGTATAGTTAGTTCACCTTGATTTTGCATACTAATATGATGATGACAGGGGATGTTTGGCTCGTTACCTTATTTCGAAGTCATAGTTGTGTTTGGCATAGCCTATTCGATTATAACAAAAACTGTTGGGCACATTTTTATGTTGATGACAAAGGGGATTTCTCTGCTGGCAAATTTTCTGGAAGAAATTTTTCTTTGCTTGGGTATATAACAAAAACTTAACTTTACTACATGGAATTTGATTTGCTCAAATCCAAACCATATATAATGATGGGTAATAAGCCACGGCTGTGGCCAGCGCGCATGCGTGCGCGAGCTGGGCACGAGGCATGAGGTCCGAGCTGCACCAGGATCCATGGCGTGCGTGAGTGCGTGTGTCTGTTGGCGAAGTACCAGGGGGTGAGCACGTTGCTAGCACCGGTAGTGGTTGCGTCGTCCGCGTCCGAGCGCGGCGGGCGGCGGGTACGTGAGCCAGGGGTGCGGGGCGTGGGTAGTGGATGAGTAGGCGCTGCGTATAAGCGCGCGTATAAGTCTCCCCGAACTCCTGTGTATTGCTGGGGGGGACGACGAGTTCGTGCTCGTGGAGAAAAACAGAAAAAGCCGTCCGTGCGGCAGGTGTTTGTGCGCCACCAAATTCTCTGTGTCCACCTATTCCTCCTTCTTCCTTGTCTCCGGCGATCACTGGTGACCCGCAGTTCCATTTTTGCGCCAACAATTGGCATCAGAGCTAGGTGTGGGAGAGAGATCACGGGCCATGTCGCTAGTTCCGTACTCTGGCGGGGCGGGGAGTTCACTGCCGATGCAGGTGCCACAGCTCACGTGGGCCATCAAGGTCGAGGCGAACTTGGACGCGGCCGTGCTCTGGGAGGTGGTGGTGCCGGCGGAGGACTCGGCGTCGGCGGTGGTGGCGAAGAAGGACAAGCCCGCCCGCGCGTACCTGCTCGGGGAATTCTCCGAGGACTTGCTCTTGCAGGTGTCGGGGAAGAAGACGGCGGCGGAGGTCTGGGCGAGCCTCAAGGCGAGGTTCGTCGGGGCGGACCGAGTCCAGGCGGCGCGGCTGGGCACTCTCCGAGGGGAGTTTGAGATGATGCGCATGGCGGAGGGCGACATGCTGGATGGGTTCGCCGGCAAGCTCGGCGGCATGGCGGCACGCTACGCGGGACTCTGGTCGATGCTGGACGACGCCGCGATGGTGAAGAAAAGCTCCTCGATTCTGTGCCGGATCGCTTGTACGTGGCGGTGGCCAAAATCAAGCAGTTTTGCGACGTCTCCACCATGCCGTTCGAGGACGCGCTCGGTCGGCTGAAGGCCTTCGACGAGCGGATCCGACGGCGTGGACAGGCGGGCGGCGAGCGAGCAGACGGCGCGCTCATGTACACGGCAGCGCAGAGGGCGGTGAGGCAGCGACGCCAGGGAGGAGGCAGCATCGACCGCGACGACGACGGCACGGCGAGCATGGCGTCTGGTGGTGGAGGGAAGAGGCGAGGCCGCTGCTACAACTGCGGGCAGCGCGGCCACTTCAAGCGGGACTGCACAAGGCCGAGGAAGGCGGTGGCGGAGCGGGCTCTTCTGGTGGACATCAATGTCGAGGGGCCGACACTCCTCTGAGCCGCGGCTTAGGGGGTGAATGATGGGTAATAAGCCATGGCCATGGCCAGCGCGCGTGCGTGCGCGAGCTGGGCCCGAGGCATGAGGTCCAAGCCGCACCAGGATCCGTGGCGTGCGTGAGTGTGTGTGTCTGTTGGCGAAGTACCAGGGGGTGAGCACGTCGCTAGCACCGGTAGTGGCCGCGTCGTCCACGTCCGAGTGTGGCGGGTACGTGAGCCAGGGGGTGTGGGGCATGGGTAGTGGATGAGTAGGCGCTGCGTATGAGCGCGCGTCCCCGAACTACTGTGTATCGCTGGGGGGAGGACGAGTTCGTGCTCGTGGAGAAAAACAGAAAAAGCCGTCCGTGCGTAGGTGTTTGTGCGCCACCAAATTCTCTGTGTCCACCTATTCCTCCTTCTTCCTTGTCTCCGGCGATCACTGATGACCCGCAGTTCCATTTTTGCGCCAACATATAAAACCTAATTAAAGAATAAATTAATGTAAATTTTCAGAATATGTTTGACTGGGTTGACTGACAACCTAAAACTCCACAAAATTCCCTCTCTCTCCTCTCCCGCTGAGGTGTGGTATACATTGGGCAGCTTCGGTGCCATTGGCGGCGCCGAAGGCCCTTGGATCCTGCGAAGTAGCAGCCGGACCCCTCGAATTATCCGCGGTAACGGTCCCGAAGAAAACGCGCCGACGGCAACCTCCGTACGTGCTGCTGGAGTGCTGGACCGGTGAGTACCAAGGGCCATCTCCAGGCCGTGCGAGTGGCTAGCCTCGTCCACAACGCATGGCCCGTGCGTCACTGTCTCATCAACATCACCGGCAAGATCGACCCCACCGCCGAGAGCAGACCAGCGACCTGCAAGGACAGGATGTCGTTGGTGTACACTACTTACAATTACAAGGAGCAATCGCTGTGCAAGACGTACGACACGGCGGCTGTGTGCACGGTGGACAAGACAAGGGCGGGAGCGAAGGCGCTCAGCCACAGCAGAGCGTGGCGCGTCATTCGACTCGTTCCACTTCCACGCATGTCGACTCCTGGCCGCAACAGCACAAGGTTCGCGAGGGGCATGCAGCTCCCAAGTAGCATGGCGTCACGCCAAGCTGCACAAGGAGGCGTTTGAGTCGGAGGGGGAGCTCATCCATGACGCACTAGGACTAGGAGCCGACTCGCACGACAGCATAACGCTCCAGCGCCTCTCCATGTCCCCCGACGCGACTTACGTCGCGCGTGCCCTGGTCGCCCGCCCGCCCGCTCATGGAGACAGACAGGCCAGACTAGGGACTTCGATCCGTGTCCCAGTCCAGCGCGCTCCATGCGATGCCGGAAGCGTGGCAGTGGCACGCGCTGGCGCTATGCGGCCCCCTCACCACATCACTATGGGCCGCTGTCGACGCCGACCTACTCGGCGCTGCCACCGCAGCAGCCCTACCTGGCGCAGCCACAACAGCCCTACATGGCGTCACCGCGCCAGTCCTACCCCGCACCGTCCGGGTTCGTCGCCGCACCGCCGCAACCATCCTACGGGGTCGCGGCAAACTACGGTGCCGACGCCCTCGTTCCTGGTGCTCCTGGTGTCTATTCGGCAGGTGCTCCTCATCCCGAGACAACCCTGTCGATGGGTCTCAACGCACCACCGATGCATGCGCACGCCGCTCAGGTCGCGGCGCCATCACCGTTCTACTTCTCGCACCTGCTGCCGGTGAAGCTCGCGCCGGAAAACTACCTGTCCTGGCGTGCCCAGGTGTTGCCTCTTCTGCGCAGTCGCTATCTGCAGGGCTATGTTGACGGATCCATCCCGTGTCCGCCCCCTCATCACCCGGCGTATCATACATGCGTGGCCCAGGATCAGGCCATCCTCTATGCCATCCAGTCCTCGCTCACTCCGAGCGTCTCGTCGCTGGTCATCTTCGCTGCTACATCCCGGGAGGCGTGGATGGCGCTTCACACCAGCTTCGCCTCACATTCTCAGGCGCGTGCTCATTCTATACGCACCGAGCTTGGTGAGACCAAGCTTGGTGACCTCAGCATCACGGACTACTTCAACAAGATGCGTGGTCTCGCCGACACATTGGCCTCGGTTGGCAAGCCTCTGCAGGATGAGGAATTCACCACTTTCGTCCATAACGGGCTCGATGATGATTATGACAATCTCGTTGAGAACGTTCATGGTCGTGACGATCCACTTCCACCTCACGAGCTGTATGCCCAACTCCTTGGCCGTGAACAGCGCATCAAGGCACGCCGTGTCTCACCGGGTTTCGCCTCCGCCAATGTCGCGATTCGCGGCAAACCTCAGCGGTCTTCATCTTCAGGTGGCAAGCAAGCACCGTCTTCACAGCCGGCCTCACGCGGCAATGCGCCATCCATCACGGGTGGCAACCGGCCGGTTGCTTGCTGCTCCTCCTGTGGTGCCCCGCAGGCCTGCCAGCTGTGTGGCCTTGAGCGCCACATTGCCTCTCGCTGCCACCGTCGCTACAGGCAAGATTTCCTAGGCCTCGGCAACAATGGCAAAGGAAATGAAAAGCAGGCCACCGCCGCCGTGACTAGTCATGATCATGGCCGCACTCCGTCCTTCTCCATTGATCCAACATGGTATATGGACACCGGAGCTACTAACCACCTCACCGTTGAGATGGGCAAGCTCTCTACTCAGGAGCCATATCATGGTCATGATCAGGTGCACACCACCAGTGGAGCAGGTATGCGCATCTCTCATGCTGGTCAGGCTTCTCTCCTTGCACACAATTTTCGCAAACTTCATCTTTCCAATGTTCTTCGTGTTCCCTCTGCTACGCGTAGTTTGTTGTCTATTCCTCAACTTACACGTGATAATAATGTCCTTGCTGAGTTTCACCCTTTTCGTTTCTTTATCAAGGATCAGGACACGAGGGCCGTTCTGCTTAGAGGTCGTCTTCGCCATGGCATGTACGCACTTGATGCACCGCGCACACCATCCATCCAGTCTTGTCCTCAGGCGTTCAGTGGTGTTCGTGTGTCGCCTACGCACTGGCATGCGCGCCTTGGTCACCCTGCGACTCCTATAGTTCATCATGTGTTGCATCGTCATGAACTACCAGTTGTGTCCAATAATTCTGCTGAAACCGTTTGTGATGCCTGTCAGTAGGGTAAAATTCACCAACTTCCGTTTTCAGAGTCTAGTCGTGTTGTGAAACATCCTCTTGAGCTTGTGTTTTCTGATGTATGGGGTCATGCCCAGACGTCTGTTAGTGGCCATAATTATTATGTCAGTTTTATTGATTCTTATAGTCGATTTACCTGGCTGTATCTTATTAAGTGCAAGTCTGATGTCTTCGATGTTTTTATCCATTTTCAAGCACATGTTGAGCGTCTCCTTAAGCAGAAAATCATCCATGCTCAATCTGACTGGGAAGGGGATGTCAGGACCCCGACTCAATGCCACATCGATCCAGCATGTAACACCTCATATCACTTTGCGGCCTCACGCACGGTATTCCCACGGGTGTCGTCTTACCTTTACTCGGGACTGTTTGCGCCTTTTGGCACACGTATATGATAGTGTCGCTAGCATCCATATGATAAGGAGCCCGGGCTGACATGGCTAGTCGTAAACCCAAAGTGGCACTAACTTACAGGGACAGGCATCCGTGACCCAGCATCGAACGTGTCGGTCATCAGCGAGTGAATCCAGGCTGTAGCACTGGGCTAGCAGGACTCCGGATAACCGGGCTGTAGCGGGCTATCAGGACTCCGGTATTCATCGCTTGACATTTCCCTGAAGGGACAGACACAGGAACGAAGAAGGACACATGCCGGCCAGCCTAAGTGTTCCGGAGCAGTAGCAAGCTACCATGGCTCAGTGGAAACACTAGGAGACATTTCCCGGTAAGAGAGGCTACTAAGAATAAACAACTAGGTAGTCAGATCCCACACATACCAAGCATTTCAATAACATACACACAATATGCTCGATATGTGCAATACAACATGGTATCACAAAATGACTCTACGACTCAAGTAGTTTATTCATTAGGCTCCGAGGAGCGAGATATTACAGACAGGGGTCTCATGACCCAACAAACAGAGCATACAAATCAAAGCACAAGCGGAAGCTATCATGTCTGAGTACAGACATCTAAAATGAAAAAGGCTGAGAAGCCTGACTATCTACCAGATCCTGCCGAGGGCACAAGATCGTAGCTGAGGTAACAAGCTAAACGTCGAAGTCCACGCAGAATTACTAGTGAGACTGAAGTCTCTCTGCAAAATATAAAATAGGCAAACGTGAGTACAAATGTACCGAGCAAGACTTACATCAGAGCTATCTACATATGCATCATTATCAACAAAGGGGTGGTGGGGTTTAACTGCAGCAAGCCAGCTTTGACTCGGTGGCTATCCTAAGCTACGACTGCAAGCGACTCTTTTGAGGTGGCGCACACGAGTCCACATATTCACCATATCAATACACCACTATGGATCCGCTCCCGTCTCCCTACGAGAACGCCATCCATAGCACTCACGCTTATCTTGCGTATTTTAGAGTATCCACTTTCACTTGTCTATGAACTGTACAAGGGGTCCAAGTTTCCATATCCGAGGAATCCGGCTATTCGAATAGATGATGTTAACCCTGCAGGGGTCTACTTCTTCACACACGCTTTCGGGTTCCATCCGCAAGGAGATCCGGCCGGGGTGTCGCTCACGGCCCCAAACGATGTGTGCAGGGTTCCCAAGCCCACCATCCGGGTGCCACTTGGTACACCGTGCCACTGTGCCTAGTCTGTCCCAAGCCCACCTGTACCGGGTGCCACTTGGTAGACTACTAACACTACCTACAAACACCAGAAACTAGTTGCAACTCCTGGACAGAGATCATGTTGATTAATAAGTCGAGAGGGGCACTTAAGCATTCCAATGTGTGGTAGTAGCTGGTCATGGGTCACAAACACAGAACTCAGTTCCTGAGGACGGCTGCAATGAGACAACCCACCATGTACTCCTACATGGCCTCTCACCGCTACCTTTACCAAATCGCATTCACACACTTAGTTCACCCATAGTAGGACATGTTCACACGCCTCTGATTCATCCCCGATGAATCAGACCTGACTCAACTCTAAGCAGTAGCAGGCATGACGACAAGCATGAATGAGTAGGCACATCAGGGCTCAAACAACTCCTACTCATGCTAGTGGGTTTCATCTATTTACTGTGGCAATGACAGGTCATGCAAAGGATAAAGGGGTTCAGCTACCGCAGCAAGTAACAAATATATCGTTGTTGTCCTCATGCAGTAAAAGAGAGCAGGAGCAAGAGAGTGGGATTGTATCGGAATGAACAAGGGGGTTTTGCTTGCCTGGCACTTCTGAAGATAACATTGAGTCTCCATCAGTGTCAACGATCACATCATCGATACAACGTCTATCGAGGGGGAACAACACCGGCAAACAGAAGGAAACACAATCAATGCAATGCACAATATGATGCATGCTATGACATGGCAACATGCTGGTGTTTTGAGCTAATGCAACTAGCAACAAGTTAAATGGGGTTGGTTTGAATACAAGATTCAAATTTAAACTCCATATGTGATTATTCAAATGCCATTTACTTCATTTGCCCTAAACAGTAGTGATAAGTTGTTCTAACATGCATGAAAATGGTACAGATGGATTCCTTGAATTTTTCTGATAATTTTTCATATATAAATTATTTAATTTGGAGTTACGGTTGAATTTCTATGATTTATTGAAGTTTTAGCTATTTTCTGGAATTTCCTGATTATTTTTAAATCCAGAAAATACTTATTGCGTCAGCCCCACGTCACAGTGACGTCAGCAGGGTCAATTGGGCTGGCTCGGGTCAAACCTGACGTGTGGGGTCCACACGTCAGTGACTAACTAACTAACCTAATTTTAATTAGAGCCTGGGCCCGCATGTCAGTGTCAGCAGGGGGGGGTAATTAGTTAAAATAAACTAAACTAATTAACAGGGGGGCTGGCCCCACCTGTCATCGACCCAGGGGGGTCAAACCCCTGGTCAACTCAGTCGAACCTGCCGGCGACTAACCGCCGGCGAGGTCCGAGACGGCGGCGATGCGCGGAATCGCAGCACAGGCCACGGTTCGAGGCCCGGATGGCACCGTTGGAACCCCGAGCCTCGTCCACGTTGTCTGGAGCTAGTGGGGTCGCCGGAGACGACCCAGATCGACGGCGGCGTCCGCTTCCGCGGCGGCCGGAGTTCGGGCGCGATGCTACGGCGCACTAAAAAAGAAAACGAAGAGTGCTACGTGCTCCTGGGGGTTCACCGAGCACGGTGACGTGCTCAGGCGCGGGCTGCGGTGGCCCTGGCCACGGCGGCGCCATGGCCGGCGGAGCCGAGCTCTCGGCTGTGATGGCCAACGGGGTTTGGGGGCAGCTTGAGCAACGTGACTAGGGGGAGGAGAAAGAGGGGCTCACGGGGAGTTGGCCGGTGCAGACGACGGGGCCGGGGAGGCGTCGAAGCGAGCGGGACGGCGAGGCCGATCTCCGGCGGCCGGGGGGGGGGGGAAGCGTCGGGGCGGCGCTTCGGGGCTCTTCCGGTCACGTGGCTCGGTGAGGGGGTTGGCGACGAGGTGCAGGAGCTCGGGAGCACGTCGGAGAGGAGAGGGGGTGGCCGTGGTCATGGCTACGGCGAGCGGCGCTCTCAGGTGCGTTCGGTGACGAGAGGGAGGGAGCGCAGAGGAGGAGGAGGGGGTCCAGAGAGAGAGAGGCGGTCGAGGGGGTCGAGGGCGTCTCCGTGGCGTCGCGAGGGAGTCGGGGAGGCTGCCACGGCGAAGCAGGAGGTGGAGGCCTCCGCGTGCGCGCGTGCGTGCGGTGTCCGTCCTCCTGGCAGGGAGGAAGACGACAGGGGTGGCTGCGGTGGTGGGCTGGGCTGCTACAGTGGAAGGCCAGGTAAGTGGGCTGCCAGGTGAGCGCCAGGTAGTCCTTCTCTCTCTTTCTATTTCTGCTCTGTTTTATTTTTATTTAATTTATTTTGCCACTGTTTTGAATTTTAAAAATAATTCAAACAATGCCAAAAACTCCTCTGAATATTTTATAATGCTAGATGGACTTTTCCAAAAGCTTATAAAATATTTCAGGGGTATTTAAATTATATTCTAATTATATGAATATAATTCAAATTCAAATAGCTAATGATTTAAATTCAAAGTCCCAAAATAAATCCTTAAAAATGTTCAATATTTTGGTTGGGACCAGAACCCTTACCAAAAATTATCAAACATTTAAGAAGAGCCTTTCGGAGCAATGAATGAGATTTCTAGGGTTTTTGCCCCTCTTTTATTTAGGGTTTTGAGGCTTCCAATATTCCTCAATTCAAGTTTCAAAAATATAGACATGATGCACACATGAAGCTAACCTAGAGCAATGCCAGAAGCTAGGGATGTGACAACTCACCCCCACTAAACAAGAATCTCGTCTCGAGATTCAAGCGTAGGGTAGGATGAAGAGGAAACGCAAACTAGTACAATCTTCACGATCCAGGGTGCACTTCAGTTGAACGTTGATTCATTCATCATCATTGTCTTGATGTCTTGTTCTGAGAACTCCAGCTAATCATGACAACGAGAGGAAAGGAAAGACCCTAAAAGAATCGTTCTACTCGAAGGTTGAACAACTTAGGATTAACTCTCGGAATGAGGCATAGCAACATCTCTTGAGCTGAGAGACGAAGCACACCTCTAGAGGGATGGAGTGGAGCAGATGACGAGGTTCACTAGGTAGACAACAATTCCAGACTTAAGAATGTGGTGATCGGTTGTCAAGGTAGCGAGGAGTTGGATTGCCATGATACCACAACGAGGCATCTTAGGGATGGTGACTCGTAGATATATCCCCTTAAGTGGCAAAAAGAATTACCTTTGATTCAAAGATCATTGAAACTCTTTATACCAGCCTAAGGCAATCACAAGCAATCGATTGGCGGGGTCGGTAGAACGGCATACTCGGACTTGGATGATGTGGATTACCTTGTTGAAGACAACGCAATGGATGATTTGCTTATCACCGGAAATGGAAGAGACCCATGGTAGAATGGCACATTGCGGTGCAAGCTGGGAACAAAATGCAAATGCTGGGAATGATTCTGGTAACTGGGGAAGAACCCAACAAAAGAGAGTGGATTCACTGTTTGAAAGGGTCATAGCATTGCCGAGGAAACTGAGAGGAATCCCAGTTAGTGCCGATGATAACACGTAGCGCTTGTGCGTGCTCTCAAGAACTTGAGCATTTCCATATTCATCAAGGTTTACCAACATCCGTGTCAAGGATCCTGGCAACACAACATACCACCATGATGAACAACGATGGACGATGCAGATGCATAGGAAGATAACATCAACTCAGATTTCACCCTAGCGAGGCCAAGGAAACAAAATCTGGATGATCGACCGAGAGACATTTAGCACTCCGCTTCTAATGTTCTCCTTGACGTGCTAGTGTAACCCATTCATAGATATGGTTTGCTAACTAGAACATCAAGTAAAGGTCGGACTTCGGGAGCAATAGAATCCATAAGGAACAGTTACGGAGGTAAATCCTACGAAATCCTTATGGGGAGGTGGCCAACTTCCTCAAACAAGATACTACAATAATAGGTCTTCCGGCTGGGTGTGTTGGCCACGACATTCACCTTACCGGTTATCGAGGGACCAATATTATAGTTCTTGGGAAATATTCCAACCATCATATCTGCCTGAGACTCAGATCTGGTTGGTGTCAGGATATTCCAGACTCATCGAGTCTAGGAAGAAAAATGAAAGTTTGCAACACAAATCGACGAGATGACGTTGCGAGATTCTCGGGAAATGAACTACGATAGCAAGCTCCAAAACATGAGCTGGTTCTGCTACAAACATGTGAACACGTTGTCCCAGACAAGCATGCCCACATGGTAGTCTTACAATAAAACACTACCGAGTTCTGGTTGGGAGCCATCATCGAGGATATCGAAGTCTTTACGCAAGTCCATGGATTAGATCCCAAGCATAGACTTCTTTTCCTTGAACAAGTCAATCAGTGGCTTGGTGTGCTAGGATATACATATGGAATGAAGATGATCAGTCTAACAGACCACAGAATTCTTCGCACGTGCATGACTGACTTGGGACGATTCCAAAGGAGGTAAAAACATGCTTCTCGAATTCACGGCGGCAACTTACATCAAAATGCACGTGAATCAAAGGAAGTCACTCCTTTCATCAAACAAGTACTTCATGAGCTAGCATGAAGAAAATGCTTTCAAAAGTTTCCAACACTAACTTAATGTTCAACAACATCATGGAGGAGATAAGGATGTTGTCAATGGGCTCAACAACAACTCATCGGAATTTCCATATCACTGGACTTCCACCATCATGTGAACACGGTGATAGCATTGGTCAGACCCAAAAGATATAATGGTGTATGCTCGAGGGATCAACCACGAGTAAGACAACATTACGAACATCGTTGGTTCTGACTTGATTTGACGATAGCCCACACTCAAATCAAAGGATTGATAAGACAATAGGTCCAGCAACTGATCACAGGGACCAATCGATGAAGATATCATCTTTCTTCAACACACACTACACAAGAATATCCCTTTGGAACGAACTAAGTCAGGCAAGCTTTTATCTTCCAACCCTCCAAGTTGTCGTTTAGCTTAACCAACTAGCTCAGGGATATCTAACACCGATTCTTGGAGAGAAGGTGGTTCGCAAGAAAACCAACTTGATCACGAACTCAACATAGCGGTCAGGTGACAACCTGGTAATACTTCTGAGAAGATCTTCAGAAAATCACGAACCACCGGTATGTTACTAAGCTCGAGAACAATCTTGCTTTTCAGGGCAAGACGATATGATCAAATGAGCGAGGACTTGACAAAATCCTAACTCATCAATCAAAGAGTGCACCAGGAAATAAGGACTAGGTAGCACGATCAATCTTAGAATGGTGATTCAATAACCAACATACTAAGAATAAGATTATTGTCCATTAACTACCAAGCAATGGGGTTGCTAGGAGTATTGAGTTCACACATCATGATTCACTTGTCGACACTCCGGCTGCAACAACACGGAACCGAGGAATGAAAAAGGATGGCGAGAAGTATCACTATGTCAAGAATTCACAAAAGGTGGTGCAATTCTCATGAAATTCCTGTCATAAAGAAGGTAATACTTCAGGGTAGAGCAGAACCAGAAGCTGGATTGCAATTTGATCTGCGGAGCACAACTTCTTTGACCCAATCCTGGATATGGAAGAGGTACTGGAGTTTGTTTCTCCTAGTCATTCTGCGATAGAATGGCTTGACGGACCACAAGAGTAATAGGCATCGATAAACGAACGCACGCATACTCTTGACTATCAATCGATAGACGAAGCTCAGAATGCAACTTAAAGAGAACAACTCAAAGGAACATATAATTTTCTGAGTTGTGGATGCATAGATTAGTACGTCGAACCAAGTTCAACATATTTCTTCCGGATAACCCATGCGGAAAGGTAGAACTGGCAGAGTCACAATGTAGAATCGAGAACCCATCGAGAGCACTCTGATTGTGATCTTTCGATCAGCGAGGAACATCTGCCATAAGCGGTTCATAGTATTTGGAAGAAAGGAATACCACGAACATCGAGGACTAATGCAAAGGTTACTAATAACCTAAAGGAACGAGCAAAACTATCAACATGAAGCAAGTGGGGTGAATCTCGGGTTCAAGAACCCAGGAATAGAATACCTACTACTAAGTAGCATCACGGGATGCTTTCGAGAATGATGGCCAGAATCATCACATTGGGAACACAAATCATGGCTAAATTACTAGATGATCCCCTAAGACACCTAGGGTCATAATACTAGCTCCAACATATATGTCAAGGCAATAGAATACCTCAACTCAACAATTAGTGTGATTGATCTGGCATAAGGAACATCGGAAACCAGGAGGAAGGGATTTGCAAATGCATCAGACTATTTAGAAACCTGGGATGACTCGGACAGCATAACGGCTGTAAATGCTCAGAAAAGATTTGAGACATTCACAAAAATGGTGGCATAACCACTCAGAAGCACAATATCAAGGTTTCGAGATCAACAGTTAACGTACGGAAGTAGTAGAAACTGAACTCAACTTAAATCCAACAATCTTATAAGTCTACGGATTAGTAACACGTGATCCTGATAGAAAGAAGAGATAGCCTAGTTCTTAATCCCCGTAGGAAAGATAAGATGACTCAGATCAGAAGGCATAAGGTATAAGGAGTAAAAGAGCCTTACGTTCCATCCCACAATCAATTCCCTTACATAACTAAAGCATTTCTAGACTCAACTTCGACCAGTTTGGCTTGGTAATCCTACAGGCAGTCAAGCTCTGATACCAACGCTGTCAGGACCCCGACTCGATGTCACATCGATCTAGCATGTAGCACCTCATATCACTTTGCGGCCTCACGCACGGTATTCCCCACGGGTGTCGCCTTACCTTTGCCCGGGACCGTTTGCGCCTTTTGGCTCACGTATATGATAGTGTCGCTAGCATCCATATGATAAGGAGCCCGGGCTGACATGACTAGTCGTAAACCCAAAGTGGCACAGACTTACAGGGACAGGCATCCATGACCCAGCATCGAACGTGTCGGTCATCAGCGAGTGAATCCAGGCTGTAGCACTGGGCTAGCAGGACTCCGGTGAACCGGGCTGTAGCGGGCTAACAGGACTCCGGTATTCATCGCGTGACATTTCCCCGAAGGGACAGACACAGGAACGAAGAAGGACACATGCCGGCCAGCCTAAGTGTTCCGGAGCAGTAGCAAGCTACCATGGCTCAGTGGAAACACTAGGAGACATTTCCCGGTAAGAGAGGCTACTAAAGATAAACAACTAGATGGTCAGATCCCACACATACCAAGCATTTCAATAACATACACACAATATGCTCGATATGTGCAAATACAACATGGCATCACAACATGACTCTACGAATCAAGTATTTTATTCAATAGGCTCCGAGGAGCGAGATATTACAAACATGGGTCTCATGACCCAACAATCAGAGCATACAAATCAAAGCACAAGCGGAAGCTATCATGTCTGAGTACAGACATCTATAAATGAAAAAGGCTGAGAAGCCTGACTATCTACCAGATCCTGCCGAGGGCACAAGATCGTAGCTGAGGTAACAAGCTAAACGTCGAAGTCCACGCGGAACTACTAGTGAGACTGAAGTCTCTCTGCAAAAACATAAAATAGGCAAACGTGAGTACAAATGTACCCAGCAAGACTTACATCAGAACTAACTACATATGCATCATTATCAACAAAGGGGTGGTGGAGTTTAACTGCAGCAAGCCAGCTTTGACTCGGTGGCTAACCTGAACTACGACTGCAAGTAACTCTTTTGAGGTGGCGCACACGAGTCCACATATTCACCATATCAATACACCACTATGGATCCGCTCCCGTCTCCCTACGAGAACGCCATCCATAGCACTCACACTTATCTTGCGTATTTTAGAGTATCCACTTTCACTTGTCTATGAACTGTACAAGGGGTCCAAGTTTCCATATCCGAGGAATCCGGCTATTCGAATAGATAATGATAACCCTGCAGGGGTGTACTTCTTCACACACGCTCTCGCCACTTACCGCCCTGTACACGTCATGTACCTCGGCAACCTTCAAGCGGAAGCCGGGCGAGGGAGTCGGCCACGACCTGACTAACCGAACAAGTCTCTAGTCCAGGTTTATCGCCTATTCGGGTTCCATCCGCAAGGAGATCCGGCCGGGGTGTCGCTCACGGCCCCAAACGATGTGTGCAGGGTTCCCAAGCCCACCAACCGGGTGCCACTTGGTACACCGTGCCACTGTGCCTAGTCTGTCCCAAGCCCACCTGTACCGGGTGCCACTTGGTAGACTACTAACACTACCTACAAACACCAGAAACTAGTTGCAACTCCTGGACAGAGATCATGTTGATTAATAAGTCGAGAGGGGTCGAGTTACCGGATCCCAATGTGTGGTAGTAGCTGGTCATGGATCACAAACACAGAACTCAGTTCCTGAGGACGGCTGCAATGAGACAACCCACCATGTACTCCTACATGGCCTCTCACCGCTACCTTTACCAAATCGTGTTCACACACTTAGCTCACACACAGTAGGACATGTTCACACGCCTCTGATTCATCCCCGATGAATCAGACCTGACTCAACTCTAAGCAGTAGCAGGCATGACAACAAGCATGAATGAGTAGGCACATCAGGGCTCAAACAACTCCTACTCATGCTAGTGGGTTTCATCTATTTACTGTGGCAATGACAGGTCATGCAAAGGATAAAGGGGTTCAGCTACCGCAGCAAGTAACAAATATATCGTTGTTGTCCTAATGCAGTAAAAGAGAGCAGGAGCGAGAGAGTGGGATTTTATCGGAATGAACAAGGGGGTTTTGCTTGCCTGGCACTTCTGAAGATAACATTGAGTCTCCATCAGTGTCAACGATCACATCATCGATACAACGTCTATCGAGGGGGAACAACACCGGCAAACAGAAGAAACACAATCAATGCAATGCACAATATGATGCATGCTATGACATGGCAACATGCTGGTGTTTTGAGCTAATGCAACTAGCAACAAGTTAAATGGGGTTGGTTTGAATACAAGATTCAAATTTAAACTCCATATGTGATTATTCAAATGCCATTTACTTCATTTGCCCTAAACAGTAGTGATAAGTTGTTCTAACATGCATGAAAATGGTACAGATGGATTCCTTGAATTTTTCTGATAATTTTTCATATATAAATTATTTAATTTGGAGTTACGGTTGAATTTCTATGATTTATTGAAGTTTTAGCTATTTTCTGGAATTTCCTGATTATTTTTAAATCCAGAAAATACTTATTGCGTCAGCCCCACGTCACAGTGACGTCAGCAGGGTCAACTGGGCTGGCTCGGGTCAAACCTGACGTGTGGGGTCCACACGTCAGTGACTAACTAACTAACCTAATTTTAATTAGAGCCTGGGCCCGCATGTCAGTGTCAGCAGGGGGGGGGGGTAATTAGTTAAAATAAACTAAACTAATTAACAGGGGGGCTGGCCCCACCTGTCATCGACCCAGGGGGGGTCAAACCCCTGGTCAACTCAGTCGAACCTGCCGGCGACTAACCGCCGGCGAGGTCCGAGACGGCGGCGATGCGCGGAATCGCAGCACAGGCCACGGTTCGAGGCGCGGATGGCACCGTTGGAACCCCGAGCCTCGTCCGCGTCGTCTGGAGCTAGTGGGGTCGCCGGAGACGACCCAGATCGACGGCGGCGTCCGCTTCCGCGGCGGCCGGAGTTCGGGCGCGATCGGGGGCGATGCTACGGCGCACTAAAAAAGAAAACGAAGAGTGCTACGTGCTCCTGGGGGTTCACCGAGCACGGTGACGTGCTCAGGCGCGGGCTGCGGTGGCCCTGGCCACGGCGGCGCCATGGCCGGCGGAGCCGAGCTCTCGGCTGTGATGGCCAACGGGGTTTGGGGGCAGCTTGAGCAACGTGACTAGGGGGAGGAGAAAGAGGGGCTCACGGGGAGTTGGCCGGTGCAGACGACGGGGCCGGGGAGGCGTCGAAGCGAGCGGGACGGCGAGGCCGATCTCCGGCGGCCGGGGGGGGGGGGAAGCGTCGGGGCGGCGCTTCGGGGCTCTTCCGGTCACGTGGCTCGGTGAGGGGGTTGGCGACGAGGTGCGGGAGCTCGGGAGCACGTCGGAGAGGAGAGGGGGTGGCCGTGGTCATGGCTACGGCGAGCGGCGCTCTCAGGTGCGTTCGGTGACGAGAGGGAGGGAGCGCAGAGGAGGAGGAGGGGGTCCAGAGAGAGAGAGGCGGTCGAGGGGGTCGAGGGCGTCTCCGTGGCGTCGCGAGGGAGTCGGGGAGGCTGCCACGGCGAAGCAGGAGGTGGAGGCCTCCGCGTGCACGCGTGCGTGCGGTGTCCGTCCTCCTGGCAGGGAGGAAGACGACAGGGGTGGCTGCGGTGGTGGGCTGGGCTGCTACAGTGGAAGGCCAGGTAAGTGGGCTGCCAGGTGAGCGCCAGGTAGTCCTTCTCTCTCTTTCTATTTCTGCTCTGTTTTATTTTATTTAATTTATTTTGCCACTGTTTTGAATTTTAAAAATAATTCAAACAATGCCAAAAACTCCTCTAAATATTTTATAATGCTAGATGGACTTTTCCAAAAGCTTATAAAATATTTCAGGTGTATTTAAATTATATTCTAATTATATGAATATAATTCAAATTCAAATAGCTAATGATTTAAATTCAAAGTCCCAAAAATAAATCCTTAAAAATGTTCAATATTTTGGTTGGGACCAGAACCCTTACCAAAAATAATCAAACATTTAAGAAGAGCCTTTTGGAGCAATGAATGAGATTTCTAGGGTTTTTGCCCCTCTTTTATTTAGGGTTTTGAGGCTTCCAATATTCCTCAATTCAAGTTTCAAAAATATAGACATGATGCACACATGAAGCTAACCTAGAGCAATGCCAGAAGCTAGGGATGTGACAGGGGAATACCACAACCTCAACTCCTTTTTTAACAAACTTGGGATTTCGCATCGTGTGTCTTGTCCTCATACACATCAGCAAAATGGAACTGCCGAACGTAAGCATCGTCATCTTGTTGAAACTGGCCTAACCTTGCTAGCTCATGCATCCGTTCCGTTTCGGTTTTGGAGTGATGCTTTCTCCACAGCCTGTTTTCTCATAAATAGGCTTCCCTCACGACTCCTGAAAATGCAAACTCCGCTTGAACTCTTGCTCAAAGAGATTCTAGACTACACTTTTTTCAAAGTGTTCGGGTGTGCATGTTGGCCTCACCTTCACCCTTATAACAAGCGTAAGTTAGAGTTTCAGTCTAAAAAGTGCGTCTTCCTGGGGTACAGTTCTCTTCACAAAGGGTACAAATGCCTTCATGTTCCCACCAATCGCGTTTACATCTCTCGTGACGTTGTGTTTGATGAAAACGTGTTTCCTTTTCGTGCACTTCCGACAAACTCTACCACTCCCTCACAACCGGTGCACATGTCCATACTTTTGCCTGATCAATTTGTGGATGTTGCATATGCCCCTGCGTTGTTGCCTAATCATGCTGCAGGTATTGGACGCGACGCTCGTCTTGAGCTTCTTGATGAACAGGAAACCGACGCGGCAGATCCTGATCGGGATGTGCATGTGCCATGCATATCGGGTGCGACCCACATACCCGCCCCTACACCGCCCCTGGAGGCTGGCGTGTGGGCGCCAGTCTCGCCTGGCCCACGGGTGGCCTCTCCTGGCCCGCCACTGGCCTCGCCTGGTCCTTCGGCTGGCGCCCCTCCTGGCCCCCGGATGGCCTCGCCTAGTGTGCCGCTGGCCCCGCCTGGTCCATCGGCCGGCGCCCCGCCTGACCCATGGGGGGTCACGCCCGGCCTGCAACCGGCCTCGCCCGACCTGGTGGCATCTTTGCCTCGGTTGGCGGTTGCTTCGACTGGCCCGGAGCTGGACCCGGTCAGTCCCATCTTGGCCGCTAGTGGGCTGGCCTCGCCTAGCTCGCCGTCGCTAGGGAGCCCTAGTGCGAGCTCCTCCGATGCTGCAGTTTCGTCTCCATCACCCATTGCGTCGGTATAGCTGGCACGGCCTGTGGTCCCCCTGCGTCCTCGTACATGGAGTCAATCTGGCATTTTCTGTTCGAAGGAACGCAAGGACGGGACTGTGGCATGGCTAGCCGCGTGCATGGCTCACACTGCTGCTGATCCCACTGCCGAGCCTCGACACTTCCAGACTGCACTGAGTATTTCTCACTGGCGCGCTGCTATGGAACAGGAGTTTCAGGCTCTTCAGAAAAATGACACTTGGCAGCTTGTTCCTCCAGTATCTGGTGTCAATGTCATTGATTCCAAGTGGGTTTTTAAAGTCAAGAGTCATGCTGATGATTCCATAGAATGCTACAAGGCACGGATTGTTGCCAAGGGCTTCAAAAAGAGGTATGGTCTTGATTATGAAGACACGTTCAGTCCAGTTGTCAAGCCTACTACCATTCGCTTGCTGCTGTCTCTTGTTGTCACCCGTGGATGGTCTCTTCTTCAGCTTGATGTGCAGAACGCTTTCCTCCATGGAATTTTGGAGGAGGAGGTTTATATGTGTCAGCCACCTGGATTTGTTGATCCTGCACGCCCTCGTCATCTCTTTCGTTTGACTAAGGCGCTATATGGACTGAAACAGGCTCCTCGTGCATGGCATGCTCGTCTTGGCTCTGTTCTTCGAGCACTTGGGTTTAATCCCTCCACTGCAGACACATCACTGTTTCTTCTTCAGCATCCTGAGGTTACGATGTATCTCCTGGTTTATGTTGACGATATCATTCTCATCAGTTCATCCCATGCTGCGCTAATCGTCTTGTGGTTGCACTTAGTGGTGACTTTGCTGTCAAAGATTTAGGTGCTTTGCATTTTTTCCTTGGTCTGGAGGTTTCACGTTCTTCTGCTAGTTTGACTCTTACACAGAAGAAGTACTCCTAGGACTTGTTGCGTCGTGCTGGTATGCTGAAGTGCAAACATGCTATTACTCTGATGTCTGCCACTGATCGGTTATCTGCCCTTGATGGAGATTCTCTTTCACCTGAGGATGCTCCTGGGTATCGCAGTCTCGTTGGTGGTCTGCAATACCTTACTAGTACCAGGCCTGATATCTCCTATGCAGTAAACAGTGTGTGTCAGTTTCTTCATGCACCCAGGACGTCTCATTGGTCAGCTGCGAAGCGTATTTTGCGTTACATATGTCTTACTGCCTCCTATGGTCTGCTTCTTCAGCCTGTGCCGTCGTGTGAGCTCTCAGCTTTTTCAGATGCTGATTGAGCTGATAGTCCTGATGACAGGCGATCCACGGGGGGATATGCGGTATTTCTGGGTTCTAACTTGATCGCCTGGAATGCTCGAAAGCAGGCCACAGTGTCTCGCAGTAGTACTGAAGCTGAGTACAAAGGAGTTGCTGATGCCACTGCTGAGGTCATATGGGTCCATTCTCTGTTGAGAGAGTTGAGGGCGGCTTCACCTCGTCCTCCGGTTCTATGGTGTGATAACATTGGTGCTACATATCTTTCATCTAATCCAGTGTTTCACGCTCGGACGAAGCACATTGAGGTTGACTATCATTTTGTTCGAGAACGTGTTGCACAGAAGCTACTTTGTATCAAGTTCATCCCGTCAAAGGACCAACTTGCTAAAATCTTCACAAAGCCTCTTCCACAACCACAGTTTGTAGGCTGTAGGCGCAATCTTAACTTGCTTTGTACTTCAAGCCATAGTTAAGATTGAGGGAGGGTGTTAGACTGTATATATACGTAGTCTCTGTATTAATATTGTATCATTATATTGTACCTCTTGGTACCCCTATATAATGAAAAAGCCACACCCTGTTTAGGGTGTCGAGCAAGTTCCCAAAATATTATGTTTTACAGGGAACATATCGATCCTCCGCATCATGGTTAACCTGCGGCACCGTGCTCGGCTCCAAGTCCAAGGAGGACGTCGGGCGGCGCTAGTTTCTAGCACGCCGTCGCCTTGGGTCTACGTCGCCGTAGGATCCATGGTCGGCAACATGGTGGGCACCGTCTCGTGACACCATCGTGCCGCTCGGCATGCTCCGGCGGCTGGCGCACGCGCCCTGGGCCGGGTTAGTGGGAGTGCGGCAGGGGGGAGGCGGCTGCTTTCAGTTTCACTTGTTGCGATACGAAGTGGATTGAAGAAGACATCGGGCGAGCGGGCTTCGTGGCTCCGAGTCTCCGATGCTGGTGGCCTCTGGCTGTGGCTACGGTGGAGGAGAGGAATTAATAAAGGGTGGGCCACGGTGGAGTCAAAGAGTCAAACCCCACCATCTCATCGCCAAAGGGGAAAAAGATTCATGCCTTGTTTGGTTTTTTTCAATAAAGGATGAATTTTATTGGCTCAAATGAAGCATGAAGAGGATACAATACAATGAGCGCACATCCGGCCTCTGCATAATTAGGATGCACACAGCCAACCCAACACACATATAAACACACCAACAACTAGCAAAGTCCCAAGACAAAAAGCTATACGTAGGCGTGGAAGAAAAAGAAAGAGAAAAATATCCCAAAGCGATCAGATCAACGATCGACAAACTACAACAAAACCATATCCGCACCAACCATTGACACCACATTGATGATGAGGATCTTCAACAACAACGCCTTCAGGAAGGAAGCGACACTCAAGCGCCGCCGTTGCCGGATCCAACCACAGAGGCCGGAATCAAAGTTTTCACCCTGAAAAAACAGTCCGAACATAACCGAGCAATGCCTCCAACAAGGTAACAACATAAAAAAACATCGCCATCGCCAGGGATGACCACTCGGGTCTGACCTAGGCTTTCGCCCCGGAGCTCGAGACCGGGTGCTCGCAGCACCACCTCAAAGCCACGAATGTATTGTCGCCACCGCCTTTTCGCAATCCCAGCAGCTACAATTTGACCGTAGCCACTCCACAAACATCCCTCTGCGTCAAGTCATCGTCGATAATTTGTAACTCACCAATGAAAGTCATTCACCGGATTAAGAGATAAAAACTCCTGAAGTCTTTTCGATGACCTCCGCTGTTGTGGATCCATACAAAGTCGCTGCAAACAATCTACAGTCACAACCATCTGGCCAATCAGATCTAGATCACCACCACCAACCGAGGATCGCAGCGTCGGAGGTCCGCACCGCACAAATAGAAGGCCAGCTCATTGCCGCAGCCCCACATGTCCGTAGACCGCCATAGCCAGAGCAGTGTCAGCAAAGATATACTGCGAGGCGCCGAAGGGAACCTCCCCGCGCCACGGCAGGGCTGGATCTTGGGAGGATGGAGGAGTGCACCACAGCATAAGGGCCACACAACGAGGAGGGCCAAGACGGTCGCAGCCAGCACCACGACGGCCGCCGCCAACACCAAGATCGCCGGAGCAGCGGACCGAATCGTAGATTCGCATGGAGGGCTGAAGCCACTTCAACTAGAAGCGTGACCCAGACCCAGGCGAACGCCAGCCGCTAGGCGCTGGGGCGACCGGATCCGGCTCGCCGCTCGCCAAATCCGCAGGGAGCGGCCGGCGACGGAGCCCGGACGAGGGAAGGAGCAAAAGAGGAGGAAACCGAGCAGGGGGGCCTCGCCGCTGCCATCCTCCAGGGCCGAGAAGGCTTCGCTGCCGGTCCCCTCTAGCGACGGCGAGGAGAACAGAGCGGAAGGGAGGGCCGCCGGTCGCGAGATTAGGGCGCCACCCGAGTCGGCCCTACAGAGTGACGCGGGGGCCCTGGATGGTTGCTGCACATGGGATTCCCCATCAAAAGTGGTGGGGAATCGTTCTAGTTACTAAGCTCCCAGGAAATCGCGGCCTGGGAGCGATTGGGTGTTTTTTTACCTTATGGGCCCCGCACGTCAGTGCACGGCCCACGGCCCACCGCCTTATCCCCTTGCCTCGCACGATCTACCGCAGCATCTCCTTCTCGATCTTTGTCTCTAAAATCTCCTTCTCGATCTCTCCTCCTCTCTCCTGGTCTTCATCCGTGATTCTTCCTCAGTCTCTCCCGCCGTTCGTCTCGCCTCTTCCTACACACCACCAGCCGCCTCTCCTGTGGTCGTCTCTTCCCCAATCATCCCGATCCCTTCTCTCCGAGGCAGTCGTTCTCTCTCTCCATCCCATGTCCTCTCTCCTTCCTGGGCGGACGGAGACTCGGGCATAGTGTTGGTGGCCGTGGACGAAGTTGGCGCCATATGCAAGGTTGGGGACGAGGAGTCGTCGAGGCATGGCGTTGGAGGCTGTGGAAGGAGCCGTCCCTAGGGTTGGGCGCTCCTGAACGGGGATGGCGGCTATAGCTTGCGGTGGTGCTCACTCGTGCCGATGCAGATGGATTCTTTGACCCACAAGAAGATGTGTGACGGTATGCTCAACTCCAGTGAGAAGCTTCTATTGTGGTAGGCAGCCCGTGGTAATGGCAGGACCCGATGTCGTTGCTCGGTACTCTGGGAGATCGCCTGCGTCCAAATGGTATGTGCAAAGCCCCTCTTTTCACACTGCTCGCGGGGTTGATAGCATTCACATCATGATATTCTGTAATGATATTTTAAAATTTTCAGTGAATAAAATAGGAAATTAAGATATGGCATGCAGCTGAGATTATCAGAGTTTGTTACAGCGAGGAAAAGGTGTATTATCTTATTTCACAGGAAATTTTTTTACGTAAAGCTTAGTGAAATTTCAGTGTATTGTTTTTTTTACTTGCAAATGTTAGAAGTTTAGAACTGCTATCAGCTTTTGTCTAGATCACATTATACGCATAACAAATCTGAACCAGTAACAATTAAGTTTCTGGGTTGCAGCATTTTGTACTACTTTGTGTATAATCAAATTACATCTTTGTTGCTTCTAGCTACTGAGTCCCATTCTTGATGGTGAGATTGTTCACTCATCTTTTGAGTTTGCTCCAGAAGCCAGGATAGACGTACCATTTGGAAGTGGTGGAAACTAAGTCCCTTCTGACATCATCAATTGTTGGAATGTCAAATTGCTCTGATGATTCATAAAAGATATTTGAGTCAATATCATGTCGTGTTGTGATATATTCACATAGGATTTCTAGCTTCACTTTTTTCGCAGTTATTATGAACAGAACACAAAAAAAATCGGCCCGTATCTAAAGATTCAGTAAGTTACTTCCAGTTATTGTAAGCAGAGTCTTTTTCCTACTATTAGAACTATACATTTCTTATATCCATTTTTCTCCTCCTGCTGTCATAGAGTTATAGCAGTCTAGATATACTTAAAGTTTGTTGTCCTTATAGACCTATGATGATAATGATTGATGAGCCTTACCGATCATAAGAATAACTTCATTTTTTTACAAGTATAAATACTTGTGAGCATGAAAAATGATGAAAAAATGTGTTGGGCCAAGTTAGTAATGGCGCACCGTGGGAGTGGTGCGCCATTACTAGTTAGTAATGGCGCACCACTCCCACGGTGCGCCATTACTAACTTGGCCCAAAAAATCCACCGAATCCACCCCTGGAACGCCTTTTCAGTTTTAGAAAAAATAAAAGAAAATGATAAAAATGTCAAAAAAATAAAAGAAAATAAGTTTCCCATGTGATATGTGGTCTAGTTGTTGGGAAAATTTACAAATATGAATTTTGACTTTATTTGCAAAATATCTCTGGAAATTTGTAAAATGGGCATAACTTTTGCATACGAACTTGGAAAAAAGTTACTAATGGCGCACCGTGACTTTCAAGATCTAGAGGCAAAATTTTTTTAAAAATTTCAAACTTACTAGTGGCGCACCGTTGATGTGGTGCGCCACTAGTAACAGAAAAAAAAATTGGTTTTGAATTTTTTTTAAATGTTTTTTCAAAAAATCATACGTAATATGACCGGGAAGTTTGAAATAACTTTCAAAATTTCATCATAGTCATGAACATGAATAAAGTCCTAGACATCAACAAGGTATGATAGGATTGATATGCTAGATATTTCAAACTTCCCGGTCATGGCGCACTATACAACGGTGCGCCATTAGTAACAAAAATTGGTTAAAACTAGTAATGGCGCACTGTCCACAGGTGCGCCATTACTAACAATTTTTTTTATTTTTTTTAACTTTTTTCTCAAAACTACTAATGGCGCACGGCGGGTGTGGGGTGCCATTTCTATGTCAACTAGTAATGGCGCACTATACAACGGTGTGCCATTAGTAACAAAAATTTCTTTATGTTTTTTTTCAAAACTACTAATGGCGCACCACACACCAGGTGTGCCATTAGTAATATATTACTAATGGCGCACCGAGACATGCTAATGGCGCACCACATGTCTGGTGCGCCATTAGTGGCCATATCATCTATAGCCCTTTTCCTAGTAGTGTATCAACAAGTGCCTGTGAAGTGAGCTGTTGCTGGGGTTGGATAGAACTCTGAAGTTAAGCGTGCTTGGGCTGGAGTGGTGTGAGGATGGGTGATCTTTCGGGAAGTTTGACCACAAAGTGCGATTTGACCTGAGATTAAGCATATTGACCCGAGATTAAGCCATAGTGACCTGATATTAAGAAAAAAACGATGTTTTTTGAAAAAATTGAAAATAAAAAATTTAAAAAAATTCCGAATTTTTTTTTGAAAAAAAATGTTACTAATGGCGCACTTCTACGTGGTGCGCCATTAGTACCAGATACTAATGGCGCACCGTGGGCTATACTAATAGCGCACCAGCGGTGCGCCACTAGTATACCAGATACTAATGGCGCACCACTGGTGCGCCATTAGAAAACAAAATCTAATGGCGTGGTGCTAGTGGCGCACCTGTAGTGCGCCATTAGTAGTGAAAACAGGTGCGCCACTTGTAGTAGTGTTTGATGCTTTAATCTCCTTCTCACATTGATATGTGTGACATCTCAGTAATTTTCATTTTGGGCTGAGGCTTATATGTTGTTGAACAATGTTTTTATTGCTATGGATCATGGGACGACCAGTTTAAAGCCTCTAATTTTAGTACTGCTTGAAAAGGGTTCCTCTTGATCTCCGTAGTATTAGTTCCTACTAATAGAATAATTTCTGTTCAAATTCGTGGTTGGAGGTCCTCTATCTTTTCTTATAATTGTATTGCTATATATAGTCTGCAAATGACAAAAGTAAGTTGTGCTATTTCATAAGCATGTGCAATTTGATCAGAAATGCTTTCAGTAAATGAAAACAGCGTTAAAGGTTCAATGTAATCCAGCTATAGGTATATTAGTTAACAAAGAGTAGAGGTGGCATTCAGAAATGCTTATGTGCTCATGATGGAAATTTGGAACATTTATATTTACGAAGTTCTGTTGTTGTACTCCTTGGTACTTGCATCCATACTTTTAGGGTATGGTAGATCATTGTTCACATGGTTTGAGAAAAAAAGAAATATGCTCGATGTATGACGCGCTGCTTTATGCACAACAATATGCATCGGGGCGCGGGGAGCGGCGCTGGCGTCGGGGCAGATGGCGTCGAGGGCGGCGGGGACGGCAAAGTTGAGCAGCCTGACGGCGTCGGAGGCGGCGACGACGGTGAGGTGGACCAGCCTGACGGTGTCGGAGGCGGCGGCGACGACGAGGTGGAGCAACCTGACGGCTCGGCGGCGACGGCGACGAGGCAGATCGAGTAGCGGGCGTCGGGCGGAGAAGAAGGGGATTTTGGAGAAACTGCTAAGTGCTAGTTATATATGAAGAGAATTGGTCCCGGTTCGTGAAACCAACCGGGACCAATGCCCCCTTTAGTCCCGGTTGGTTCCACCAACCGGGACCAAAGGCCTCTTTTCAGCAGCCCAAAGGGCGGGAAGCGGCGGCCTTTGGTCCAGGTTGGTGCCACCAACCGGGACTAAAGGGTGGGCAATGGTACCGGTTGGTGCCACGAACCGGGACCAATGCCCCTCTTTAGTCCCGATTGGTGCCACCAACCGGGACCAATGCCCCCCATTAGTCCCGGTTGGTGCCACCAACCGGGACCAAAGGCCTCTGCGCTGCCCGCGTCGCGCCCAAAGTTTAGTCCCACCTCGCTAGCTGAGAGGGGCGCGCAGTGGTTTATAAGCCCTGCTGCGGCTACCCTCTCGAGCTCCTCTCAAATGCAGGCTTACAGGCCTAATTACTACTGCTTTGCCTGATGGGCCTACTGGACCTCCTGCGGGCCTGAATCCTGGCCCATGGTGGGTTTCTAGTCGTATTCAGGCCGTCGGGGCCCAGTAGGAGGCACTTTTTTTCTTTAATTATTGTTGCTACTTTTAATTTTTTTTCAAGTTTTTTTGTTTTTTTTCTGTATTATTTATTTTCTATTGTCTTTTCTTTATTTTTTAATTAATTTTGCTTTTAGTTTTAGAAAAATTATAAACTTTCTGTTAGTGCCATTAGTTCTCAATTTGACAACACTTTTTTTGTTTTTTTTGTTTTGTTTCTTGCTTTATTTATTTTATTTTGTTTCTAGTTATAAAAAAATACTTATTGTTGCTATTTTTATTTTTTTTCCAGTTTTTTTGTTTTGTTTTCTGCATTATTTATTTTCTTACGAGGGCCGAACCATAAGACATTAAAGCATTTCAAATGAACTCTGAAAAAGTTGAAAGTTGAAAGTTGGCATGGTATCATAATATCGTGTGTTACAAAGTTGGCATGGTATCATCATAATAGTTGCGGGAGAAAGTCTTCACTTTTTCTTTGCTTGTGTCATTTGCTTATTGCACCGTAACCATGGATAATCTTGATCGTTTATCAGGATGCTGGGGTCAGCCTTGACTTTGAAGGGAGGAATTTCATGAAACTTTTCATAATCTTCAGACATGTCTGTCTTGCCCTGCACTCCCACGATGTCCCTTTTTCCTGAAAGAACTATGTGGCGCTTTGGGTCATCGTATGATGTATTCGCTTCCTTATCTTTTTTTCTCGGTCTGGTAGACATTTCCTTCACATAGATAACCTGTGCCACATCATTGGCTAGGACGAACGGTTCATCAGTGTACCCAAGATTTTTCAGATCCACTGTTGTCATTCCGTACTGTGGGTCTACCTGTACCCCGCCTCCTGACAGATTGACCCATTTGCACTTAAACAAAGGGACCTTAAAATCATGTCCGTAGTCAAGTTCCCATATGTCCACTATGTAACCATAATATGTGTCCTTTCCCCTCTCGGTTGTTGCATCAAAGCGGACACCACTGTTTTGGTTGGTGCTCTTTTGATCTTGATCAATCGTGTAAAATGTATTCCCATTTATCTCATATCCTTTCGAAATCGTAACAGTCGAAGATGGTCCCCTGGACAACAAGTACAGCTCATCACAAACAGTGTTGTCACCTCTGAGACGTGCTTCCAACCAACTGCTGAAAGTCTCACATGTAATCCAGTCGTCGCACTGCTCCGGGTGTTTGGAGCGCAGACTGTTCTTGTGTTTATCGACATACGGGGTCACCAAGGTAGAGTTCTGTAGAACTGTGTAGCGTGCTTGAGACCAAAAATATCCGTCCCTGCATATTATTAAGTTCCTTCCAAGCGTGCCTTTTCTAACCAGTCTCCCCTCATACTGCGATTGAGGGCGATCTATCTTCTTAAGGCCAGGAATGAAGTCAACACAAAACAGGATGACATCCTCTGTTTGATGGCCCATGGAGATGCTTCCTTCTGGCCTAGCGCGGTTACGGACATATTTCTTTAGGACTCCCATGAACCTCTCAAAGGGGTACATATTGTGTAGAAATACGAGGCCCAGAATGACAATCTCGTCAACTAGATGAACTAGGACGTGCGTCATGATATTGAAGAAGGATGGTGGGAACACCAGCTCGAAACTGACAAGACATTGCACCACATCACTCCTTAGCCTTGGTATGATTTCTGGATCGATCACCTTCTGAGAGATTGCATTGAGGAATGCACATAGCTTCACAATGGCTAATCGGACATTTTCCGGTAGAAGCCCCTCAATGCAACCGGAAGCAGTTGCGTCATAATCATGTGGCAGTCATGAGACTTTAGGTTCTGAAACTTTTTCTCTGGCATATTTATTATTCCTTTTATATTCGATGAGAAGCCAGTCGGGACTTTCATACTAAGCAGGCATTCAAAGAAGATTACCTTCTCTTCTTTGGTAAGAGCATAGCTGGCAGGACCTTCATACTGCTTTGGAGGCATGCCATCTTTTTCGTGTGAACGTTGCAGGTCCTCCCGTGCCTCAGCTGTATCTTTTGTCTTCCCATACATGCCCAAAAGCCTAGCAGGTTCACACAAAGGTTCTTCGTCACGTGCATCACGTCGATCGAAGAGCGGACCTCTAGGTCTTTCCAGTAGGGTAGGTCCCAAAATATAGATTTCTTCTTCCACATGGGTGCGTGTCCCCCAGCGTCACCCAGAACAGCTAGTCCGCCGGGACCCTTTCCAAAGATTACGTGTAAATCATTGACCATAGCAAGTACGTGATCACAGGTACGCATGGCGGGCTTCTTCCGGTGATCTGCCTCGCCTTTGAAATGCTTGCCTTTCTTTCGACATTGATGGTTGTTCGAAAGAAATCAACGATGGCCCAGGTACACATTCTTCCTGCAGCTTCCCAGGTATATACTATCGGTGTCAAGTAAACAGGGCGTGCATGCGTGGTATCCCTTGTTTGTCTGTCCTGAAAGGTTACTGAGAGCGGGCCAATCATTGATGGTCACGAACAGCAACACCTTTAGGTGAAATTCCTCTTGTTTGTGCTCATCCCACATACGTACACCGTTTCCATTCCACAACTTTAAAAGTTCTTCAACTAATGGCCTTAGGTACACAACAATGTTGTTGCCGGGTTGCTTAGGGCCTTGGATGAGAACTGGCATCATAATGAACTTCCGCTTCATGCACATCCAAGGAGGAAGGTTATACATACGTAGTCACGGGCCAGGTGCTGTGATTGCTACTCTGCTCCCCGAAAGGATTAATGCGATCCGCGCTTAAAGCAAACCATACGTTCCTTGGGTCACTTGCAAACTCATCGCAGTACTTTCTCTCGATTTTTCTCCACTGCGACCCGTCAGCACGTGCTCTCAACTTCCCGTCTTTCTTATGGTCCTCACTGTGCCATCACATCAACTTGGCATGCTCTCCGTTTCTGAACAGACGTTTCAACTGTGATATTATAGGAGCATACCACATCACCTTCGCAGGAACCATCTTCCTGGGGGCTCGCCGTCAACATCACCAGGGTCATCTCGTCTGATCTTATACCGTAATGCACCGCATACCGGGCATGCATTCAGATCCTTGTACACACCACGGTAGAGGATGCAGTCATTAGGGCATGCATGTATCTTCTGCACCTCCAATCCTAGAGGGCATACGACCTTCTTTGTTGCGTATGTACTATCGGGCAATTCGTTATCCTTTTGAAGCTTCTTCTTCAATATTTTCAGTAGCTTCTCAATTCCTTTGTCAGGCACAACATTCTCTGCCTTCCACTGCAGTAATTCCAGTACGGTTTCGAGCTTTGTGTTGCCATCTTCGCAATTGGGGTACAACCCTTTTTTGTGATCCTCTAACATGCGATCGAACTTCAGCTTCTCCTTTTGACTTTCGCATTGCGTCCTTGCATCGACAATGACCCGGCAGAGATCATCATCATCGGGCACATCGTCTGGTTCCTCTTGATCTTCAGCAGCTTCGCCCGTTGCAACATCATCGTGCACATCGTCTGGTTCCTCTTGATGTTTAGTAGCATCACCGTATTCAGGGGGCACATAGTTGTCATCGTACTCTTCTTCTTCGCCGTCTTCCATCATAACCCCTATTTCTCCGTGCCTCGTCCAAACATTATAGTGTGGCATGAAACCCTTGTAAAGTAGGTGGGTCTGAAGGATTTTCCGGTCAGAGTAAGACTTCGTATTCCCACATATAGGGCATGGACAGCACATAAAACCATTCTGCTTTTGCCTCAGCCACTTCGAGAAAATCATGCACGCCCTTAATGTACTCGGAGGTGTGTCTGTCACCGTACATCCATTGCCGGTTCAACTGCATGCATTATATATAATTAAGTGTGTCAAAAAATCATTACAGAACATCATGAATAGATAATTAAGTGACCAAATTAATAGAAGTTCCTCATCACATTAAAACCAAAGTACATACATAGTTCTCATCTAACAACTTAAAGATCTGCAGAACATCTAAATTAATTAAACCATACATTGAAATATGTAAAACATTTCAATGCGAAAACAAATGCGATCATAATCGCAACCAATGTAACAACTGATCCAACGGCATAATGATACCAAGCCTCGGTATGAATGGCATATTTTCTAATCTTTCTAATCTTTAAGCGCATTGCATCCATCTTGATCTTGTGATCATCGACGACATCCGCAACATGAAACTCCAATATCATCTTCTCCTCCTCAATTTTTCTATTTTTTTCCTTCAAGAAATTGTTTTCTTCTTCAACTAAATTTAACCTCTCGACAATAGAGTCGGTTGGAATTTCCAGTTCAACAACCTCCTAGATAAATAAAATCTATGTCACGTTGGTCGGCATAATTGTCATAAACAATAGATGAACCAATAGTTATGAAAAGATAATGTATACCACATCCGAATCATAGACAGGACGAGGACCGACGGGGGCGGATACCAAAACAATCGCACTATATAAGATGCAATAATAAAAGTAAGAAAATTATACAAGTATCTATATAAACATACAAGTAAGAATTTTTTTTCCTTTCAAAAAGAAGATAAGAACAACAGGCTCACCACGGTGGTGCGGGCGACGAGATCGGCGCAGGAGATCGACGGCGGTGAAGACGGGACGAGACATGACGGACCGCTAAACCTAGACAAATATTGAGGAAAATGGAGTTTGGAGGTCGAGCTTGGAGAGGAGAAAGCTTAAGTAGTGTGGCTCGGGCATTACATCGAACACCTCGTGTGCATAGGAGGTGAGCTAGAGCACCACAAAGCTCTCTCCTCGCCGGCCACCAAAAACAGAGCAGTGGGAGTGCTCTGCTCGCGGGAGAGGGGTATATATAGGCAATTAATTGGTCCCGGTTCGTGGCAAGAACCGGGACTAAAGGGCAGCCTTTGGTCCCGGTTCATGCCAACAACCGGGACCAATGGTGGTGGGCCAGGAGGTCAGCCCATTGGTCCCGGTTTGTCCCACCAACCGGGACCAAAAGGTCCAGACAAACCGGGACCAATGGCCCACGTGGCCCGGCCGGCCCCCGGGGCTCACGAACCGGGTCCAATGCCCCCATTGGTCCCGGTTCTGGATTGAACCGGGACTAATGGGCTGACCTGGCCTGGACCATTTCCCCCTTTTCTACTAGTGATGTATGTTCGCAAACAATAAAATAAAATAAAAATCAGCAAGTAGATGCCTTCATATGCATGCATATCCCGACTGGATCATAAGCCATGATCGAAATTTAGTGGTATTGAAACTAGAAGGGCGGATGACTATTAATCTCTCCTTTAATCTCAAAATCTACGAGTAGGTTATAACATACATCCTAGAGATTTTAAGAATATGTATAAATGTGCAAGTCTTAAATTTCAGTTAAACATCTATTATATCCCTGTGTGACATAGAAGTATAGAAGAACCCCTGCACACTTTGTACTTGGCCAATTGCTTATAAAGAGCAACTTTTGTTACACCTTTTCTAAATTAAACCTCTTCCTCTTTGGGCCCATGATTCACACTTTTTATATGCTTCCTTTTGGTTTATGTATACCTCTTTGATATGCTTCTATCTTTGCATATTTCTTTTTCTTAAGGGCACACGAGAAGAATTGATGAAACATGTAAGCTGTCAAATTGTTTTGCTTTATCTTGAAAAGTGTAAGTTTTCTAAAAACTGCGATGCAAATTTGGTAAGGTGGTAGAGAACCTCATCAATATAATATTGTATATGCTCCTCCTCGGGATGTAGCGAACTAGCAATCTATTATGCTTTTTCTTGACCAAATCCAAACTACTATTATTGGGAGGTCCATCTATTCTTAAACCGTGTGTACATGGTTTCCTTTTTGTATTTGCTTTAGTTTATCTTCCAATCCTCTGAATGATTTTCACATATGTTTTTTTGCGAAAGTGTTGTTGGGAGTACAATGTGGACCACGACTTGCTTCCCTTTTATTTTGCTCACTAAACAGGTGCCATTAACTCCTACAATTGCGTGTCTCGTCTTCTCAGATGCTATATAATGTTCGGTTGAGAGAGATGACTATGAGGTGCGTGCAAGTAATGACAGGTACCTCTATCTTACACCTTTTTCCAATGAAAAAGCGTGCTTGCTTTTCTAGATTTGGTTTCCTTTTCCATGTGCATTGTCAATTTGTTATTCCTTCAAAGTGAGATGAAAACAAAGATTCTACTTGTATAACTAAAGTTTGATCTTCGGTCCTACTCCATTCGTCTGGAATTAGTTGACGCTCAAAGGGATGTATCTAGATGTATTTCAGTGCTAGATACATCCGTTTGAGCGCCAACTAATTCCGAACGGAGGAAGTACACAACACATCCTTTTTAGTGGAATAAAAGGCCATAACTTCACCACATATGAGTGTAACTAATCTCATGTTTCATGCTCTAACTTATGTACTAAATTCTGTTAACATGACTAAATTCTTTTTGGTTATATTTAATATCCCTCTATAACATCTTAAGTTATCTAACATGCCAGCATTCACGTGGATGTTGGTAAAATATTCCTGTCCATTTTGGTTCAACATCAATTAATGTGCTTTTCATTAGATATGGGCAGTGGCGGGTGGCGCAATCGCAAGGCGTACGATCAGATGACCTGGGTCTATGGGGAGTTGGTGGCACTCGACTACAACAAGATCATCGAGGCAATCTATATTGGTTGGTCAATTGCTAACAGCCTAACACAACATGTTTCGAATTGCATTTTTTTCTGACTAAAAGTAGCAGTTTCTGCTGTTGTATTAAGATTTAAACGAAAATCCAGAATAGACTCTAAGGGAGCAAGGGTGTTTGGCGCCTGAAGGAGTGTCCGGGTTCAAGGATCTGGCCCTCTCCATCGAGACGAACAGGTCGTCGCCGAGTACATCTGGTACCTACATATGAACCTCCATCCACTGCAACGTCGTTGTTGTTTGTTTAGTCTGTCGGACTATGTTCCTAGAGAGCGTAGTAGTAGCTTCAGGATAGGGGGCCAAACCTGCATCTTTTTATGATTTATTGTTATTAGATTAGCACGGGAGCGAGCAGTGCACTGAGGATTTGACCCCTTAAAGAATATGCTTAGACTTCATTATGCTTAGACTTCATTATGCATCCTGTGCATATATAATGGTACAGATAATTCCATTGCGTGTGAATGAACAGAGCATTGAGAATGGCGACAGAACAAAACCATGGAAGCGAACTCATTTTGCTTAATCACAAATTTTGTGCCATGGTACAGAAAGTGCAGGTGTATGTTCAGATATGATGAAACCAAATAAGGCTGCAACTAACATGTTATATTGCCTTTCAGTTATGAACTTTATGACACTAATGGCTCTCAAGTTTGGCAAGAGTTTGTACAAAAGATAGGGAAAGTGTCTAAAGCTATACTGGAAGATGTAATTACTTTTGTCAGTTCGTAGTGCTTGACTAGATGGCGTCTTCCTATGTATAGCTTGATTAGATGCAATCATCGACGTTTAATTATAATATGCGACACTAGATAGATTTCTTTGTCTTGTCCTCACTTAATTTATTGGTCCGGTGCAGAGTGAGGAAGACGCCATGCGATGAGAGAGTGAATTTCTTTTTTTAAAATAAAAAGAAAAGTAGCGTCACTTTGTTTTAGGGAAAGCGTCTGATTTCTATGAGAAAAATGACACATACTTTCATCTAGTGATATAGGGAAAGCGGTTATTTGCTATGAGAGAAATGTCACATACTTTTATATAGTTGAAAATATCAGATATCCTAACAAGTCATGTTTATGATGGCCGTACCAAAAAATCATTTAGTTTTAACAATCATAAGAGATGCATACAAATAATGCTTCTTATATATTTGTTACGCATGATAATACAAAAGGTGTGCTTATATATATTCTTAATATATTACTTATTTATTTTTGTAGTGTATGAGAAAGATAAAAGATGGATTATGTCAACGTTTAAAAAGAATCCACCAAACAAGGGTGTAGAGGCGATGCCGTTGAAAGAGGTAAAAAACCAGCGAGTTTTGTACAACAAAAGGCCCATGGCAAACGTACGGACGTTCTACTAGTATATACTAGAAAGCACTAATAACATTTTTTTTCCGTATGTATGATTTAGAAATATCTACTATGCTATTTAATAATATTAAAAGATATGAACAAACACATATATATGCAAATATATGTGTATACGCTTTATAGCTTATGTAATATGAGAAAATTAATTTTAAGAATTTTTTTTAAAAAAAAATATTTGTTGAATCATACAATTTAAATTTTTTAGAACCAAAAATTCATTGATATAAATTTGAATTGGGTAATAATGAATATATTCTTTGAAAAAAAAATCTTATGTGATCGAGTAATAAAAATTGTATTAATTAAAATTATAATATGATCGCATAGTTTAGAATATGTATAAAAGTTTGGTAGAAAATATATTTATTTTACATCGTCCCAGGCCCCAAAATGGTTTGCATCAGCTCTACTCAGTTGTTGCGACCTCTCCGATTGAAGAACAGTATAATGGCTCCGGCTCAATTTCCTATCACCGGCAATACTCGTTTGTTCCTCTTAGATGTGCATATACCTTATATTAATGAATTTTCTCACTGTTTGGGTGTGTGCCTATTTCTTTGTTGATTATATGAGGTACCGTTGTAGGTAGGATGGTTGTAATTCGATTACACATTGTGTGGAGGATCAAAGCGAGTGGAAGAATGGAGAAAAAAATGACAAGGTTGTGCACCAAGAGCTAGTAGAAGAATCATCGGCTCGCTTGTTGATGGCGGCAAGCATGTCCTTTTCAGAGAGACGGACCAAGAGACCCCGAGCTTGATGTTGAAGTGCTACATAGGAGAGATCAAGCCATTCCGTATGCAGTTGCTAACACCCGCTCGTTTTCACTCTCCGACCATCAATAGAAGCTTAGATCGGAGCACCACCACAATTATGTTGAAAGTAGACGAGCACATGCCCGAGCTAGAGATCTGCACCAAGCGTTTCGCTTGCACCCACATTCCACTACCATATCTTGCAAGTATTGTTGGTATGTTCTAGTTAGGTATTACTACGCATTGCACTTAATTAATTGTTTCTTCATTCTGCCCAGCATTTGCTCTTGGATTCAAAGTTTTCACAGTTCATATAATACTGCATTGTAGATAAAGTCTGACCAATGGATGGTGGTGATGCTGTTAATGAGACCGGGGTGTTCTGGTATAGTTAGTTCACCTTGATTTTGCATACTAATATGATGATGACAGGGGATGTTTGGCTCGTTACATTATTTCGATGTCATAGTTGTGTTTGGCATAGCCTGTTCGATTATAACAAAAACTGTTGGGCACATTTTTACGTTGATGACAAAGGGGATTTCTCTGCTGGCAAATTTTCTGGAAGAAATTTTTCTTTGCTTGGGTATATAACAAAAACTTAACTTTACTACATGGAATTTGATTTGCTCAAATCCAAACCATATATAAAACCTAATTAAAGAATAAATCATATAAATTTTCAGAATATGTTTGACTGGGTTAACTGACCACCTAAAACTCCACAAAATTCCCTCTCTCTCCTCTCCCGCTGAGGTGTGGTATACATTGGGCAGCTTCGCTGCCATTGGCGGCGCCGGAGGCCCTTGGATCCTGCAAAGTAGCAGCCGGACCCCTCGAATCATCCGCGGTAACGGTCCCGAAGAAAACGCGCCGACGGCAACCTTGGTACGTGCTGCTGGAGTGCTGGACCGGTGAGTACCAAGGGCCATCTCCAGGCCGTGCGAGTGGCTAGCTTCGTGCACAACGCATGGCCCGTGCGTCACTGTCTCATCAACATCACCAGCAAGATCGACCCCACCGCCGAGAGCAGACCAGCGACCTGCAAGGACAGGATGTCATTGGCGTACACTACTTACAATTACAAGGAGCAGTCGCTGTGCAAGACGTACGACACGGCGGCTGTGTGCACGGTGGACAAGACAAGGGCGGGAGCGAAGGCGCTCGGCCACAGCAGAGCGCCGCGCATCGTTCGACTCGTTCCACTTCCACGCATGTCGACTCCTGGCCGCAACAGCACAAGGTTCGCGAGGGGCATGCAGCTCCCAAGTAGCATGGCGTCACGCCAAGCTGCACAAGGAGGCGTTTGAGTCGGAGGGGGAGCTCATCCATGGCGCACTAGGACTAGGAGCCGACACGCACGACAGCATAACGCTCCAGCGCCTCTCCACGTCCCCCGACGCGACTTACGTCGCGCGCGCCCTGGTCGTCCGCTCGCCCGCTCATGGAGATAGACAGGCCAGACTAGGGACTCTGATCCGTGTTCCAGTCCGGCGCGCTCCATGCGGTGCCGGAAGCGTGGCAGTGGCACGCGCTGGCGCTATGCGGCCCCCTCGCCACATCACTACGGGCCACCGTTGACGCTGACCTACTCGGCGCTGCCACCGCAGCGGCCCTACCTGGCGCAGCCACAGCAGCCCTATGTGGCGTCGCCGCGCCAGTCCTACCCTGCGTCGTCCGGGTTCGTGGCCGCACCGCCGCAACCATCCTACGGGGTCGCGGCAAACTACGGTGCTGACGCCCTCGTTTCTGGTGCTCCTCATCCCGAGACAACCCCGTCGATGGGTCTCTACGCACCACCGATGCATGCGCACGCCGCTCAGGTCGTGGCACCATCACCGTTCTACTTCTCGCACCTGCTGCCGGTGAAGCTCGCGCCGGACAACTACCTGTCCTGGCGTGCCCAGGTGTTGCCTCTTCTGCGCAGTCGCTATCTGGAGGGCTATGTTGACGGATCCATCCCGTGTCCGCCCCCTCATCACCCGGCGTATCATACATGGGTGGCCCAGGATCAGGCCATCCTCTATGCCATCTAGTCCTCGCTCACTTCGAGCGTCTCGTCGCTGGTCATCTTCGCTGCTACATCCCGGGAGGCGTGGGCAGCGCTTCACACCAGCTTCGCCTCGCAGTCTCAGGCGCGTGCTCATTCTATACACACCGAGCTTGGTGAGACCAAGCTTGGTGACCTCAGCATCACGGACTACTTCAACAAGATGCGGGGTCTCGCCGACACATTGGCCTCGGTTGGCCAGCCTCTGCAGGATGAGGAATTCACCACTTTCGTCCATAACGGGCTCGATGGTGATTATGACAATCTCGTTGAGAACGTTCATGGTCGTGACGATCCACTTCCACCTCACGAGCTGTATGCCCGACTCCTTGGCCGTGAACAGCGCATCAAGGCACGCCGTGTCTCGCCGGGTTTCGCCTCCGCCAATGTCGACTCGCGGCAAACCTCAGCGGTCTTCATCTTCAGGTGGCAAGCAGGCACCGTCTTCACAGCCGGCCTCGCGCGGCAATGCGCCATCCATCACGGGTGGCAACCAGCCGGTTGCTTGCTGCTCCTCCTGTGGTGCCCCGCAGGCCTGCCAGCTGTGTGGCCTTGAGCGCCACATTGCCTCTCGCTGTCACCGTCGCTACAGGCAAGATTTCCTAGGCCTCGGCAACAATGGCAAAGGAAATGACAAGCAGGCTGCCGCCGCCGTGACTAGTCATGATCATGGCCGCACTCCATCCTACTCCATTGATCGAACATGGTATATGGACACCGGAGCTACTAACCACCTCACCGGTGAGATGGGCAAGCTCTCTACTCAGGAGCCATATCATGGTCATGATCAGGTGCACACTGCTAGTGGAGCAGGTATGTGCATCTCTCATGTTGGTCAGGCTTCTCTCCTTGCACACAATTTTCGCAAACTTCATCTTTCCAATGTTCTTCGTGTTCCCTCTGCTACACGTAGTTTGTTGTCTATTCCTCAACTTACACGTGATAATAATGTCCTTGCTGAGTTTCACCCTTTTCGTTTCTTTATCAAGGATCGGGACACGAGGGCCGTTCTGCTTAGAGGTCGTCTTCGCCATGGCTTGTACGCACTTGATGCACCGCGCACACCATCCATCCAGTCTTCTCCTCAGGCATTCAGTGGTGTTCGTGTGTCGCCTATGCACTGGCATGCGCGCCTTGGTCACCCTGCAACTCCTATAGTTCGTCATGTGTTGCATCGTCATGAACTACCAATTGTGTCCAATAATTCTGCTGAAAACGTTTGTGATGCCTGTCAGTAGGGCAAAAGTCACCAACTTCCGTTTTCAGAGTCTAGTCGTGTTGTGAAACATCCTCTTGAGTTTGTGTTTTCTGATGTATGGGGTCATGCCCAGACGTCTGTTAGTGGCCACAATTATTATGTCAGTTTTATTGATGCTTATAGTCGGTTTACCTGGCTGTATCTTATTAAGTGCAAGTCTGATGTGTTCGATGTTTTTATCCAGTTTCAAGCACATGTTGAGCGTCTCCTTAAGCATAAAATCATCCATGTTCAATCTAACTGGGGAGGTGAATACCACAACCTCAACTCCTTTTTTAACAAACTTGGGATTTCACATCGTGTGTCTTGTCCTCATACACATCAGCAAAATGGAACTGCCGAACGTAAGCATCGTCATTTGTTTGAAACTGGCCTAACCTTGCTAGCTCATGCATCTGTTTTGTTTCGGTTTTGGAGTGATGCTTTCTCCACAGCCTGTTTTCTCATAAATAGGCTTCCCGCGCGACTCCTGAAAATGCAAACTCCGCTTGAACTCTTGCTCAAAGAGATTCCAGACTACACTTTTTTCAAAGTGTTCGGGTGTGCATGTTGGCCTCACCTTCGCCCATATAACAAGCATAATCTAGAGTTTCGGTGTAAGAAGTGCATCTTCCTGGGGTACAGTTCTCTTCACAAAGGGTACAAATGCCATCATGTTCCCACCAATCGCGTTTACATCTCTCGTGACGTTGTGTTTGATGAAAATGTGTTTCCTTTTCGTGCACTTCCGACAAACTCTACCACTCCCTCACAACCGGTGCACATGTCCATACTTTTGCCTGATCAATTTGTGGATGTTGCATATGCCCCTGCATTGTTGGCTAATCATGCTGCAGGTATTGGACGCGGCGCTCGTCTTGAGCTTCTTGATGAACAGGAAACCGACGCGGCAGCTCCTGATCGGGATGTGCATGTGCCATGCATATCGGGTGCGACCCGCATACCCGCCCCTACACCGCCCCTGGGGGTTGCCGTGCGGGCACCGGTCTCGCCTGGCTCACGGGTGGCCTCGCCTGGCCCGCCACTAGCCTCGCCTGGTCCTTCGGCTGGCACCCCGCCTGGCCCCCGGATGGCCTCGCCTGGTGTGCCGCTTGCCCCGCCTGGTCCATCGGTCGGCGCCCCGCCTGACCCACGGGGGGTCACGCCCGGCCTGCAACCGGCCTCGCCTGACCTTGTGGCATCTTCGCCTTGGTCAGCGGTTGCTTCGGCTGGCCCGGAGCTGGACCCGGTCAGTCTCGTCTTGGCCGCTAGTGGGCTGGCCTCGCCTGGCTCGCCATCGCCAGGGAGCCCTAGTGCGAGCTCCTCCGATGTTGCAGTTTCATCTCCATCACCTGTTGCGTCGGTATAGCCGGCACGGCCTGTGGTCCCCCTTCGTCCTCGTACACGGAGTCAATCTGGCATTTTCTGTCCGAAGGAATGCAAGGACGAGACTGTGGCATGGCTAGCCGCGTGCATGGATCACTCTGCTGCTGATCCCACTGCCGAGCCTCGACACTTCCAGACTGCATTGAGTATTCCTCACTAGCGCGCTGCTATGGAACAGGAGTTTCAGGCTCTTCAGAAAAATGACACTTGGCAGCTTGTTCCTCCAGTATCTGGTGTCAATGTCATTGATTCCAAGTGGGTTTTTAAAGTCAAGAGACATGCTGATGATTCCATAGAACGCTACAAGGCACGGGTTGTTGCCAAGGGCTTCAAACAGAGGTATGGTCTTGATTATCAAGACACGTTCAGTCCAGTTATCAAGCCTAATACCATTCGCTTGCTGTTGTCTCTTGCTGTCACCCGTGGATGGTCTCTTCGTCAGCTTGATGTGCAGAACGCTTTCCTCCATGGAATTCTGGATGAGGAGGTTTATATGCGCCAGCCACCTGGATTTGTTGATCCTGCACGCCCTCATCATCTCTTTCATCTGACTAATGCGCTATATGGACTGAAACAGGCTCCTCGTGCATGGCATGCTCGTCTTGGCTCTGTTCTTTGAGCACTAGGGTTTAATCCCTCCACTGCAGACACATTGTTGTTTCTTCTTCAGCGTCCTGAGATTACGATGTATCTCCTGGTTTATGTTGACGATATCATTCTCATCAGTTCATCCCATGTTGCTGCTAATCGTCTTGTGGTTGCACTTAGTGGTGACTTTGTTGTCAAAGATTTAGGTGCTTTGCATTTTTTCCTTGGTCTGGAGGTTTCACGTTCTTCTGCTAGTTTGACTCTTACACAGAAGAAGTACTCCTTGGACTTGTTGCGTCGTGCTGGTATGCTGAAGTGCAAACATGCTATTACTCTGATGTCTGCCACTGATCGGTTATCTGCCCTTGATGGAGATTCTCTCTCACCTGAGGATGCTACTGAGTATCGCAGTCTCGTTGGTGGTCTGCAATACCTTACTATTACCAGGCCTGATATCTCCTATGCAGTAAACCGTGTGTGTCAGTTTCTTCATGCACCCAGGACGTCTCATTGGTCAGCTGTGAAGCGTATTTTGCGTTACATATGTCTTACTGCCTCCTATGGTTTGCTTCTTCAGCCTGCGCCGTCGTGTGAGCTCTCAGCTTTTTCAGATGCTGATTGAGCTGGTAGTCCTGATGACAGGCGATCCACGGGGGGGTATGCGGTATTTCTGGGTTCTAACTTGATCGTCTGGAATGCTCGAAAGCAGGCCACAGTGTCTCGCAGTAGTACTGAAGCTAAGTACAAAGCAGTTGCTGATGCCACTGCTGAGATCATATGAGTCCAGTCTCTGTTGAGAGAGTTGAGGGTGGCTTCACCTCGTCCTCTGGTCCTGTGGTGTGATAACATTGGTGCTACATATCTTTCATCTAATCCAGTGTTTCACGCTCGGACGAAGCACATTGAGGTTGACTATCATTTTGTTCGAGAACGTGTTGCACAGAAGCTACTTCGTATCAAGTTCATCCCGTCAAAGGATCAACTTGCTGACATCTTCATAAAGCCTCTTCCACAACCACAGTTTATAGGCTGTAGGCGTAATCTTAACTTGCTTTGTACTTCAAGCCATAGTTAAGATTGAGGGAGGGTGTTAGACTGTATATATACGTGTCTCTGTATTAATATTGTATCATTGTATTGTACATCTTGGTACCCCTATATAATGAAAGAGCCACACCCCGTTTAGGGTGTCGAGCAAGTTCCCAACATATTATGTTTTACAACGAACATATCGATCCTCCGCATCATGGTCAACCTGCGGCACCGTGCTCGGCTCCAAGTCCAAGGAGGACGTCGGGCGGCGCTAGTTTCTAGCACGCCGTCGCCTTGGGTCTACGTCGCCGCAGGATCCATGGTCGGCAACATGGTGGGCACCGTCTCGCGACACCATCGTGCCGCTCGGCATGCTTCGGTGGCTGGCGCACGCGCTCTGGGCCGGGTCAGTGGGAGCACGGCAGGGGGGAGGCGGCTGCTTTCAGTTTCACTTGCTACGATACGAAGTGGATTGAAGAAGACGGCGGGCGAGCGGGCTTCGTGGCTCCGAGTCTCCGATGCTGGTGGCCTCTGGCTGTGGCTACGGTGGAGGAGAGGAATTAATAAAGGGTGGGCCGCGGTGGAGTCAAAGAGTCAAAGCCCACCATCTCATCGCCAAAAGGGGAAAAAGATTCATGCCTTGTTTGGTTTTTTTCAATAAAGGATGAATTTTATTGGCTTAAATGAAGCATGAAGAGGATACAATACAATGAGCGTACATCCGGCCTCTGCATAATTAGGATGCACACAGCCAACCCAACACACATATAAACACACCAACAACTAGCAAAGTCCCAAGACAAAAAGCTATACGTAGGCGTGGAAGAAAAAAAAAGAAAAAAATATCCCAAAGCGATCAGATCAACGATCGAAAAACTACAACAAAACCATATCCACACCAACCATTGACACCACATTGATGACAAGGATCTTCAACAACAACGCCTTCAGGGAGGAAGCGACACTCAAGCGCCGCCGTTGCCGGATCCAACCACAGAGGCCGGAATCAAAGTTTTCACCCTGAAAAGACTGTCCGAACATAATCGAGCAATGCCTCCAACAAGGTAACGACATAAAAAAACATCGCCATCGCCAGGGATAACCACTCGGGTCTGACCTAGGCTTTCACCCCGGAGCTCGAGACCGGGTGCTCGCAGCACCACCTCAAAGTCACGAATGTATTGTCGCCACCGCTTTTTCGCAATCCCAGCAGCTACAATTTGACCGTAGCCACTCCACAAACATCCCTCTGCGTCAAGTCATCGTCGATAATTTGTAACTCACCAATGAAAGTCATTCACCGGATCAAGAGATAAAAACTCCCGAAGTCTTTTCGATGACCTCCGCTATTGTGGATCCATACAAAGTCGCTGCAAACAATCTACAGTCACAACCATCTGGCCAATCAGATCTAGATCACCACCACCAACCGAGGATCGCAGCGTCGGAGGTCCGCACCGCACAAATAGAAGGCCAGCTCATTGCCGCAGCCCCACATTTCCGTAGACCACCATAGCCAGAGCAGTGTCAGCAAAGATACACTGCGAGGCGCCGGAGGGAACCTCCCCGCGCCATGGCAGGGCTGGATCTTGGGAGGATGGAGGAGTGCACCACAGCATAAGGGCCACACAACGAGGAGGGCCAAGACGGTCGCAGCCAGCACCACGACGGTCGCCGCCGACAGCAAGATCGCCGGAGCAGCGGACCGAATCGTAGATTCGCAGGGAGGGCTGAAGCCACTTCAACTAGAAGCGTGACCCAGACCCAGGCGATCGCCAGCCGCTAGGCGCTGGGGCGACCGGATCTGGCTCGCCGCTCGCCAAATCCGCAGGGAGCGGCCGGCGACGGAGCCCGGACGAGGGAAGGAGCGAAAGAGGAGGAAACCGAGCAGGGGTGCCTCGCCGCTGCCGTCCTCCAGGGCCGAGAAGGCTTCGCTGCCGGTCCCCTCTAGCGACGGCGAGGAGAACAGAGCGGAAGGGAGGGCCGCCGGTCGCGAGATTAGGGCGCCGCCCGAGTCGGCCCTACAGAGTGACGCGGGGCCCTGGATGGTGGCTGCACATGGGATTCCCCATCAAAAGTGGGGGGAGATCGTTATAGTTACTAAGCTCCCAGGAAATCGCGGCCTGGGAGCGATCGGGTGTCTTTTTTTACCTTATGAGCCCCGCACGTCAGCGCACGGCCCACGGCCCACCGCCTTATCCCCTCGCCTCGCACGATCTACCGCAGCATCTCCTTCTCGATCTTTGTCTCAAAAAAATCTCCTTCTCGATCTCTCCTCCTCTCTCCTGGTCTTCATCCGTGATTCTTCCTCAGTCTCTCCCTCCGTTCGTCTCGCCTCTCCGTACGCACCACCAGCCGCCTATCCTGTGGTCGTCTTTTCCCCAATCATCCCGATCCCTTCTCTCCGAGGCAGCCGTTCTCTCTCTCCATCCCATGTCCTCTCTCCTTCCTGGGCGGACGGAGACTCGGGCATAGTGTTGGTGGCCGTGGACGAAGTTGGCGCCATATGCAAGGTTGGGGACGAGGAGTCGTCGAGGCATGGCGTTGGAGGCTGTGGAAGGAGCCATCCCTAGGGTTGGGCGCTCCTGAACGGGGATGGAGGCTATAGCTTGCGGTGGTGCTCACTCGTGCCGATGCAGATGGATTCTTCGACCCACAAGAAGATGTGTGACGGGCTGCTCAACTCCAGTGAGAAGCTTCTATCGTGGTAGGCAGCCCGTGGTCATGGCAGGACCCGATGTCGTTGCTCGGTACTCTGGGAGCTAGCTCGCCTGCGTCCAAATGGTATGTGCAAAGCCCCTCTTTTCGCACTGCTCGCGGAGTTGATAGCATTCACAATTTCACATCATGATATTCTGTAATGATATTTTAAAATTTTCAGTGAATGAAATAGGAAATTAAGATATGGCATGCAGCTGAGATTATTAGAGTTTGTTACAGCGAGGAAAAGGTGTATTGTCTTAGTTCACAGGAAACAATTTTATGTAAAGCTTAGTGAAATTTCAGTGTATTGTTTTTTTTACTTGCAAATGTTAGAAGTTTAGAACTGCTATCAGCTTTTGTCTGGATCACATTATACATATAACAAATCTGAACCAGTAACAATTAAGTTTCTGGGTTGCAGCATTTTGTACTACTTTGTGTATAATCAAATTACATCTTTGTAGCTTCTAGCTACTGAGTCCCATTCTTGATGGTGAGATTGTTCCTCATCTTTTGAGTTTGGTCCAGAAGTCAGGATAGACGTACCATTTGGAAGTGGTGGAAACTAAGTCCCTTCTAACATCATCAATTGTTGGAATGTCAAATTGCTCTGATGATTCATAAAAGATATTTGAGTCAATATCATGTCGTGTTGTGATATATTCATATAGGATTTCTAGCTTCACTTTTTTCGCAGTTATTATGAACAGAACACACACAAAAAAAAAATCGTCCCTTATATAAAGATTCAGTCAGTTACTTCCAGTTATTGTAAGCAGAGTCTTTTTCCTACTATTAGAACTATACATTTCTTATATCCATTTTTCTCCTCCTGCTGCCATAGAGTTATAGCAGTCTAGATATACTTAAAGTTTGTTGTCCTTATAGACCTATGATGATAATGATTGATGAGCCTTACTGATCATAAGAATAACTTCATTTTTTTAGAGCTTCATTTTTTTACAAGTATAAATACTTGTGAGCATGAAAAATGATGGTCTGCATGTATATTTGATTCTTTAATCTCCTTCTCACATTGTGATGTGTGACATCTCAGTAATTTTCATTTCGGGCTGAGGCTTATATGCTGTTGGACAATGTTTTTATTGCTATGGATCATGGGACAACCAGTTTAAAGCTTCTAATTTTAGTACTGCTTGAAAAGGGTTCCTCTTGATCTCCGTAGTATTGGTTCCTAGCTACTAATAGAATAATTTCTGTTCAAATTCGTGGTTGGAGGTCCTCTATCTTTTCTTATAATTGTATTGCTATATATAGTCTGCAAATGACAAAAGTAAGTTGTGCTATTTCATAAGCATGTGCAATTTGATCAGAAATGCTTTCAGTAAATGAAAACAGCGTTAAAGGTTCAATGTAATCCAGCTATAGGTATATTAGTTAACAAAGAGTAGAGGTGGCATTCAGAAATGCTTATGTGCTCATGATGGAAACTTGGAACATTTGTATTTACGCTGTTCTGTTGTTGTACTCCTTGGTACTTGCATGCATACTTTTAGGGTATGGTAGATCATTGTTCAAATGGTTTGAGAAAAAAAGAAATATGCTTGATGTATGACGCGCTGCTTTATGCACAACAATATTCTTAGCGATGACTGCTAATTTTCATATGTAGATGGACATAAGATTGGTATTTTTGACATCATCATCTATACACATAAACCTTCTTTACAGTCACCTATCCCAAAGCCCCTAGGCTCTTACCACATTAGCCTAATCTTGATCTTTGTTAGTTTAGGTGATGTTATTGTTCTGGATTTTGATGAGTGGTCTATTGTTGTATTATCAAGATGAAAGTGATGCGGCTCTAAATTATGGTTGCATTTTCTAAACTAACACGAGGTTGGTTTAACTTTTAAATTAGTTTACACATGGATATCTAAAACTCACTTGAAATTAGTTGTATTTCTGTTTTTGATTCTAAAATTAAGCATGCCTCTGCTTTCTTCGGGTACTTCCATAGTTTGTTTATTTCTTCCTCATTTCAAATGGACTGTGCAAGGTTTGGTCCAAGGTTCCTCTTTTCTTTTTGCGCTAGGAAATGAGTGGTGGCTTTAATTCAGGCTTGGTATCATCATTACAACCATTCTGAGTCAATTTCCCCTTTTTATGTTAGAGCAATATAACTTCCTGACGTGGACTCCATATGAGGACAAAAATGTTGGCTGAATACAACAGGACAATAATGTTGTAGTAGAGAGCACTTCTTGCTTACTGCCAGCTTGGGGTTCGTCATATACGTCCGTTTGTTGTAGTGCCATGGATTGTGATACAACACCATGCATACACATTGTAGTGAGTTGGAACCGGATGCTAAGTGAAGACAAGAACGGTAAATTTCATCTGTTTACTTTATCTAGACAGCACAGGAGCCGAGAATCAGCAATTGCCACAAACTCATCCTTTTATATATTTAGTTTCACAGTAAAAAGGAGGAACAAGAATGCATAAGACATGAAGTGCAGCCTGAAAACTGATGTGAGATTATATGGAATAGCTTCAATATTGCTTCTGCTTCACGCTCTAATTATGCAGCAAGACCACTTCATGACTGTTGTGAGAATATATGGAACAACTTTTGAGATGCTTGAGCTCAAGATTACTGACACCAGTTCCATTACCTGTAAATCTCTCACCGATGAAAAGAAAACAGGCGCAACAAGACGCGCGTATGCTTCTAGTTTCTTTGAAAGCCGCTGAAGATGGCGGGGGACCTTGCTTCCTGCCCCGTCAGCAGTTTTTCACAGGAACGAGCGGGGGTTTCCTCCCCCTACCTCTCGAGGCGTGGAAGTCCTTCCCGGGGAAAAGCCGTGGAAGGGGCAGGGTGTCCCAATCTAATTGGCGTCCAAATACAGCGGTGGGGTTCCTGGGGTTGATTCAACATGTGGGTTCTCCACCCAGGGAAGAGGCAGGGATCCCCAGAGGATCCCCTTAACCAAATGAGCCCTGAAGGATCGCTGCGGATTAATCCCGCCATAGCTTCCAATCTCCGCGCTCGTGTACGGCCGCAGGGCAGGAGAGTCCAATGATGTGGAGCCCCATCCGGCCACCGCCCTACGTGCGGGCCCTGGCTACAACGGTGACCGCTCTAGACTGGATCACCAGCCGGATGACGATGGGCGCTATCATCAGGGCGTCGGCGAAGGGCATGCGCCCGGGACACACACGTTCTATGTATACGAACCCATCATATGTATGAAAATACGTACAATCTATGAAAAATTCATATTGTCTTTTATACGTTTTGTGAGGGGGTTGTACCGAATCGGAATCTTGTTCCAATTCTTCTTTTTCATGCAACTCAGGGCTCACGTTCAACAATGCCATCGACTTGTTTTTTGGGCCAGCTTCATGTAGGACTATAACATGGGCGATTGCGATTTAGTCCGCTGCAACTTGGATGGGCCCGTGCCCAAGGTGAACCTCGCCTATATCGATTTGGCCCTAAACAGCCCTTTTGGCGATGCCTTGGAAGCTTTTGTGTTCACCAGGAGCCATAGACCTGGAGGATGATGAGCTTTGCAAGTTTCTTGACATCTTGCTACTCCATCAGGGTTCAGGGATACATAGGCGTTCCTTTTATTCATCGTCTTAGCACGACAAACATCATTTGGCAGTTGATGACTTGATGGTATGTTTTCATTGTTCAGAATTGTTAGCTTATATGCCATTAGTCTACATTTTACGAACACAGTTTGATTTCCAATGAACAAACTTACAACTGACTACATTAAAATGTTCAGCGCTAGGTTTTTATTTCCGGTATTCATCTTCACTTCAGGTTTGAGACTTTTATTCTGCATTAGGTAGCAAAGCGGGAGTGGCTGACTCATTTTCTTTCTTTCTTTTTTTCCGGACGCAACTAACACGGGGACATCTAAAAAATGCCCAAGAAAGTGGTTGCTAGTCTGGATTTACCACATAACGGGCTGGTGGGACTACGTTGGGGGCAAGGGAGCTACATCATTGCTCAGTATAAAACAGACACCCACAGTCGTACATTCTTCCAGAATGGATATGGAAGGAGTTTATATCTTGACCGAACATGCCTCGAGATTGGCACAGATAGAGCGATTACTTTCAAGACCAGCGTCCCGCAAAGAGCTGGAGATGATAATTGTGATCAACATCCTCTGAGAGGCGCCTGAGCGCATTTATGCGACCAAAGTGAAGAGTCGGATCTGTATATTAGGTGCTGGCAGTAGCAAGGTCCACCTGTATATAACGCGAACTTTATCTCTTTTCTCTCTGTGTGTTGTGTTGTATCAAACCTCTTTATGTATGTTTTTATCAAGTTCCTCTCAAGACCATTCTGATCATTTATTAGAATTTTTGTCTAAAAAGACTACCTGTCGAGTTGAATTGCCAAAAAAGACCGTCTCTGAAACAGATTGACAAAAAGGACCAGCAGCAGCGTGGCGGCAGGTGCGGCAGCCGACACATGGCACCTGCCCGCACCTGCCGCCACAGACGCCGGCGGCGGCCCCTGCCGCCACGGGCGGGCGGTAGCCCGGGCTTAACAGGTTTTCTCGTCTGCGCGTCAGCTGCAACGGGATGGACCGAAGTGATGAGACATGCCGCCACGCAGCAAGGCGGCAGCTACTGAGGCTGCGCGCGCCGCGACGGCCAGGTGGCCATGCCGCTTTGTTTAATAGGGCTGGGCTATTGTTTAGTGTAGCCGCGTAAGTACGGCGGACTGACTCGAGTCGTATGAACTGCCGTCCGGAAGAAAACGACTCTATCCATTAACCCAAGTTAACCCAAATACTAGTTTTTCCAAGTTGATATGCATTTGAATGGGTCCGAGCTGCAGCTACCGCACGACAAGCTACATTATGCACTGGGTGCCGCCTCTGGCCGTGACGGCATGGCCCACCTGGCCTGTCGCGGTGCACGCGCAGAAGCAGTAGCTGCAGCCTCACTGCGTGGCGGTCCGTTCCGTTGCAGGTGACGCGAGAAAACCTGTTAAGCCCGGGCAGCCGCCTGCGCCCGTGGCGGCAGGGGCTGCCGCCGGCGTCTGTGGCGGCAGGTGCCACGTGTTGGCTGCCGCACCTGCCGCCACGCTGTTGATTGTCTTTTTTGTCAATCTATTTTAGAGGTGGTCTTTTTTGACAATTCAACTCGGCAGGTGGTCTTTTTAAACAAAAATTCCATTTATTATGGGTCCCGATAACTGCCACACGTGTGGTGTATCGGGTAGTTGTGCCACATGCCTCGTGTGGCATGGACAACAACCAGCCCGCACGACCACGTTGGCGCGCGCAAAGGCGCGGCCCGCACGTCCGGTGTGTGGCAACCCTGCCCAGACGTGCGGGCCAGAGGACCCAGCAGCCCGCACGATCCAGCAGTCCCAGCCTCTTCTCCCACCTCCCGAATCCCGACTGCCGCCATCCTCTCCCACCTCCCGAACCCCTACCTCCATCGCCGGCCTTCTCTGGTTGCCATGGCAACCAGAGCAGATCCGTAGGGCATTCCCACCGCAAACCACACCCCCACCCTCCCCACCCACCCCCACCGCCCACCCCCAATCTAACAACACCCTCCAAAGAAGACTAGCTAAAAGCAGGTGAATCTCCCGATCTCCCTACTGCTTCTCATCCTTCTACGTGGCACAGAAAATTGTAAAATTACCGACGAGGTTGGCAACTAGATCCATCCTATGGGGGTAATACACTACATGGGTTGTGTGTCTTCACAGTTGCCAAGCAGAGTACACTAGATCTGCCATGTACTACGTTAGAGATAACCGTAAGTTCTCTGTAGATTGATGCACGTAGTTGGTAAATGAATGGATGTGTAGGAATCCATAAAAAGGTAGAGAAAATTGAGAAATTTAGAATAATGGGGGGTGTCAAAATTAATTACCACTGGTGTCTAACGTTAGTTGCCACCTATCATTATCGTCAACTGCCACCATGTCAACTTATTGCTTGCCATCCTATTGTAGTGGCTGATGCCATCGAATCGAACGGATAGCTAGCACCCAGATTTTAGAAAAGATAGTGGATGTACATGTCCTACTAGCCATGATATGCTGGTTGCCTACGCATGAAAATGTGATAACACTGACGTGTTAACTTCTACATGCAAGCAGCACAAGGATACATTTTTTGTGGATTGTTAATGCGTTCTTGTTAATACAGTGATTGATAGCACAGTGGTAGAAACGAGACGCGGAAAAAGAATGAGTCACGGAGATGGCGCTGATCTTTTAGGTTCTCAAAGGCCAGAAACGCCCCCTTGGGATGCATCAGAATACAGTCAACTCATTTCTGCAGGGCCGTTGCTGCCACTACTAGAACAGTACGCAGGCATTGGTATGATGCATGAAAACAAAAGAAAAAAAACATTTGCCATGTTCGCGACGATGAAGATGACATTCTACTTATGTCCTACACTGTCATTTTTTTGCAGGTTCTTATGACCAAAACACACTCAGAGGGGCACCATGGCAAGTTCAGTGACAGGGCGCTAACACTGACAAATGTACGGGCAACCAACTTCAAGTAGCTAATGTGGCAAATCAAGGTAATGCATACGAAAATGAAACATACTGGTCTGAACATGAGAAATAAACTTGCAAAGGATGGCAAAAGACTCACTAGTTATGTCGAGAAAAAATGCAGAGCCTTCGTGCAGCACGTGGCATCAGGCGGCACCCATGTACCTGCCATCGACGTCATACACAGGTGAGTCCATAAAAAGTGAAGTTGCGGACGATGAATTAGCAGAAGGAGCGTAGTTGACAACTACAGTTGCCATCCCATAACAACTGCAGTTGCCATCCTTGGACAACTGCAATTGCCATCCCTGGACAACTGCAGTTGCCATCCCTAGACAACTGCAGTTGTCATGACTGAACAACTTGCAGTTGCCATGCATTACCCATCTAATACCATGCTTACAGGTTATTATGATGCTTCTACCCCGGCAAACGTCTCATGGCAAGCTTCACACAATGCAGATAGAGCACATAAATTTGGTGTTACAGACCACACAAGATGGGCACATGCAGCACAGCAAGGTAAAATGAAAAATTTGCACAGTGAGCTCGAGACTAGAATAAAAGAAAATTGATGCTAGAACACACTAGTTTGCCATGTGTTGGCGGCAGTATTTGCCATGTATGCAGGACTACAGCTGCCATGCACATAGAATCCAAGTTTTCACACTGAAAATGAGCTGGTTGCAATGCATGACTGCTGCAACTACTGAAAAACCAGTAGTTGCCATGTTTGTTGGACAGTAGCTGCCATGACTAGACAACTACAGTTGCCATGCATGTCGACATGCAGACTAACAGCTTGCTTGTTTGAATGATGTCATGCCAAATCACTTGAAGTTGATGTACTCCGTTACGATAAACATTTCATTCAAGAAAAAGATCTTACGCTTGTCCCTGTTTTTTCTATTACAGGGCCTACAACTACAGTGAACAGTGGCGCAGGGGCATCTAATGCGGGGAGCTCTGAGCGCACGGAAGATGCGGTCCTCCAGACAACCACCAATCATGCCGCAAACAATACCGAGTCGGAGTCAGAAATGGCAATCATTCTTGCAATGCCGACAAGCACCCCTTTGAACACAAGCACTCGTAACACTCAAGTAGATCAAACTGCCTCCGATACTGAAGTGAATCATGAAACTGATGACGAAGCGCAATGGGATGAAGATGGTGGGCAATCAGAGATCATGGTACCTCAGCCACCATACGTTGGGCAGAGATTTGGATCGTTGGCAGAAGCAAAGGAATTCTACCAGACATATGCAAAGTTCCATGGGTTTGCGGTCAACACCGAATACCATAGGAAGATTAAGAAAACAAACGAGTACAACAGAGGTGAGATGAGGTGCCACAAGGCACGAAGGAACAAGAAGGGGAAAGGTGTTGCGCCTGTCGTTCCGGAACGAAAGAGAGGAATCATTCTCAAGACGGACTGCCCTGTCCGGTGTAAGCTAAACGTAGATAGAGCACAGTGGGTGGTCACTGAATATTTTGACGAGCACAACCACCAACTCATAAAGAAGTTCAACCTGGTGAAGTTTCTGACCGCCCATAGAGGATTCACCCCACTCAAGTAGAAATTCATAAAGTTGCTACATGATTGTAACGTCGGTCCATCAAGGATGGTGCAGATACTATCACTCATCCACAGCAAAAATGGCACTCTGAGTAGCATGCCCTACATACCAGCTGACGTCACAAACCTAAAGGCAAAATACCGTAGAGAGAGCAAGTTGGCTGACATAGAAGCCACGATGGCCTAGTTCGACGAGAAAGCGAAGGAAGATCCAAATTTCTTCTAGAGGATAAGATTGGACGATGAGGACCGTGTCAGGAATATGTATTGGGTGGATGGTGCTGCAAGAAGAGCCTACAAACATTTCTGAGATTGCATTTCATTCGATGCGATGTATCTCACTAATATGTACAAGATGCCGTGCGCTCCATTCACAGGAATAAACAACCACAATCAGCCGTTGCAGTTCGGATGCAGGCTTGTTCGGAACAAAGACACGGATGGGTACGTTTGGCTGTTCAAGACCTTCTTGAAGTGAATGGATGGACTTGCACCGATGAACATAATAACATACCAGGATTTTAGCATGCGTGCATGCATAGAGGAGGTCTTTCTGTTGGCAGTGCACAGGCACTGCAGGTGGCACATTATAAAAAAGGCTGAGGAGACGCTAGGACCGTTCTTTGCTGACCGTCCAGAGCTGCACAAGGCATTAGAGCTGTGCGTGGACCACAGCTTGACAGTGGATGAGTTTGAAAGGAGCTGGATGGCCATGATTGAAACATATCAAGTACAAGACAACAAGACTCTTGCTAGCCTGTGGGAGAAGCGAATGTATTGGGTGCCGGCCTACTTCATGCAGTGCTTCTTTCCATTTCTGTAGACTACGCAGCGCAGCGAGGGGTTCAATGCTGTTTTGAAGCGGTATGTGAGCCCTGGCAACTCATTGCTACAATTTGCCAAGCAGTACACAGCTTTGCAACAAAAAATACTGGGACCTGAGCTACAGCAAGAAGCGAACACCGCGCTGAAGCAACCAAAATTGCTAACGTATTTACCGATGGAGAGGCAAATGAGCAAGATATACACCAACAAGATCTTTAACAAGTAAGTCAGTTGCGTTACAGTCTTATTTGCGCAAAGCACGAAGGCAGTAGGTGCCATATAGAATGCAATGCAGTTGCCATGATATGTGATTGCCATGTTTAATGAAATACTGTTTGCCATGCTTACTCAGCTGCAGTTGCCATGTTTAGTGAACTACTGTTTTGCCGTGCTTAATCAGCTCTAGTTGCCATGTTCAATGAAATGCACTTGCCATGTGTAATACAATGTAGTTCCAAATGGGCATGTTGGTATGCAAATGGCAATGCCTATTGAAAATGTTATGCATTTGCCATGTTTACTGAACTGCATTTACCATGTTTGCTAAAAATGCAATTGTCATTTTTACTGAGAATACAAATGCCATGTTTATTCAACTAAGGTTGCCATGTTTAATAAATGTAGTTGCCATGTTTTATGCACTGCGCTTCTAGTGGGGGGTTTTTGTATGGAAATGACAATGACCAGTTGAAAATGCACTGCAGTTGCCATGTTTAGTATACTGCAGTTGCCATGTCTAATGCACTACAGTTGTCATGTCTAATGTACTGCAGTTGCCATGTCTAATGCACTGCAATTGCCATGTCTAATGCACTGCAGTGGCCATGTCTAATGTACTACAGTGGCCATGTCTAATGTACTACAGTTGCCATGTTTAATGTACTACAGTTGCCATGTTCAAACGAAATGTACTTCTATAAGCCACGACAACATAATGTGCTACAAAAAATAGCACACCATAGTTTAACAAAAAACAAACATAACTTGCAGATTCCAGGAAGAAATAAAGCGCGCCAGCATGTTCACGGCTTTCCAGGTGGACGAACATACGTTCAAGGTGTGTTCTATTTTGGGCAGGTCAGATTCAGAACCTGAGGACCCGGACAAGGGAAGGAACTACTTCGTGAAAGCCTCGACCGGCCAAGGCGAATACTACTGCCAATGCTGCAAGTTTGAATGGGACGGCATTGTCTGCTGTCACATACTAAAATTAATGGACATGAACGTGGTGACACGGATGCCCCGCCATTTCATAAGGCGGCGATGGACTTGGGACGCTGATGACGCGTTGGCGCCGCAAACAACAAAAACAGTTCTGGCTGTGCATGAGGAGAGACCGGAGTCAACCATGGAAGCCGTGAGGCATGTTGTGCTGACAAAGAACTATGCTAAGCTAATTGATGAAGCGTGCAAGAGTGATGAGACAGCAAGAGTCGCAGAAAAACACAGGAAGGCCCTGAAAAGAGAGCTTGATGAGATCAAGAAGAGGAAAGCTGAGGAAGCCTTACACCGGTTCCCCCGCACATCCAGTGTGCCTTCGTCCACGGGGCCATCGTCAGAAAACTCGGAGATAGGATCTGGAACAGCAAGCACACAAACTCATGTCATTAACCCGCCCCGTTCCATCACAAAGGGGCGTCCAAAAGAGATAAGGTACAAATCAGGATTGGAGATTCAAGCAAAACACAAGAAAATAAAGAAAGGGACAGGCAATCCGTAAGCAACATTGGGGCGCTGTGACATGGTCCTTGTGGACATTTTGTTTTGTAACCTAGATGTTGTGAATTTTTTGTTAAGTTGGGAGAATGACTCTTGAGGGACATCAGAAGTTGAAGGAAAATACGTTGAATGCATAAATGCAGTTGCCATGTTATGGGTACTTAATCTGCCATGTTATGTGTAGTTAATCTGCCATGCTATTTTATACTAAATATTCCATGTTAATTGTACTGGATCTGCCATGTTAATTGTACTAGATCTGCCATGTTAATTGTACCGGATATGCCATGTTAATTATACTGGATCTGCCATGTTAATTATACTGGATCTGCCATGTTGCTTATGCTGAATATGCCGTGTTGTTTGTACTGAATCTGCCATGTTAGCTGTACTGCAATATGCCATGGTATTTGTGATGACTCTGCATCGCCAAATGAAAAACGACGATGACTTTCACTAACCATATCTGGTGAACTACATTTTGCCATGTTTTAAAATATCGTAGACGCATTAGTAACAGCAAACTATTGCTACAAACGATGAAACCATAATAATAATGATAAACATAAAACGTATCTGAAGTCACGCCTAAATAGGTTCACATCCACACATATATTACAAAACATATTCAAATGTCGCTCACACGCCACCACTACATACTAGGCTACGCGGGGTTGCAGTCGTAACATAGCACATGAACATAGTTTTGACAAAGAAACAAAAGATAGTACCTTACATTCCTCAGCAACAAAATGTAAGGTATGCGTCCGGTGTGTAACGCCACGTGATCACTTGTACTTCTTGATGACTTTATTGACAGCTTCCTCCACGAACTCACGTGCTCCGGACCGATTGTTGAAATCTTCATTCGTCAACCAGTTCCATGTGTAAATTTTCCAGAGCTCAACGACCGTTGCAGTTGTGACAGCGGGGACAAGTCTACCTTCCCACTTTGCAAAGTATTCCAACGTGTGAAAGCCACAGTCCATCCTGCACAAGAAAAAGAGTCAGGTGAACTCGCAAAAAGGACAGACATAGCAATGATAAACTTCAATTCAGATGTAACAACATGAAGGAGGGGGTAGGAAATTACGTGTTCCCTTGATTCGTGGTCGCCACGTACTCAATCGGGAAATGTCTGATCTGGACCTTTGAGTTTTCGTAGTGACGGTTCCATGCCTCTTTGACGTTGTTGATGAAAAATTCCGCATGCGAAGTAAGGTCTGCATCAGCTGCCGAACGCATTGAATCAAGCACCTCAAAGCGTTGGTTCTTCAGGTCAAGACAGATCGCATAGTGGTGACCACACTTGTCGTGTGGGTCGTGTGGTGCAAGCTCCTGGAACATGGGGAGCATGACCTGCATGTAAAAGTGAAGGAAATGAGAAGCAGAGTTCACATGAAGAACAGCAGCGGGACAAAAAAAGTTGCCGTCCATGTATGAACAAGATTTGTCGTGTATTTTACTTTGAAGTTGCCACATAGTTTGCACGGGATGCAAAAAAAATCAAAACGTCAGTTTGCACGGCAGCTGATGCCACATGAAACATCTGCCACATAAAAAAAGTGTAGATGATGGCAGAAAACCATACCATGTGGAAAAAAAAGTGCAAACAGGGAAGGAGTACTCACATATTTCTTCACTGTGAGCTTGAATTCACCGTGTTGAGCAAAATTCTTCCTCATGATTTTGTGGTGGAAGTCACCATCCCATATTTTGCAGGTCACACTGTAATGCATGATTGTTTTGTCGAGAGACATATCCATATGCTTGTTGATGTAGTCAATCCCACACGCAACTACATTTGTCGACATTTTACCGTTTGGCCTCACAGACTCAACAAGATCACCTAGGTCGATGTACGTCGATTCGCATTGAATGACCTTGGTTCTGTCCAAACATGAGCTGTATAAAAATGATATAGCATGAAAGAATCATGTCTACTAAGTAAAAAGAGAAAGAACTAAAACATAAGCGGATCATGTCTAGAAAGTACGAAGAAGATGAATGGTAAAAAAGAGCAAAGCAAAATGAGAGATTATGTGGTGAGGTCATTTACGCTTTCAGCTCCTTCATGTGCTTGCTGCTGGCCCTTGCATTACCAAATCGCTTGACAATATTGTACAGCTAGGTCTGTTCCTTTGTGGCCCTGACTTCAGGCTCGTAGTCTTCCATGGGGGGTGGGTGAACTACCCTCTGCTGCCTCACAAAACCAGGGGTGGCACTCCTAATGGTATCCTCAGATACTGTATCTACAGGCACATTGGAACTTGATTGCCCCTGACCTCGTGAGGACCTCCTCTGCAATGCTGCCTCCTCAATCCTACGGTAAGCTTCATCAAGAGACGGTGAAATCTCCTCAGGGGTGCCTGCAAGGATCAAAATGTGGTTTAGGATACATGAAAAACAAAACAAAAGTAGAGCTAATAGAAAAGGTGCATGATATGTAATGTAGATACAAAAATTGGGGAGTTGCCATGTGGAGGCAAATCCAGTTGCCAGGTGTATTGCATTGTATTTGCCATGTGAAAGCAACTGCAGTTGCCATGTTGTGCGAACTCCAGTTGCCATGTGAAGGCAAATCCAGTTGCCATGTGTTTTTGTACTATAATTGCCATGTGAAGGCAACTGCAGTCGCCATGTTGTTCCAACTCCAGTTGCCATGTGGTTGCCGGATAAGAAATGCAACATGGAAACAAAAAATACAGGTGACATGCTACAGCAAATCCAAATACAAATGTATAGAGCGTTATAGTTGCCATGTGAGAACAAGTACACTTGCCATGTTTTATCAACACTAGTGCAAATGTGCTTGCCCTAATGGAAACTACAGCATGGCAACAAAAATGTAGGTGAGATGGTGCAGTAAATTCGATTGCCATGTCATCACATTTCAGTTGCCATCACATATGAGAAACCAAAAAACAGAAAAAAAATTATTGGGATAAAGGTCATACTGCACAGGTGTATAAAATAAAAAAGATAAACACAGAAGAAAATGTACCTTGGACGATCGGCTCTGCGAACTTGATAGCCTTCCTGCCCTCAACCATTGGCTGCGCCATCATTGCGAGCATGCTTCCCGGAAAAGCAAAGGCAACTAGCATAGGATCTTGAGCCACTGGTTGATCTTGACTGACGCCAAGGCTGAAGCTCAGTGGGGTGAAGGCCATTGGGTGCCTCTCATGCCTACTGGCCGGACCGCGAATAACTTGCGGGGCAGAATCCAACGGTGAAAGATCAACAAACATATCTGAATCAGCCACTTCAGAAACATCAGGTTTGTCAATAGGGCGGGGCATGCTGTCCGTGGTGACGGGGCGTAGATTTGTTGACAATCCTCTTGTTAGGGCTGTAGGGGACACCGATGTTGATTGAGAGTTTGGAAGTGCGCAGATTTAAGCCAGGGATTTCCACTGCGGGTAAAGGCGCAATCTGCTCTGGATGTTCACCTTCATCACTCGTGCCCGGCTTGGCACCTGCATCAGTTGTACTCTAGTCTTCTGGTTTCTCCATAACATTGCTTTTGGCAGTTGGCGGGAACAGTGTGGACGCAGGGATGTAACCATACTCATCTCTGCTGCTCCTAGCTGCAGCTGGTGCGTTGGATACGACTGTTGATTGCTTGCAGGGGCTACGACGCCTAGGTGGAAGACCAGCACGCGGAACAGTGGCCTGAGCAATATCTGCACCGCCAGGAGCTGGAGCTGTTGTGCCAAGACTCTCACCCGCAGATGGCATATCATTATGAACTGCCACCTCAGCCACTTCTATCGTATACACATCAGTGGCACCACGTACGCGCTTGGAATCAGTGTCATATGAGCGGGAATCTTCCTTTCTTAGGTTGGTCTCGGGGGCATCCACTTCAACACTTCCTGATGGGGTGGCATGGCTCACAACAGCATCCTTCATTGCCAGAAGAGTGGGCAATATTTCAGCTGTCCTTGCAGATACCGACTCGTCACTCCCCGATGTACGGATGCCCATTGTTCTAGCCTACACATCTGCAGCAGGTGGAGATGGTCGGCCACTTGCATCAGAGTTTGTGAAAAGTTGGTGGTGCAGTAGCAGTTTTGTCGACTGGTGGCTCGTGAGCATTGGAGTTGCCACCTGGTGATAACTTTGAATGAAGGCGTTCGAGTGGGTCCCTAATGGTATGCTTGACCGCGCGTGTAGTAGTCTTCTTCACCCTGCAAAAAAGGAAAGCACATGGAAAAAGGTATTAAGAAACAAAGTAAAAATTATTGGCCATGGTAGAAAATGCAAGAAAAAAAATGAAAAGTAGGTGGAAAAGTTGGTAGTTGCCATGCAGGTGGAATAAGAGTTGCCATGTGGCATAGTTAGCAGTTGCCATGCAAAATCCACCAAGATTTGCCATGCTAGCAAACTTGAAGAACAATGAAAAATGTCTGGTCTGCCAGTAGTGCAATTCGAAAACTATGTATGTGGTGAGCACGCAAGCCAATGCAAAGATGAAAGTTGCCATGCAGGAACAAGAAGATTTGCCGTTTGGCCTAGATAGCAGTTGCCATGCAAAAAAACAAGCAGTAGTTTCCATGCAGTTAAAAACAGGAGTGAGATCATTTTAAAGCAGCAGTTGCCATGCAAAAAAAACAAGCAGTAGTTTCCATGCAGTTAAAAACAGGAGTGAGATCATTTTAAAGCAGCAGTTGCCATGTTGGACTGATGACAGAAACCCATGTGGCAACCTGCACAGATACATTGAAAAAAAATAGCAACATGGCAAAGAGAGAACATGGAAAACCTACTTCTTGATTGGCTTTCTCAGGTCTGGCAACACGACAGGATCCCCGGTGTTGGACGTTGTCGTACGAGGAGATGACCTGGTGGAAGGGGTGTCACCAGCAATGGGGGCACCTTTGTTCAACCGAGCAGAAGCACAGGTTGGCGTTGGTGCCTGCTTCTTTGTAACTGCTCGTCCACCAGCTGTCGCCTCACTTCACGTGTAAGATGGAGGGAAAAAAAGGTGACAATTGTCAGACAGCAAACTCGTTGTCGCGCTTAGTAAAATCAAGTGCAACAAGGGATCATTCTGTTCAAAAAAATATAGACAAAGCAAAAAACTAAAATTAAAGTCGAACCTCATCCTGGCAGCTACGGGATCGGTGCTAGACCTCTTGCTAGGAGAACCCTGCCCAACATCCTCTCGAGCCCTCCCCCTCTTTGATGGAAACACCCCCTCGCCTCTCGCAGTCGTATGTTCTTTGACTTTCTCCGGTGAGGGACATCTGGTGCATCCTTCCCCTTGTTAGCACCTGCACGAACTTCAGCATGTTCATCATCATCGGTGTCCTCTTTCGCGTTCTCCATGTCATCGTCGTCATCCTTGCTGAGACCTGCGTCTCCATCTAGTTCATCTTTTGTGTCAGCAAGCTCTTGGGAACTGTTGTAGTCATACCGGCCATGGCAACCAGTTGGCCGATGTGTCTGGGACAAATGAAGTGAACTACCTCGCAACCGCATCACTGTCAGAGCCACTAAGAGACGTCCACCCCTCAACCAACTTCCCGAGCAAGCTGGTCATTCATGATGCAAACTTCCCAATTAGATGCTCAACAGGTGCCCTCGCCTGTGCACAAAACAAAGAAGGAGAAATAACCACCCATATTATAGTCACTTGCGCGACATAAAAAATAATCCAAGGCAACCATAGATGTAGATCTTTTGATTACCTCAGTAGGGCAAGACGGAGCTGAGTGCACGTCCATCCACTTTCCAAAGTTTTGAGGCCCCCCAAACACGCTGTAGTCTATAGCATGCTTGGCCATCAGCTGGAAAAAACAAAAAAAATAGCTAGGATGTAAGAGAGAGAATGATGAACACTGACTAGCAGTTCATGTGTTGCAAAAATGGAACAAAAAAAGAAGACACGAATGTAAGTTTCAGCATGAACGACAGAGTTGCCATGTGGAGTGAGACATGGATACCATGCGCAGACAACCATGGCTAACAAAGGTAGTCATCTCTTATGAACCACAGACGATTGCCGCATGTCAAGCATGCCGTGTAGAGAAAGAAACCAAAACTAACCTGCAGTTTTCCATATTTGGTATCAGTTACCCTGTCTGCAGCAAGCACACCCTTGACAGCGTTGATAGTCCATGCAGAAACAGCAAACTTGTGCGTAGGCGGCGGGCCCCCTGTCCCAGTGAAATCCACGGTGGAGATCAAGACAGTTGACGTACATGAGCTAATGTACAACAATTTTAAAAAGAAAGAAATATTAGTTGCCATCATGGTAATTTGTGGAAAAAACAGGATAATCTATGTTCCCATGATAATCAAGTTGAAGTGCATGAAAAATAGAAAAAGAAGAAGTTGCCATCTGTATGTGCTAGTTGCCATCATAGTGTAATGGCAGTTGCCATATTGTCATGATGGCAGTTGCCATATTGTCATGATGGCAGTTGCCATAATAATATGATGGCAGTTGCCATATTGTCATTATGCCAGTTGCCATATTGTCATTATGGCAGTTGCCATCTTGTTATGATCAGATTGCCATGCATGAATGAAAGGGTGTTACAAAAGAGTGTTCACAGATAAGACTGGTAAAAAAATACCATTAAATGCAGTCCACAACCCTTTTGGTACATCTTGCTTGAGAATGCATCGTGCAGGAAGTCGGCTATGAACTTACACCAATTCATGTTCTTGACATCTTTCAGTTCTTCCTGCACCACACAAGATTTCAGGATAACGAGTTGCCGCATAAGAAATCGAATGGAAAAAAACATCAAAAAGCACTGGCAGTGACTAGCTTTACACATGACATCGGAGCCAAAAAGATTGAAGGAAAACAAAGTAGTAAAGATGGATCATTCACCAGGATGGGGAAGCATTTGTTGCTTGGGCGAAGAGAAGTGGTCGGCGCGAAAACAGCTGAGATGAGGTACATGAGTAGCTTCATCTTAAAAACATATCCATGGGTTGTCATGGCCTGCAGCGAATCTGCCAGTACAGATGTGTTCGGCATGGATTCCAACCCAGGAAACAAACGGGGGAACAACGCTTCCTCGAGCTCATTATTGACCTCGTACGGGACTTTAATCTGTCCACGAGGCACACCCAAAGTGCAGAACATGAATTCCTCGTTCAATGGTAGTCTTCCACGTCCCGAAATCACAAATTCCCTGGAGGCGGGGTCGTAAATCTCACCAAGCCAGTCGCATACAGGGTTGACAAGATTCGTGCACCGGACATTCATCAGAGCCTGCATACCCATCTCAGCAGCACCTCCCTTCTGATCATCGGTAAATCTGTCAGTCAATGTAGTCAGTCGTTCTTGGGAGGCTCTGTTGTGAATACGTTTCTTCTTCTGCAAAAAACAGACAAAAAGGGATCAGTTGTTGCCATGTTTTGCACTGTCATGAAATTTTAGTTCATGACAGGACGACTGCAAAGCTCGAGGTGGCAACCAATAACATATACAGGAGGAGGAGGGGCGTGTGGACAGTTACCTCATCACCCTCTTTTCTCCGTCCAGTTGCCCGATTCTGCTGTGGTGGATCCATGAAATCATCATCATCATTCTGATGATGAAAGCGAGCCATTCTGCTGAGGTAGGAACAGACCAAATTGTCACGCTGGAAAATGAAAACGGAATGCAGGAAGTAAGCAGTTGCTACATAACAGAAGTCAACTAGTGAATGCAAAATATCGCATGAACACGCACGCACCCCCCTTATGATTGTTGAAAACATAAATGTGGCAATTAAGCACATTGGTTACATTTGAAAAAGTGTACAAATCATAAATGCACTTGAAAACAAAATGTTGAAGTTGCCATGTTAGAACAAGATAGTACTTATTGAAAGTCACAGAATCCTCCACTGCACAAAACCAAAGATGTGGCAGCTCACACCCTGTCCTAAACACACCAAATGAATTGCCATGTGTTCAGCGGCAAAAATGTGCTTGGTTTAAATTGCCATGTTAAAATGCAACACATAATACATAAAAGCGATGAAAAACATCTAATGAAGAACCAGAAAATTGCCAAAGTGTGTTCAGATATTGCAAGTCATCATGGCAAAAAACACAAAAATTGCGTCTGCCATACAATGAATTTGCCACATTATACTGACTGTAATATGGCAACAGACATGTTGTGGTCAGACAAAATAGTTGCCACATGGGAAGCATATGTATGGCATCTGACACAATTGATTTGCAAATTAGTTGCCATGTTATGCAGCCAATTTACCACATTATCCTATCTACAATATGGCAACAGATAAGGTGTGTTCACATTCTATTTGCCACAAGAATATACTATCCATGTGGCAACAGAGACAGTTGATGTGCAGATTAGTTGCCATCCAGTGCAATTGGTTGCTGAAACTGCAGTGACTACCGATTAACTACACTTTACCATTCATATATTGTGGCAACTATCACAATCATTGAGGATAATTAGTTGCCACAATGAGAAGCATGTTTGTGGCTACTATCACAGTATTTCAGGAAATTAGTTGCCACATGGAAAAGCATGTTTGTGGCAACTATCATAGTAATTCAGGAAATTAGTGGCCACATGGAAAAGCATGTTTGTGGCAACTATCACAGTCATTCAATAAATTAGTTGTCGCATGGGAAATCATGTTTGTGGCAACTATAACAGTTATTCAGGAAGTTAGTTGCCATACACTCATGATAGTTACTCAAGCTACCACGTTTGCCTTCATACTGCAGTTTCAAAAACAACTAAACTAGATCTAGGGTTCAATGGCAATTGTAATGACTTGAAATTCAACCTCAAAATTCTCCCCGAACTGATCACACTACAAGAAACCTGTTAATCCATGACGGATTTCCGGTGACAATTTTAAAATCTGTCATGAACCCCGTCATATAGACCCGCAAGCCCGCCAAAGCCCGCCTAAAGCCCTAAACCTTTCCCTGTATAAAAGCTAACCCTAAGTCACTCCCATCCCCAACCCCTTTCCCCATCCGCCGCCACCACGCCTCGCCTCTCCTCGATCCCGTCCTTCGCCTCCACCTCCCACTCCCCGCCTCCAAGCGATGATGACGGCCCAAGATCTACATGGTGACAACGGCTGCTGCGGCTTGATGGAAGCGGCGGCCAACCCTAGCCGCCGTGGCGCGCCTCTTCTACTCACAACAACGACCCACACCATGGATCTGCGGCAGAGGCCTCCCTTCTCTGTCTCCCAGGCTGCGTACCTGCCTCCTATCCGGAGATTTGGAGCAGCAATCGCCGGACAAGGAGAGGACGACGACCGTGACCTACGGGAGGTCCGACCTCGACCTCGCCGGCGACGTCTACGCCCCACACAAGGTCCCTCCCTGCTTCCCCTATCGTCTCATGTCTCCTTCATCACTTCCTGTTCTCCCCCATCCTCAATCGAAGTTTTTTTCTTTGATTCAGATCAGCAGGACCTCCCTGCCTCTCCGGTTCGATGGGCGTTGATGACCGGGGCCCTCGCTCAAGATCGATGACGAGGTCCTCTGTCCCGACCACCATGATTCCCCAGCGAATAAGAAGGTCGACCCCCTCGCCCTGTTTATTTTTCTTTCGAAGTGATTGCTGTTCTGCTGTTTCGTATTTCTCCAGGGGCTATCCATTTTTCTTGGACTAAATCTAATGCAGAAAATGTGGCCAACTTCGTTTTCCTGATACTCACAAGTTACAGCCAATGATAGACTAGTTATGTTGGCTATTTCCTTTTCCTTTCTCACCGTGCGAGCACTACCAATGTAGAGTTTGTGAGATCTGCTAGTTAGTTAAGCAACTACTAATTTAATAATTAAATGCCCATGAGATGCTCTTGTTGGTTCCTTCAATTTTTCTTGTTTGTGGAATAAAAGTAATTGAGTAATCTCACTCAATCGATTGACCAAGAGTAAGATTGTTAACTAGATCTGCTATTACACTACTGCTCTGTTATATATTATGTACAATGTTTATATTTGTTATCATCATTTGGTTGATCAGCCCTCCTCGTCTACTCCTCACCTACTCTCGCTCTCGCACTAATTATATATACAAGTTTAGTGTCAGATCCGTGAAATGTACTTACTACCATCATTTGTTTGCAGCAAATATTACAAATTTTGTTCATCGCACCTTGTCGTACTCAGAGGCAAGGCATTATTTGCTGCCATCTTGGATTGTAACAATTGGGTTTATTTACTACTCCCTCCGTTCCGATTTACTTGTCGTTGTTTTAGTTCAAATTGAACTAAAACAACGACGAGTAAATCGGAACGGAGGGAGTATTATTCTGTAAGATTTTTCTAATGCTAGTTTTCTGGTTTGTCTAGCCTGAACAACCTCTAACATTGGTTTTCATGGAGACAAAATGAGAAGCTGATTCATTGAGATATTGGCTAAACAAAAGAGGATTCCTTGCGACGGCAATCCCTGGTGACAGAATACAGTAGGTAAATACATATTCCGAACTCTTCTGCCATTGCCTAACTTGTTCGTTAGCAGCAATATAAAACTGTAATCCCAACAAATTATAGCTAATATTTTAATTTTATATATCTGCCATGCTGTTTTAACACTGGAAGCTAAATAACAAGATACATTTTTCTCAGCATGCTATACTTGTATGAGTTACAGATTTCATAAGTATCAAGGATATATCTAGCTTAAGCATATGTACACCTCTTGTTATACCTACGGCTCTGCTTGGAATATCTCTGCTAAGATTTTAGCTAGTTTAATATACCTCGTGTCCACCTGCTATGCTTAGCTGAATATAAGAACAATTAGGATGTTGTTATCATTAGACTAGCAATGATAGCTGTAAGTAGTTATTCCAGACATGCGATTTACATTATTTTCGAAAGTGGGAAAACCTTTGCCTTGTATATTAATAAAGAAAGAAAATGTCAAACTATATGTATGTGCTAGAGTTGCACATGTAACAGAGACATGTGCTCACAGATTGCTGCTAGTCTGTTTCCTGTAACCATGTAAATACATTGTTTATTACATGGCACTCCTTTGACATTTTCTTAAAGTTTCTTGATGATTCTATACCACTTCAATATGTTACACATTGTTTACTATTGTCGGTGCTTTCAGATGAACTTGCAGCATAAACATTTGAGTTTCATGTGTAAACTTGTTGACATACAAACATTTGAAGTTTACGTCGACCGGTTCGAGGATCAGAGGCTTCGCATCGTGCATATTGTTTGTTAGTGATGCCATGTTTTTGGCATAGATACTTTGTTATTATCATTTGTAGGAATTGTAAGATTTAAGAACTTTGGACAGTACACAATTCCCTTTTTTGTGTGTTCTAACTATCTTGTTTCAACTATCTATTCATACAAGCATCAGATGTCGTAAATATGCTAGGTATGATATGCAGGTATGATTGGGAAGCGGGCTACTTGGTGTTGCTGATCACAATCAGCCAAGACATGATGGTTGCCATCAAGAGGGCCGACAACAATAATCTAAATAACAGCCTTGATAGTTTGTATGTTCTGTTGATGTAAAATGAATTATACTCATTCCTACGTGTGATGTGTGGTATATCTTTATCAATCTATATTCTAAGTTATCATTTTGTAGAGGATTTTGTAAACTGCTATGTTACAGATACATACAGATTGTTGCATACTGTGTTGAACTGTGTAACGTTATACACTTTGCAAATACTTTCTCTTGGGAAAAATTAGCATTACTATTTGTGAAATGCATTATTCTAAACACGTATTGGGTAAATATTGGGTCGAAAGAAATAGGCTAATGTGCTCAATCATGATGAATTTTGTGACGAAAAATAATATGCACATAGACGGCCACGTCATTCGAATTGGGCAATCAAAAATCCTACGTGGCGTTGGTTCATGACGGCTTGTTCCGTCACAATGGATTGGGCTTGGGCGGGCCTGGGGCAGATCCATGACGGACAAGAGCCGTCATGTAAGGCAGGGTGTCAAATTATGACGCGATATACATGACGGATTTCAAATCTGTCATGGACGGGCACCCTTGACAGTTTTTCATTGATCCATGACGGACCAGAACTGTCACGTACTAACAGATTTCTTGTAGTGTCACAAATACCAATTCGAAGCAATGCTCAACCAACAGACCGGAAAACAACGGCCCAATCCCAAGGCACAACCAGTGTGTGTCTCTGGATAGGCAAAACCACACCGGCGAGACCGCCACCGCCTCAGCGACGAAACTGCCCAGTGCCATCGAAAACGGCAAGCACAGGACTCCGCCGCCTGCGGGAACACCGACGCATCGCCAAATCGCCTAAATCTCTACGAATCTCGAGCGAAGCATCGAACGGGGAGGGAAGGGGGAAAAATGCAGGCAAGGATTGAGAGAGTGGGAGCGAGAATTACCTTCAATCTGCAGGCGCTCCGGCGAAGCCGCTCCGGTCCGGCGAGCACCACCGACGGTCGCGAACACCGTCGACTCTTCCGCCTCCGCCGTCGCCTTCTCCCCTCGTCTTCTCCCCCAATGGTTTGAAGTGCGAAGTGGGTTGTGCGAGTGACTGCGGTGATGAGGAAATGGAACCGTGACGGGGAGGGGGGCGAAGTGCGCGACGTGTTTGACGTCAACCACGGTCGGTGCATGGTGTGCGGGCGCATGGCAGTTCCTCCGCACGCCCTCGAGTGGCAACCACTGACCACGGGAGGGCAACCAACATGCGGGCGAATTGTGTCACAGACCACACACGCGCCTTGTCCTACGTGGCATAGAAAATCGACCAGATTGTGCCAAGATTCGTGCATAAAGTACTGGACGGTGATGGATGTGTGTGGTCGAGATGGTGAACGCCCACACGTGTGGGCGTTAACATTTCCATTTATTATTTATGTTTTCAGTTTCAGCGGATAATTAAGCAGGTTCATCATGTTTTCTTCTAGTAGGAATAGATCTTCATATCTTTCTTCTCATTATCTTTCATCATTATTGCAGCGATCACCCCCCTGCAGTACATCTTTCTTCATCAGCAGGTGTGTGTCATTAGCTTCAGTAAATAAAAGCCTTCATTGAAATATTTCAGATATGCCAAAGCAGTCATGCTTTCTCTCCTCCTTTTTTTGCTGCTCAATGTATTAGTTTGGCTAACACTAGCAACAGTTGCGCATTTGTTTTTTTGTTTGCTATCTATGGCTGACGCTGGAGCTCATGCGGGTAAGCTCCCTCATGCTCATCTGCTTGTTTTGCATCTTCTCCAACATCTGCGTATGATGGGCGAGTTCAGTTAGTCTATCTAGATTTTTGAGGGAATGCCATTATGGCGGTTTATATTTCATGTGAGAATAAATATAGATCGTTTGATAAAACGCCTACTAGAAACCCCGGAGGCTCTGACTTCCAAATAATTGTTCGAGAGGTCTCCGAGTTCCTAGACAATACATCTGCCACCATATTAGCCTCCCTAGGACAGTGATGAAAACATATCGAAATAAAATTACGAGCTAAAAAAGAGCATTCTTCATAGATTGTCGCCGCTAGGCCGAGGGAATGGCCACCATTCTGCATGATCTCAATTACCTCCATATAATACTCCTCCACATAGGTTTTGGTGCATCCCATATCCACTAGTAGAAAAAACCCCATTCGTCCCGGTTCGTGAGGGCCATTTGTCCCGGTTCACGAACCGGGACTAAAGGGCCGTCACTAAAGCCCTGTCCCTTTAGTCCGGGTTCGCCCAAGAACCGGGACAGATGGGGCTCCACGTGGCCGCTCCCGCTTTCCCGGGCAGGGGGGCCTTTTGTCCCGGTTGGTGCCACAAACCGGGACCAAAAGGCTTCCACGTGTCAGCATTTTAGGGGCTGGGTTTTTTGTTTTTTCTGAAGGGAGGGGGGGGGGGTTGGGGGGTTTTGTAGGGTTAATTTAGGGGTTTAACATATTGTGATAGCTAGCTAATAGAGAGAAGTGTCCTCTCTTATCTCCGTGCTTGCTCGATGCTACGTATAGAGAGGACTCGACAGGCTAGCTAGCTAGTACGAATATGAAGGAAAGTATTAAGTACAGAAGATCGTCATGAACATATACAGAGAGAAGTGATCAACCTCTCCTTCTCTCCGAGAGATTGGTCGAACAACAAGTTTTCGTATATCTTACCGACGGTACTGGCTATATATATATATATATATATATATATATATATATATATATATATATATATATATATATATATATATAGACACAAACACACACACACAATGTGTAAGATCTATTACAATAGCCTAACATATGAACTCAACTTCCACATGCATGGTGGTATTCTCCGGCTTTAGTGATGACGTGGTCAAGAAATAATCCAGCCAATTCCTCTTGAATTGCTCGCATGCGATCTTGTGGTAGGAGTTCATTCTGCATCTCCCACATCTAATTTGAATAAGGGGTCAATACATATATATGAATGAAACTCAACAAAAATGATGGTAATAAAATAAACTTGTGAATATTTTTGTTTACGCACTTCATATTGTCTTTTAGAGTAGTCCCGCCTATTCTTGGCCGTCGCGTTGTAGATGAACTCGCAGACGTAGTATCCACAGTAATTATTCCCGGGTTCCTGCCACAAGCACTTTACAAGAAATAGAGGTCAATCAAACTGATAATGAAGCATTATAAATGGCATTGATGAAAGTAGCTACAATCAACGGGAGATGCGCGGAACTAGCTAGCTAGTAGTAACTTTCGGGAGTTTTCATCGCAGATCCCGCGGCAGTCCCGAAACTTGTGCAGTGAATACTTTCCAAACCCTGTGAGACAAAGAAAACAATTACTTGATATCATGAAATGAAAAAAGTTGCCGATATACATGGTGCGATACTGATCGATTCAACTTACTTCTCGAGCATTTTAGACATGTCCGCATATTCCTTGCGATCTTTTCGTCTCGAGTCTAAGAAGCTTACTAGTCCCTGCTCAAGCTTAATCTCTAGGAGAATATAGTGGAAACTGCACACGCATGCATATAACTCATCAGTTACATTAATTACTATAACCTCGAGTAATAATTAAGGGAAACCGAATATGCACGAGACAGTACACTCACTTGAAGTTGTAAGGAAAGAGTATTGTATCTTTGTTTTGATTTATTACCAACGATCATAGCAAGTTCTTCTCGGTTTCTTCGGCATGAAATTTAACTGTAAATTCATCTATGAGATTTGTGTTAATGAACCCAATATCATACATTTCAGCTTTTCTGCATTCGATGATCTTCAATCTGCATAATATAGTGAGGATAATTATATATACATGCAATTAAAGAGCTGAGCTATATATAGATACTTAATGACAGAAGTAGTACTTACAAACAGTAGCAAGTGACCGTTAATTTATCGAGAACCTTTAGATTGAAAAACTGGAAGAACTCCTCAAATGGAACATACAACTCCTCAATTCCAACGAGGTTGTATTGATCCTCTTTAACTTTCAGCGTCAAAGTATCAATTTTATTCCCAGCTGACTGCGCCTTTCTGCAGGTTTCCATGTACCTGATACGTCCATTTTGCATCATGCTTATATATCAATATTTATTACATTATGAGCTATTATTTCACATTATGTCTCAATACTTATGGCTATTATGTCTTATTTTACAAGGTTTATCATGAAGAGGGGGAATGCCGGCAGCTGGAATTCTGGCTGGATAAGGAGCAAATATTGGAAACCTATTCTGCACAGCTCCAAAAATCCTGAAACTCCACGGAAGTTATCTTTGGGATTAATAAGAATTATTGAGCGAAGAAAACACCAGAGGGGGCCCACACCCTGGTCAGGAGGGTGGGGGGCGCGCCCACCCCTACTGGGCGCGCCCTCCTGTCTCCTGGGCCCCCTGGTGGCCCTCCGGTGCCCGTCTTCTTCTATATGAAGGCTTTTACCCTGGAAAAAATCAGAGGCAAGATTACGGGACGAAACTCCACCGCCATGAGGCGGAAACTTGGCGGAACCAATCTAGGGCTCCGGTAGAGCTGTTCTGCCGGGGAAACTTCCCTCCGGGAGGGGGAAATCATCACCATCGTCATCACCAACGATCCTCTCATCGGGAGGGGGTCAATCTCCATCAACATCTTCACCAGCACCATCTCCTCTCAAAACCCTAGTTCATTCTTGTATCCAATCTTGTATCAAAACCACAAATTGGTACCTGTGGGTTGCTAGTACTGTTGATTACTCCTTGTAGTTGATGCTAATTGGTTTACTTGGTGGAAGATCATATGTTGAGATCCTTAATACATATTATTACTCCTCTGATTATGAATATGAATATGCTTTGTGAGTAGTTACGTTTGTTCCTGAGGACATGGCTGAAGTCTTGCTATTAGTAGTCATGTGAATTTGGTATTCGTTCGATATTTTGATGAGATGTATGTTGTCTCTCCTCTAGTGGTGTTATGTGAATGTCGACTACATGACACTTCACCATTATTTGGGCCTAGAGGAAGGCATTGGGAAGTAATAAGTAGATGATGGGTTGCTAGAGTGATAGAAGCTTAAACCCTAGTTTATGCGTTGCTTCGTAAGGGCCTGATTTGGATCCATATGTCTAATGCTGTGGTTAGGTTTACCTTAATACTTCTTTTGTAGTTGCTGATGCTTGCAATAGGGGTTAATCATAAGTGGGATGCTTGTCCAAGTAAGGGCAGTACCCAAGAACCGGTCCACCCACATATCAAATTATCAAAGTACCGAACGCGAATCATATGAGCGTGATGAAAACTAGCTTGACGATAATTCCCATGTGTCCTCGGGAGCTCTTTTCTCATTATAAGAAATTGTCCAGGCTTGTCCTTTGCTACAAAAAGGATTGGGCCACCTTGCTGCACTTTATTTACTTTCATTGCTTGTTACCCGTTACAATTTATCTTATCACAAAACTATCTATTACCTACAGTTTCAGTGCTTGCAGAGAAAACCTTACTGAAAACCGCTTATCCTTTCCTTCTGCTCCTTGTTGGGTTCGTCACTCTTACTTATCGAAAGGACTACGATAGATCCCCTATACTTGTGGGTAATCACGTCATAAGGTGGCAATGTTGAGACTCCATGATAGCATCCACGGGGTAGCTAGCAGGAGCCGTGAAGACAGGCTCCAGCTGAAGCTGCTCGGTAAAAGCCACGCTGCTTCTCCGCTGAGATGGAGGGGTAGCTAGCTTCGGCAGGTCGCTTGCTTCGAACTGCATCTCGTTCCTCTAGCTTCTGTACCATTGCATGCAGATCCTCCAATTCGCTCTGCTCCACCTTCGTCCTCCTCTCTTGGCATTTGTAACCGCCTGCGTCCGGAAACCCAGCCTTCCACGGAACAGAGTGATACGTCTCCAACGTATCTATAATTTATGAAGCATTCATGCTATTTTATTACCTGTTTTGAATGATTATGGGCTTTATTATACACTTTTATATTACTTTTGGGACTAACCTATTAACCGGAAGCCCAACCCATATTGCTGTTCTATTGCCTGTTTCAGTATTTCGATGAAAAGGAATATCAAACGGAGTCCAAACGGAATGAAACCTTCGGCAGCGTGATTTTTTTGGAAGAATATGATCCTGGAGACTTGGAGTTCACGTCAGAAGATCCTCGAGGAGGCCAGGAGATAGGAGGGCGCGCCCAGCCCTCCTGGGCGTGCCCCCCTGTCTCGTGGGCCCCTCGAGCACCCCCTCGGCCGACTTCTTTCGCCTATATAGTCCCACGTACCCTAAAAACATCCACAACGAAGATAGATCGGGAGTTCTGCCGCCGCAAGCCTCTGTAGCCACCAAAAACCAATTGGGACCCTGTTCCGGCACACTGCCGGAGGGGGGAACCCATCACTGGTGGCCATCTTCATCATCCCGGCGCTCTCCATGACAAGGAGGGAGTAGTTCACCTCGAGGCTGAGGGTATGTACCAGTAGCTATGTGTTTGATCTCTCTCTCTCGTGTTCCCTCTATGGCACGATCTTGATGTATCCCGATCTTTGCTATTATAGTTGGATCTTATGATGTTTCGCCCCCTCTACTCTCTTGTGATGGATTGAGTTTTCCCTTTGAAGTTATCTTATCGGATTGAGTCTTTAATGATTTGAGAACACTTGATGTATGTTTTGCCGTGCTTATCTATGGTGACAATGGGATATCATGTGCCACTTGATGTATGTTTTGGTGACCAACTTGCGGGTTCCGCCCATGAACCTATGCATAGGGGTTGGCACACGTTTTCGTCTTGACTCTCCGGTAGAAACTTTGGGGCACTCTTTGAAGTACTTTGTGTTGGTTGAATAGATGAATCTGAGATTGTGTGATGCATATCATATAATCATGCCCACAGATACTTGAGGTGACAATGGAGTATCTAGGTGACATTTGGGTTTTGGTTGATTTGTGTCTTAAGGTGTTATTCTAGTACGAACTCTTGAATAGATTGATCAGAAAGGATAACTTTGAGGTGGTTTCGTACCCTACCATAATCTCTTCATTTGTTCTCCGCTATTAGTGTCTTTGGAATGACTCCTTGTTGCATGTTGAGGGATTGTTATATGATCTATCTATGTTATTATTGTTGAGAGAACTTGCACTAGTGAAAGTATGAACCTTAGGCCTTGTTTCCCACCATTGCAATACCGTTTGTGCTCACTTTTATCATTAGTTATCTTGCTGTTTTTATAATTTCAGATTACAAATACCTTTATCTACTATAATTATTGCACTTGTATCACCATCTCTTCGCCGAACTAGTGCACCTATACAATTTACCATTGTATTTCGTGTGTTGGGGACACAAGAGACTCTTTGTTATTTGGTTGCAAGGTTATTTGAGCGAGACCATCTTCATCCTATGCCTCCCATGGATTGATAAACCTTAGGTCATCCACTTGAGGGAGATTTGCTACTGTCCTACAAACCTGTGCAATTGCAGGCCCAACAACGTCTACAAGAAGAATGTTGTTTAGTAGACATCAAGCTCTTTTCTGGCGCCGTTGCCGGGGAGGTGAGTGCTTGAAGGTATATCTTTAGATCTTGCAATCGAATCTTTTTGTTTCTTGTTTTATCACTAGTTTAGTTTACAAAAGAAAAGTACAAAAAAATGGAATTGAGTTTGTCTCATACGCTTCATCTTTTTAATATCTTTCATAAGAATGATGGTAAGGAAAATTGTGCTCAAGTGCTAGAAGAAGAAATCTATAAAATGTTTTGCACTAAATCTTTGAATGATGAGCATGATTGCAATGTTGTTAGTATGAACTCCTTGAATATCCATAGTACTAATGATGATTGCACTAGTCATGATGAAAATATCTCTTATGAGCATGTCAACTTTTGTGGAGTGCATGCTTGCATGAACACACCGAATAGAGAAGATATATATTGCAAGAGGCATAAGTATTTAGAAACTAAAAGGTTGCAAGAAAGTCTTGATGTTTGTGCTGAAAAATTTAATATTTTTTGCGCTCCTTGTGAACTTTGCAATGAACATGGTCATTTAAATCTCCAATGCAAATTGTTTCATGACCAAATCGTATCCAAAAATTGTGATGATTTGATTACCCTTGAGCATCATAAAGAGCTTAGTCTTCTTTTGGGGCATGAAGAAATGAAACGTATAACTGAGGGTATTCCAAAATTTAATCTTGATAGATTTCTTGATTTTGATCTAGAGAAGATTTATTTGTATTGTGCAGTGAATTGCATTCAAAATACTTATATTGCCAATTACATAAAGAAAAGAAAGCAAATAGAAGATGATGAGAATATTAATGAAAGGGAAGAGACTTCCCAATCTCCTCCTATTATTTCTGATGATGAATCAGGTAACGAGGAGGAGCTTTCTGTTCAACCAATCCCATCAATAAAGAAGGTTGAACCCACACATAATGTGAAGAAGAAAAGGAAGAGAAGGAGAAACAAAGGTAAAAAGGTATCCCTCTCAAATGATATTGCTCCTACTACTCATTATGATGATGATAATTGCTATACTATTGGTCCTATCCATACTATTAATGATGCGAATGATTATGCTTATGATATGAAAACGCCCAAGTTTGGGGATGCTATGATTGATGAGGATGACATATTTGAGAATATATTTGCTGAAATTAATGTTTGTCCCAAGCTTGGGGATGCTGTGTTTGATGAAGATGATATTTTTAGCCTCCCAAGTTTTGATATGCAAAGTTGTTATGATGATAGCATGCCTCCTACTTATGATGATTATATTGATGAAAGTGGGTTTGGAAGAGTGTCAACTTTAGGAAGTAGTGATCCCACTATTTTGGAGGATGTTGAATCTTATTTTGATGAATATGAAAGTGGATTTGGAAGAGTGTCAACTTTATTTAGTGATGATTCCACTATCTTGGAAGAGGTTTCAATTGATTATGATGAGACCAAAGTTGCTACTTATGATGATTATTGTGATGAAACTTATGCTATAAAAAGTAGTGATGATTGTATTTATAAAACTTGTCATGATTATGATTTCCCTTTTTCTGAACATTACTCTTTAATGTGGAAACAATTTATAGTGTTCAAGTCTTTTATGACACTCCCACCATTCCGAATGAGAAATTTTTTGCTTATGTGGAGAGTAGTAAATTTTCCATGCTTGTAGATCATGAAAAGAATGCTTTAGGTGCTGGTTATATTGTTGAATTCATTCATGATGCTACCGAAAATTATTATGAGGGAGGAATACATGCTTTTAGAAATTGCAATAATGCCAAGTTTCCTTTCGATGTGCTTAAAATCTTGAAGTTTTGCTTGTTTTGCCTTCCTATGCTAGTTGATTATTGCTCCCATAAGTTGTTTCCTCACAAAATCCCTATGCATAGGAAGTGGGTTAGGCTTAAATGTGCTAGTCGTATTCTTCATGATGCTCTCTTTATGTTTCAATTCTTATCTTTTATGTGAACATCATTAAAATCATGATGCCTAGCTAGGGGCGTTAAACGATAGCGCTTGTTGGCAACCCAACTTTATTTTTGTTCCTTGTTTTTTGTTCCTGTTTAGTAATAAATAATTCATCTAGGCTCTGGTTATATGTGGTTTCATGTTTTAATTAGTGTTTGTGCCAAGTAGAACCTCCGGGAAGACTTGGGTGAAGTCTTTATGATCATGTTGTAAAAAACAGAAACTTTAGCGCCCACGAGAATAGCTGCCATTTTGTTTTACTGGAGAGTGATTTTAGGTTGATTCTTTTTGCAGATGATTAATAGACAAATTACTCAGGTCCAACAATTTATTTCAGAATTTTTGGAGTTCCAGAAGTATACGTTTGATACAGATTACTACGGTCTGTTCTGTTTTTGACAGATTCTGTTTTCATTGTGTTGTTTGCTTATTTTGATGAATCTAGGGCTAGTATGTAAGGGTATAAACCATAGAGAAGTTGGAATACAATAGGTTTAACACAAATATGAATGAAGAATGAGTTCATTACAGTACCTTAAAGTGGTGGTTTGTTTTCTTGTACTCACGGAGCTTACGAGTTTTGTTTTAACACAAATATCATTTAATAACTGTTCATCCCACATCCTATTTTCAGCATCAATGAGTTTAGAAACCCTTGTAATCAAAATGTTACCTCTCGATGTCATAACTTTTCATGTAGGACTGCTCGGTATCCATGAATCTTCCCAGATCTTAATTTGAGAACAACCACTCCGTAAACTCTGCCATGTGTATGAGCTCCCTTTCTTCAGGCTGCAATTGAGGAGGTCTTCATTAGGGAAGTATTTGGCCTTTGAACTCTAGCACATAAAGAATCTGGTTCACTTAACAGTATGCAACATTGCTTAGCCAAAAGGGTCAAATTAAAACAGTGCAAATCTCTGAAGCCCATGCCGCCCCTCTCCTTAGGCACACGCATTTTTCACCATGCAAACCAATGCATGTGTTGTTTCAGGTCCTCATCTCCCCACCAATACTTAGACATTGCCATGGTAATACTATTGCATATCTGTTTTGGTAACTTATAAAAACTGACATGGCATAGGAAGGAATGGCATGTATCACCGCCTTGAGTAATACCTCCCTACCATCAAAAGATAGCATTTTGCCATCCAATCACGGATTCTACTAAGAACTCTATCAATAATATGCTGGAAACAATCTGATCTATCAACGCCCACAATTGGGGGCAGCCCCAAGTATTTGTCCGTGATTGCCTCCGTCATGATATTTAGAGTAGTGCAAACCTCAACTCTATTCTCAACCGGTGTATAAGGGCTGAAGAAAATGCTAGATTTTGCCTCACTCGCCAACTGTCCTGAAGTCTATATCTAGTTGTACCCAATGTTTTATTATTATTATTTTGTGAGAGGTATCCAATGTTTTATATATTCATCTAACGTAAATCAGATTTTTATAACGAAAAAAATGGAAACATACATACACGCCAGCGTCAAACGGTTCTTTTTCCTTTCCCTTGTACTACAAGAAAGAAAGTCCATTAACTGTGGGCTGTCCGCAGGCCAGAAAATCACAAGCAGTACCCGCTCGTGATCCATGCAAAGGATCCATATATATACGGCGAAACCCCATGCCAAGGGGGCAAGGGGCAAGGCTGAGAGAGTCGACCGATCACGTACAACGGCGACCCTTTTTTTGTCAAAAAAATTCGTTGAGAGTACCATATCCGAAGGACGGCTCGTATACCAACGAGGGGACGTCGCGCACGCGGACTCCTGCCGTCCTGCCCTGCGAGAGATCCAATCACCGGCCAGGGCCAAGAGGAGGAAGAAGGAGAGTCCGCACGTGCCGCACGAGATCGTCTCGGAGATCCTGGTTAATCTGCCCGTGGAGTCCCTGATGCGGTTCAGCTGCATCTGCAATGCGTGGCAGTCCACCATGTGCCGTGACGCGTCCTTCCACCGCGCACACCTCCGCCGTCAGAAGCCATGTCTGCTCGTCTCGCCGCACACGCTGTACGACGGTCACCGGCCCATGGACAAGGTCGGCCTGTACAGGTGGGAGGCGAACCAGCAGTGCACCACCGTGCGACTCATGCACGACATGGACTTGACCTCCGACTACCTGATGCACGATTTCGCTCATTGCGATGGGCTGGTCCTGCTGCCCGTCGGGTCCACCACGTACGTGCTCAACCCGGCCACACGCCGCACCCTGAACCATCCCCTGGGCCGTGGCGCCGACCCGCCACGGCGAAAGCCCCTCAGCTTCGAGATGTGCCACCAGGCGTTTGGCCTTGGGCACGACCCACGTTCTGCCGCCTACAAGGTGGCACGCTTCTCCTACCCCTCTTTGCACCTGCTTATGGGGGCGTGCAGCTACCGCTCCATCATGATGGAAGTGTTCACCATTGGGACTGATCAGCACTGGCGTGAGTCAGTCACGCGACCGCCATACCCTGTCCTGGCACAAAGAACAGCGACCTTCTTCAAGGGGTCCCTCATCTGGGCCATCGACGAGCTCACGAGCGTAACCTCGGGAAGGCCGCGCCAGGTTTCCTCCGTTTCAGCTTGGGAGACGATGTTGGAATACACCCGGTTCAGTTTATCCGAGCTGCACGGGGAGTTGTGCTTGACCTGTGAAGGGGCCAACATCAATTCAGTTGAGTTGTGGATGTGCAACAGCGTTGAGAAGCCGAGATGGGATCGACGTTACACAATCGCTGTTCTCATGTTCAGGCCCCCTGAACTATGTCCAATTGCCACAATTGATGACGAGATTGTGTTCAAGGAACGGGTGTCTTATACGAGACGCTACAATCTCAAAACCAAAGCTTACAAGGATCGGTTCTGCATGGAAAACTAGGTATTACCATCCAAGCACAGGCAAGCTTGGGTACCAAAGGAAGATTTCCTTCTCCTTTGATGTAATCCCCTATGTTCCAAGCCTTATTCCACTCTAGCAGAAGGTTTACATTTTGTGGACCTTCTAGATAGAAATGGACTACTGCACTCTCTTTTCTATTTATGGCTACTTTTGCAAATTTAATTCTTGACCATGTACTTGTTACAACTTGATAGTCAGAAATTCTAGATGTTTGGTTTGAACGAAACCAACATCCACATGTACACTTCAATGGACTCACTACAAAAAAAGACACATCCGTGATATTTTGGGCCGAACGAATTTTTTTTTGTCATACATATGACGCTTCTATGACGATAATTGTGACAAAACCCGGTATCATCATAGATGTGTGGACTCCTACTTCTATGACAAAAAATCATGACAGAAAATGAGTTTTTCGTCCTAGGGGGCCGGAGACGCAGCTGCATGACATTCTTTGGGCCGTCCATGACGGAAATAACCGCGGTAGAAGCGAGGGCGAGGAAAATTTCGGCGAGTTCTCGGTTACGGTGGGAGGTCGGGGGCCGAGTGATGCGCGTTTCTCTCGTACACGTATGCACGTGTGTGCAAGGCGTTGGCTGTAACTGAACCCGAGCGAGACATTGGGCTCTAACTGAACCCGAGCGATTGCACTGCAGGCTACGCGTTACTGAACCCGATCGATCGATCAATGGCTGTTAACTGAACCCGATCGAGCGATTCCTTCGCTACTGCTGCTAACTGAAGCTGATCGATGCTGCCTCTGGATGAGCAGTGACGGTTGGGGGGGGGAGGAGGGGTTGGATGAATAGTGGGCGGAGGGGGTGGATGAACAGGACCCCGTGGCGTTGCCTCTGGTTGAACAGGACCCCGATCAATCGAGCCGGTTGGGGCTGGATGAACAGGACCCTGTGGAGGGCTGGATGAACAGGACGACCCTGTGGAGGGCTGGATGAACATTAGACGGTGGAGGGCTGGATGAACAGTAGCCCGTGGAGGGGTGGTTGAACTGGAGCCCGTGGAGAGGGGTGGTTGAACAATAGCCAGTGGAGTAGCGCACGGTGGAGGCTGGATGAACATGAGCCCGTGGATGAACAGTCGCAGGTGGAGGCTGGAGGAGGTCGACGGTGGATGAATAGTAGCCCGTGGAGGCTGGAGAAGGTCGACGGTGGAGATGAACAGTATACCGTGGAGTCCCGTTTGCGGTACGCCACACCCCTCCCAATGAATAGGACCCCCGTTTCGACCGTAGCGCTCCAACACAAGTCCGTTTCGTAGGTTTTGCGGTACGCCACACCCCTGCCGATCAACAGGACCCCGTTTCGACCGTAGGAGGTCCGTTTCCTCTGTTTTGCGGTACGCCAGACCCCTCCCGATGAACAGGAGCCCGTTTCGAACGTGGCCGGTCAAACACAAGGCCACTTCCTCCATTCTACGGTAAGCCAGACCTCGTTTCCATCGCCTGTTCCGTCCAAGCCGGTTGACTCGCACGCGTTCGGTTGCCTCCCGATGAACACGACGCATTCCGTTGCCTCCCCATGAACACGATGCATTCCGTTGCCTCCCCATGAACACGACGATGACGCAGTTTCTCCGTTCCGACCCAGCCATGTACACGAGCCCTGGCCGTACGTATGCGCGAGTAGGCGTTCGAGACCCCGTCTGTATGTACGTACGTGGCCGTACGTATGCGTGAGTAGGCGTTCGAGACCCCGTCCGTTGTACGTACGTGTACATGGTACGTGCGCGCCTCTACTACAACATGTGCGTGCCTCTACATCGACCAGTATGTACGTACATGTTCGCGATCAGAATGACAACGCTACGTACGCTTCGACCAGGTGGGTCCCGACTATTAGGCAATTCCTTGCGTGCGAAGATGTAGCTGGTGGGTCCCAGCAGTCATGGGGTGAATCGTTTTTTTGGACGCAATTCCTTGCGTGCAAAGATGTAGCTGGTGGGTCCCAGCAGTCAGGGGGCAATCATTTTTTTGCCCGTAATATGGACGCACTTCCTTGCGTGCGAAGATGTAGCTGGTAGGTCCCATCAGTCAGGGGGGAAATGTTTTTTTCGTGAAATATAGTGGCCCGTCCGGTGGGTCCCCGCTGTGAGGTGCTGTCAGGTGGAGGAATAATTATTATGCGCGTAATAAGGAGGCACTTCCTTGCGGTTGCCATGGACCTAGCTGTCAGCCTCTTCACGTACAGTAATCTTCCGATGGAAGTCGGTCGTTGACCACGCCGCGCCGAGAGCACCACGGCGGTGGATGACGGCGAGGCCTAGGAAGGGGACGACACGGAGCCAGGGAAGACATGGCAGTGGATGCCCACGCGGAGAACAGTACGAGGGTCCACTGGTTCGGCTGCGGTGTGAGGTTGCCGTCGCCAGAGAATAATAGGGGGTGTGGGTGAGTAGAGGGATGGCATGGCTAGCGGTGGGAGTAGTAGGAGGCGGTGAGGCCTCCGCGGCATCACAACCAGCCACGGGAGGCAGGAGCATGCGGCACGACCGGCGCTTTTTTGGGCGGCTGGAGCAAGAAGACCAGATGTTGAAGAAGCACTACGGTCGTTGGATGGACATCGTACGGTCACTGGAGCTAGAATCATTCATATTAACTAAAGTTGACAAAGGCCTTCGTCCCAGTCAACTTAGTAGGCCCATAAGTCAGCCTCCCACCATGGTGGGTCCCAACTAGCAGGGGGAGTATTCATTTTTTTGTGCGTAATAAGGAGGCACTTCTAGTGGGTCCGAGCTGACAGCGGGGGGAAACATTTTTTCACGAAATATGGTGGCCCGTCCGGTGGGTCCCAGCAGTCAGGGGGAAACGTTTTTTTGCGAAATACGGTGGCCCGTCTGGTGGATCCCAGCAGTCAGGGGGGAACCATTTTTTTTGTGAAATACTGGTGGCCCGTCCGGTGAGTCCCTGCTGTCAGGTGGAGGAATAATTATTTTCCGCGTAATAGGGAGGCACTTCCTTGAGGCTGTCGTGGACCTAGCTGTCAGCCTCTCCATGTACAGTACTCTTTCGATGGAATTCGGTCATTGACCACATTGACCACGCCGCGCCGAGAGCACCACGGCGGTGGACGACGGCGAGGTCTAGGAAGGGGATGACACAAAGCCGGGGAAGACGCGGCAGTGGATGCCCACGCGGAGAGGAGTACGAGGGTTCACTGGATCGACTGCGCTGCCGTCGCCGCAGAATAACAAGGGGATGTGGGGGAGTGGAGTGGAGGGATGGCCTGGCCAGTGGTGGGAGTAGTATGGGGGCGGTGAGGCCTCCGCGGTAGCACAACCGGCCACGGGAGGCAGGACCAGGCGGCACGACCGGCGCTGCTTTGGGCGGCTGGAGCAAGAAGGCCAGAGGTTGAAGAAGCACTACGGCCGTTGGATGGACATCGTACGGTCAGTCGAGCTAGAATCGTGCATATTGACTAAGTTGACAAAGCCCTCCGTCCCCGTCAACTTAGTAGGCCCACTATACTGGGTCCCAGCTAGCAGGGGGAGTATTCATTTTTGTGTGCGTAATAAGGAGGCACTTCCTTGGGTGCGAAGATATAGCTGGTGGGTCTGAGCTGTCAGCGGCGGTAACATTTTTTTTGCGAAATACAGAGGCCCATTCGGTGGGTCCCAGATGTCAAGTGGATGAATCATTATTTTGCGCGTAGTAATGAGGCATTTCCTTACGTGCGGCCGTGGATCCAGCTGTCAGACTCTCCACGTGCAGTCCACTTCAGATGCATGCCGGTCGTTAACCACGTTGACCATGCCACGCCGAGAGCACCAGGGCGGTGGACGAAGGCGAGGCCTAGAAGGGAACAACACGGAGCCAGGGAAGACTCGGCAGTTGTTTCCCACGCGGAGGGGAGTACGACTGTACGAGGGTTTACTGGTTCATCTACTGTCGCCGGAGAATAACAACAGATGTGGGTGAGTAGAGGGATGGCTATGCCAGCGATGGGAGTACGATGGGGCGGTGAGGTCTGTGCGGCAGCACAGCCGGCCGCGGGGAGGAGGGAACAGGCAGTCCCGCCGCGCTTGTTTGAGCGGCTGGAGCAGGAAGAGCAGAGATTGAAGAAGCACGACGGCCGTTGGATGGACATACAACAGTCACTGCTTGTGCTTCAACCTTTTTTTTAGGAAAGCCTCAAATCTGTAAAACAGCATACAGGCCATCTGCCATTATTTCTAATAATTTACAGCCCATTTGCTAATTCCTACCGTTTTTTGGAGCCCATATTCTTTTTGTTAGCATTACAGTCCATATCGTGGGCACGGTTAAAAAATTATACAAAATTTTGCATATGTCATTGCAGTCTAAACTATTTTTAAACCCGAAATTTCGAGTCACATTGAGACTGATTTTCAAAATAAATGTATATCAATATAAAATTCAATAAATTGTCCATGCATAAAAATCAATGTAATTTAAAATCTCAAAATGAAAAAAAGATATTTGAAACTAATTGCCGGTTTGATGTGTTTTAAAAATGCACAACCCATTTCTCATTACTGATATGCCATTTTCTCGGCCAGCCGAATGAAGCTCTCCTCGTCTTGAAAGATTTGCAGCCCAACAGGCCTAATAAAGCGACTTACTTAACAAATCACAAAAAAACTAGGCTAGCCATTTTCAGAAAGAAAAAAAACTACTGGGCTGGTCTATGGTAAACATAAAAGAAAAAGCTGTCTAGATAGGCCAGAGTGTCCCGCATAGCCCAGTTGACACCCTGCTTCCGTCTCAAAAACAAATTAGATAAATGCCACTCCAAGAAATTCAGAAAAATGCCACTGCAATTTCCAAACTTTGAAAAATGCCACTGCAATTTTTGCAAACTTTGAAAAATGCCACTGCAGTTTGCAAACTTTGAAAAACGCCACTCCAGACTTCGAAAAATGCCACTAGAAATGGCATGAAATGGCATTTTTCATAGTTTGAAAATTGCAGTGGCATTTCTCGGAAACACCAGATTTGGAGTGGCATCTATCAAATTAACCCAAAACAAAAATAACTGGGCGAGCTGCTAGGTCCCTGGTGTTAGCCGCTCGTTGTGCAATTCTCTCGTTTATTGACTACGTTGACAATAGCATGGGACCCAGATGTCAGAAATCCACAAGGAGGGGCCATTTTTATTGGTTTGAAATAAGGAGGCACTTGCTTGCGTACTACCATGACATTGGCGGGTCCCTGCTGTCATCCTCTCCACGTACAATCATCTCCTGATTGTGTACGCAACAATTTAGTAGGCCCACAAGTCAGCCTCAAAACCCGTGGAGGACAAATACAACCCATTTAAAAAATAACAGTCCATTCCATACGTTCAAACGGAAAGTTCAACATTCAGAGCAAAGTAACAAGTCTGATCCACGTATAGAGTACTGAACTTTCACGTTGACAACCATCATAGCCAAGTTAACTATCTACCCCCACTAATACTCTAGTAGCGTACAAGTACTAACTTACTCTTAGCTAACTAGACGATGCCGGCCGACATCTGCGGTACACGCTAAACGCCGGCACCGGCGTCCTGTGCCTCGCCTCGGACTTGCCACAGGTGTGATAGGGCGCGTTGCTCGCGCGTTGGCCCTTTCCATGCCGGCGTGGTCCACCGAAGCTTCGGCTTCCAAGCAGGAAACCCACTTGATGAGCTAGTAGTAAAAATCGGCGTCGTGATTGCGTGCGTGCCCGACAGCCTCCAGGGCTATTTCCCGGGCTCCGGCCTCCATGTAGTCGGCCCAGTTGCAGGCGCTCTGCTCACGACTCGGAGTGTCGTGCGCTGCTGCTCCATGTCCTGCTGGCGGCGCAAATAGGCGATACGCTGCTCCTCTGCCAGGCGGTTGCGCTCCAACAACACCTGCTCCTCCACCAGGTGGTCGCGCTCCATCAAGTCCTCGATCTCCGCATTGCCATCTAAAGAAAGATAGATTGCTTCCTCCCTCCGTCTGCCTTCCGGTGAAAAACAGAACACTAGTTCCGGCGGTGACCGCCTCCGGCGTTGCCTACCGCGGACGGGCGGGGGCATGGCGGACGTGGCGAGCGACGTCGGGCGGTGGGGGCTTATGTGGATATGGCGAGTTGGGTCACGGTGCCACCGGAGAAGGCCGGGAAATAGTACTTATAGGCAGAAGGTAGTGTGACGGTCATCAGAATTCAATGCATAAGCAGGCATGGCTTAGCATGCCAGCTTGTCATGGAAAACTAGAGAAACTGAAATTATGACTATGCCGTCCCGCCTCGTCTGGGTCGCACGCCGGCATGGCGGTCAAACGAGTGCACTCGAATCATCTCCCTCCTTGTCAATAATGATTCCACGGATTTAAAAAGCCCGCAACAATTAAAGCGCATCTTTTTCACATTAGTTAGCTGCCTTAATTACGGCCGGTTGCATGCAGGCACTCAGAATCGCTCGCAGCCAGTACGCGGAGCAGCATGCAACGAGTCGCAGTTGAGGGCACACATGCAGCCACTTAAATCGCTGGAATTAATTAGGCTTAAATTTCTGCATGCCGTTAATTATTGCCATGCCTTGGTCTTGCTGCTTTACTCACGGGACTAATAAACCCGGACGGAGGGACTACCTTGGTTGGTGAGAGGTTTGAATTAAGCCCTGCAAACCGAAAAGAAGGTACTAGTACGTGCGTGATCCGCTATTTATACGTGTAGGATCGAGTAGGTCGTTTCTTGAATTGAGCCCTGCAAACCAGAAATGAGGTAGTACGTGCGTGATCCGCTATTTATCCGTGTAGGATCGAGTAGGTAGGATAGTGTAGCTTGTCAGTTTCTTCATAGGTAGGCATTTTTATTCAAAAAACTACCACTTCGGATGTTGTGTCGCAAATAAAACTGCGAGGAGCGCATTAGTAGGCTAGCTAGTGATCGATCAGTAACTTGTAAAAACTGAGCGAACAGAAATAAGTAACTGTTAATGCATCTCAATGATTCACAGATCATGTTGGGGATATAACTACTGAGTGTAAACCGCCCAGGAGGGGCCGGTTCACCCTCAACTATATTGAAGCCCACGAAGACTCAGAAGATGGCATTTTACTATGAAACTTAGAGGCCCGGAGCCCAAAGGCGGATTAGGGCCCATAGTGGTAAACCGCCATAGTCATGTAACCTGTGTTGTAAGATAAGGAAAGGAGAGACCAAGCCGAACACTTGTATGAGTCGGCCTCGGGACTGTGTAGACCGGCCGGGCGTCAACCCGTGTATATAAGGGGACGACCCAGCGGCGGTTCAGGGACAAGAAACACAACTCGATAGCCAGGCATAGCTAGTTTAGCTCCCTGGTTAGCGAGACCCCAATAATCCCATCACAACTAGACGTAGGCCTTTACCTTCATCTAAGGGGCCGGACTACTATAAAATCCCTCATGTCCTTTGTCTAGTTTAACCCCTTTAAGCTAACCCGTTGCGATGGCTCCACGACTAAGTCCTTACACGAGGACATCTGACGTGATATTTCCACGACAGTTGGCGCCCACCGTGGGGCCATCGCATGATGGTTTCGAGTTCTTGAAGGGCAGCTTTGAAGGACTCAAAGGATACATGGTGGGCCGGATGACCAAGAGTCATCGCGGCAAGCTCTACATCGACGATGCAGGCTGGGGCCCCGAGGCCGGCTCAATCGAGTATGGGCACCGGGTCCCCTTCGGCGGAATTCACGTCTTCATCGGCAAGATCGACGAACCGGGCCCTGAGCTAGACACCTGCACCGACCTCGTCGAAACGGCTCAGCGTGCAAGTCCAGCCCGGGTTCAGCCTACCGTGAAGCGTGCGTTCGTGGGATGTGTCCATGTGATCGGATCTGAACTGGTGTCTGAGGGTGAGACGGTCGCTTATTCCGACGGCGAATCATCCACTAGCGAAACCGAATTCCTGTACCAAGTTCAGGATGGCGTGTTTGAAGGGTATTCCGATGGCACCAGTATTCCGGAATTTCTTGAAACGCCGAACCACGTTGGGATCTTCATGGCTGGAAAAAAGCCGACCTTGCAAAACTCTACTGCGGCGGCGTCTGGACCGGTAGCAGGGGCAGGAGGCTCCGCGCGCCGGCCGGCTCAAGTTCTCTCCGGTTTGATGGATGCCTGGGCGGCCTTGTTGACCATGGAAGTTACACCCGCGACGCAGGATCAGCACAATGCGGACATTGCGAGTCTAAAAGATCAGATAACGCAAGCCAAGGTGGACTTAGCAGTTGAGGAAACCAGGATGGCGGAGGAACGGGCCGCTTTAGATGCCCAGGCACAAAGGATTCAAGCTGAGAATTATCGGCTTTTGATGGATCAGAACGCTTTAAATCAAGTATCCAGGAGGAAACATCAATCTCGCTTGCCGGTGGATTACAACGCGATGAATCTCTTTGGAACGCCAGGTGCAGGAACCAGTAACCTGCCAGCAGTAAACCAGAATACCGATCCAAGGACCGGGGCGCCGGATCACCTCAGGTGATGGGTCCACCTCAGCGCACGGACAACTCGCCACGATATACCACACCGCCGCCGGGTCACTTCTCTACCCCGTTGGACAATATGATAGCGGCAGCATCCCGGTTGGCCGCTATTCCGATTGAAGGTGAATCACCGGCAGCGGTTGAGACACGGCGGGCCAGGGATCTTCTTCAAACAGCTTTGACACAGCAGCAAGCCTACTCATATAGCCGACACGGGGTTCACTCAACTCCACGACCGAGCAAAAGCTATAGCAGGCATATAGATAAACCAGAGGTGTCTAGCAGTGCGCGGCGTCGCATTATCCCTCAAGGGCCTAATCCGGTGCATGGTGATATGAACGCTCAGGACGTGGTGGATAATGGCAGATCATGAAGGGAGGCCGCTTTAGCAGCACAACATATGGGTCGATACCAACCCGCCCTGGTTCAGCCAGCAGCATCAGTGGACCGAGGCGTCGGAGTTGCTTTCAGCTCGTGGGGAGTGTCGTGCCTTATTCCGGCTCTCCGTAATGTACGACTGCCTAAGGACTTCAAGGGCCTACGTAAGGTGCCGAATTACACCGCTGATCAGCCACCTGAGGCGTGGGTGGAAAGTTATGAGATGGCAATGGAGATGCTGGACGTTGATGAAGCGGCTTGTGCAAAGTACTTCACGATGATGTTGGAGGGAACAACCCGTACTTGGTTGAAAAACTTACCACCTAACTCCATTGAGTCATGGGACCAGTTGAAGGCCCGGTTGATAGCTAATTTCAAGGACACATGTAAGCAGCCTATGTCCATTGTGGATCTTGACGCCTGTGTGCAAGGGGAGAATGAATCAACAACTCATTGGGTGCGCTGGGTTTCAGAAGTCTTGCATTCATCGGATCGTATTAATGCTGGCTCGGCAATCATCACCTTGGAGCGTAATTGCCGGTTTAAGTCACTGAAGACAAAGTTGGGACGGCTCAAGCGCCACTGCAATGACATGGGCACTCTTATGGCCGCCTTAGTCAAGTATGCTGATTCTGATAATACCAAGGATCCCGATTCTGATGAGGAGAAACCGGAGAAGGGAAAGAAGAACGGCGGTGCAAAGGGACAACAACACAACCAAGGTGGCCATCAGAATAATGGTAAGAGTAAAGCGGATTCAGATTTTGTAGCTAATGCTAATGTGCAGCGTCGTCAGGGTAAACTGCCCCAGCGCGGCGGCAGAATGAATCTGGAGCATTTGTTGAATCAGCCCTGCCCAAAGCATGGGACCAAGGAGGTTCCCGCAACGCATCTCTGGAAATATTGTCACATTATGAAGGAGTTCAAAAACTCTGATCTTTTTCGGTATGATCAGGGTCCATCGGGCGGTTCAGGCCCAGGTTTTCATGGTGGCGGCGGTTCAAACTCTGGATTTCAGAATAATCAGGGCAATCAGAACAACCAAGGTGGTAATAACCAACAGAGTAATCAAGGAAATCAGCAGCAGTCGGGTTACCAGAGTCACCCGAAGCAGTTGAATGGTGGGCAGTATCATGTGTTCACCACTAGTTTGTGCAAGCGTGATCTTAAGCTTCACAAGAGGGCTGTTAATGCTGTTGAACCGGCGGTACCACGTTACCTGCGGTGGTCCAAGCAACCTATTGTATGGAGCAGAGAGGATCATCTTCCAAGGGTTGACAATCTGGGTCACCTGGCATTGGTGGTGGCACCTCAGGTGGGAGGTTATAAGTTCACCAAGGTACTCGTGGATGGAGGGAGCAGTATCAACATTCTGTATTATGAGACCTTCAGTCGCATGGGGTTGACGGACAAGAGTCTTAAACTGTCCAATACTGTATTCCATGGTGTGGTACCAGGTAAATCGGCATATCCTGTTGGTAAGATCGCTTTGGAAGTTGTGTTTGGTGATGAACATGATTCCCGGTCTGAGACATTGACCTTTGAAGTGGTGAGGATCCGTAGCCCGTACCGCGCACTGTTTGGGCGACCGGCTTATGCAAAGTTCATGGCGAGGCCCTGTTATATTTACTTGCAGCTCAAGATGCCGGGTCATAAAGGGACCATTACGGTTCACGGAAGTCGTAAAAACGCTTTGGATTGCGAGGAAGGTGATGCGGCCTATGCTGAGTCGGTTTGTGCTACAGAGGAGCTGAAGTTTTATAAGGAAAATGTTGATCCGGCAGACATGACCCCTCTAAAGAAGCCTACCACTGAGCATGACCCAACCCTACATTTCAAACCAGCTGATGAGACTAAACTTGTTGACTTTGTTCCTGGCGATTCATCCAAGCAGTTTAGCATCAGCACAAATCTGGATTTAAAATAGGAAAGCGCGCTCATCGAGTTCATCCGTGAGATCTGGGACATTTTTGCATGGAAGCCTTCTGACATGCCAGGTGTACCGAGGGAACTCGCTGAGCACACTCTCAATATTGATCCCAAGTTTAAACCGGTCAAGAAATTTCTTTGTCGTTTCAACGAGAAAAGATGCAAGGCAATTGGTGAAGAGGTAGCCCGGCTGTTGGCTGCTGGGTTTATCATTGAAGTGTTTCACCCTGAGTGGTTGGCTAATCCGGTGCTTGTTCTTAAGAAAAACGACACTTGGCGCATGTGTGTGGATTACACAGATTTGAACAAAGCTTGTCCGGCCGATCCTTTTGCTCTCCCACGTATTGATCAGATCATTGATGCGACAGCAGGTTGTGAGCGTTTGAGTTTTTTGGATGCTTATTTAGGCTATCATCAGATCAAAATGGCAGTTAAGGACCAGAAGAAGACTTCCTTCATCACTCCCTTTGGATCCTTCTACTATGTTTCTATGCCCTTTGGACTCAAGAGTGCCCAGGCAACTTATCAGCGTTGTGTACAGAATTGTCTTCACACTCAGATTGGGCGCAATGTTCATGCCTATGTTGATGACATAGTGGTAAAATCCAGGAAGAAGGAGACACTGATAGATGATCTCAAGGAGACCTTTGACAATCTGCGGGTTTACAAGATGATGCTGAATCCGGACAAGTGTGTCTTCGGTGTTCCGGCAGGCAAGCTTCTAGGCTTTCTGATGTCCAACAGAGGCATTGAGGCTAATCCGGAGAAGATCAAAGCAATTACATCTTTCGCTAAACCGGCATGCATCAATGATGTTCAGCGTCTAGCAGGGCGGATTGCAGCCCTAAGCCAGTTTATCAGCCGTTTGGGAGAGAAGGCGATCCCTCTATATCAGATGTTGAAGAAAACAGACGCCTTTGTCTGGAGTGATGCGGCTAATGCAGCATTTGAAGACTTGAAGCGGCAGCTGGCCGAACCACCGGCCTTGCTGCTCCGGTTGACATGGAGCCCTTATTGTTGTACGTGGCTGCTAATGCCCGTGCTGTCAGTGTGGCAATTGTGGTGGAGCGCAAGGAGGCTGGTAAGGAGTACCCGGTTCAACGACCGGTTTACTATATCAGTGAGGTGCTTATCGAGTCAAAGCAGCGATATCCGCATTGGTAGAAGCTCGTATATGGGGTTTTTATGGCAAGTTGGAAGCTCAAACAATATTTCCAAGGCCATCCCATTATGGTTGCCAGTTCAGCTCCGTTGGGTGATATAATGTAGAACAAGGAAGCAACTGGCCGGGTTGAAAAATGGGCAATTGAACTTGGTCCACATGGTCTGAAGTATGTGCCCCGAACAGCCATAAAGTCTTAGGCACTTTTGGACTTCATCAATGACTGGACCGAGTTACAAGCGCCCGAGGACAAACCAGACAATACATACTGGACTATTCACTTCGATGGATCCAGGCAATTGGAGGGCTCGGGGGCTGGAGTTGTTCTTACTTCCCCTCGAGGTGATAAGATTTGTTATGTCCTCCGTTTAATGTTCCCCTGTACTAACAATACAGCTGAGTACGAGGCTCTGCTCCATGGGCTCCGTGTGGCCAAGGAGATTAACTTAAGCCGGGTGCGATGCTGTGGACACTCTGATCTGGTGGCTCAGCAAGTTTCTGGCACTTGGGATTCTAAGGATCCACTCATGGCGGCTTATAGACGTGAGGTGGATATTGTGATGGGTTACTTCAAAGGATATCAGGTTGAGCATATCGATCGGCGCAAAAACGAAGCAGCAGATGCTTTAAGCCGGCTTGGATCTCAGCGTAAACCGGTACCTCCCAATACCTTTTTAGATATCTTGCATAACCCGTCTGTTAAGTTGCCTACAGAGGAGGATTTGGTTGTTCCTGATCCGAAGGCTCAATTGGTGTCCGTTTTACACGTTGTGCCGGATTGGACGGTTCCATATCTGGCGTATATGAACCGGGGCGAGTTACCAGATGATGAAGTCCTAGCTCGGCAGATAGTTCGGCGGTCCAAATCCATGGTTATTCACAATGGCGAGTTACGCCGCTGCAGCGTTTCAGGTGTATTTCAGCGTTGTGTTTCTCCGAAAGAAGGTCAGGAGATCCTATGGGAAATTCATGAAGGGGATTGTGGTCATCACGCCGGTTCAAAGTCCTTGGTTGCAAAAGCTTTTCGTCATGGATTCTACTGGTTGACAGCTCATGCTGATGCAGAGGATCTGGTAAAGCGATGTGATGCTTGTCAAAAGTTTTCACGCAGAGCTCATGTTCCGGCTCAAGAATTAAGGATGATTCCCATCACTTGGCCGTTTGCCACTTGGGGGCTTGACATGGTGGGACCCTTTAAACGCTCCAAGGATAAGAAGACCCACCTGCTGGTGGCGGTTGACAAGTTTACCAAGTGGGTTGAAGCGCAGCCTGTCAGCAAGTGTGATGCGGCTACGGCGGTTCAATTTCTCAAAAAGATTATCTTCCGCTTTGGTTTTCCACACAACATCATCACGGATAATGGCACAAACCTCTCTAAAGGTCATATGTAAGATTTTTGTCAGAGAGAACACATCCGGCTTGACTTAGCATCCGTGGCGCACCCCCAGACCAATGGTCAAGCGGAGAGAGCTAACCAAGAAATCTTGAAAGGTATTAAACCCCGGCTTATGGTCCCTTTAAAGCGGACGCCGGGTTGTTGGGTGGAGGAATTGCCTTCTGTGTTATGGAGCATCAACACCACTCCCAACAGATCGACGGGTTACACGCCTTTCTTCATGGTGTACGGGGCAGAGGCGGTCCTCCCAAGTGATATTCGTCACGATTCGCCCCGGGTTGCTAATTATGTTGAAGCAGACAATGAGCAAGCACGCCAGGAGGCGTTGGACCTGTTAGATGAAAAACGGGATATGGCTTTAGCCCGTTCGGTGGTTTATCAGCAAGACCTGCAGCGTTATCACAGCCGCCAGGTCAGGACACGGACCTTTCAAGAAGGCGATTTGGTGCTCCGGCTCATCCAGGATCAAACCGACATGCACAAGTTATCCCCACCTTAGGAATGGTCCTTTGTGGTCAGCAAAAATTTGCACAACGGATCATACTACCTCATTGACGGTTGAGACAACTCACGCACTTCTGAGGAGACTCGGTGGCCATGGAACATAGCTCTCCTACGGCCTTACTACACTTGAGCCATAGGCTTTTCTTATGTACATATTTTGACAATGTATATATTATGATCAATAAAATAAACCAGCATCCTTGCTATAAGCAGGGCCTCTGCTGTTTTTTCTCAAATATCATTTGAGTTACTTGGGGGCTTCAGCTGACAAAGCGGAGTACTACCTATTAGAATGGCTATCATGCCACAATACAGCTTGGGAGCTTCACACCCAAGGGGCCAAAGAGAGTCTGGATGCTTTGCACAGCTCAAACATAGGCACCCAATTAGCACAGCTCATCACGTTACTTGGGGGCTCTTTGTGTAAAGTAACAAAGAGTTTGAAAGGACCCTTGTAGCTGGGTATCGACCCACGGCTTGGAAGCCTGGTATATTTACCTAAAACCCCGGGTTAACCTGCCTTCATCAAGTAAGCCACTCCTATCCAGGTAATCCTGGCATGACCCTCCGAACGTTTGACAGTTACTCTCATTGAGACCCTGAACTTGTCAAAGTTAAAACGGTGATTGGTTAGTTGGAAGCCCATCTTAAAAGGCTTTGTCAAATGGTTTAACTCAGCGGCCTGGCAGCCCATGAAAAGCCTCGAATTTGGGCCTGGCAGCCCTTGAAAAGCCTCGACTACACGGTTTGATTTGCGTTTGTCATTATTTTTATTTTGATGACTTCTATGTTAAACCGGTATCTTTGATCTGGTATGGCTTTTCAGTCCATCATATTAACCCGGTGTTTGTTAACCCAGCTTGGATCTCAACTAAAAGTTGACGAACCTTATTATTAAACTGGAGTTTATTAACCCGGCCTGGCTTTGACTACTTGTCGCCAGTTTTGATCATCTGGTGTTCATCATAACCCGGCATGACTTCTTATACACCATTAGTACAAGGTGAAGTTGTACAAAATTCAGGATTTGGGTCTTCACCCTTACTACAGTCAACGTTGGTAAACCAACTAAAGTGATATCACATCACAGGATTTAGAGTCGTGTTATCACAACATAAACAAAGATTGCATGTGTTATGGCAGTTCAACACAACTGATGCATCAGCACAATAAACAAAGAGTTTTTACTAGCCTATTACAAGGCACTGAGGCCCAAAAAGATGATTGTTCTTGCACAATAAAAGTTTGTCAGAGAAACATAAAAGCCGGATTAAGACTCGTTGCCCAGACGACGAGAAGTGGAAGGATCTTCAGGCGCCGGTTCAACCTCCTCCTCTCCACCCAGAGGCTGGAAGTCATGGGTGGTCCAGTCAATCCGGGTCAAAGCCTGAAAGACAGCTTCTTCACCTATCAGATTCGACGGGTCAATATCAGGGGCGTACGTGTGCTGACGAATTGGCGGGATAAGATTTTGTGTCTCTGTCACAGTCGTGTCAACTCGATGGTTCTCTTCATCATAAAAAGACCGGTGCACAGTCAGATTAGCTTCTGCAGCCAGTTGAATGGACAGTGGACGCATCTCCTTTGTCAGAGCTTTAAGTGTGTCATTATCAAATGCTGATCCGTCTGCCTATTCATCTGGGAATCCCTTGGCAATGTCAACCGGATCCAAGTCAGATATCCATGCTTTGGCCCGGGTCAGTGCCAGTAAAGCGCCAGCCCTAGCAGCAGATCGCTTCACCTCTTCTATCTGAACCGGTGTCATGGATAATCCTACTAACGTGTCTTTGATCAGTGTTGGTGTCGGTTTGTTATAAGAGACTGCAGAGATAACCCGTTGTGAACCGGTGTACAGTTGTTCAATCAGTGTATAAGCCGCCTTCAATTTCATCCGCATATCTGTTCCAAGATGAGCAATGCGATGGCCTGCGACGGTTTAAGAAATTTAAGTTAAACATGCGGAGTTGATAGTATTACAGAGCATGTGTTCCAAGGTACTTACCAAACACGGCAGCCATCATGGAGTTCACTTGATGCTTCAAACCCGTCAGCTCTTCTTCCACCGGTTTAAGGGCTGCTTCAGCATCTTCCGCCCGCTTTAATAAAACAGCCCTTTCAGTTTCCCAGTTGGTGCGGTCTGTTTTGAAGCCCTCTTTAAGTTTTTCCATGGTTGCCTAGGCACCCTTGAGCTCTTCTTTGGCTTTAGAGGTTTCTTCTTGCTGTAGCTTCAGGATTTCTTGGAGATCGGCTGTTTGGGACTCCTTGGTCTTCATGTCATCCTGCAAAGTCAGATGATACAACAGTTACAGATTTCTTAAAGGCCCAAGCGCATAAGCAATTAAACACTTGGCACTTGGGGGCTAATGGGGATTTCTTTTTAAAGTGAATATTTTTCAAAGTCCCAAGGCTCAATCCAGGTATTAAGCTTGGCACTTGGGTTCTAATGTATGTTCAATGTCATAAAGGAAAGGCTGTTCAACAGGGACATGCAGTCCCGGTTTGTCTTCAAGAAGACAAACCGGCCCTTGGGAGTTACTACAGTTGAAGTGTTCTTTACATCAAAGACCCGGTTTATCTTCAGGAGATAAACCGGCCCTTGGGGGCTACAATGGAAGAACTACAGGATTTAACAAGTTTCAAAGTATTCATACCTCATAACTCACCTTCATCAGGTTTACCAAGCTGGCTTCCAAGTCACGGCTGGTGTATAGGCGGTTTAAAAAACGAGAATGAAGCTCTTCAGCGCTAAGATTGACATAGTGGGATAAATCCGTCTTCTCCTTCCCCTTGCCCATAGCGGCAAATTCCTCCTTAGCAGTATGCTTGGCCAAGATAACCGGATTGCCTGGGCTGGTGTGACCCGTGCCAGTAATTATAACATCATCATCATTGTTTCTTGGTGGGCTTGGCGGATTACTAGCACCCCTGGCTGGACTTGGCGGGTTAGCAGCCGGGCTTGGCGGATCAGCGGCCGGACTTGGTGGAGGTGTAGTACGAGGACTCGACGGTTCAGTATGGATTGCCGGGTCAGCCTCTGGCGGATTAGCTTCAGTTCTTGCACCTTGCGGGATGGAATCATCCATAACATCGGTGTTTCTACCGGTGTCCTTAGCAGCCCTCTCCGGTTCCACTTCTCCAATGGGGTTACTGGTTTTAGCCTTCTTGCTCAGGCGAGCTTTGGCACTGTGACATCGTAACAAAGATTAGCACGGTAAACCGATCTGTGAAGGAAGAAACATGAAGAGATATATACTTACCCAGGGACGGTTTTCAGGGGAGGTAGCTGTGTGGTTGATGAACCGCCAGACGAATTGGAAGACGCCTGGTAGTTGGGATCAGATGGATTAAGTGTGTCTCTGAAGAAACCTTTCAAAGGATAAAGTTTTTCAGGAGAACAAGTAACCTCTGGGCGCTGTTTCCGGTTTGGCGTATCTGGTAAACCAGAAGAGGTGATCTGCTGGCCACTGTGCCGGGTTGTGCGACGTTCTTCAGTTTGTTGTGTCTTCAAAGAAAATTCTGGATCCAGATAAGCAAGAGGGTGAGAGTATTTCATTTTCTGAACTGTACGGCGAAATCTTTGAACCGGCAAAAGATCAAAATAAGAAAGAGAGATTACCTCAACATGGTCGGCACGACTGGCTGCCGCATCATCCTGGGAATAGTTATTGTCAATAAGGTGTATGAAAAAGGGACCAAGTGAATCAAGTTCTACCTCTACATCTGATTCGTCAACATCCTCCGGCGGATCAAAAGATTCGGTGATTTTCTTGTTGCCCGCCTTCTTGGTAACTTTGGTTTTTGCACGAGCCCTCGCCGGTTTAGTCCGTTTCCAGAAAGAGTTGTTGGCCTGAAAAAATTAAAGGAAAAGAGTATTAGCACATTATTAAAGCACATGCAAAACAATGAGCATTAAGTTAAAATTACCGCTGGCGGTTTGTTGGTGGCGCAAAAAGGTGGCAACCCAGTTTGGCTGCATGCAGAGATTGTTTCATCAAGCATCTTCTTCACACATTCAGTAACTTCAAGGTCTGTCATCACCATTTCATGATACCGTTGAGGATCTTTGACGTTGCCAGTATATTCATGCATCAATCCAGGATGGCGGCTTAAAGGCAGAATGCCCCAGGAAACCCAGTAGTGGACGAGATCAATGCTAGTCAAACCGTTGGTCATGAGGGCCTGGAGCTTGGCGATTTGAGGAGCAAAAGTTTTCCTCTCTGCGGCGGATAAGCGTGAAGGTAATGGGTGGCCGTTGCTAAGCCAGTGAGGGCGGTAAGCCGGCAAAGGATTTTCTTCGTCAGGGGCAGTGTTCCGGCAATAAAACCAAGTGTGGTTCCAATCTTTAGGATGGCTATGATGTTTTGCATGAGGGAAATCGACTTCTTTACTTTTCTGAATTGAAACACCGCCAAGTTCTGTGTTGGGACCGTCAGAGAACTCCGTACGGTGGTTCAAGTGGAAGAAATCCCGGAACAACTCCACAGATGGTTCTTCCTGAAGGTAGACTTCGTAGAATACTTGAAAGTTGCATATATTGGACATGGAGTTCGGTCCAATATCTTGTGGATAGAGTTGGAAGCTTGCGAGGACATCTCGGAAATTTTTTGATCTGGGTGGAGTGAATCCCCGGTCTAAGTGTTGCATAAATACAATCACTTCTCCATCTTGAGGTTCAGGAGGGCATTCAGAATCCAGAACACGCCAATGAAGGACCCTTTTTGAGGCTAAAGCACCAGTGGTGACATATCCATTGATTTGTGTCTCAGTGATCTTGGATGGAACCCAATTGCAGGCAGAGAATTGTTTGGCCTTTCCGGAAGAAAAACTGTGAAAGGAAAAGTAAAGGCCGGTTTACAATTAACGGTTTACGCATATTATTCAGTGTTAAACCGGCAAATTGCCATTCAATTTTAGTTGCCGGTTTAAGTGAGGACTAATGGTGTATGGCGGTTTGACTATCAAAAGTTAAACCGCCCTTAGGCAGAAGGGACAAAGCTGAAAAGTCTGCTAAGTGTTGCAAAAACAAGTTTCACAATATGACAGTGCAATTTCAGATCTACCATGGATAACTGAAGAAAATGGTTCTGAGCCCTACAATGGCGCTAAAGAGGAACGGAGACGAGCCATACGGAGTTTATTCAAGAATAGTAAGGTACTACGGTACGGTGAACTAACGAAATAAGATCTAGCTGCAGTTCCAAACTATCAGGCACATCTATATACCCCCAGTAAAAGGACTAAAGAGGAGGAACACAGACGGTCTGATGAACAGCGGCGGACATGGATAAACTCGAAAACCTTAATGAAGATCTAGGGTTAACGGGACATGACTTACCAAGGCCACTCGGTGGCGAAGGAGCGCGGCAGGGTCTCTGGAACAAACAGGTTGATGCAGCGGCCTTGGTCGACGCAGATCCGAAGGGCGACGGCGCGGAGGTCCTTCGGGTCGCGAGGAGGAAGATGAGAAGAAACAGGAGAAAGAGGAAAGGGCCCGTCGGGCTTATTTATAATAAGGCAGAGGATAAATGACAGGCACGAGAATCGAGGAGCCCAAAGCGGCAAGTGGCGGAGCTATTGCCTCGATTTTCGGGATGACATTAAATGAAGGGAATCTTTTTATTCGTTTTTTACAGAGATGATGTCATGATGATCCGTTACTGTGTCCAGAGGATGACATCACGACGGTTTAACAAGATTTATAAAGGGAAGACATCATGGCGGTTTATGAGAAATGAACGAAGATGTTTACAGGATTTTTCTAAGTGTTGAAGATTGACATGCACAGGTTCAAATCAATCTGGGGCCTAATGTTGGGGATATAACTACTGAGTGTAAACCGCCCAGGAGGGGCCGGTTCACCCTCAACTATATTGAAGCCCACGAAGACTCAGAATATGGCATTTTACTATGAAACTTAGAGGCCCGGAGCCCAAAGGCGGATTAGGGCCCATAGTGGTAAACCGCCATAGTCCTGTAACTTGTGTTGTAAGATAAGGAAAGGAGAGACCGAGCCGAACACTTGTATGAGTCGTTCTCGGGACTCTGTAGACCGGCCGGGTGTCAACCCGTGTATACCCGGCGACGGTTCAGGGACAAGAAACACAACTCGATAGCCAGGCATAGCTTGTTTTGCTCCCTGGTTAGCGAGACCCCAATAATCCCATCACAACTAGACGTAGGCCTTTACCTTCATCGAAGGGGCCGAACTAGTATAAAATCCCTCGTGTCCTTTGTCCGGTTTAACCCCTTGAAGCTAACCCGTCGCGATGGCTCCACGACTAAGTCCTTACACGAGGACATCTGACGTGATATTTCCACGACAGATCATATACAAATATGTAGCTCCAAAAGCAAAGATCAGCCGCTTTAGAACTTGCATCGCAACTAAAACAAACTAGTATGATTCCCATACATAAGATCAACATGTTAATGCATCTCAATGATTCACAGATCATATACAAACATGTAGCTCCAAAAGCAAAGGTATAGAAAAAACATCTGTTCTTCGTACTAACATGGATGCTTCTCTTGGCCAACATTTAGTACAGACTGAAAGACAAATTTGTTTGTGAAATCTACAATTCCTCTTGCAAACGTAAGTGGTTCCACGAAGAGCTGGAACCATGAGAATGAACCACACATGATGGAGGAACATCCACTGCAATATGATTTGGTCTTCTCTCGATCACACCGCGAGACTATTTTCGGAATACAAACTTTAACTTAGATAAAATGATGCCCATTGTATAATCAGACCAAAGCAATGAAGCACCTAGTGTTGGCCAATAAATAGTACAATACTACTATTCTGCAGTCCATGAAGTGACTATCCAATCTTTTCGTGTCTATTTTCAAATGGCACTACTACTAGGGAAAAGCCTAGCAGCAGCGTTGGTTTTAGGCCTATCAGTAGTGCGGGCTGGAGCGCTACTGGTACAGCGCTACAGCTAAAGGTTAGCAGTAGCGTGCCTCAACCCACGCTACTACTATATCGACTTAGTAGTAGCGCTTTCCCCGAGGAGCGCTATTGGTAATTAGTAGTAGCGCTTCTCCCTACCCGCGCTACTACTATTATTTCGTATTTTATTTCGTGTTGTATTCATACACCTTTACATAAGTTTTAATACAACAGGAATTCAGAGATTGTTTTTACATCATAATGAGTTATTACATCACTGGGTGAAAGAACCGTGGACTAGTTTCAAGTGGATGTCCATCCACTTGAAACTAATCCGCGGTTCTTTCACCGAATGATATAATAAATATCATCATCATCATATCATTAACAACTTATCATCATAATACATCATTGTCATATAACACCTCCTCAAGATCATCGTTTTCATCAATGAGACATCACATAGCAAATTGGTCACTAGTCGTAATCACAAGTACTCCTCATCAAAAACTCTAACACATTGTACCACATAATAAACATATTGTACCTTATAGGACCTACTACATTCTCTTAGGACCTACTATATTACGGAGAATGGAGATTATCCTGTCTCCAATTCTTGCCTTTCGCTTAATGTTACTTCCAAGAACCTCCTTACGAATGTCCAAACATTTTTTCCATTCTTTGATTAGCATGTGTTCACTGGTTTTAGAAATCCTATATGCACAGGTGAGATCCGTAGGTTGACCTGGCTGTATGTTTAGAACTGCAAGGCGACCATTCTGATACATCAGATGAGGCACACAATCCATCGGGATTTTTTGTTGAAAACATAGTAATAAATTCATAGTTAGCAATGATGTACTAGTTTTAGAAGTATGCAAAAGATGTACGGATGTAGTAATAGTAAAAAATCTTAGCAGGGTATCTTCATAGAAGTTACCGTGGTTCAACACGTGCACTAGTGTCACGTATTCACCATAATTTGGAGGAGTTCGATAATAGGTATTGTAATTCTCAAGATAAGTACAAACTGCGATCAGATGACTTTTCTCCTTATAAGTTAATTCGGAGCCATCAGTGTAGTGGGTTTTGTCTACCATCTTCCGCACATTCTTTGAAGAATCAAAATAAGCTGTTAATGGAAATAAGCTGTCAACTATTTTGAAATAAACAATATAAATTAGTTAATAACTATGTTTGAGAAACTCACATTGCGGTAGAATCGGAAGCGTATCAACAAGGACCCAAATGTCCATATTGTCTTGCTCGATGTCAGGATCACCAAGATCCATGGTGACAATCATACCCTCATAAAAACCATACATTTTACAAAGTGCTTCCCAATTTTGGCAACCAAAATGGGTTACGCTCTGAGAATTGTACAGATTTACTTCAAAATCCATATCATGATGGATCGTTAGTGTGTATTTTCTTTGTTTCAAAATTTTCATGGTCTTCAAAACCCATCCTCTCCAAGACATAGCATCTTGTAGGGCATGGGATAAGCTAGTCAAATTGTAAAAGATGAAAATTAGACGTTGAAATAGTTGAAGTCATGCTTAATTATGAAAAAAACACTTGTCGTCGTTGCGTACCATTTCAACATCGAAGGGCCTCGAGCTTAATGCTGAAGCGCCGATCTTCGTCCAGCTGAAGGAACCTGTCGCACAGACCTCAATCCTCGTGGCACCAGCTGCACTCCCCCGGGAGACTTTCCTCGTCCGAGTACGACATTTCCTACGTTCATAATTCAAAGATTAAACTTGTACAATTAAATATATATACTAAAAAACCTAAATTAGATCATTAGTTTTCGAGAAAATCCAGGCCACTTGATATTTCCTACATATTCTAGCACAAGTCATGCCAGAATTCACGGAAAAATCCGGCATGACCTTTGCTAAAAAGGGACATATAGAGCGCCTGAAATTTGCTGGAACGGAAATTAATCAACACTCCGGCAAAACATAGGCCACTCGGAGGTGTAACCTGAACATGACCGGCCACTTGGGCAACCACATATCCTATTTGAGCAACACACGATATACATGGATATTTGGCTGGTCTCACCTCGAGGTCGGAGGGGGTCGGTGACGGGGACGACGGCAGGGATGATGGAGGGGCTCCTTTAATTCTGCAAAAGCAAAAACCCTATAAGTTATCACTAATACATCTCAAATAATTTCTTAAACTAAAAAAATAACAGCAAATATGACATGTTCAACTAGTTCTATTAATTCAACTAGTTCTTACTAAATATAAACTTACTATAAATAGAAAAAACTAGTTCTTTCTAAAAATAAAGTAGTTCAACTAGTTATATTAATTATCTTACTAAAAATACATTAGTTCTATTAATTCAACTAGTTCAACTAGTTTATTAATTTAGTTACTAAACTAGTTCAACTAAAACTAAACTAGTTCAACTAGTTTATTAATTTACTTACTAATTATTTTAAACACTTACTAAAAACAGCAAAAAAGAACTACATTATAAATAGTAAAAAACATCTACTATTAACCATACTGCCCTAGTTAACTAGTACCATCACTACGATTAACATCTACTACTATTAAAAATCATTATCTATGAACCCTAAGTTAACATCTACTACTACTAAAAAACATCTAGTACTAACTAAGCAGAGAGAAATGGGGTGGGGGAGGGGTGGGGGGCTTACAGAGAGGGGAGAGACGGTGGCGGGGAGGTGCTCAGCGACGGAGAGGTAGGGGCAGCGAGGGCGGGCTCGAGATCGGGAGGCGGCGGTGCTGGGCGGGCTCGGGCGGCGCGGTGAGGTCGAGGGCGGCGGCGGTGAGATCGAGGGCGGCGACGGTGAGGTCGAGAGCGGCGGCGGGCGACGGCGACAGAGGAGTAGGGGAATAGGGGGGAATGGAGGACTTAGCAAAATTTTGATCTCGCGGGTGGTTAAGTCAAACTAGCAGAAGCGCACTTTAGTAAACGCGCTATAGCTAACGTAGCAATAGCGCGTTTTACGTAAAAACGCTACTGATAAGTCTAAGAACGCATCAAAAATTCTGCTACTAAGTACTTTAGCAGCAGCGAGTTTTGAAGAAAAATGCTGCTACTAAGTACTTTAGCAGTAGTGCGTCCAGGGAAGGGTGCTACTACTATATCTAGCCTAGAGGCAACACCGTGGCAATTATAGTAGTAGCGCTTGTTTCACCTAGAGCGCTACTGCTACCGCGTTATTAGTAGCAAGATTTCGTCAAGCTCGCTACTGCTAATTAGCAGTAGTGTTTGTTTTTAAACCGCGATGCTGCTAAGATTCTGTGTATAAGGTTTTCCCTAGTATTGCATGCAGTGACTATACTATTCTCTTGTGCAGTTCAACCAAAATTGCGGACACTTTGTTTGTTTGCCAAATAGCAACGGGAAGACATCTCTATCTGCACAAATATGAAGCAGCTAGTAAACATATAGCACACCTTGTATTTTCGGTTTAAACATGTCTCTTCCGCTTAGCATCTGTCATGTTCTGCACTGGACAATCTGATACAGTTATGTTTTGCCCTGGACAATTTCATACTGAATTGATTTGCTGGTTCAGAGCAGAAATATAGCGCCTATTCTTCATCAGACCAAGGATATCCATGTTCGCAGTGATGGAAGAGGTGAAATTGATACAACCGAAATTGAGCATCCAATCATTGAATCCTGTCCTGCACCTCCAATGTAGGTCCACCCTGCCAATAAATTCACATGCAAACCACTAGTATTACTATCTAATGACAGTACAAAAGAGTAGCAAGATAGTAGCAAACCATGTACCTTCGTAATGAACAGCTCATAGTGCCACCAATTGGATATAAAGGTTTGGAAGAAAACATGCTCCTAATGTTGAACCAGTTGGACTTTTTGTGCAGTTCCACTAAAATCGAGCATCCCTGTTTGCATAGATATTGAAAGTGTGAATACTGTAAAAACGACACTAGTTGAAGCATAGACTCACAAATATAAGCATTCCAATTTCGTAATGGAAAAGGTAGCAAGACTGTTTGTAACCACCTATTTGAAGGAATGAATAAGGCAACAGCGGATGATGTCAGAAAGGCATATATAGTTCTTTTTGAAAGAATGATCGACTCCTGACCTTTCCTCTTCTTTTAAGCATATTTTGTGCAGTTCAACTAAAATAAAATGCCATGACCACCTTGACAATTCAGTGACACTGTACAAAAGGAAATGACTTAACATTACATCATGATGCCAGGTATGTAGTCGACAGGCATTAGAGACAAACATACAGACCTCCTCCGATAACATAATGAACATTAATTTTAACAAATGTGTGACTGCACCCTCTATTCCTTAATATAAGACGTTTTCGTGGTTCAATTTAAAGTACCCAAACGTCTAGTATTTAGAAAAACAGGTAGTAGTTTTCTTGAGCACATATCTGGGAAAGCTTGCCACACTTTATTTATGTCCATGACGCTAATGCAACACCATTTGAATACTACAAATATACACTAATCCAGTGGCTAGTGCAACAGTAGACTAGTTAGTTTATTACAGGGTATAGTACAATGGTTTTACTAAACAGATTTCAATAAACTCTAGCACTGGAAGATTTTTCTAAGAATTAAGAATAAAAAATGTTAAAAAATTGCTATCCCAATCTTGATAATCGATCAAACATAACAACTTGATCGAACGAATCAAGAGAACAGTCAGCATTGGAATACTAGCTGTGCATGAGCATTAAACCAAATACAAAAGTCTGAAGGTAACTAGCATTATTAACTAATGAAAGTATAAAAAATTGCAAACCATGTACCTCCAAGGTAAATATCATTTCGAACTCGTGGGGACCTAAAAAATTGCTATCCCAATCTTGATAATCGATCAAACATAAAAACTTGATCGAACGAATTAAGAGAACGGCCGGAGGAGGAGGTGCCCACTCTTGACCTTTCCTCTTGTCTTCATAATCTTTTGTGTAGTTTAACCAAAATAAAATGACATCAGCACCTTGGCATTTTTGTGACACTGTACAAAAAAAATTAACTTATCTCATGAAAGTGAGGTATGTAATCTATAAGCATTAACAGTGCAAAAATCTAAAGGTAGTAACAAGTTTCATCATTGGTATACTGGCTGTGCAACAGCATTAGAATGCCTTAGCTAAAAAATCTTTAATACATCCACAATCAACAGCTAACCCTGAAATAATCCAGTGGCATTAAATGGCATTGCTTAAATTTATCGGTGGAATTAGACTGAGAGCGGCATTAGTTAAATGTGGCATCACTTTAGTAGTAGCATTGCTTGACTTGACTGCTGGCGTTATACTAACAACAAAAAAGTGGCAATAAGAGCATGGGACGCCCATTCAGACAGTGGGCGCACCAGTACGATGTACCTCCACGGACGCAAAGTGGTGAGGGAGGTATGGTTGCCCAGAGCAACAAATATCCAGGCAACATATGTGGATTACGTCCCATTTTTGTTCTCTTTAGCCACCTTTTTCCTATATGAGGACAACAAACCGATGGACCTAGTCATTCTCTATTGCGTTGTCATGCCTTTCTACCCTTCTTCAACCAAGAGACACGAGACGCGTTCCTTAGCTATTGATTTTCCCCTTTTCAACCTAGATGCAGGTTTGATGCCTACTCTCTTGGACAGTACAGTCTCCCTTCCTTTCCTTATTCAACCCAGATATGGATTAGTTTACATGAAGTAGGGTTTCCTTTAATAGTGCAAATTATGGTTTTCGTCTGCATGGCCAGCAGAGCAGAGGATAGCAAATTGGGAAGATGGTGGAGTGGAAAAAGATCCACATGCAACTACGTGGAAGATGGGGCAATAGAACAAGGGTATGGTTCGAAAAGAGGTAGCATACCTGAGGGTCGGCGGGAAGTGGCTTCGCTCGTGGTCGTCGTCCTCCGCACACACTACGGCAGCGAGCTTGGGGAGGGAGGCCATCCCCCGCGGCCGCTAGGTCTGAGAGGACGGCCTTGTCGTTGGTGCGTGACCTCGCTCGCCGACGATGAGTGCGTCAACGCTGCACGTCCTTTTCTTCCCCGGCGGATCTGTGACCACCGGTGAGATGGGAGAGAGAGGCCGTCTTTTTTAGATCTGTAAAGAGGGTGATAGTGTGAGAAGCAAATGGGCAACCCTTAGCAAGAAAGCGCTGAAGCTCCAACCTATATATCTTTTTTATACTACTAATACTGGAGGTGGAGTAGTGGTAGAGCAGTATATATTTTTTCTGCGTACAGTACCAGTTAGTCGTTCTTCAAAACTGAACGGCGCGCCATTAAAAAAAAGAAAGGTCGATAACTAATGCGGCACCTCGGGCCAACGCGGCCAGATCACATTTTGCACGACAAATTACACACCATGTTTCGTTGACATGTGGTCCCATTCCAACATATCAGTGAGACGACGGCGAGTCATTTTCTACTAGTATTTCTGAACGGACGTGTAGGCCGGGGCGCCTCTTCGTGAACCGTGGCAAACTGGCAACCGTCCACCGACTATTCGCCTTTCCCTCTCGTTTTGGAACCGCTGTTGCACGGTCTTCTTTTCCCTCCTCCATTTTCCTTCACCCTTCGTTCTGCCATTGTTCGATCGTCTTTGTCACGCCCAATATGCGATACTATCCTAAAGAGACTCGAAGGTCCCACCAAGGATAGAACCGCATATTGAAACGCTTTTGCAAGGTGGATATCATTACATCAACATTACATAATAGATGGGGATACATACAAGAGGCATACGATGCCACACGAATACAACATCACAATACATGAGAGCAACATCCAACTACGGATGAAACACAAATAGAAGCTCAAACAACATCCACCCTGCTAGCCCAGGCTGCCGACCTGGAACCTATCCCCTGATCGAAGAAGAAGCAGAAGAAGAACTCAATGCAAGCAAGCATCACTCTCGCGTCATGATCATCGCACAAACCTGTACCTGCAACTGTTGTTGTAGTAATCTGTGAGCCACGAGGACTCAGCAATCCCATTACCATGGGTATCAAGACTAGCAAAGCTTAAAAGGAAAGGAAGGGGTAAAGTGGTGAGGCTGCGGCAGCGACTAAGCATATATGGTGGCTAACATACGCAAATAAGAGCGAGAAGAGAGCAAGCGGAACGGTCGTGAACTAGCAATGATCAAGAAGTGATCCTGAACTCCTACTTACGTCAAACATAACCCAAAGACCGTGTTCACTTCCTGGACTCCACCGAGAAGAGACCATCACGGCTACACGCGCGGTTGATGCGTTTTAATTCGGATCTGGTGTCAAGTTATCTACAACCGGACATTAACAAATTCCCATCTGCCTATAACCGCAGGCACGGCTTCCGAAAGATTATACCCTGCAGGGGTGTCCCAACTTAGCCCATGATAAGCTCTCGTGATCAACGAAGGATATACCTTCTCCCAGGAAGACCCGATCAGACTCGGAATCCTGGTTTACAAGACATTTCGACAATGGTAAAACAAGACCAGCAAAGCCTCCAGCTGTACCGACAAATCCCGATAGGAGCTGTACATATCTCATTCTCAAGGCACACCGGATGAGCCAGACGTCGTGTTGGCATAGACCCTGGTTGCCCAGGGGGCGCCGGACATCGCTCGGTTTGGACCAACACTTAGACAAGCATTGGCCCAGGGGGGCTAAAATAAAGATGACCCTCGGGTTGGCCGACCCAAGGGAAAGGTATAGGTGGTGGTGAGGCAAATGGTAAAACCAAGGTTGGGCCCTGCTGGACGAGTTTTATTCAAAGCGAACTGTCAAGGGGGTCCCATAAATCACCCGACCGCGTAAGGAACGCAAAATCCGGGAACATAACACCGGTATGACGGAAACTAGGGCGGCAAGAGTGGAACAAAACACCAGGCAAAAGGCCGAGTCTTCCACCCTTTACCAAGTATATAGATGCATTAATAATATAAGAGATATTGTGATATCCCAAGCAAAATCCTGTCCACCATGGAGCAATCTTCAACTTCACCTGCAACTAGCAACGCTATAAGAGGGGCTGAGCAAAAGCGGTAACATAGCCAAGCAACGGTTTGCTAGGAAGGGTGTCAAAGGTTAGAGGTTCATGGCAATTTGGGAGGCTTGATAAACAGGTGATAGGTAACGCAGCAAAGCGATAGAACGAAGCAACTAGCATAGCAATGATAGTAGTGACATCCAGGGTAGCGGTCATCTTGCCTGAAATCCCGCTAGGAAGAAGAACGAGTCCATGAAGAAGATGAAGCCACGAAGACGAACCAAGCGTAGACGAACGAATCCTCACGATCGCAACGAAACGGGAACTATCGAGTAGAAGCACACAACATAGTAAACACACCACACATGAACATGACATGATGCACAACAAGCATGATGCATGACAAGGCTACATGAAGCTACTCATGGCAAGAGATGATGCAAACAAGAGCAACACATCAAGGCAAGTTTAAATGAGGCCGGGAACAACATATAACAATTCCGGTAAGTCCTCATATGCATATTTCGAAATTGGTCCAGATCTGAATAAACCTTATGTTCAAGTTGTTAAACAGCAAGTTAAGATGCACAAGGATGATCTACATGAGATTCTAGTCAAGTTACATATAAAGTTCATTTAGTTCGGAGCTACAACCTAGAAGATATGAGCAAAACTAGTTAAACATTGCATTGATGCAAAATGCATACAAACCTCAAGCAAACACTCCAAAACAAGGATGCAACATGATAATATGAAGCTACATGCAAAATCAAGCAAGTTTCATATAGAGCACACTCAAAACGGAGCAACGGTTCAACACATACACCCTATACAAGTTATAGCAACAATCTGTCCACAACAGCAACTAGGCATATTGCGAGCACCAAAACAACATGCTACAGGACCTCAACAAGAAAAACAAAAGGCATGGGCATGATGTACAGGTAAAGCATAACAAAACATGAACACTGAGCTATCTCCAGAAACTACTAGAACATGCTCAAACACACATGGCAAGATTGCAAATAATAATAGTTCAGACTTTGCAGAAGATAACATCAGGTTGCAATGTTCAGCGCTATCAAACAACATGTTACATGAACTTATAATAGTAAAACAAGACATGGCATGAATCTACTAATTGCATAGATCAAAAGTCCTTTACTGACCATAAGCCAAAAAGGAACAGAAAATATGATGGCACCCATGTAAACATAGCAAGTTATATTACAGATTTAAACATGGCAGAAACAGAATTATGAAGGCATGTTGATGAGCTTGTGTAACTCACCACAGAGCAATACATGGCATGGCAAGGCAACCAATAGTAAGAAGACATGTTTGTGAAGCTAAGCATGGCAAGAGAAAGTTCATAGGGTGCATGTAACACTAGCAACAATCATGGCAACAACTGAACTTAATGTTAATAGGCTGACAGCAACATTATTAAGCAACTTTGGAGCAAGATATGAACAAGCTACAACAAGCTATAAATGCAACCAGGGGCATGGATGGATAGAGTATGACATGTAGAACAACACATATTTAGTGGATATCTCCAGATTATGCATAGAATGATTAGTAGAAGCAGGTTTACATAGCATCACGAAATAACAGATTCAGCCTAGCAAAACAGCAACAACAACTACACTACTTAACAAGCTCGATACACTCACCACAAGTCATTGCATGACAATATAAGCATAGCATCATCAAGAAGACATGTTTATGAAACAAACCAAGGCAAGAACAAGTTCATAGCATGCAAGGATCAACTACAACAACCTTGGCAAAATTGAATAACAAGTAAACAATCTGCCAGGAAACATTTTGAAGCAAAAGTAGAGCACGAAAATGACATGCTAGACTACTCCATATTTTCCACCAAGGGCATGAATGGATATACAATAACCATATGTTCAAAACACCCTTACTGAAGTATCTCAAAATATGCATGGATCTCTTTGTAGCATCAAGTTTACATGGCATCAAAATAACAGCAGAACAGGGACTAAAATCAGCAACATCACGAAGCCTAGTTAGCATGCTTGTGCTAGTCACCACATTGATCACAAAAATACATGGTAAGCACCTCTGTAAAGATGGCATAGCATAGATCAAAATACATGTAGACATCAACCTCATAGGATGCACACATCAAACATGGCAAAAATGACAAATGAGCATGTTATAACAGTTTCAGCAGATTAACATCATGAAGCAATCTTGCAACAATGATTCAGGCATCAAGATGAGCTCAAATGAATATGATGCAATGGAATGAAATGATGTACTCGTCAAGACGAACAATTTGACATATTACACGCACGAAACAGAGCTACAGATGCAGAGATATGATGCAATGAACATGGCATGATAATACTAAAATATTTCGGTACTTGGTGAAAATTGGACCTCGGGGAGAGTGGACGGAGGGGTTCCGGGACGGAGCGGGGCCGTTTGGATCAGATCCCGGTGGATCTCATCCACCTTGCAGGTTCCGGGCCGGATCTCACCGGATCCGGCCGGAGTTCTCGCCGGAGGTGGCCGGAGATGCGGGGAACGGTGGCCGGAGGCGAGGGAGAGGCCGGGGAGGCGCGGGATCCAGGACGAGGCGCGCCGGCGGCGGCGGAGGCACACGCGGCGGGGTCGGGCGGCGCCAGGGCGCGATCGGCGGCCGGCGAGGGGCGCGGTCGGCGGAGGAAGGCGGCGGCGGCGAGCTCTTCGGAGGAGGCGGCGGGGGTCGGCACCTTGGCGGCGGCGGAGCTTGAGCAGGGGAGGCAGCGGCGCATGGCGGCGGGGCGCCGGCAAGGCACGACGGCGGCGCGGCTCTGGCCGGGGGCGGCGCGGTGCCGGCCGGCGGAGGCGGCTCTGGCGACGGCGGTTGGAGGCGCAAGGCGGCGGAGCAGGCGCGGGGCGGCGGCGGACTCGCGCGGGATCGGGCCCGGTCGCGGCCCGGGGCGGGCCGACCGATGGGCCCCGCGGGCCCAGCGGCACGGAGGAGAGAGAGAGCCGGAGGGATGACGTGGCAGCTCCTGGTTCGCCGGTGGACGGCGGCTGGACATGTCCGGCGGCGAGCGGACATGTCCGGTGTGCGGAGAGGGGAAAAAGCTAGGGTTAGGGGGATTCATCCGCGAATTTCAGGGGAGAGGGCATATTTATAGATTCTGGAAGCTAGGAGACTCCAAATGAGGAGCGGTTTTCGCCCACACGATAGTGATCGAATGACCGAGAGCATGGAGGGGACTTTGCTGGGTTTTGGGCCACTTTGGAAGGGTGTTGGGCTGCAAAGAGAAGGAGGCTTTTACGGCTAACCGGTTAACCGTTGGAGTACCAAACGACCTCCAAATGGCACGAAACTTGACAGGCGGTCTACTGGTGCTATACCAAGGCCGCTTGTCAAGAATTGGGCCATTCCGAGAAAATTTAACACCCGCTCACAACGAGAGACGAAAGGGGAACGCCGGAGGGCATAGGAGCGCTGGATTGCAAAACGGACAACGGGGAAAATGCTTGGATGCAAGAAATGAACACGTATACAATGCAATGCACATGGTGACAAGACAAAATGCAACATGCAAGCAAATGACATGGCAATGACGGCGAATAACTGGCAGACATCTGGCGCATCAAAACCGGGGCGTTACAGTCTTCCCCATGGAGGGAACAGGCCGGAAATGACCCCGTTATTCTTGCCCCGATCTGACAGATGACGTGGTGGAGGAACTCATTGATCGGTGCGACGTCATCACCTCGGCTAGCATGGCAGGTTCGTTCAAGACCATTCTCGACTCAACTAATAACATCATTACAAGGAACCCAAGAGTCAAGGAGCGGTTTGATCTCCCCTATCTTCTTCGCCATGACCCTGATGACTGGCGCGGGGACGACGGAGGCCTCGCCTTGTCCAAGTTGATGCCGCTTGATAATGATACGTATGCTGTTAAGATGCCATCGCTTGAGGGTAAGGCTTGGGCAGGCGCAAATGGAGATTGGGTTATTTATATTGGGTCCAACCGCGAGTGGGAACTTGTGAATGTGTACACTCGTCACCGGGTTCCACTTCTAAAAATCTCAGCAGACTGCCTAGAGGTTGAGCACACCAGTATTGTACGCATGTTCAAATATGATCATGGTGACTGTCTTCTATGGAAGATAGAAATTTGTCAAGTTCCCAACCGCTCTTGGAATTACAAGAACTATGAAGTTGTTGCTATCTTCGACAAGCTTGTTGCTGTCCTTCGTGGTTCGACTGGATGGATATTGCTCAAAAATCAGTTTTTGTAAACGGATGAGTACTGTGATGCAATTCAATACGAGGGCCTTGTGTTTGCTTCCACCACTCATGGCACTGTTTTTGCATGGGATCCTCGTAGTTTCGGTACATTTGTCTTCCATCGTAATTATAATTGTTTCATCCACATGCATGCGGGTTAGCAAGTTTCCCTTTACTAATTAACCTTCTTCTTGTATTTCCAAGGTCCCGTGAACATTCCACCCCCTATATTTGAAAATTTTTATAACAAAGGGGGAGATGATGATGGTGATGATCACGAGCATGAGGACGAGCAGCGCCCACATACTCTGTGGCGCATGGCAACTAATTCCGATGGATCACCTCTTCTTGTGTGTATACAACCCACTAATGATGTTACTACTAAGGAAGCAGGTGTAGTCTCCCATGGTCGCACTCTCCGAACTTATTCCAACACCCGTTGCACGGTATTCGGGATGGATACTAGTGTGCTAGCGCCAACACCTTCTCCCTGGTACAGAATTGATAGTCTTGGAGAAAACTCGCTCTTCCTTGGACAAAACTATCCAATGATGGTGAAAGGCGATCCAACTGCTATTGACACGACATTACTATCATTTTTGAGAAGCAATTGTGTCTATACCTCAGACATTTGGGTGGTTCCCTAGCCTGGTACTGATATAGTAGGCCGCTTCAGCCTGGATGATCAGTCGTGCGTTGGTCTCGAGATCGACAATGGATGGCCGGTCCCAGAGAATCACTTGTGGTTCAAAGCAAGTGTTTCCAACGCTGAGGAATGGTTGAGTTGAAGTTCATTTCATTGCTTGTTATTTGTTGTGTGATAAAAACTTTAGTATTTATAATGTATCCTCATTGTCGATGTGGGTTGATGACCTGTTGTATGTAATAAAATGATATGCCTGTGATAAACTTACTAAATTTATGAATGGCTTTCGAGTCGCTTCTCTGAGTGAGTGGTGCGACGAGGAAAAAAATATTTTCCAAATACATAATTGTACACGCATTGCAACAGGTTATCGGATAAGGCCAATCAACAATAGTAGTACACTATTTGTACTAGCTTCACATGCTTCGCACGTCGGGCGGGTGTTTTTACTGTAGCCATATGTTAATGTGTTCGTTGTACGTAACCAGCACCTCGAATCCTCGATACTACTAGTAGGAGTACTATATCAGTAGTAGGAGTAGTAGGGTGGCATGGGCCGGAACAAGCATTCACGTCCAGAAGTACGGCACACGCAACCACCACGACATCCATCTGACACCATATTTCTTTGAGTCCGTGCTAGAGCAATCTCTTCAATCTCGTCATTTCTCTAACTTCAGTCATAGCGCGGCGGGCAAGGTGGGGGTTGCCGATAGTCGGTTTCCTCAACTGCGGTCCCACTTGTAAGGCCAACTCCAACGCACGACCCCAAACGGACCTCCATTTTGCACGAACTCCAACGGTAATTTTGACTAGAAAAGCAAGGCCAAAGAAAACAAGAACCACAAGAATACATTTCAGAAGATATCTAACTTCCATAACTGCTCCTGTAAGTTGGATTAGTGCCTTCTCGATGCATTCATTGTTGATCTGTGGAGGCTCGATCTTGCGTGCTTCTTTCTTCTTCGAGTGTAAATAAGTAGACGTTGCTTCCTCGCATCATGTCTCATGTCTAGCCTGTATTCTAGCAGGAGTATCAACAAGTGCACTAGTCTCATCTCTAGCCTCTATGCTAGCTAAAAGTGCTAGAACATCTACTAAATTGCACTCTATCAATATATCGATGTACTCTTCTTCCCAATACCAAAACTTGCATCCATTCTATTACACAATAAAAAATTTAAGTTAGCACAACTAGTCTAATCCGAGAGCACAACCAAAGATTAGGTCAGGTTCTTCCTCCTTTTGCCGACAGTGGGACATCCAGCATCCAGGTCGTGTCATGCAGGAAAATAGAGTGGTAGTTGAAGCCATGTGATATGCAGCTTGGGTTAAACTATAAATAGAATCTTACTACAATTGAATAACTCCAAAAGAGGCCACCGAAGATCTTTATTGGATTTTTTTCATCACCAGCACGTCGAGGTGAAAGATGTGCAAGTTCAGTGGGTCCTCTTGCGTTTTCACTTACATGTGGGACCGCATATATATGAGCAAACAGGCGATGGGCTCCATGCGTCTGCTGGCTCGCTAAGAAGAGAGATAGAGGAGGGCTGAGCACGGACTCTAGTAAATTTGTTCTACGTACCTCGATATAGGCTCGATATAGTGGGGTGGCATGGGCCATAACTAGCATTCACGTCTAGCAGTACAACACATGCCACCCAAACGAGTCCCATCCCACACCAATTTTCTTGGAGTCCGTGCTACAACCATCTCTTCTCCCTCCTGTTTTCTCAGCCATCGCGCGGTGGGCGGGGTGGGGGTTTGCTGATAGTCGGTTTGCTCAACTGCGGTCCCACTTGTAAGTCAAAATGCAACACCGCACGCATTCCCCCTTGAGCGGCGTGCCGGACCAACCGTGTGGGGGTGCGATGCGAACATGGCAGGATTTTCCATTTGAACTCGTAACTTGTAAAATTTGGTTCTGCTCCATGGCACGACCGATAGATAGAAAATAACGATTTTGCCTAGAGTAATGAGAAGTTAGGTTCTGGCGCCGTTCATGCATGGAGTACGTACGAAAATTATGAAGTTGATGTGAAAGGTAATATAATTACTAGTAGTACCATATAGTACTACATGGATTTGACAGAAAGATGAAAATACATACGGATCCATCAACGACATCCTCATGCCCTAGTGCGTCGGGTCACCAACCATCGTGCGAGGAGCAGCGGCGTTGGAGGCGAGCTCAACGTGCTTCTGAACAATGTCGTCCAAGGTTGCCCTGCGGTCCAAGAAGGCCAGCGTCCTATCGTCCTCCTCTTGCATGTAGTAGTCCTTATGGATGCGTAGACGTGGGTGAATATGTTGATGGTGTCTTGCTGCACGGCGAGCGCGACCTCGAGGTGGACATTCTCCAGTGCGATGGCGGGCAGTCGCAGGGCCACCAGTGCATCGAAGAGGTTGTCACCATAGTGGCCGTTGAGGGTGGCAGGCATCGCAGATCCTGGGCGCGTTGGTTGGAGGCGTACGTCAAAGTCGTCCGCGAGCTTCTTGACGATGGTGAACTTGTTGAGGAAACCGACGAGGACCTCGTCGAACAAGGAGACGAAGTTGTCGTCCAAGCGGCCCCTCGCCCTGGCGGCCTCAAGCAATACCTGGAGACGTTCCTCGGTGCCGGGCCGCAGGCCGATGTCGTGGACCATCTGGTACAGCCGGCTAATGCTCACGCTCATCGCCTCCATGGGTCTATCTTAGTTTCTAGTCAACTGATCTTGCGATTCGAGTGATCACTCTTGCCCTTGGTTAGCGTGCATAGGTGCGTAGGATTTCGTACTACTCCTCGGCCCTCTACTGCACCTGCCTTTGGCTGTATTATAGGTGGGCCAGCCACCCCTTGGGCCCACGTGTTATTCACTTAAAGGCAGTTGTAGTAAGTCAATGAAGATGCGTCCCCCTCCATGCCGGTGCAGTATAGTCATCTCACCTGACCTCTAGTTGGGGCCAAACGAGAGAAGTTTGATGTTTACTGGTTTATTGGTTCCCTTTGCATTTTGCGTCAAGTTTTGACCTTTGATTTAACTAATAAAATGTTAATGCATGTAAACAAAAATTTTGTGTATGTCACCTTACGAAAACCAAATAATACCAAAACACTTAGGCACGGTGCATTAGCTCCCTCCTCGTTTCTTATTTCGTGACATATCAACCAATGAGAGATGTGGGCCGTGCATGCTTTCAATGACTTGAGACTACCAAACATGACATGCAGTGTTTAGTTCATTGCATGTAATCCTATTAGTTAGCAAAAAGAAATTAAGTTCTCTCGCCGATAGGAATAAAAAAATACACCATGTATTTATTTACAGAGGGAGTAGTACTTTTTTTGTGACATGCATTACTAGATATTGCTAGTCAAATACTAAAATCCAGATGGACGTGGTAGTACTCCTAAATCCACACGGTGGTACTACTTGTACTAGTAGTAGTACTACCAATGTAGTAGGAGTACTAGCACTGTACTACCCGTTGGTCAAATTATTACGTGCTGCTCCTCACAGTGAAGTGACAAGACCCTGCGTCGGAGATGACACCTGAGTATAGGCGCCATGTTCGACATACCATATTCAGCCTCACCGTCTGCAGTCACTATCATCATGGCTGTAGAGCTAGCCTACTTACAACTAGCCATGTTCGACATAATTTCCCATGCATAGATGCCCGTGCATTGCACGGAACACCAAGATTGGGGGTGGACGACGCCGGCAGCGGCCATCGCACCAGATTTTTCTACGGCCTTCTAGATGTGGTGGGGAGGAGATAAGGCTAATTGTGAGAGACAAGGAGTTATTTGTAAATAGGGAACAAGTACGGGCATCTTTTTGCAAAAATGGAGAAGTTTGGTTTGTATGCGTCAGATCTAGATCCGACGGCTATTGGTGAAAGATGGGAGGTACAACATCATCACCAACTCAGGACCTGTTTGATTCGCAGGATTTTGAAAACACAGTAATAGGACACGGCAATATTAGAAGTTTCAAACTGATATTACAAATGTTAGGAGTAATGCTGCACCTACGAAGAGGGAATTACTAGGAAGTTTACGTAAGAACTTTCGTTACTTTAGGTGGATGCAGCATTATTGTACAAACTAAAATCCACCGCCCTGACAAGTCACTAATGGGGAAATAAGTTTCGAGTCTCTGGCCACTTGATGTTTCAAAAACAAATTCAGCTTCTGTGGAGACTTTTTCATTTAGGCTTAGACGCTTGCGGTGATCAGCATGCCATTCATTGTTGCGCCAGAGAATGCCAAACCTCATTACCTTGAGCACACTTTCCTCCAGAACAAAGAACCTGGCCAATTTAATCTCAGATGTGCTGCCTCGATAGTCGATCAAATCAATTTTTGTAAGATGGAGATCAAGGCATTAGATGAGATTGTTATAGTGCAACACATTTTTCACTTTCGGGTCTTTTTTATCTGCAAAAGAAGAGAACATATTAGAGCAGCTAGCTGTATAAGATTGCCGTGTCGTCAAGAGGTACCAATATCATTCGCTCATACGATAGGGTTGGCTGGCTAGTGATATTTTTCACTCTCTCTCTCTCTCTATCTATCTATCTATCTATCTATCTCTCTCTCACTCTTCCTGTTTCCTCTCATTTAACTAGGAGCACGTGAAGAGCTTGGGCATTTGTTGCCTTCCACTATGTGGCCGATGCCATATTTCGCAAAAGTATGCCACATAATACGCATTGATGTCAAATCAAAGGATTTTGGCACCGCTCTCATGATGTGAGAGAGTTGGCACCGCTGTGCACATAGACCACATGTATAAACAAATCAATCAAACTAACTACACCAGCCTCTCACTCTCCCAAACAAGTGTTTTTTATTGCCTCAATGCTCTCTCTCTCCCACACAGTGTTTTTCATTGCATGAGTTAATTTCGCACCGGAGGAAAGTAGTTGATCCAGATTGGGGCACCAGGTGAGCAATGGAGGGGCATCGATGCCAAATGCATCACAAGTGAATTTGGCGCGTGTTTTGGCCTACATAACCCACTTTTGTACTCCCTCCATCCCAAAATTCTTGTCTTAAATTTGTCTAAATACGGATGTATCTAATTACATTTTAGTGTTAGATACATCCGTATCTAAACAAATGTAAGACACGAATTTTAGGACGAAGGGAATACTACCTCGTATTTAGTATAAAACCTCGACCATAAATTTATCTAAGAAAATGCCAATGAATGTCACTAAACATTACACCATTTGAAATTATGTTCAAATACCAATCCAACGATATAGTTCTTAGTGACATGCACTAACATTTTGTCAGTTAAATCTATGGTCAAATGTTGGTACTACAAAATTGGAAGAGTAAACCAGGATGGAGGTAGTACTTGCTCTTAGGGTAACCATAGCGTTACTGGAGTAGTCTAAGTTACTTTCCACTATGACTAGCCTAGGCTACTGTAGTAGTACAGCATAAAAATGATGCAGGTGATCACGTGAGAAAAAATACTAAAAACATTTCTTTTGGTGCAGTGCGTAGATGCAGTTTTGAACACTACACTTGTCATCATAATTTGGGAAAATTACAAAAAAAAATGAGCTACATTGTGATTACCGTTTACTAATAGGAAAGAAGTTTCACCTTGATGAGTAGCTTCTCCATGCATGGAAAGCATGTAAGGAATCCAACAACTTGATCCAGATTGCGGCCGATAGATTTTAGTGCCAAGATCTTCACTGTGCGCATGGACTGGGTCAAGCTTGTGGGAATCATTTTCTGGAAGACGGTCATAAATACATCAAGAAGAAATTTAAAAATGTGAATTTCAAGAAGACGGAGAAGAAGATGAGTGATGTACCTGAACAATTTCGGATCCAATAAAGAGTTCGGGGAATTTGGCAGACGAGTACACCAACACTATCAATTTCGGCGCGTCAATGACCCTGATTTTGGTTGGACCTTCTAGATCCGATACCAGCAATCTCTCAATGAAAGGCGCATTCTCAATGACCATAACATGGAACAGCTGGAGTGATCTCTTCCAAATTGATGTCTTGTTGCGGGGCCAGCAAGACACATAAATCCATCGGAGATTCATCGAGGAGATGTGGAGGCTAATGAATCCGTGGATCTGCTCAAGACGAAGGTACTCGAGCGCAGTACAGCTGCGGAGTAGGTGCTCCATAGCCTTCTTCGAGATGACAACGTCGAAGAGGTCGAGCTGCTTGAGTTGAGGGAGAAGAAGGGCAGGCGCGGCATTAATCTGGGGAAGATAGCAGGAGCTAAAGCTGGCGCGGTGCAGCGTTGGCGTGAGGCGGAGCACGGACAGCGGCAGAGAGCGACATCATCCAACTTCAAAGCTGAGCTCCTCGAGCTGATCTAGGGCGGGGAATAAGAACCACTCGTCGAACTTGGGTTGGAACTTGCAGTTGGTACCGAACATGCGGATGTCAAGGCGTATGGCTGGCCCAGGGTGCGATGAAAGGATCTTGGAGACTACGGCCATGCGTTTGCAATCCCCATCACAGAGGCAGCTATCGACAGTGAGGTTGAGGGGGATGCGGCGCCAGAGGGGGCGCTGATGTCTACTACACAACCTTCTTCTTGTAGACGTTGTTGGGCCTGCAAGTGCACAGGTTTGTAGGACAGTAGCAAATTTCCCTCAAGTGGATGACCTAAGGTTTATCAATCCGTAGGAGGCATAGGATGAAGATGGTCTCTCTCAAACAACCCTGCAACAAAATAACAAAGAGTCTCTTGTGTCCCCAACACACCCAATACAATGGTAAATTGTATAGGTGCACTAGTTCGGCGAAGAGATGGTGATACAAGTGTAATATGGATGGTAGATAAAGGTATTTGTAATCTGAAATTATAAAAACAGCAAGGTAGCAAGCGATAAAAGTGAGCGTAAACGGTATAGCAATGATAGTAAACAAGGCCTAGGGTTCATACTTTCACTAGTGCAAGTTCTCTCAACTATAATAACATAGATAGATCATATAACAATCCCTCAACATGCAACAAAGAGTCACTCCAAAGACACTAATAGCGGAGAATGAACGAAGAGATTATGGTAGTGTATGAAACCACCTCAAAGTTATTCTTTCGGATCAATCTATTCAAGAGTTCGTACTAGAATAACACCTTAAGACACAAATCAACCAAAACCCTAATGTCACCTAGATACTCCATTGTCACACTAGTAGGAAAAGGACTATAGATAATATGGACACTAATGGCGCACCATGTATGTGGTGCGCCATTACTATATAGCAATGGCACACCACATCCAGGTGCGCCATTAGTAATATATTACTAATGGCGCACCTGGTGTGTGGTGCGCCATTAGTAGTTTTGAAAAAAATAAAAAAAATTGTTACTAATGGCGCACCGTGGGATAGTACGCCATTACTAGTTGAGACAGTAATGGCGCACCACACCCACCGTGCGACATTAGTAATTTTGAAAAAAAATAAAAAACAATTTGTTAGTAATGGCGCACCGGTGGACAGTGCGCCATTACTAGTTACTAGTTTTAACTAGTAATGGTGCACTGTCCACTAGTGCGCCATTACTAAGTTTTTTTCAAAAAAAAATTCAATTTTTTTTCAAACCTAGTAATGGCGCACCGTGGGCGTGGTGCGGCATTACTAGTTAAACTTGGCCCAAAAATTGCACCCCCCCCCCCCCGTGGACCGCCTTTTCAGTTTAAAAAAATAAAAGAAAATGTTGGAAATGTCAAAAAAATAAAAGAAAATAAGTTTCCCATGTGATATGTGGTCTAGTTGTTGGGAAAATTTGCAAATATGAATTTCGACTTTATTTGCAAAATCTCTCGAGAATTTGTAAAATGGGCATAACTTTTGCATACTAACTCGGATGAAAAAGTTTTTTATTTGAAAAATCATCTACTCGAAAAATTACATCCAAATTTAACCGGGGAAACCCCGTTAAACATTTTCAAAATCCTCAAAAACCTAACAGAAAAAAAGTTACGTGGCTTTTAAGATCTGGAGGCAAAAAAATTCAAAAAATTTCAAACTTACTAGTGGCGCACCGTTTGCTTGGTGCGCCACTAGTAACAGAAAAAATAGTTTTGAATTTTTTTTTGGGATTTTTTTTCAAAATATGATACATAATATGACCGGAAAGTTTGAAATAATTTTTCAAAATTTCATCACACTCATGAACATGAACAAAGTCCTAAACATCAACCAGGTTTAATAGGATTGATATGCTAGATATATCAACAAGTGCCTGTGAAGTGAGCTGGTGCTGGGGGTTGATAGAACTCTGAAGTTAAGCGTGCTTGGGTTGGAGTAGTGTGAGGATGGGTGACCTCTCGGGAAATTTGACCACGGAGTGTGATTTGACCTGGAATTAAGCCATAGTGACCCGAGATTAAGAAAAAAATGAAAAAAAAATTGAAAAAAAAATCAAAAAAATTTGTTACTAATGACGCACTCCTATGTGGTGCGCCATTACTAAGTGAGATAGTAATGGCGCACCTCTAGGCATACTAATGGCGCACTACAGGTGCGCCATTAATAAAAAATTCTGATGGCGTGATGCTAGTGGCACACCTGTAGTGCGCCATTAGTAGCAAAAATAGATGCACCACTAGCAGGCCTTTTTCTAGTAGTGTCACCTCAAGTATCCGTGGGCATGATTATACGATATGCATCACACAATCTCAGATTCATCTATTCAACCAACACAAAGTACTTCAAAGAGTGCCTCAAAGTTTCTACAAGAGAGTCAAGAACGTGTGCCAACCCCTATGCATAGGTTCATGGGCGGAACCCACAAGTTGGTCACCAAAACATACATCAAGAGGCACATGATATCCCATTGTCACCACAGATAAGCACGGCAAGACATACATCAAGCGTTCTCATAAAAGACTCAATCCGATAAGATAACTTCAAAGGGGAAAACTCAATTCATCACAAGAGAGTAGAGGGGGAGAAAACATCATAAGATCCAACTACAATAGCAAAGCTCGGGATACATCAAGATCGTGCCATAGAGGGAACACGAGAGAGAACACAAGAGAGAGAGATCAAACACATAGCTACTGGTACATACCCTCAGCCCCGACGGTGAACTACTCCCTCCTCGTCATGGATAGCGCCGGGATGATGAAGACGACCACCGGTGAAGGATCCCCTCTCCGGCAGGGTGCCGGGAAGGGCCCCCGACAGGTTTTTGGTGGCTACAGAGTCTTGCGGTGGCGGAACTCCCGATCTATCTTGATATTCGATGGTTTTAGGGTACGTAGGGTTATATAGGCGAAGAAGTCGGTCGGGGGGTGCTCAAGGGGTCCACGAGACAGGGGGCCGCGCCCTGTAGGGGGAGCGCCCCCCTATCTCCTGGGCTCCTCGAGGATCTTCTGACTTGATATCCAAGCCTCCAGGATGATAATCTTCCAAAAAAACACGTTCGAAGGATTCATTCCGTTTGGACTCCGTTTAATAGTCCTTTTCTTCGAAATACTGAAACAGGCAATAAAACAGCAATATGGGGTGGGCCTCCGGTTAATAGGTTAGTCCCAAAAGTAATATAAAAGTGTATAATAAAGCCCATAATCATTCAAAACACATAATAAAATAGCATGAATGCTTCATAAATTATAGATACGTTGGAGACGTATCAGCATCCCCAAGCTTAATTCCTGCTCGTCCTCGAGTAGGTAAATGATAAAGAAAGAATTTATGAAGTGTGAATGCTAGAGGTGCACAAGTTTGATCAATGATAATTTCAATCACCTTTTCTAGCATGATAATATGTCATAACAGTAGTTCATCTCATAAAACTTTTCATAATCAAGTAACAAGCAATTTACATGTTAAAGCATAGACCATAAACTTTCTTGAAAACTAGCAAACTTCATTCTTAGTCATCAAACAATTGCAATTCATCTTACTTTCAGGAAGAGTCTATGTGAGAGCTTTGGTTTAGCAAACCTCACATACTCAACTATCATATAGTCTTCTACAATTGCTAACACTCATGCAATACTTGTGGTTATGAAGTTTTAATCAGACACAGAGAAAGATTGGGGCTTATAATGTTGCCTCCAAACGTATTCACCTTTGGGTGATGTCAACAATAATAGTTCATGCTAACGTACATCCAATTGGATATATATATCAGGATCACCCTAACACAAAGTGCTTGCGAAAGGATAAAATGAAAAAGGGAAAGGTGAAGATCACCTTAACTCTTGCATAAAGCAAAATACATAAAGTAAAAGATAGGCCCTTCGCAGAGGGAAGCAGAGGTTGCCATGCGCTTTTAGGGTTGGATACACAAAATCCTAATGCAAAAGAACATCACTTTATATTGCCCCTTGTATATGGACCTTTATTATGCAGTCTATCGCTTTTATTGCTTCCATAACAAGTTCGTACAAAGCTTATTTTCTCCACACTAATAAGTCATTCATATTTAGAGAGCAATTTTTATTGCTTGCACGGATGACAACTTACTTGAATGATCTTACTCAATCCATAGGTAGGTATGGTGGACTCTCATGGCAAAAACTGGGTTTAAGAATATTTGGAAGCACAAGTAGTATCTCTACTTGGTGCTAGGAATTTTTGGCTAGCATGAGGGGGACAGGCAAACTCAACATGTTTGAATGATCCATGACAATATACTTTAACTGAGATGCGAGAAAACATAAACCATCATGTTGTCTTCCATGTCCAACATCAACTCGTTAGCATGTCATACATAATGAGTGCTCACAATTATAAAAGATCTCTATGATAATATATTTATATGTGAAATCTCTCTTCCTTAAATATTCTTTCATGAATTGTTCAAATGACTAATACAATGCTTGCTAACCGTTAATAAATTTACAACCTCTACTTCTTAGATGTGAAGTCATTACTCCCCATGGGATAAGCAAATGAAACATATATAATTTCAGATTTATGACATTCAACTCATTCAACCATTTACTCATAGGATATAAGTGAAGCACACGAGTAAATGAAAAACCACTCCAAAAAGATATAAGTGAAGATCAATGAGTAGCTAAATAATTATGCAACTATGTGAAGACTCTTTCTCATTAAATAATTTCATATCTTGGTATTTTATTCAAATAGCAAGCAAATAAAAACAAAATGACATTGCAAGGATAGCACAACTCATGTGAAGAAGCAAAAACTTAGGTTCAACCGATACTAACCGATAGTTGTTGAAGAAGAAAGGTGGGATGACTACCGGGGCATCCCCAAGCTTAGATGCTTGAGACTTCTTGAAATATTATCTTGGGGTGCCTTGGGCATACCCAAGCTTGAGCTTTTGTGTCTCCTTAATTCCTCTCATATCATGGTTTCTCTATTTCTCAAAAGCTTCGTTCACAACAAACTCAACAAGAACTCGTGAGATAGGTTAGTATAAACCAATGCAAAACCATATCATCTTCTACTGTAACAAATCACTAACATTATTATTCAACATTGAATACTAAATGTCTCTGCAAATGTAATACTCCTATCCTCAAATAGAATCATTAAACAAGCAAGCATATGCAAACAATGCAAACATAACAGTAATCTGCCAAAACAGTACAGTCTGTAAAGAATGCAAGAGTATCAATACTTCCCTGACTCCAAAAATTATTAGAGAAAATTCCCACTGTAATAAATTTATCAGAGCTCAATATGCAAAAAATATTCAACATTATACCATTCTCTGAATTTTTTAGGGAATTCTTGCAACAGCGGTAAACTTTCTATTTTCAAACAGCAACATGTATACTAGCAAAATAAGCCTGGCAAAGGCTATCCTTGACTTTTTTTATTGAAACTAAAGATCCAAAGCATTATTCTAACTAACAGCAAGCAAATACTAACAAAATAAAATGACGCTCCAAGCAAAACACATATCAAGTGGCGAATAAAAATATAGCTCCAAGTGAATTTACCGATGAACGAAGACGAAAGAGGGGATGCCTTCCGGGGCATCTCCAAGCTTAGGCTCTTGGTTGTCCTTTAATATTACCTTGGGGTGCCTTGGGAATCCCCAAGCTTAGGCTCTTTCCACTCCTTATTCCATAGTCTATCGAATCTTTACCCAAAACTTGAAGACTTCAACCACAGAAAACTCAAAACAAAACTCGTAAGCTCCGTTAGTATAAGAAAATAAAACCACCACTTAGGTACTGTAATGAACTCATTATAAATTCATATTGGTGTAATATCTACTGTACTCCAACTTATCTATGGTTCATACCACTTAATACTAGCCATAGATTCATCAAAATAAGCAAACAACACAATGAAAACAGAATCTGTCAAAAACAGAACAGTCTGTAGTAATCTGTATCAAACGTATACTTCTGGAACCCCAAAAATAATCAACCTAAAATCACTCTCCAGTAAAACATGGCAGCTATTCTCGTGAGCGCTAAAGTTTATGTTTTCTACAGCAAGATCACATAAACTTCACTCAAGTCTTCCCAAAGGTTCTACTTGGCACTTTATTGAAACAAAATCTATAAAACATGATTACTACAGTAGCATAATAATGTGGACACACAAAAACAGTAAGGGTAAATATTGGGTTGTCTCCCAACAAGCGCTTTTCTTTAATGCCTTTCTAGCTAGGCATGATGATGACAATGATGCTCACATAAAAGATAAGAATTGAAACATAACGGGAGCATCATGAAGCGTATGACTAGAACATTTAAGTCTAACCCACTTCCTATGAATATAGATTTTGTGAGCAAACAACTTATGGGAACAATAATCAACTAGCATACGAAGGTAAAACAAGCATAAGTTCAAAACTTGAAGCACATAGAGAGGAAACTTGACATTATTGCAATTCCTACAAGCATATGTTCCTCCCTCATAATAATTTTCAGTAGCATGATGAATGAATTCAACAATATAACCAGCACCTAAAGCATTCTTTTCATGATCTACAAGCATAGAAAATTTATTACTCTCCACATAAGCAAAATTCTTCTCATTCGGAATAGTGAGAGTATCATAAAAGACTTGAACACTAAAAATTGTTTCCACATTAAAAGAGTAATGTTCAGAAAAAGGGTAATCATAATCATGACAAGTTTTATAAATATAATCATCACTACTTTTTATAGAATAAGTTTCATCACAATAATCATCATAAGTAGCAACTTCGTTCTCATCATAATCAATTGAAACCTCTCCCAAGATAGTGGAATCATCACTAAATAAAGTTGACACTCTTCCAAATCCACTTTCATCAATATTATAAGATTCAACATCCTCCAAAATAGTGGGATCACTACTTTATAAAGTTTACACTCTTCCAAACCCACTTTCATCAATATAATCATCATAGGTACAAGGCATGCTATCATCATAACAACTTTGCATATCAAAACTTGGGATGCTAAAAATATCATTTTCATTAACATAGCATCCCCAAGCTTGGGACAAACATTAATTTCAGCAAATATATTCTCAAATATTTCATCCTCATCAAACATAGCTTGCCCAAGCTTGGGCCCTTTCATATCATAAGCATAATCACTCTCGTCATTAAAAATATGGATAGCACCAATAGTAAAGCAATTATCATCATCAAAATGAGTAGTAGGAGCAACATCATTTGGGAGGGATACCTTTCTACCTTTGTTGCTCCTTCTTTTCTTTTTCTTCTTCACATTATGTGTGGGTTCAACCATCCTTTTTGAGCTCCTTATTGGCGAGATTGGTTGAATAGAAAGCTCGTCCTCGTTGCCTGATTCATCATAAGAAATAATAGGAGGATATTGGGAAGTCTCTTCCCTTTCATTATTATTCTCATCATCTTCTATTTGCTTTCTTTTCTTTAGGTAATTGGCAATATAAGGATTTTCAATGCAATTCACCGCACAAAACATATAAATATCCTCTAGATCAAAATCAAGAAATCTATCAAGATTAAATTTTTGAATACCCTCAGTTATACGTTTCATTTCTTCATACCCCAAAAGAAGACTAAGCTCTTTATGATGCCCAAGGGTAATCAATTTATCACAAATTTTGGACACAATTCGATCATGAAACAATTTGCATTGGAGATTTAAATGACCATGTTCATTGCAAAGTTCACAAGGAGCACGAAAAATATTGAATCTTCTAGCACACTCATCAAGACTTTCTTGCAAACCTTTAGTTTTTAAATATTTATGCCTCTTGCAATATATATTTTCTCTATTTGGTGTGTCCATGCAAGTCCAATCTACTCCACACAAATCAACATGCTTATAGGAGACATTTTCATCATAACTAGTGCAATCATCATTAGTACTATGGATATTCAAGGAGTTCATACTAACAACATTGCAATCATGCTCATCATTCAAAGATTTAGTATCAAGCATTCTAATGCATTCTTCTTCTAGCACTTGAGCACAATTTTCCTTTCCACCAAACTCACGAAAGATATTAAAAAGACGAAGCGTAAGAGACAAACTTAACTCCATTTTTTTGTAGTTTTCTTTTATAAACTAAACTAGTGATAAAACAAGAAACAAAAAGATTCGATTGCAAGATCTAAAGATATACCTTCAAGCGCTAACCTCCCCGGCAAAGGTGCCAGAAAATAGCTTGATGTCTACTACACAACCTTCTTCTTGTAGACGTTGTTGGGCCTGCAAGTGCACAGGTTTGTAGGACAGTAGCAAATTTCTCTCAAGTGGATGACCTAAGGTTTATCAATCCATAGGAGGCGTAGGATGAAGATGGTCTCTCTCAAACAACCCTGCAACCAAATAACAAAGAGTCTCTTGTGTCCCCAACACACCCAATACAATGGTAAATTGTATAGGTGCACTAGTCCGGCGAAGAGATGGTGATACAAGTGCAATATGGATGGTAGATAAAGGTATTTGCAATCTGAAATAATAAAAACAGCAAGGTAGCAAGCGATAAAAGTGAGCGTAAACGGTATTGCAATGATAGGAAACAAGGCCTAGGGTTCATACTTTCACTAGTGCAAGTTCTCTCAACAATAATAACATAGATAGATCATATAACAATCCCTAACATGCAACAAAGAGTCACTCGAAATACACTAATAGCGGAGAACGAACGAAGAGATTATGGTAGGGTACGAAACCACCTCAAAGTTATTCTTTTGGATCAATCTATTCAAGAGTTCGTACTAGAATAACACCTTAATACACAAATCAACCAAAACCCTAATGTCACCTAGATACTCCATTGTCACCTCAAGTATCCGTGGGCATGATTATACGATATGCATCACACAATATCAGATTCATCTATTCAACCAAGACAAAGTACTTCAAAGAGTGCCCCAAAGTTTCTACGGGAGAGTCAAGAACGTGTGCCAACCCCTATGCATAGGTTCATGGGCGGAACCCGCAAGTTGGTCACCAAAGATAAGCACGGCAAGACATACATCAAGTGTTCTCAGAAAAGACTCAATCCGATAAGAAAACTTCAAAGGGGAAAACTCAATTCATCACAAGAGAGCAGAGGGGGAGAAAACATCATAAGATCCAACTACAATAGCAAAGCTCGGAATACATCAAGATCGTGCCATAGAGGGAACACGAGAGAGAACACGAGAGAGAGAGATCAAACACAAAGCTACTGATACATACCCTCAGCCCCGAGGGTGAACTACTCCCTCCTCGTCATGGATAGCGCTGGGATGATGAAGACGGCCACCAGTCAAGGATCCCCCCTCTGGTAGGGTGCCGGGAAGGGCTCCCGAGAGGTTTTTGGTGGCTACAGAGGCTTGTGGCAGCGGAACTCACGATCTATCTTGATATTCAATGGTTTTAGGGTACGTAGGGTTATATAGGCGAAAGAAGTCGGTCGGGGGGTGCTCAAGGGGTCCATGAGACAGGGGGGTGCACCCTGTAGGGGGGTCCTATCTCCTGGGCTCCTCGAGGATCTTCTGACTTGATCTCCAATCCTCTAGGATGATAATCTTCCAAAAAAACACGTTGCTGAAGGTTTCATTCCATTTGGACTCCGTTTGATATTCCTTTTCTTCAAAATACTGAAACAGGCAATAAAACAGCAATATGGGCTGGGCCTCCGGTTAATAGGTTAGTCCCAAAAGTAATATAAAAGTGTATAATAAAGCCCATAATCATTCAAAACAGATAATAAAATAGCATGAATGCTTCATAAATTATAGATACGTTGGAGACGTATCAGGCGCCATCGCCGGGAGAGCAGGGCGGTCCTCACGGCACATTTGGTGGGGAGGACGCTGATGATGACGAGTATCATGTCGTCGGGGAGGCTGCTGATGAAGTCCAGGCTCGCCGGATGCGGTTTTGGCTCGAGCCGCCTCCATTTGTTGGCTGCCTCGCCATCCATCTCAACCGGCGGCGATGCCGGTGTACACGTGTGCTGGTGTGTGTTGTGTTCTGGGTGTGCGCGAGTGCGTCCTTCTGTGCCTGCCGCCATGTAGTGGTGAATTGTGCGCGAGTGCGTCCTTCACGCGCAAGAAGTGTGTCCTCAATGCGCCCTCAATTTACTAGCGTGCAGGGTGCTACCCCGAGTGGTTTCAACTTTCTTTACTTCACCGTGTGTCAGATGGGCCTCTAGTTTACTTATTTTCACCCACTGCCACATGGGCCAGCACACAAAGATACAGAACACAAGCTGACAAGGCAGCATGTGGACTGGTTGACCAGTCAACTAAACAATATATGGAGCTATACGCTGACACAGTGAGCGTATAATCCATCGGTATAGAGAGTTCGAGTGAGAGGGGAGGCCCGTGAGAGATAGCAGAGAGAGAGAAAGAGCTACTCCCTCCGTTTGTAATGTAATTTCAACATTTTTTTAAGGTCAAACTTTTGAAACTTTGACCAAGTTTATAAAGAAATTACTTATATCTACAATACCAAAGATAAATGTTAATATGGAGTAAGTACATGTTGTGATGAATCTAACGATTGTTCCAGATGTAATGTTTTTCTCCACATATACCTGGTCAAAATTTTCTAAGGTTTGACTTTTCAAAACATCCATATGCTTATGGACGTGACAGAGTCCCTAACTAGAGAGAGAGAGAGAGAGAGAGAGAGAGAGAGAGAGAGAAATAGAAAGAGTGGGTGAAAAAAGTGTGTGTGCGTGTGTGAAAGAGACATGGACAACACACGATAAAAGTAGAGAAAAAGCGTGCGTGTCTTATGCAAACATATCACACATGCATCTTCGACAACGGAGGCAAGGTGAGGAGATAGTGTGTCGTTGTTTGGAACCGAGAGAGCAATACCCCTAGCACGTGGCCAAGAGGGGTCTGACAAACAAGGGAGAGAGGTCGAGAGAGACGTATAGAGAAAATGCAGACATGGGGAGGAGAGAGTGTATGTTTGTCATAGAGAGATCCCCTAGAGATCGTGATGGGATTACATGGGTGGGAGATCGAGTGACCAGGTGTGTGCGTGATAGAAGATGCCCTGAGAGATATTGAGATATACGTATGGATGGAAGACAATACGTGTGTTCCTGCTGGCTAGTAAGAGATAATCATACTTAGGAGGGGGGGAGTGCTTGCGCCTATGATGGAGTGAGGGATTATGGTACTTAGGGGGGTGCGTGTCACATGGAGAGAGAACAAGGGTGGAGAGTGTTGGATGGGTCTATATGTATAGCGCGAGCGAGACATGTGTATGTGTGAACCAGGGAGATATAAGGTTAGTTTGGCTTGTGTCCTGAGCATCTTTTGCCTGGCCTAGGGTTGTGGCTGGATTTCATGCATGCTTGTTTGGTTGCTACCCTGTGAAAAAGAAAGCCTTCCTGGCCTGGATTCCCTTGCACTTTAATTAGCCTGGCTGGACTCCATACACTGCTAGTAGCCTGGCCCAGGCGACCGATTTCGAACGCCTGGCCATGCCTGGTCTTGCGACCACGAGGCTAACAGCAACCTGGATGGATATTAGCATTAAATAATTGCTGCATGGATTGATTGATGGGACGTTGATGCTTTGCCTGGCCCAGGCATGAACCAAACGCTTCAGCACCAAACAAGCCTGTCCAGACAGAAATATTTTACATCTCACGTCCACACAAGGAAGTACTGGCCATCAAGGCATGAGGGTCAGGTCATGAACCAAACTGACCAATAAAGTTTGAGAGAGATTGAGGAGCCTTAATAAGGCTGAGTGGTGCGTCAGATAGCTGAGAGGGGGAAAGAGATATTCCATCCGCTTGATAATGCACTGCATGTAAAATTTTTAGAAGTCAAACTTTGGAAACTTTGATCAGGTTTACGCAAATGTTATTTATATCTACAATACCAAAGATACATCATACAAAACTACATCTCATGGTGAATCTAATGGTATATGTTTTCCATTCTAGATGTAATTGTTTTTCTCCACGTACATGGTCAAACTTTGTGATGTTTGACTTTTCAATAAATCTATATGTTATGGACCAAGGAGAGTGCCTAAGTCGAGACAGATCAAGTGCGTGTGAAGGAGAATGAGTAAGTGTGCAAAAAGAGTATGTGTGTGAAAGATAAAGTGAAAACAAACAATAAATTAGAGAGAGAGTGTGTTTTTTCGTCTCTTATGCGAACATATCACGCATGCATCCCCGAGATAGAAAAGCGAGGCGAGGAGATACACGAAGATAGCTAATTTGTGATTGTTTGCAACGGAGAGAGACACCCCTGTAGCACATGTCCAATAGAGGTCTGGCCAACAAAGAACAAAGGTCGAGAGGGACACATGAAGGACATGGACGCATGGGGAGGGAGAGAGGGTGTGTTTGTATAGAGAGATCCCCTCGAGATCGTGAGGGGACTATATGGGTGGGAGATCGAGGGAGGTGCGTGCGCAATAGAAAGATGCCCCGAGAGAAATCGAGATAGACCATGCACATGTTTGTGATGGAGACTAAGATTAGCTAGTCATATACATATAGGGGGGACTGCGTGTGCCTACAGTTGAGTGAGAGACCATCATACTTGGATAGCTAGGCATGAGATTGTGTGTGTGTGCGTGTGAGATGGAGAGAGAACGAGGGAGAGAGATAGCATTTTAGATGGGCCTATCGAGTGCGAGTGAGATATGCAGGTGTATGTGTGACCCAGGTGGATGGAGAGGTTGAGAGAGGAGGGGAGAGCCCTGAGATGACAAAGTGGTGCATGAGAGAGTTACGGGCAATGAGCCAAGGAATTTGTGTGTGTACGATGAGTGCACCCAAGATATCTAGCTTGGACTAGTTAGAGTATCATACATAGTGTGCGAGAGAGACCTATAGATGGTGTATATATGCATGCGAACTAGAAAGACCCCCCCCCCACACACACACACAAAGAGAGAGAGAGAGAGAGAGATGGAGAGAAAGGAAGAGGGACCAACAAGGTTTTTGTGTCAGATGCGCGTGCTAGAATTGAAGATTGTCGGAGAGAGAGAGAGAGAGAGATAGAGAGAGAGAGAGAGAGAGAGAGAGAGAGTGAGAGAGAGAAAGAACAGGAGTCCGGGAGAGGGGGAGGTCGCGTTTTATGCATCAAAAACTGATATAAACCATGTTTCGATATAAACTTGCATTCAAATAATTAAATTGGAGAGCAAGTTGTCTGCAATCCACACATGAACGTATATATGTGTATATCAAACACGTTCATTAATTTGAATTGAATTTCAACATTTTCATGGAGTACTATAATACTGTACAACATGCTACTCGATTGTGGTGTTCAATTTTGGATTTAGTTCACTATTTTGACCTAGTGAACGAGCTATTTCATTGAATCGAGATATTTCATTTTGGGTTTGAATCGCATTTTTGAGTGGGTCAACTATTTATCATATAGTAAATCGCTAGCAACGAGCATGTAAAAACACATTACTCCCGAGCATCATCTCTCCATCTAAAAAAGAAGTGGCAAGCTAATATTTCAAAATTTGATTCGAATCGACTTGGTAAGGTAGACGTGGATGCTCGTTCTCCCAAAATTTGAATGAACCATTAAACATCCTCTGCTCGGTGGAATTCTCCCGAGCAAATAAATGGGAGACGCGAAATTACCGTCCTATGTGGGACACGCATCAATTGGCCCGTTGTACATTGAGGGTAGGTTCGTAACTTCATCCAAGCGCGCCTTCTCCTCGGCTGAAATGACATGTGCCAAATAATTCATAAACCATGGTCGGCAAAGCACGCTCTCCTCGCCCAAAATAGCTCGCTCCCACTATTTCAAAACACGCTCTCCTCGCCCAAAATCGCTCGCGCCCACTATAGTTGAAAACACGCCCTCCTCGCCCGAAATCGCTCCCGTCCACTATTTGGGGAGAAGCAAAATTACTCTACTATCCCCGACCCTCAGTACATAGACCCAAGCCGAGAAGCCTAAAGGCAGGGGTAGAACTGTAACTCCCCCTCACATTTCAGACAAATGCGTCCGTAAGACATGGTTCCACTCCCCTCCCAATTCCCCCCCCCCCTCGCCCCCCATTCATACCTCGTGGGCACCAAATCACCTTCTCCCCGGGAAGCTCCCTTCTCCCAAGCCACAAAACCTCAGCCCCTCTTCCAGGGCGCCCCCCACCGCACCAATTTCACAACCGCCCTCCTCCCTAATGCTGGAGACGATATCCATTTTCCGTCATGCACTGGGCCGTGTGCCTCTTACTCCGTGTTGCTGGAGCTGCCTCGACGACGGCCGTGTGAACCGTACCGGAGCCGATTCATCCCCGCCATTGTTCACGGCGCCGGAGCGGCTCCAACTTCGGATCCGTCCAGAGTCCCGACGCTTCCCCGTAGGCGTCGACCGTTGCGACATCGTTGTTTCCCTGCCATCGGTCACCACCGCAATCGCTCCAGCCTCACCAACTCGACAGCTGGACCTGCCTACTTCACCATGCCGCCAGATAGGTCGCACCCTCATCTCAAATCAATTTATTTAGGTGTCAGTTGTCTGAATTTTTATTCTGGGCCAATCGATTCCCAATGGGAAGCAGCACCCCTCGAGGCGGCGGAGCTCCTATACTGCCGGTTGGCTGGTGTCTAACGTAAGGGCGCGGGGCCGCAAGTTTGCCGCGGAAGCAGCGCTTAGATGGCTATCTTTCAGAGTTGCGTGGGCTGAATGTTCTACCACTGCTGGATCTGGATGACGGGGAGTCTTTGTGGATTGGCCCTGGGGCGACGCAACCACGGCAGTGCGGTGGGGCGGGGAGCAGGGTTTTGCCCTGGGCCACGGATGGTGGAGGCAGGCTGCTCTGCCGTTGGTCGCTGGCTCTTCCGGGAAGATTCCGAATAGTGTCAGCCGGGAGGCACAAGAAGGCCATCAAGCCATCCGGCGTAGATCGGGAAGTACCAAAATAAAATAAAATCGCGTGACCCCAATTTAGTCTTCATTCAACAGACGTGTGACCACTCTCGTAACTTCTTGTTGATCTCTTAGTGTATTTCTTCATATCAAAGAGATATGTCGTTTTTAACATTATGCGTTATCTGCATCTTCAGACACACCATCTTCCGACTCACTGCAGCTGCTCCAACAAGGGAAGCATACACCAGAAGGGAGCTATAGTCCCCACTCAACAGTTCCATGCATCGAATGCGTGTGCCCGACATGGACAGCCACAACAACTGCAGGGCCATCGACAAGTCAACACATGATGCTCACTCCTATGGATGGCAGCCAAATGGGTTGTACCCTCATCTTACTTGTCTGCAACATTTACGGTTTTGTTATTCATCTAAGCATGGAAAATAGATCATCACATTTCGTTGTATATTCATGCTGATCTCTTACGGGTCTTGTTCAGGAGTTAACGATGTTCCATAGTTCAGCTAAGATACTTGTTCTTTAGGTAACGTTGTTCCATAGTTATCATCCATCAGCCAATGCTATCCCACAGGCTGGTGATTATAGTATTATATCACTTCTAGTATTACCTATGTTGTTCTTTAATACTTTTGTGTGCCATCTAGTTAATCTCGAGTACAAACGATACATATTTTGTAGCTTTCATCTGTGTTCTCCCTTTAGTTTATGAGACCTATTGCTGCTAGTTAACCCCAGTCCTACTATTTATGTCGTCTCCTATAGGCACTCATGACATAGATCTAACTACTAGTTGTCTTCCATGCATGTCAGATATAATTGCACACACTGATATATCCACAAGAACCTCATGGAGCAATGTAAAGGCCAATAAACTTGATGTCAATGATACCCAATATGATGGAACATGTAAAGGCAGTTCTTCAGAAGACTTGCAAAAAGATGATGAACCCTCTTCACCCACACAAGGTCCTTGCTCTAACTTGGCCTGTGATATGGGTACAACATGCATATAATATCCTGGAGTGTATCTACTCTGTTGCAATGCCATGTGCTTAGCATGATGATATGTCATGCCTTCCTGTTTTTCAGTACCTATTCCATTCATGATAACATGTTTTCAAATTCAAGTACTGTCATTCTACTCTATCGCAATGCCATCTGCTTAATTTGGACATCATGCTTCTGAATATCTTATGCATTGTTATTCATCAGTATGTACTTCATCTGTCTACCATACCATGTTTTTTACATTGAAGTGTTGTTCTAGTGCTCTATTGCAATGCCATCTTAGTTTCCAATCATACATGTGTATGTTGCCTTAGTTATTTCTGTACGTATTCCGCTAGCATACAGTTTTACATTCAACTAGTGTTTTTTTGTTGTGTTGTCCTGTTGTATCCCTAGCTCTTACACCATACTTCCTCCGTCCGGATTACATGTTGCCGAAATGGATAAAAAATGATGTATCTAGAATTGAAATATGCCTAGACCCATCCATTTTTTCGGATGGAGGGAATACATGTCAATATGTTATGCCTTTCTCTTCTTTAGTATCTATTCCATCTCTCTGCTATAGCATGTTTTATAATTAAAGCACCATTCTTCTATACAAGGCATGCAAGGGGAAGACGACTATGTTAGAATCTGAAGGGTTACAAACAAGGCCTTTGCAAAAGATCCAAACAACAGGAGATAATAAACCAACTCCAGTTTTTATAGATACTGCTCCAGCACAGAGAAACCCAACTCCTACTGATAATAAGCAGGTTCTAGTGGCCAAAGAACTAGTCCGCTCCAGTCCAGCAAAAATATGTCAACTCCATTCTAAGAAGCGTGTGTGTATCCTTGCATCATGAAATTTTATAGCATGCTGGTCATATTTTCTACTTGTTTCTTACCCATCTCTCTTTTAGAAAATAAGCTTAACAGATAGAAGAATTTCTGCACTTGTATCGTATGTGAGGAAAGATTCTTGCAGGAATTCTCTGTGCTCCAATGCAGATGTAAGTACCTATTGTATATCACTATATTTTTACATTAGCATGTATTTTGTTAATCGGCGTGAATCCAAACTTTATCTGATCTAAATTTAGTTGTAGCAAAATGTATGATTAAAGGCCACAATGTTGATTTTTGTAAGGAAAACTGCCTGGTAGTTTTGCATCCTGAGTTGCATGAGTATATTATCTCATATCAGTGGGTTTGAATACTTTGGTTCTACAGTGGGTTTTCAGTGTTTTTTTACTGTGTTGTCCTGTCGAATCCCTAGCTCTTACATCATACTCCCTCCGTCCGGATTACATGTCGCAAAAATGGATAAAACTGGATGTATCTAGAACTGAAATACGCCTAGACCCATCCATTTATTTCTGGATGAAGGGAATACATGTCAATATGTCATGTATTTCTATTCTTCAATACCTATTCCATCTCTGTTGTAGCATGTTTTATAACTGAATCACCATTCTTCTATATAAGGCATGCAAGGGGAAGACGGCTATGTTAGAATCTTAAGGGTTACAAACCAGGTCTTTGCAAAAGATCCAAACGCCCGGAGATAATAAACCAACTCCATTTTTCATAGATACTGCTCCAGGACAGAGAAACCCAACTCCCGATGATAATAAGCAGATTCAAGTGGCCAAAGAACTAGTCCGCTCCAGTCCAGCAAAAGGATGTCAACTCCATTCTAATAAGCGTGTGTGTATCCTCGCATCATGAAATTTTATAGCATTCTGATCATATTTTCTACATGGTTCTTACCCATCTCTCTTTCAGAAAATAATGTTAAACGATAGAAGACTTCCTCCATTGGGATCGCATTCGAGGAAAATATGTTGCGGGAATTCTCTGTGCTCCAATGCTGATGTAAGTACCTGTTGTATATCACTATATTTTTACATCTGCATGTATTTTGTTAATCGACGTGAACCTAACCTTTATCTGATCTAAAATTAGTTGTAGCAAAATGTTAAAGGCGCCAATGTTGATTTTTGTAAGGAAAACTGCCTGGTAGTTTTGCATACTGAGTTGCATGAGTGTACTATCTCATATCACGCACATTACTGAATTGTAGTGCTTCTCTGGTTTTCCATTCATTCATTGTGTCAATGTTGCTTTCGTATTACCTTACCTGGCTGATGATAGCTGTGCCATATTGTGTTAATTTGGTGTAGGCTAGTTGCCCTAACGTTCGTTGTGTCAATGTTGCTTTCCTATTATCTGACTTGGCCAATGATAGCAATGGTAATGTGTTAATTTTGTGCAGGCTGCTGAAGATAAGAAGACAAACTCTGAAAACAGCAAGGCAACCCCATTGTTTCTTTCCAGTAAATCTAGGCCAGGTAATATGGCAATAACTCATGATTAATCTGTTTGGTTCCTGTCCTAATTTATGTTATGATGTAGTGGTCGAGACACTCTCCACTATCAATAATACAAGCCTGCCAAAATTGCCATCTGATTCTGTTCAGTATCCTCTGTCTCGAATGCAACGGAATAAATGTATGTTTGTGAACCAATTAATGGCTGAAGCAATGATGAAAATAGTGGATGAATCAGAGGTGCAAAGTCGTGCGACACAACAACTGATCAATGTTTTCAGAGACAGTGTAGCAAAGCAGCAAGAATTTGCCCACATGCTTATAGGCGTCATCTGTGCTGAGGTTGCAGATTGTGACATTGTAGATGGTTAGGTTCTGCTCATTTATTTGCACTGGCATCAATCTTTGATTGCCCAGTGGATGTAATTTCCTGTAATATATGCTGGATGTGCAACGTTATTCCCTATATGACGTACCTTTGCTTGATTGGTTTTGGTCCCGTGCATAATTGCTCGTCGTAATGGGCTCAAATTATCTAATTTGTCCTAAAGACATGTACGAACTTTAGTGGGCCCATTAAGTTAATTGGCTGTTAGTAGGCCAAAAGTTAATGGTCGGCCCTCTTACCTCCCAGGTCGTTAACGGGCCGACATCGAAGCGGGCAACACGTGGGCCCAATTTATTTCATGGGCTGTTAACAGACCGTTACTAAGTTCGGGCTACATATGGCTCAACTATACTATAGGCCTTTAGCAGGCTGAAAGAGACAGCGGGCTTGTACTTGACCATGAAGAGCATGGGCCGCTAAGAGGCCGAAAGTCAGATCGTATTGTAAATGGCCCAACTGTGTTGTGGGCCTTTAGCAGGCCGAAAGAGAAACCGGGCTGGTATTGGACCATGAAGGGCATGGGCCGTTAAAAGGTCAAACTAAGGTCCGACTACAAATGGCCCAACTCATTTATGGTCCGTTAACAGGCCGAAAGGCACACAGGGCAGGGAATTGGCCCAATACTTAAATGGGTCGCTAAAAAGCCAAAACTCAGGTCCAACTACAAATGGCCCAACTAATTTATGGGCCGTCAACAGACTGAAAGTGACACCGGGCCGGAAATTGGCCCAATACTTAAATGGGCCACTAAAAGGCTGAAACTCAGGTCCGACTACAAATGGCCCATCAGATTTATGGGCCGTCAACAGGATGAAAGACACACCGGGCCAGAAATTAGCCCAACATTTAAATGGGCCGCTAAAAGGCCGAAAGATATACATCCTGAAAATTGGCTCATCCATTGAATGGGCCGTTAACAGGCCGAAATCTCATCGGGCCGATATTGAGCCCAAATATATAGCGGGCGGTTAACGGGCTCGAACTGACGATGGGCTGCAATGGTGTCAAATCTTTAACGGGCCGTTGACGGGCCGAATTGGCACATCTGTTATGGGTCGTGGGCTTAAATGGACCTGACACAAGTAGGCCTTATATGGGCTGGCCTGCTAATTTTTACTGGGCCGACCTTTTTCACCGGAATGGACCACTGTTGGGTCATGCCACGTGTCGACCTATCATAGGCGCCTCCTGTCCAATGAGTGGATGACATCTGTCCCAACGGTGAGGCAACATGTGTTTCCTGCGGCCAATGATGATTTTACACGTGGAAATCCCCATTGGTCCGGGCTGTTAACGGGTTATCGGATCGAAAATCGAACCCGATAGCTTAACGGCGTTCCGTTATGGTGGATGCCACGTGTCGGTCACCCTTGACGAAAGCACTTCTGTGACGCGCGATTTATCGTCATGGAAGTGGACAATTCTGATATGATAATTTTGGTAATGTCATGGAACACTTCTACGACAGCACAGGTATAACTATATTGATTCTGTCATAAAATCGTCATGGATTTACATGCATGACAAAAACGCGACCTACTGTGACAAACACGTATCATCACGGAAGTGTATTTTTTTTAGTGACTACGTTGTTTTACTCTTCTTCCTCCAACTGATACGCGAGCCAAATCGGATTTTGTTATTAGAGAAGGAGAAAGTGAGGATGGAGATCACCAGTGAGGTCCTGTTTTTTTAAGGAAACCTAATCTTGTGTCCATTTTTGTGCCCTTGGAAAAATGCCCCATACATTTTTTGTTCAATTGAGTCAAATACCACATCTTGATTTGCCAACACACATAAATTTCGGAAGATCACTTCGTGAAAACGACATAAAATCACGTAGTCTCTCCATCTTCAGCTAGGTTAAACCTCCCAGTTGAGAGAATTTTATTTGATCTAGGATTCCTCTGTAGTATCCACATGTTCCGTGTCAACAATTCGGCAACGCTTCATCCTCCAGGGAAAAGGGCAACTAGAGGACAAGTGGTGGAGCAGCCTTGCTGCATTCAATGTGGGGACACATATTACAGAGGAGACGAAGGACGCGGCCACCAAAACTGTGTGTTTGTAGGGGCTCCCCCTCCCCTCTATATATGTGGCCAGGAGGTGAAACCTTGGAGAAGGGTCTGCCCTTCCTAGGATCGGCCAACCAAGGGAGGGAGATCCTTCCACGGAATCCCCTCCCAACCCCAACCGTACTCTTGGCTTGGCCCCCAGGCCAAGTGAGGTGCGCCCCACTCTAGGCCCATATGCCACATGTGGCTACCACTCCTTGGGACAGCCAAGGGAGAAGCCCACTCCTTGGGACAGCAAGGGAGCAGCCCACTACGGCCACTTGACATCTTTCGAAAGATGTCGAAACTTTTTGTAATGTTTTCGGACCTTTTAAGGTTCCTTCAGGAAATTCTCGATATCACTTGAACATTTCTGGGACCTCTTGGAATATTTCTAGTTTCATGAAACATTTTCGGCGCACATCTATTATTCTCCTAATTAATACCTCCAAGTACTCTATCAAACTGTTAAGCATGTGACCTTACAGCTTCGATAATATGTGAAGATGACCCGGAACACCTTTCGGCCAATAATGAACAGCAGGGTCTGGACACCCATATTAATTCTCACATACACACAAAGATATTTATCGAGCAAACCTTTTATTTACATACACATTTACTTTGCTTCGTGATACTTAACAAAGCCCGATGCAAGACTTTTGTTGGTATCCTTGTGAAGTAACTACTTAATCACAATACCAAGTTATACTCGTTATCATTTTTTTTTACTCTTTACTCATTTCCGTATTGCGTTAACCTGGTGATCATATCTCGTCGTGTCTGGCCAGAAAATGATTGATATCGTAATATTGAGTAGGCTCGAAGATTATCTCTCTGTTATCTGAGGAGCAAACTATAGTCTTGAACTATTGAGTCCCCTGACATGCTTTTCCGATGTATCCAAAAATTAGCGTTACGATCACCCATTTACGAGCAACATTTTACAACCCCAAATTAATCATCCAGTATGAAGGTACCGACATTCTTAAGGTCTAAGGACGTGAGTATACGTTAACACATGATATGATAATACTGATAACATAATGATGATGGGATCACATAGAATATCATTATTTGGGTTTGTCCAACACCATTGTTCTGCTAACAATGAACTCTCATTGTTGGCATCATCCTTGTTACTTCAATAATGCCCTATGATCGAAAAAAGGATCATCGTGCAACACATGAGCTAGTCTTAGAGGCGATACTAGGGAACTACTTTGTGTTTATATTTTGACACATGCAACTAAGTTTTCTTCTTAATCGCACATTCAAGAACCATTGCAATTATAACAGATAAATATAAACATTAATCACGAATATGGAAATTAAACAATTAGGCCTATAGAGTATATTTCCAACACGATGACACCCTTCATGTGGCTGATGTCATTCGACTGCGGTACTTCTCAGTGAAACCTGGTCGTGGTGGCACCGGCCGGCTACTCGAGCTGTAGATACAGTGGTCAACGAAGGGTTTTCGTGAGGGTTCTTTTTCTTAGACCAGGTGGTTGCTACCAATGTCTCGTACTGGCAAGGTTGCGGGATGCAGCCGGGAGACTCCTTTGTGCGTTTTGGTGGCTCACTCTGGCCAGTTTGCCTTCAATGTTGAGATGCAATATATGGTCAATAGCTTGACGCAGAGTATATGATTGTGTAGTGGCGGCGGTGGGATTTCTATCCTAGAGCATGTAGCTGTTTGGACAATGGAAGTTGTGGCGACAACATGTGATTGACTTTGATTTTCTAGTGCTTCTGGAGTATCCAGTCTCAAGCTGCAAGGAAAATCCAAAGCCTGACCGAAGTTGGCTATACATAGCGATGACGATGCGTTTATGTCGTTACCTTGTTGAATGGATTGCTCATATTTTCTATTTATGGTGAATACCTAGAATCTAAACTTTGGTGGTCGAATCCGGTGATAGTGGCGTTTAGCATGCATCGTTCCCTTCTCGATGGTGTTTGCTATTGAAGAACATTTCTTATTGTCCTCGTGGTGTCAAGAGGTAGTTGGTGCGTATATGATCCTTGAGTAGTTTGTCGACCGCTGTTTTCATTGTTTTTCTTTACTTTTCTTTTCCTCACTTGTCTTGTATGACTTTGCTCTTTGTAGATGTGTTTATTTGTGTGTGTCAGTGTTTGCTGTGTGTATTCTAATTATGTACAGCCAATAGAGGTCGGGTGTGCTTATTGTGTTGGCATCCTCTGCTTTTGATCGAAAGACGGAGGGAGACGTTGTTTTCATCTCATAAACGATATCCGAGATGTAATCCATGACATGAATGGTGCATTTTGAATGGACTAAATAAGTCAGATAGACGCCGTGTCTAGCCCGGGCCTTGCCCCTTGCATGCGAATCACTAATCTGAAATTTTCAGGTACAGACAATGATCAGGAAAACTAGTGTGGCTTCTTAGCCTTAATTTAATCCCGTTTACTTTACGCAACAGCTGGGCGCGAAAGTCTATCTGAATTTTTCCGTTGGCCTCGTTGAATTTTCAACTGACTTCGACTAACAATATTTTTAGTTATGCCCATCGTTTTCACCTTTTTTTTCTTTTGAGAAATCATTATTTGACTTATTCGCCGCTACTTTGAGAGCATGTCAATGATCCAGTTGTATCGCGAAGTTGATCGAGGAGTTAAGGAGTACTTTCTGCATGCTTATTTTCCTTTGCACATATCTTATCTTGAAACGATTCTGCCCTTTATAATGCAAGACCTGGTGGTGGTGTCGATCGCTATGATGTTTAATTAATAATATTTGACCAGGTAAAATGTCAAAATTAACCAGCAAGCATGAATAAGAAGACTTCTTTTTCTTGAAATAAAAGTTCAGCTGCACTTCATAATATACCCGTATGTGCTGCATGCAGAGTGCAGACCAGTGCATTGTTAATTTGTGGAATTCAGATTTTTGCCCATTGAAAACAAATGCATTCACCGTTTTTGGGTTCCATGCATATAAGTCCATAACCTGTCATCTGAAGTATATTTAACCGACCGTTACATTACATAGAGGCTATTTTTCTTGTCGAGCTGAATCTAGGTTCAACAAAAACATTTCTCATGTAGAAATAATCAAATCATGCATGACCAATCTGAACTTGAAACAATACCTGACAAGATTCTAGTGATCTTTTCTTGGAGGGCGCGTGCACTGTGTGGTGATGGTTTGGACCCGTAGACATAGTGCATCATAAGTCAAGGCTGCTGAAATAACAAGAAGATCTTCCAATTGTTCGTATCCGAGTCAGTAAAATACTACGCCTTGCCTGCAGCGCGGAAAATCCTACGCCGTGCACTATCTGTTACCCAGTGAAGCATTGTAGTCAGACTCTGACCGACGTTGGGTTGGTAGATGTTGGTGGACACAGTCTTTGCATATTGGTAGTACGGTAGTTTGAAGGAATAGATAGATTTATTCTGATTTTCGCCTTTTCTTAAGGAAAAAGACCCTTAACAAGCACTTTGCATAACCTAAGTCTTGCGGCTAACAGCTACGGGCCGACCAATTCGCGTGATGCCCATTCATGGACGCCTAACTAGTACTGCCTATGTAAACTAATATAAGAAGTTATGGAGGAAGTACTTATATTGGTGATCTAAACGCTCTTATATTAGTTTACAGAGGGGTACTTATAACGGGTTACTTAAAAATATATAATACTCTCTCACTCTATAAAAGAAATTCCTAAAACAATTGTCCCCAGTTGAAAGATGAAATGTTTGATCAAATTTATAGAAAATTATTAACATGTATAACAACAGGTTATATCATTGAGATAGAAAAATAATGTAATAAATATATTATTATACTATATGTATTTGGTATTGTAGTGGATAATTTTTCTACAAATTTGATCAAATTTTGTACTTTTTTTTTTGAATTTTCACCAGGGGGAGATTTCTCCACCTGAATTGTATTCATTTGTCTATAAGACTTTGCAGCCTGTCGCAGGATAGGTTCAAGTGAACCGGAATTACAGGGGCACAGAGAAGAAGAGAGAAGCAAAAAAACACACGCCACAACACACATACATGGGATAAGAGTTACTGCATCTCTTCGAAGACGGAGACAGTACGTGATTTGATCTTGAGAACGCCTTTTGATCCCGCGTTAACTCAGTGCGCTCTGCACTTTCTCGTCATGCCGGCTTGGAAGTCTCGTCACCTAAGCTGTAGTTTAGTTACATATGTAGCCACGTTTTACTTTGCGAGATTTACATAACCAGGATTGACTTGTCATTCTCTCTGGATTATCAAGTACTAGTACACTATACTAATTAAACCCTCAAGGCGAAAGGTTAGGTGGCCTCTTAATTACCGGCGCAACAAAAAGTAGCATTTGACTTGTCATTTTCTCCGGATTATCCTGTAGTGCTAAACTAACCCCCCAGGCCTCGTTCGGTTTGAATGAAACTAAAACATAGGAAATAGAAGTAGTATAGGAATTTGATAGAATGACACTTGCCATCCTAAGAGCAACTCTAGCAGACCCCGCATCCCGCCGGCCCGCAAAATGCGTTTGCAGTTTGCGCAAAACAGTTTTTGCGGGCCGGGCTGGCACAGATGCAGACCCCCAAACGGATCCGTAAAAAAGTATATTCGCAGAATATACTTTTTTACGGGTCGGCTTTGCGGGTTCTGCTCTTTGCGCCGCTGCATCCCGCATATCATCAGCCCGCAAATATCAAATACAACACAATTCAACAATCAAAAACAAACTGAATTATTCTAATCAAACATAATACAATAATTATTCAAATAATTGTAGCAAACTTAAATAGTGCAATACAAAACTTGTCATGAATACAAATACAAATGAATACAAAAATAAGTCACTGTCGAGCCATTTGCCAATGGTGCTCAATGAGATCTTCCTGAAGTTGAAAGTGGGTGTCTGCATTTTCAATCTCCTTGTATGTCTGAAGAAAAGCTCTAATGTGGTTTGGGTCTCTAGCTGGTTTGACACGGCTACCCACATTGTTGTAAAAGAATTCTAAGTTCAATCCTCTCTCATCTTCAAGAATCATATTGTACAGGATAACACAACATGTCATGACGTTCTTCAAGGTTTTCTTATCCCAAAAACGAGCAGGACCACAGACAATGACAAACCTACGTTGCAAAACACCGAATGATCTTTCTATGTCTTTTCAGGCTGCCTCTTGCACCCTTGCAAATTTACATTGTTTTTTTGTTTTGGGTTATTTGATGCTCTTGACAAATGCGCACCAACGACGGTATATACCATCTGCAAGATAGTACCCCTTAGTGTATTCATGCCCATTGATAGTGTAGTTGCAAGCAGGACCATCACCACTAGCAAGCCTAGCAAACAAATGAGACCGTTGCAACACATTGATATCATTGAGAGTGCCCGGCATACCAAAAAAGCAATGTCAAATCCATAAATCCTCGGATGCTACGGCCTCTAGCACAATTGTTGCATCACGAGACTTGCGACAATACATTCCTTGCCAAGCCTTTGGGCAATTTTTCCAATTCCAATGCATACAATCAATGCTACCTAGCATGCCAGGCCAACCTCTCCTCTCATTAGATGCCATCAATTTCTTTGTGTCATCATCATTGGGTGCCCGAAGATACTCAGGACCGAAGACACGGATGATCACTTTCGCAAATCTACTCACAGACTCAGTTGTGCTATCTTCACCAATGCGAAGATACTCATCGGCATAGTCAGCCGGAACACCATATGCAATGACCCGCATAGCTACGGAGATTTTTTGATATGCACTAAATCCCTTTAAGCCCGCGACATTTCTTCTTTGAGTAAAATACCGGCAATTTGCCTCGCAAACTTCAACAAGTTTCACAAAGAGGGATCGGCGCATTCAGTACCTTCTCCAGAAGAGGTGCGGAGGATATGTAGGATTCTCCGTGAAATAGTCTTGCATCAACATCTCGTTCCCAAGATGGCGATTCCGAGGAATGCACAAACGCCCGACAGTCGATCCTCGCCTCCTCTTCCGGTGCTCGTCTTCATGCTCCTTCACGGCAAGCGCCATGGCTAATGTTTGCTGCCGAAAGGTCGCAAGCATGGTCTCAACATCCGAGTCGTTCGAATCGGACGAATCGGATAGCAAGAACTTCTCGCACGGGGTCAACTCCAGCTACACGCACAGCGGCGCCTCAATCTACTACACAGCTCACAAAAATCACAAAAAAGGGACTAACCGGTGGCGAGTGATCCCGGGCAGCGACGAGGGGGTGCGCTCGACGGTGGTCGATCTGTTGGGGAACGTAGTATTTCAAAAAAAAAATCCTAGGCACACGCATGATCATGGTGATGCATAGCAACGAGAGGGGAGAGTGTCGTCCATGTACCCTCGTAGATCGTAAGCGGAAGAGTTATGACAGCACGGTTGATGTAGTCATACGTCTTCATGATCGACCGATCCTAGTACCGAACGTACGGCACCTCCGCGATCTGCACACGTTCAGCTCGGTGATGTCCCACGAACTCACGATCCAGTAGAGCTTCGAGGGAGAGTTCCGTCAGCACGACGGTGTGATGACGGTGTTGATGAAGCTACCGATGCAGGGCTTTGCCTAAGCACCGCTACAATATGAGCGAGGTGGATTATGGTGGAGGGGGGCACCGCACACGGCTAAAAGATCAATGATCAACTTGTGTCTTGGGGTGCCCCCCGCCCCCGTATATAAAGGAGCTAGGGGGAGGCGGCCGACCAGGAGGAGGGCGCACCAAGGGGGAGTCCTACTCCCACCGGACTAGGACTCCTTCTTTCCTAGTTGGAGTAGGCGAAGGGGGAAGGAGGAGAGAGGGGGGAGGAAAGGGGGGCGCCGCCCCCCTCCTTGTCCAATTCGGACTAGAGGGGGAGGGGGCATGCGGCCCTGCCTTGGCCGCCCCTCCTCTTCTCCACCAAGGCCCATAAGGCCCATTATTCTCCCCGGGGGGTTCCGGTAACCCCCTGGTACTCCGGTATATGCCCGAACTTGCCCGGAACACTTCCGAAGTTCAAATATAGTCATCCAATATATCGATCTTTATGTCTCAACCATTTTGAGACTCCTCTCATGTCCGTGATCATATCCGGGACTCCGAACTACCTCTGGTACATCAAAACACATAAACTCATAATACCGATCATCACCGAACGTTAAGCGTGCGGACCCTAAGGGTTGGAGAACTATGTAGACATCACCGAGACACGTCTCCGGTCAATAACCAATAGCGGAACCGGGATGCTCATATTGGATCCTGATGACCCACAAGTGTAGGGGATCTATCGTAGTCCTTTCGATAAGTAAGAGTGTCGAACCCAACGAGGAGCAGAAGGAAATGATAAGCGGTTTTCAGTAAGGTATTCTCTGCAAGCACTGAAATTGTAGGTAATAGATAGTTTTGTGATATGGTAATTTGTAACGAGTAACAAGCAAGGAAAGTAAATAAGGTGCAGCAAGGTGGTCCAATCCTTTTTGTCGCAAAGGACAAGCCTGGACAATTTCTTATAATGAGAAAAGCGCTTCCCGGGGACACATGGGAATTATCGTCAAGCTAGTTTCATCACGCTCATATGATTCGCGTTCGATACTTTGATAATTTGATATGTGGGTGGACCGGTGCTTGGGTACTGCCCTTACTTGGACAAGCATCCCACTTATGATTAACCCCTATTGCAAGCATCCGCAACTACAACAAAAGTATTAAGGTAAACCTAACCATAGCATGAAACATATAGATCCAAATCAGCCCCTTACGAAGCAACGCATAAACTAGGGTTTAAGCTTCTGGCACTCTAGCAACCCATCGTCTACTTATTACTTCCCAATGCCTTCATCTAGGCCCAAATAATGGTGAAGTGTCATGTAGTCGACGTTCACATAACACCACTAGAGGAAAGACAACATACATCTCATCAAAATATCGAACGAATACCAAATTCACATGACTACTAATAGCAAGACTTCACCCATGTCCTCAGGAACAAACATAACTACTCACAAAGCATATTCATGTTGATAATCAGAGGTGTAATAATATGCATTAAGGATTTGAACATATGATCTTCCACCAAGTAAACCAATAAGCATCAACTACAGGGAGTAATCAACACTACTAGCAAGCCACAGGTACCAATTTGTGGTTTTGGATACAAGATTGGATACAAGAGATGAACTAGGGTTTGAGAGGAGATGGTGCTGGTGAAGATGTTGATGGAGATTGAGCCTCCCCCGATGGGAGGATCGTTGGTGATGACGATGGTGATGATTTCCACCTACCGGAGGGAAGTTTCCCCGGCAAAACAGCTCTGCCGGAGCTCTAGATTGGTTCCGCCAAGGTTCCGCCTCGTGGCGGCGGAGTTTCGTCCCGTATGCTTGCCCACAATTTTTTCCAGGGTAAAAGCCTTCATATAGCAGAAGATGGACACCGGAGGGCCACCAGGGGGCCCAAGACACAGGGGCGCGCCCAGTAGGGGTGGGCACGCCCCCCACCCTCCTGGGCAGGGTGTGGGCCCCTTGAGGTGTTTCTTTCGCTCAAAAATTCTTATTAATTCCAAAAATAAGTTTCGTGGAGTTTCAGGTCTTTTGGAGCAGTGCAGAATAGGTTTCCATTCTTTGCTCCTTTTCCAGCCAGAATTCCAGCTGCCGACATTCTCCCTCTTCATGGTAAACCTTATAAAATAAGAGAGAATAGCCATAAGTATTGATATATAATGTGTAATAACAGCCCATAGTGCAATAAATATTGATATAAAAGCATGATGCAAAATGGACGTATCAACTCCCCCAAGCTTAGACCTCGCTTGCTCTCAAGCGGAAGCCGAAATCGAAAAATATGTCCACATGTTTAGAGATAGAGGTGTCGATAAAAAAATAAAAATACGGACATGAGGGCATCATGATCATTCTTATAACAGCAACATATATAGATTTTGTCATATGATTTCCTATGCTCAAGTAACAATCAATTCACAATGTCAAGTATGGTTCAGAATCTTCATTGAAAGCTAACAAACTATAATCTCAGTCATTGAAGCAATTGCAATTTATCATAACATCAGAAAGAGTCAAGAATAGAGCTTTTCAGCAAGTCCACATACTCAACTATCATATAGTCTTCTACAATTGCTAACACTCACACAATACTTGTGGTTATAGAGTTTCAGCCGGACACTGAGAAAGATAGGGGCTTATTGTGTTGCCTCCCAATGTATTCACCTTTAGGTGATGTCAACAGTAATAGTCCATGCTAACGAACATCCAATTGGATATATATATCATGATCTTTCAAACACGAGGAGCTTGCCAAAGGATAAAATGAAAAAGGGAAAGGTGAAGATCACCTTGACTCAAGCATAAAGTAAAAGCATAAAGTAAAAGATAGGCCCTTCGCAGAGGGAAGCAGAGGTTTTCATGCACTTTTAGGGTTGGATACACAAAATCTTAATACGAAAGAACATCACTTTATATTGCCACTTGTATATGGACCTTTATTATGCAGTCAGTCGCTTTTATTGCTTCCATAACAAGATAGTATAAAGCTTATTTTCTCCGCACCAATAAGTCATGCATATTTAGAGAGCAATTTTTATTGCTTGCACCAATGACAACTTACTTCAAGGATCTTACTCAATCCATAGGTAGATATGGTGGACTCTCATGGCAAAACTGGGTTTAAGGATAGTTGGAAGCACAAGTAGTATCTCTACCTAGTGCTAGGAATTTGGCTAGCATGAGGGGGAAAGGCAAGCTCAACATGTTCGGAAGGTCAATGACAATATACTTTAACTAAGATGTGAGAAAACATAAACCATTACGTTGTCTTCCTTGTCCAACATCGACTCTTTTAGCATGTCATACTTAATGAGTGCTCTCAATCATAAAAGATGTCCAAGATAGTATATTTATATGTGAAACCTCTCTTTCCTTATTACTTCCTATTAATTGCAACGATGACCAAAACTATGTTTATCAACTCTCAACAACTTCTATGCCTCATACTTTCTATGTGTGAAGTCATTACTATCCATAAGATCAATATGAACTCTTTTATTCTTTTTATTCTTTCTATATTTCTCAAGATCATAGCAAGATAGCAAATCCCTTGACTCAACACTAATCTTTATTATAGATAACTCACGGACTCGATTACATAAAAAGATCACAAAGCAAAACTCAAAGCTACTTGATATCAAAACTTCAATCTACTAGATCAAGATACTACTAAAAGGATCGAACTAAATAAAACGGTAAAGATATGAGTGTGATGGTGATACGATACCAGGGCACCTCCCCCAAGCTTGGCAGTTGCCAAGGGGAGTGCCCATACCCATGTAATTATGTCCTCGGAGGTGGTGAAGTAGGAGTTGTTGATGATGTAAGCTTGTCGTCCATCTTCCAAGGCATAGGCTCACCATCATAGAATGATGATCGAGTCTCCCGGATCCTTAAATCTGCAGCCAAACTCATCCTTTTGAATCTATATTCATACTCACAGTTCTGGTTTTGCAGGTCATAGATCTGGGCTTGAAGGTGCTCGATTTTCTCTTGAAGCTTGAAGATGGTTTCCCCAATGACTTTGGCATCTAGCTTGTGGTTGTTGGTGAACTCCGTGATCATCATTTGGTTGGCGTTGAGTCCACGCTCCACCATCCCTTGGCATTTGAAGACTTGCTGCTCCACAGCTTCGAGCTTTGTATCCACGCTTCCGGTACGCCTTGGTTCCTCCACATCGCGGATGTGCAGCACCCCTCATGCATCTCAATGGTTTGAGGGTGTTGCAGCACCTCCGCGAGATAGGGGTTGATAACCCTCTCGAAAAACTTTTCCTTGGGAGCGCTTGGAGGTTCCATGATGCTTTAGATCTGTAACAGAAAACAGCTCAAAATGAAAACAAAGGATAATTGCGTGATACGGTGGTCAAAACTTTCGGGAGATTATATAATAAATTTTTACCGACCAAAATATGTAACGTGCAAGAAAACGGAGTCCGGGAGGCACACGAGGTGTCCACGAGACAGGGGGCACGCCCAATAAGGGTGGGCGCGCCCTCCACTCTCGTGGAGGCCTCGTGTCCTTCCCGGACTACTTCTTTCTTCCTAAAATTCTCAAATATTCCAAAACTGATAAAAATTGCAATTAGAATTGTTTTGGAGTCGGCTTACTTACCGTACCACATACCTACTCCTTTTCGGAGTCTGGAACGTTATGGAAAGTGTCCCTTATGTATTCCTCCGGGGTTACGGTTTCAATAATATTAGTTTCAACATTGATAGGATTACATGAGATATAATGTTTAATTCTTTGACCGTTCACCACCATCGGACTTGTGCCTTCGAAGTTGTTGATTTTTATGGCACCGGAATGATAGACCTCCTCGATAACGTAAGGGCCTTCCCATTTAGAGATAAGTTTTCCTGCAAATATCTTAAACGAGAGTTGAATAGTAACACATAATCACCTATGTTAAATTCTCGCTTTTGTATCCTTTTGTCATGCCAGTGTTGGACTTTTTATTTAAATAGCTTGGCATTCTCATAGGCTTGGGTTCTCCATTCATCAAGTGAGCTAATATAAAACAACCTCTTCTCATCAGCAAGTTTGAAGTCATAGTTGAGCTCTTTGATAGCCCAATATGCTTTATGTTCAAGTTCAAGAGGTAAATGACAAGCTTTTCCATAAACCATCTTATATGGAGGCATGCCCATAGGATTTTTGTATGCAGTTCTATAGGCCCATAATGCATCATCAAGTTTTTTGGACCAATTCTTTCTAGATCTATTAACAGTCTTTTTCAAAATTAATTTGAGTTCTCTATTGCTCAACTCTACGGAAAGGGTATGCGATTCTACGATAAACATCATACTTAGCAAGCATCTTACGGAAAGCACCATGAATAAAATGTGAACCACCATCAGTCATAAGATATCTAGGGACTCCAAACCTTGGAAAAATAACTTTGTTAAGCATTTTAGTAGAAGTGTTATGATCAGCACTACTAGTTGGAATAGCTTCTACCCACTTAGTAACATAATCAATAGCAACTAAAATATGTGTATATCCATTAGAGGCAGGAAAAGGTCCCATATAATCAAAGCCCCAAACATCGAACGGTTCAATAACAAGAGAATAATTCATAGGCATTTCTTGACGTCTACTAATATTACCAATTCTTTGACAGTTGTCACAAGACAAGACAAACTTACGAGCATCTTTGAAGAGAGTAGGCCAATAAAAACCGGATTGCAATACCTTATGTGCAGTTCTGTCTCCAGCGTGGTGTCCTCCATATGATTCGGAGTGACACTTGCGTAGGATCTGTTCTTGTTCATGCTCAGGTACACAACGTCTAATAACACCATCTACTCCTTATTTATAAAGATGTGGGTCATCCCAGAAGTAATGTCTTAAATCATAAAAAGAACTTTTTATTTTGCTGGTATGTGAAACTAGGTGCTATAAATTTAGCAACAATGTAATTAGAATAATCATCATACCAAGGAGTAGTACGAGAAGCATTAACAACCGCTAATTGTTCATCAGGAAAGCTATCATCAATAGGTAGTGGGTCATCAACGACATTCTCTAACCTAGACAAGTTGTCTGCAACAGGGTGCTCAGCTCCCTTTCTATCAATAATATGCAAATCAAATTCTTGGAGCAAGAGAACCCATCTAATGAGTCTATGCTTAGCATCTTTCTTTTCCATAAGATATTTAATAGCAGCATGATTAGTGTGAATAGTAACTTTGGAATCAACAATATAAGGTCTAAACTTATCACATGCAAACACAACTGCTAAGAATTCTTTTTCAGTAGTAGCATGATTTCTCTGAGCAGTATCAAGAGTCTTACTAGCATACTGGATAACATTCAATTTCTTATCAACTCTTTGCCCTAGAACAGCACCTACATCATAATCACTAGCATCACACATAATGCCAAAAGGTAAATTCCAATCAGGTGGCTGAACAATAGGTGCAGTGATCAAAGCTTTCTTAAGTATTTCAAATGCTACTAAACAATCATCATCAAAGATAAAAGGAATATCTTTTTGCAATAAATTAGTCAGAGGCCTAGAGATTTTAGAGAAGTCCTTAATGAACCTCCTATAAAAACCGGCATGACTAAGGAAACTTCTTATACCTTTTATGTCCTTGGGACATGGCATCTTTTCAATAGCATTAATGATAACCCACAAGTGTACGGGATAGTTGTAGCCTCTTTCGATAAGTAAGAGTGTCGAACCCAACGAGGAGCTAAAGGTAGAACAAATACTCTCTCAAGTCCTATCGACCACTGATATGACTCTACGCACGCTTGACGTTCGCTTTACCTAGAACAAGTGTGAAACTAGAAGTACTTTGTAGGTGTTATTGGATAGGTTTGCAAGATAATAAAGAGCACGTAAATAAAAAGTAGGGGCTGTTTAGATAAAGAAGCAATAAAGTAAGTATTAGTAGAGAGCTTTTTGTTACGAGAAAGTTATTTGTCCCTAGGCAATCGATAACTAGACCAGTAATCACTATTGCAATACTATTTGAGGGAGAGGCATAAGCTAACATATTTTCTCTACTTGGATCATATGCACTTATGATTGGAACTCTAGCAAGCATCCGCAACTACTAAAGATTCATTAAGGTAAAACCCAACCATAGCATTAAAGTATCAAGTCCTCTTTTATCCCATACACAAACAACCTACTTACTCGGGTCTGTGCTTCTGTCAATCACGCCACCCACCATAAGCAAATCATAAACATATTGCAAACCCTATAGAGGGGATCCCTCACGCTTGCGCGACACGGAGGGAACCATAGGACAGCACCAATAATAAAACATGCAACTCAAACCAATCACGATCATCAATTAACCCATAGGATAAAACGGATCTACTCAAACATCATAAGATAGCCATACATCATTGGGAAATAATATATAGCGTTGAGCACTATGTTTAAGTAGAGATTACAACAGGTAAGAGAGAGGTTACACCGCTGCATAGAGGGGGGAAGATTTTGTGATGAAGGCGGTGAAGTTGTTGGTGAAGATCGCGGCGATGATGATGGCCTCCGGCAGCGTTCCGGTGCCACCGGAAGCAAGGGGGAGAGGGCCCCCTTCTTCTTCTTATTCCTTTATCTCCTCCCTAGATGGGAGAAGGGTTTCCCCTCTGGTCCTTGGCTCCCATGGCTTGTGAGGGGTGAGAGCCCCTCCGAGATTGGATCTATCTCTCTGTTTCTGCGTTCTCAGATTCTACCCCTTCACCGTTTCTTTACTATCCAGAGATCCGTAACTCCTATTGGGGTGAATCTTTCGTCCAGATTTTTTTCATAATATTAGCTTTCTTGCGGCAAAAGAAGAGCATCAACCGCCTTACGGGTGGCCCACGAGAGTGCCAGGCGCGCCCAGGGGGTGTGGGCGCACCCCCTGTCTCATGGCCACCTCGGACACCGTTTCGCGTTGATTCTTCCTCCGGAAAATCCCAAATATTCCAAAATAATTCTCCCTCCATTTTTATCCCGTTTGGACTCCATTTGATATTGGTTTTCTGCGAAACATAAAACATGCAACAAACAGGAACTGGCACTGGGCACTGGATCAATATGTTAGTCCCAAAAATAGTATAAAAAGTTGCCAAAAGTATATGAAAGTTGAAGAATGTTGGCATGGAACAATCAAAAATTTTAGATACGATGGAGACGTATCAATCAACTTTAGCTTTATCAACTTCAATACCTCTCTCGGAGATCTTGTGCCCCAAGACAATGCCTTCATTAACCATAAAGTGGCACTTTTCCCAATTCAGGACAAGACTAGTGTCTTCCATCTCTGCAAAACTCGATCAAGGTTGCTCAAGCAATCATCAAAGGAGGATCCATAAACGGAGAAATCATCCATGAATACCTCGCAAATATTTTCACAAAAGTCAGAGAATATAGCCATCATGCATCTTTGAAAGGTAGCAGGTGCATTACATAAACCAAAAGGCATATGTCTATAAGCAAAAGTACCGAAAGGGCAAGTAAAAGTAGTTTTTGATTGATCTTCCGCTGACACAGGTATTTGAGAGGAACCAGAATAACCATCTAGAAAGCAGAAATGTGTATGTTTGGATAGTCTTTCTAGCATTTGATCAATAAAAGGTAAAGGGTAATGATCTTTCTTAGTAGCTTTATTTAATTTATGGAAATCAATTACCATCCTATAACCTGTAATAATTCTTTGCGGAATCAATTCATCTTTATCATTAGGAACAACAGTAATACCTCCCTTTTTAGGGACACAATGGACAGGGCTTACCCATTCACTATCAGCAACGGGATAAATTATACCTGCCTCGAGGAGCTTTAGTACCTCATTTCTTACCACTTCTTTCATCTTAGGATTTAATCTTCATTGAGGATCTCTGACTGGTTTGGTATCCTTTTCCACTTTAATTTTGTGTTAGCATAGAGTAGGACTAATGCCCTTAAGATCATCCAAAGTATATCCAATAGCGGCACGGTGCTTCTTCAAAGTTTTCAATAATCTTTCCTCTTCCTACTCCGAAAGGTTAGCACTAATAATAACAGGATATATCTTATTTTCATCAAGATAAGCATATTTAAGATTATCAGGTAATGGTTTAAGCTCAAACATAGGATCACCCTTGGGTGGAGGAGGATCCACTAGGATTTCAACAGATAAGTTGTGTTTCAAGATAGGAACCTGCTGAAGGAATACTTCATCTATTTCCCTTCTTTCATTCATAAACACATCATTTTAATAGTCTAGCAAATATTGTTCTAACGAATCAGCAGGAGGCACGGCAATAGAAGCAAGACCAATTATTTCATCTTTACTAGGTTATTCTTTATCACGGGGTTGTCTACGAAATTTAGAAAAATTAAACTCATGAGTCATATCATCCAAGCCAATCGCAACAACATCCTTTTTGCAATCAATCTTGGCATTAACAGTATTCAAGAAGGGTCTACCAAATATAATGGGACAAAAGTCATCTTGTGGGGAACCAAGAACAAGAAAAGCAGCAGGGTATTTGACCTTCACACACAAGACTTCAACATCTCTAACAAATCCAAAAGGCTTAATAGTATCTCTATTGGCAAGCTTAATGGTAACATCAATATCTTCCAACTTAGCGGGTGTAATATCGTGCATAATTTCTTTATATAAGTCATAGGGTATTGCACTAGCACTAGCACCCATATCAAATAAGCCATGATAACAATGATCTCCTATTTTAACAGAAATAACAGGCATGCCTACAACTGGTCTATGTATTTTAGCATCTGGTTTTTCAATATTAGCAGCTTCATCACAGAAATAAATAACATGCCCATCTAAATTATCATCCAAGAGATCTTTAACCATAGCAATACTAGGTTCAACTTTAATTTGCTCAGGAGGTGTATAAGTCCTAGTATTATTCTTATGAACAACAGTTGAAGCTTTAGCATGATCCTTCATTCTAATAGGGAAAGGTGGTTTCTCAACATAAGTAGTAGGAACAATAGGATCATTATAAGTAATAGTCTTTTCTTCAACTGTAATAGGTGCAACTACTTTCACGTCAATGGGAGGATTATATTTAAACCACTTCTCCTTAGGGAGATCAGTGTGAGTAGCAAAAGTATCACAGAAAGAAGCTACTATCTCAGAGTCAAGTTCGTATTTAGCGCTAAATCCACGAAAAGCATCGGTATCCATAAAAGATTTAACACAATCAAACTTAGGTGTCATACATGACTCCTTACCATCGTCGAAACCCCAATCTTCAGAGTGGCTTTTATTTCTTTCCAATAAGTCCCATTTGAATTCAATAGTCTTCAACATATAAGAACCAACACAGGAAGTGTCGAGCATGGTGCGATCATTGAGAGAAAGACGAGCATAATTTCTTTGAATAATCATTTCTCTGGAGAGCTCATGATTGGGGCATGAATATAACATTGACTTAAGCCTCCCCCAAGCTTGAGAGATGCTTTCTCCTTCCCGAGGCTAGAAATTATATATGTAATTACGATCACAATGAACAAGATGCATAGGATAGTACTTCTGGTGAAATTCCAACTTCAATCATTTATAATTCCAAGATCCCGTATCATCACATAGCCTATACGATGTCAATGCATCTCCCTTCAAAGATAAAGGGAAGACCTTCCTTTTGACAACATCATCGGGAATACCTGCAAGCTTAAATAATCCACAAACTTCATCCACAAAGATAAGGTGTAAATCGGGATGCAATGTTCCATCTCCTGCAAAAGGATTAGCTAGCAGTTTCTCTATCATACCCGAAGGAATTTCAAAGTGAACATTTTTAGTAGGTTCAGTAGGTTGAGGAGCAACTCTTTGCTCTACTGATCGGGGCGAAGATGCCCCAAACAAGCCCCTCAAAGGATTAGTTTCCATAGTAACAAGTAACAGAAATTTCAGCACACTATATAAATGTTTCCTTACCAAGTTCCACTTACCAAAAGCGCTACACTCCCCGGCAACGGCGCCAGAAAAGAGTCTTGATGACCCACAAGTGTAGGGGATCTATCGTAGTCCTTTCGATAAGTAAGAGTGTCGAACCCAATGAGGAGCAGAAGGAAATGATAAGCGGTTTTCAGTAAGGTATTCTCTGCAAGCACTGAAATTGTAGGTAATAGATAGTTTTGTGATAAGATAATTTGTAACGAGTAACAAACAAGGAAAGTAAATAAGGTGCAGCAAGGTGGCCCAATCCTTTTTGTAGCAAATGACAAGCCTGGACAATTTCTTATAATGAGAAAAGAGCTCCCGAGGACACATGGGAATTATCATCAAGCTAGTTTCATCACGCTCATATGATTCGCGTTCGGTACTTTGATAATTTGATATGTGGTTGGACCGGTGCTTGGGTACTGCCCTTACTTGGACAAGAATCCCACTTATGATTAACCCCTATTGCAAGCATCCGCAATTACAACAAAAGTATTAAGGTAAACCTAACCATAGCATGAAACATATAGATCCAAATCAGCCCCTTACGAAGCAATGCATAAACTAGGGTTTAAGCTTATGTCACTCTAGCAACCCATCATCTACTTATTACTTCCCAATGCCTTCCTCTAGGCTCAAATAATGGTGAAGTGTCATTTAGTCGACGTTCACATAACACCAATAGAGGAAACACAACATACATCTCATCAAAATATCGAATAAATACCAAATTCACATGACTACTAATAGCAAGACTTCACCCATGTCCTCAGGAACAAGCATAACTACTCACAAAGCATATTCATGTACATAATCAGTGGTGTAAAAATATCCATTAAGGATCTGAACATATGATCTTCCACCAAGTAAACCAATAAGAATCAACTACAGGGAGTAATCAACACTACTAGCAACCCACAGGTACCAATTTGTGGTTTTGAATACAAGATTGGATACAAGAGATGAACTAGGGTTTGATAGGAGATGGTGTTGGTGAAGATGTTGATGGAGATTGACTCTCCCTAGATGGGAGGATCGTTGGTGATGACGATGGTGATGATTTCCCCCTACCAGAGGGAAGTTTCCCCGGCAAAACAGCTCTGCCGGAGCTCTACACTACTAGGAAAATGCTTATAGGTAGACATTTAGCAGTAGCGTTGGTTAGATACCCATCCCTACTGCTATTTAGCAGTAGCGCGGACCAGCACAAGCGCTACAAGTGCACATTAGCAGTAGCACTGGATTTCACAGCCAGCGCTACTGCTAATGGGCCACGCTCTTGAGCCCCTGTTGCAGCTTTAGCTATAGCGCTGGGCCGCCTACCCCGCGCTGCCGCTAAGCCCACCTCTCTGCTTCCCCCTGCGCCGGCCCGCGCACAACCCCTCCCCTCACTCACACTCACACGCTCACACCAGATCGAATCCCAGTCGTCCCCCGATCCGTCTGCCGCCCCCGCGTCCTACTCCGGCCGCCCTCCCCGGCGCCGGCCCTCCTACCCTGCCGGCGCCCCCCCTCCCGCACCAGCCCTCCTCCCCTGCCCCCCCCCCCCCCCGCATCGGCCCTCCTCCCCTGCCGGCCGCCCCCTGCACTGGCCATCCTCCCCCGCCTGTCTCCCCCCCTGCGCCGGCCCTCCTCCACCGAGAGGTATACTCCTCCCTCCTTCCTCCTCCTCCCTCCCTCCCTAGTTATAGTTATTAGAGAGTAGTTAATTTTTAGGTGTTTTAGTTAAATAATGTAGGTGCTTTAGTTGAATTTTTAGGTGTTTTAGTTAAATTTGTAGGTGTTTTAGTTAAAAAGGTAGGTTCTTAGAATAATGTAGGTGTTCTTAGAATAATGTTGAATTTGTTTTAGGTGTTTTAGTTGTTTTAGGTGTTTTAGTTGTTTTAGGTGTAGTTAATGGAATTTTAGGTGGTTTAGTTGTTTTAGGTGTGGTTAACAGAATTTTAGGTGTTTTAGTTGTTTTAGGTGTAGTTAACAGAATTCTAGGTATTTTTTTAGTTAAAGCAATTGTTGTTATTTTTTAATTAAAGCAATTTTTCCTGTTTTATGCAAATTTGCAGTGGACATGTCATATTTTGAACATGTCACATTTTGGACAATGTCATATTTTTCCGAGTGGCCTATGTTTTGCCAGAAATGTCGATTCGTTTACGTTCTGGCAAATTTCAGGTGCTCGATTGGTCCTGTTTTTAGCAAAGGTCATGTCAAATTTTGCTAAGTGTTTATTAATTTTGTTTTGATAATTAAGCATTTTGTTCTCGACGTCGACGATGCCTATCCCGCATCCTCATCGTCAACTCGGTGGAGGACTCCTGCTTGAGCTGAGGGGCCATGTCCGGGACTGGGCTCCACCGGGCTGGTACTGGGTTGTGCTACCTTCTGGTGAGCGCAGCTTAGTGAGGAGCCAGCCCATCGTCGAAATAGAGCTTCTTTGGTGGTGGTCACGTGGGCCTGCATCGGTGGAGAGGCTTCAGTCCCCCGCGCAAGGTGGTTCAACACCGTGTCACGAAGGAGAACGTGCACGTCCATCGCTACTTGGTTGCATTGGCGAACGGCCGGTTCTCCAATACCTGGCAGATTATTTTGGGATATCATTGGAGCTATGATCCGATGATGGTTCCTTCTCTTTGGGTGTCCACCGCGGCCCACTGAACCTAGAGGAGCTATCATTCGAGATGTATTAGTCTTATTATATGATGATATTTGCTACAAACTACTATATATGTATTCGATGATGGATTATTAATTACCTATTAGTTATTTCCTTATTGAATGCAAAAGATGAGCGCAGTTTGTGCTACAAACTACTACTTATGTATTCATGATGGATTATTAATTACCTATTAGGAAATGTCTGACGATGAAAGGGAATTTGCTATGTGCGATTACTGCAAAGATAAGCGCGGTATGTGCGATAGGCCTCACCTGGTAGAAGGTCGGCGCTTCAGCATCAAGATCCAAGAGACCTTCAAAGTTGATACGGTACGCAACGATGACAAGTTTTTTATGTTATTTTTGCACGACTTCTCTGCTTCTTCAACGTGTAATTTCCGTCTTTTACAATTCGACTAGCTTATCCCATGCCATGCAAGACTCTATGTCCTGGAGAAGATGGGTTTTGAAGATCATGAAAGCACGAAGACAAAGCTAATTCAACTAAGGACCCATCATGGTTATGATTTGCTGTAAAACTGTACAATTCTGTGAACTCATCCAATTTTGGTTGCCCGAATTGGGAAGCCCTTTCCAAGGCATATGATTTTCATGAGGGTATGCTTCTCACCTTCGATCTTGGTGATCCTGACATCGACAAAAATGATATGACCATTTGGGTCCTTGTTGAGATGCTTCCAGTTCTACCGCTGTGTGAGTTTCTTAAACATATTTACTAAGTAGTTTATATTGTTAATTTCAAAATATTTGACAGCGTATTTCCATTGACAGCTTATTTTCATTCTTCAAAAAATGTACGGAAGATGGTAGACAAAACCTACTACTACAATGATGAAGCAAAATTAACTTATAAGGAGAAAGATGTCTTATCACTTTTTTTACTGATCTTGAGAATTACAATAGCTATTATCGAATTCCTCAAAATTATGGTCCATATGTGCCACTAGTGCACGCGGTGTGCTACGGTAAGATCAATGGAGATATCATGGTAAGATTTTCTACTATTACGACAGCCGTGCTTCTTTGAACATTGCTATCTACATTGCTAACTACAAAGTTATTACTATGTTTTTGAACAGAAAATCCCGATGGATTGTGTGCCTCATCTAATGTTGCCAAGAGGTCGCATTGAAGTTATGAGCTTACGGCCACCATGGCCAGGTCAGCCACAATATCCACATCACTCCTGTCCATACCGGATTTCTAAAAGTGAGGAAGCCATGATAATAAATGATTGGAAAAATTGTTTCAACCATCGTAGAGAGCTACTTGGAAGCAACATTGTGCGTAGGCCCAGACTTGGAGACAGGATGATCTCCGTTCTTCATTATGGAGAGTTCAGTTTCTTTAATGAAGAGTCAATGCCTATCTTGTTTTATGATATTTTACCTAAGAGAGGGTAGAGTAGGTCCTATGAGAGGAGTAGGTCCTAGGTGGAATGTGTTATTATGTGCTATAATGTGTTAGAGTTGATGAGGAGGATGAGGAGTTGCGATTATGACTAGTGACCAACTTGTTATATATATGATGTCTCATTGACGAACATTGTTTGATGGTGATGACTACTGGTAATGAATATGCTATTTAAAGAGACTAGTTCATGATGAGTTGTTATTGTATAAAAGATATATCTGTTTAAACATGTACAACGCCAAAATATTAAAAAGAAAACATAAATGTTAGCAGTAGCGCTGGCCTAAAAACGCGCTACTAGTAGTTGAACTTACCAGTAGCGCAGGTATAGAAACGCGCTACTGCTACAAAATAGCGGTAGCATCGTAGCAGTAGCGCTGGTACCCGCGCTACTGGTAGCACAAAATCAAGCGCTACTGGTAAGCTTTTCTCTAGTAGTGCTAGATTGGTTCCGCCAAGGTTCCGCCTCGTGGCGGCGGAGTTTCGTCCCGTAAGCTTGCCCACGATTTTTTCCAGGGTAAAATCCTTCATATAGCAGAGGATGGACACCGAAAGGCCACCAGTGGCCCGAGGAGACAGGGGGCGCGCCCAGTAGGGGTGGGCGGGCCCCCACCCTCCTAGCCTGGGTGTGGGCCCCCTGAGGTGTTTCTTTTGCTCAAAAATTCTTATTAATTCCAAAAATAAGTTTCATGGAGTTTCAGGTCTTTTGGAGCAGTGCAGAATAAGTTTCCATTGTTTGCTCCTTTTCCAGCCAGAATTCCAGCTGCCGACATTCCCCCTCTTCATGGTAAACCTTATAAAATAAGAGAGAATAGCCATAAGTATTGATATATAATTTGTAATAACAGCCTATAATGCAATAAATATTGATATAAAAGCATGATGCAAAATGGACGTATCAGCTCCTACATATTCTATGAAGATCTTTGTCGGTCAGACCGCATAACAACATACGTTGTTCCCTTTGTCATCGATATGTTACTTGCCCGAGATTCGATCGTCGGTATCCCAATACCTAGCTCAATCTCGTTACCGGTAAGTCTCCTTACTCATTCTGTAATGCATCATCCCGCAACTAACTCATTAGTCACATTGCTTGCAAGGCTTATAGTGATGTGAATTACCGAGAGGGCCCAGAGATACCTCTCCGACAATCGGAGTGACAAATGCTAATCTCGATCTAAGCCAACTCAATAAGTACCATCGGAGACACTTGTAGAGCACCTTTATAATCACCCAGTTACGTTGTGACATTTAGTAGCACACAAAGTGTTCCTCCGGTATTCGGGAGTTGCATAATCTCATAGTCATAGGAACATGTATAAGTTATGAAGAAAGCAATAGCAATAAACTAAAATGATCAAGTGCTAAGCTAACGAAATGGGTCAAGTAATTCACATCACTCTCCTAATGATGTGATCCCATTTATCAAATGACAACTCATGTCTATGGTTAGGAAACCTTAACCATCTTTGATTAACGAGCTAATTAAGTAGAGGCATACTAGTGACACTATATTGTCTATGTATTCACACATGTATTATGTTTCTGGTTAATAGAATTCTTGCATGAATAATAAACATTTATCATGAAATAAGGAAATAAATAATAACTTTATTATTGCCTCTAGGGCATATTTCCTTCATTTTCCCACTTGCACTAGAGTCAATAATCTAGATTACACAGTAATGATTCTAACACCCATGGAGTCTTGGTGCTGATCATGTTTTGCTCGTGAGAGAGGCTTAGTCAACGGGTCTGCAACATTCAGATCCGTATGTATCTTGCAAATCTATATGTCTCCCACCTGGACTTGGTCACGGATGGAATTGAAGCGTCTCTTGATGTGCTTGGTTCTCTTGTGAAATATGGATTCCTTTGCCAAGGCAATTGCACCAGTAGTGTCACAAAAGATTTTCATTAGACCCAATGCACTAGGCATGACACCTAGATCGGACATGAACTCCTTCATCTAGACTCCTTCATCTGCTGCTTCCGAAGCAGCTATGTACTCTGCTTCACACGTAGATCCCGCCACGACGCTTTGTTTAGAACTACACCAACTAATAGCTCCACCATTCAATATAAACACGTATCCGGTTTGCGATTTAGAATCGTCCGGATCAGTGTCAAAGCTTGCATTGACGTAACCATTTACGACGAGCTCTTTGTCACCTGCATAAACGAGAAACACATCCTTAGTCCTTTTCAGGTATTTCAGGATGTTCCTGACCGCTGTTTAATGATCCACTCCTGGATTACTTTGGTACCTCCTTGCTAAACTAATAGCAAGGCACACATCAGGTATGGTACATAGCATTGCATACATGATAGAGTCTATGGCTGAAGCATAGGTGTCGGTGTCAAAACCGGCGGATCTCGGGTAGGGGGTCCTGAACTGTGCGTCTAGGCGGATGGTAACAGGAGACAAGGGACACGATGTTTTTACCCAGGTTCGGGCCCTCTCGATGGAGGTAAAACCCTACTCCTGCTTGATTAATATTGATGATATGGGTAGTACAAGAGTAGATCTACCACGAGATAGGAGTGGCTAAACCCTAGAATCTAGCCTATGGTATGATTGTTGTTCGTCCTACGGACTAAAACTCTCCGGTTTATATAGACACGGGAGAGGGCTAGGGTTACACAGAGTCGGTTACAATGGGAGGAGATCTTCATATCGTATCGCCAAGCTTGCCTTCCACACCAAGGAAAGTCCCATCCAGACACGAGACGGAGTCTTCAATCTTGTATCTTCATAGTCTAGGAGTCCGGCCATCCGGACACCCCCTAATCCAGGACTCCCTCAGTAGCCCCCGAACCAGGCTTCAACGATGACGAGTCCGGCACGCAAGTTGTCTTCGGCATTGCAAGGCGGGTTCTCCTGCAAATTCTCTGTATCCGTCGAATACTGTCCGGCTTCTAGTGTGTGTTGTCCACCTTGGCTTCTGTGCCCCATAATGACCATCTTCCACGCGTCAGGCGAATGTGAAAATCCAGGGGGTTTTCTTTTCACCCACCCCTCCTCGGTCGCGTTTAATGAGCCACCCATAAAAGAGACGGGGATTTAGATCCAATTCGCACCATCTTCCCTTCGCGAGTCTTCATCAGAGCGCCTCTGACAGAGATCCATTCCATCATGGCCAGTCGGTGCCGCTCCTCCTCTCGCCCTTCCAGCCCTCGGCCCGGAGATTCGGGGCGGTGTTCCGTCCCGCATAGCGAGTTAGTAGGGCTTCAGTCCAAGGGGCTTCTCCCCCCAGCATATATGGTCCTGGTTCGAGCCGGGATTGCTGCCTATAGCGGCGGAGAGCAGGCGGAGGGCGTGCCCAATCCCTCTCAAGAGCGGGTATGCTTAGTCCCTTATTTGATGAGAGGACTAGGATTTCCAATTCATCCGTTTCTCCGAGGGTTGCTGGAGTTCTATGGCCTCCAGCTACATAACCTCACGCCCGCCTCCATTTTGCACATCGCGTGCTTCGTGGCCCTCTGCGAGCTGTTCTTGGGTGTTGAGGCCCATTTCGCGCTGTGGAAGAGGTTGTTCTGCCTTGTGCCTCGTTCTTAGGATGGGTCTATTTATCAAGTGGGCGGAGCCGAACTATGGCGCATCGCCGGGACCGGATATCTATCCGGCACCCCAAAGAAGGTGTCCGAAGACTGGCCCTCGGAATGGTTTTATATAGATGATGTCCCCCTGCCGGACCCTGTACGGATCGGTCTCCTTGAGTTCAGTAAGGCCCCATTGAAGAAGCGCCTGAGTTGGCACCCACGGAACCCTCAGAGGGAAGCTGACAGGGACGTCCTGTACCTAATGAGCCGGATAAGGTTGTTGGCTCATTCCGGACTAACCATGATTAAGGTCATGGCCATATGCATTACGCGAGGGGTGCAGCCACTTCAATACAGAGGCCACCCCATGTGGGGTTTCAACAGGGAGGATGATGCTACCCGGTGCGGTCGCAAGGGGCCAGACTCGGCCGCCACCTTAACGAGGATCTTATCTGCTTTGTACAAGGGGGAAGAGGAAGAATTCCTCCGTGTCAACCCGGAAGGTGGATTTTCTATGTACAATCCTCCTAGTTGGGTGAGCGGACACTTTCACTTACCTATTCGTCTTTGAAATTCCTGTAGTTGAGTACTTAGACAAGTCCTGTTTAAACGCAGGAGCTGCCACAGGCTGTGAAGGAAATAAATAGCCCTGCTCCACAACCCGAGGATCCGGAACGGTCCCTCGATCCGGACTCCCAAGAAGATCCGGACTTATGCGTGGAGTTGATTGGTGGAGTATTTCATCAATTGAGCAAGGATAACTCCTTAGTGGCCATCACGGTCGACTATCCCGGACTACTTCCAGCCTCCAAAGTAACTAAGACCGAAGTCCCAGTATTCTCATGCTTTATCTTGCATGCCGTGCACTAACAGCGTTTCGCACGGTAAATCCTTGAGGCGGAAGGCCGAGCCCACGGTGAGCAGCCAACAAGGGCCGCTGAAACCAGGCGGGCCAAAAAGAAGTGTGGATTTAACGCCTAGGGTTTATGCCATTGAGTCTTACTAATGCTCATGACTTTCTTAGAAAGAAGAGAGCCCGCCGGACTATGTTCGCCGGCCAAGGTTTGAGGCCGGGTCCGTAAGCGAAGGCGGACACGGGACGCGCCTCGGGCGCTCCTCCAACAGAGGGCGCCAATGGGCTATCTGCCACCAATTCAGAGGTGGAGAGTGCCCTAAACCACAGGCGTCACCGGACTATTCTTCGTGACGCGTGTTTTTCCCCAGAGGCGTTGGACGCCTTTAATACAGGAGATGCGTATCTCCGTGCTGCTCAAAATGGTCTAGCCAGAGCCACGGAGCAGTATGTGAAAGACATACAGGTGAGTAGAATTGCAGGTCATATATGCCATTAGCCCCCGAGACTTGAAATAGTGAAGATAACTGTTTGAAGGATCATGTGCTATACAGTGTCTTACAAAGAAGAACACGCAATTGTCCCAGGAGCTCGAAGAGTGCAAGGCTCAGCTCGAGGCCGCATTGGCCACTTGAGAGAATGTCAAGGGGACGCCCGCAGGTAATATGTGCTTCGAAAGGTACCTCCATGTTGAAATGCGGCAGGCGTGCAACCCTGACTATAATAATGCAGATGAGGCCGGAGCAAATCCGGACCAGCAACAACTGCTACGCCAACTAAAGGCTGGCGAGAACATGCTGACGAGGGTGAGGCAAGAGAAGAACAAGCTTCAAGACGCCAATACCCAGCTAGGCGAGGAAATGAAAGATGTTCGTATTCGGCTGTCTTCTACCGTGAAGGAGAATCAGCGACTTCAACGCGGCATTTTTAGTAAGTGCTTGAACGAATCTTCGAAAAAAGAATTCAGCGAGGAAGTCGATTGACAGAGCTATGTCTGTAGGTCTGCTGACGGGTTGTCCGGCGGAGAAAATGCCCGGTTCATCGGGAGACCTTCTTCCCGAGCTGTTGCAACTACACGAGCGAGTTCGGCAGGCAATGCAAGGCGTCATCTAGGCTATGTGGCCATCCTTCTCCGTGCCCGAAGGCCTTGAGGAGCTTGCCAAGAAGCTGGAGGGAGTGCGGCAGCGCTTCTGGTTATGGAAGATATCGGCTTGCCGTCAAGGTGCCAGGGAGGCCTGGGCCATGGTGAAGACTCGGTACACGAAGGCTGACCCAAACCACATGGCCCAGGTCGGCCCTATAGGTCCGGATGGAAAGGCGATCCCGGTCAGCTTGGCATATGGCCAGGTGGAGCTGGCTGCAAAGTATTCCCAACAGGACTGTAAATTAGACCGCCTGTTAGATGGCATTGAAGAAGAATATGCCGAGTCAGATTGACTATGTAAAAATAACATAAAAAATGTCCTCTAGCCGGATTGTAGATCGTTTGTCATTGCGGACCTTTTTGCTTCGACCTCTGGACCCTATAGTCCGGAGTGTGTCCGAATACCCACTTGGTTATGGAAGAACTGGGGCATGCATGGGGACAAGGCGTAGGGGTCATAAGTGCTTTAGCAGACAAGTGCCCAACTAGTTATGTTATATTACATGGTTAGTAAGAAACATCTTCCAGAGAGAATAGTTCCTTTAGGGGTTCCTTTCCCTGGGAGGCATGCCCTAAAGTGCATGTCCGAACTATCGGAAAGAGCAAGAAAGCATCTGGGGGCAAAGGAGTAAATATGAAAGATCATCTTTTAGCTCACCGGCCGAATATTCCCTTAAGAACGCTAGCTTTCGGCTTCACCCAGTCTGAGGTACACATCTGGCTGACCCGGCAGTAACAATCGCAGAGGTGCTCCCTTTACCACCTAGCCGAACGAACGGGAACGTAGGGGTAAGCACAGGAGCCAGGCAACCCAGCTTGGCCAAAACATAAGTCATATCGATGCATATAATGGTGTATAAAAGGTTCATGCGGAAGCATTACGCATGTTTCGGGCGTGAGGCCCATTTTATATAAACTTCTTGGTAGAGAAGCCCCCAGGTATTGTGAGTGCAGGTAGCGCGTCGGGTGCGTGCGAATATTGCACATGCGAGCCCCTAAGGGCTTGTGAGAGAAAGGGGGAGGGAGAAGGAAGAAAATCCTGGACTGCCAAAAATAAAAACAAAAAATAAAACAAAGGGACAAGGGAAGGAAACGAACACGGAGTCCGGTGCTAGGCGTAGAACCTTCGTAGGTTTGGCTCGAGTCGGTTGTCTGATGCGCCTCACAGACGGTACGCTCCGCCGGTCAGTACTTGGTCGATGATGAAGGGGCCCTCCCATTTGGGCTTTAATTTCTCCTTTTTCTTGTCTGGCAGGCGTAGAACTAGTTCGCCAACGTTATATGTTTTGGCCCGTACTTCTCTGCTTTGATATCTTCGAGCCTGCTGTTGATAGAATGCGGAACGAGCCTTTGCCACGTCGCGCTCCTCTTCCAATGCGTCCAAGATGTCCTGCCAATCGAGCTCGGCTTCTCTTTCTTCGTACATGCGCACTCGAGGTGAGTCATGGATTATGTCGCATGGCAGTACTGCCTCTGCGCCGTATACCATAAAAATGGTGTGAATCCGGTAGTGCGATTCGGCTTGGTCCGCAGCCCCCAGAGTACGGAGTCAAGCTCCTCTACCCAGTGCATGTCAGATTCCTTGAGGGATCGCACGAGTCTGGGTTTGATGCCGCTCATAATGAGACCGTTGGCCCGTTCGACTTGACCGTTAGTTTGAGGGTGATAGACTGAAGCGTAGTCGAGCTTGATGCCCATGTTTTTGCACCAAAGTTTGACTTCATCGGCTGTGAAGTTTGTGCCATTGTCAGTTATGATGCTATGGGGGACACCGTAACGGTGTACAACCCCGGAAAGGAAGTCTATCACTGGTCCGGATTCAGCCATCTTTACAGGCTTGGATTCTATCCATTTGGTGAATTTGTCCACCATGACCAGTAGGTATTTTTGCTTGTGGGTTCCTCCTTTAAGGGGTCCGACCATGTCAAGCCCCTAGACCGCGAAAGGCCAGGTAATGGGTATAGTTTGTAGGGCGGTAGGCGGCATGTGGCTTTGGTTGGCGAATAACTGGCAACCAACACATCGTTGCACTAAGTCCTGAGCGTCTGACCGGGCCGTTGGCCAATAAAATCTGGTACGGAAGACCTTGCTTACAAGGGCCCGGGCTGCGGCGTGGTGCCCGCCGAGTCCGGCATGGATTTCAGCCAAAAGGTCTCGTCCTTCTTCTTCGGAGATACACCTTTGAAGGACTCCGGTTGTGCTTTTCTTGTAAAGCTCTCCCTCGTGGACTTTGTAGGCTTTAGATCGCCGCACTATGCAGCGGGCCTCGTTTTGGTCCTCGGGAAGTTCCTGCCTAGTTAGGTAGGCTAGGAATGGCTCTGTCCAAGGGGCAATGACTGCCATTATTTCATGGGCTGACGGCGTTGTTTCGTTGGCGTAGCCCCCAATTGTGTCAGGATGCTCGGTGAGGGGCAGTGTAGTTGTGTCCGGGCTATTGTTTCCGGATTCTCCGTCCCATGATACAGATGGCTTGAACAGCCTTTCTAGGAAGATGTTGGCAGGGACGGCCTCGCGCTTGGCGCTGATGCGTGCCAACACGTCTGCTGCTTGGTTATTTTCCCGGGCTATGTGATGAATTCGAGCCCCTCAAACCGAGCTGACATCTTTAAGATGGCGTTGCGGTAAGCTGCCATTTTCGGGTCCTTGGCGTCGAAGTCTCCATTTATTTGGGATATTGCGAGATTTGAATCCCCGCGGACCTCTAGGCGCTGAATGCCCATGGAGACTGCCATTCGGAGGCCATGTAAAAGGGCCTCGTATTCGGCTGCGTTGTTCGAATCCGTGTACATTATCTGAAGTACGTATTGGACTGTGTCCCTGGTTGGGGACGTCAGGACGACGCCAGCCCCCAGGCCAGCCAACATTTTGGAGCCGTCGAAGTGCATGATCCAGTTGGAGTATGCGCCGTATTCTTTAGGGAGTTCGGCTTCAGTCCTTTCGGCAATGAAGTCGGCCAAAACCTGCGACTTAATAGCTCGCCTTGGCTTGTAGGTTATGTCGAATGGGAGGAGCTCGATGGCCCATTTGGCAATCCGGCCCGTTGCGTCGCGGTTGTTTATAATGTCATTAAGGGGTACTTCGGATGCCACTGTTATGGAGCACTCTTGAAAGTAGTGTCGCAGCTTCCGGGATGCCATGAACACCGCGTATGCTATCTTTTGATAATGCGGGTATCGTGACTTGGATGGAGTTAGCACAGTGGACACGTAGTACACTGGTTTTTGGAGGGGGGACTTGTGTGCGTCCGCCTTTTGTTCGACGACGAGCACCGCGCTTACCACTTGATGGGTTGCCGCGATGTATAATAGCATTGGTCCGCCCGTGTTGGGCGCTGCCAGGACCGGATTTGTTGCCAATATGGCTTTTATTTCTTCGAGTCCGGTCGTGGCGGCCTTCGTCCACTCGAAGTGGTCGGTGCACCGTAGGAGGCGATAGAGGGGTAATGCCTTTTCTCCTAAGCGGGAACAAGCGGCTTAGAGCCGCCACACATCCTGTCAGTTTTTGTATTTATTTGAGGTCCTTTGGGGTATCTAATTGTGACAGAGCTCGGATCTTGGCTGGTTTGCTTCGATTCCTCTACCGGATACGATGAAGCCCAGGAGCTTTCCGGCTGGTACGCCGAAAACGCATTTTTCCGGGTTGAGCTTAATGTCATATGTTCGGAGATTATCGAACGTGAGCCTCAAGTCGTCTACTAGAGTATCGACATGTTTGGTTTTGACGACCACGTCATCTACGTATGCTTCGACTGTTTTGCCGATCTGGTTGGCCAGACATGTCTGAATCATGCGCTGATATGTTGCGCCGGCGTTTTTGAGCCCGAAGGGCATCGTGTTGAAGCAGAATGGGCCGTATGGGGTGATGAATGCCGTTGCGGCCTGGTCTGACTCTGCCATCTTGATTTGGTGGTAGCCAGAGTATGCATCGAGGAAACACAATGAGTCGTGTCCTGCAGTGGCGTCGATGATTTGATCAATTCGAGGGAGTGGGAAAGGGTCCTTTGGACAGGCCTTGTTTAGGTCTTTGAAATCGACACATAGGCGCCAAGATTTGTCCTTCTTTGGTACCATCACCAGGTTTGCTAGCCAGTCCGGATGTTTTATGTCTCTGATGAACCCGGCTTCCAGCAGTTTTGCTAGCTCCTCTCCCATGGCTTGTCTCTTAGGTTCGGAAAAGCGCCGTAGGGTCTGCTTGACGGGTTTAAACCCTTTTATGATGTTCAGGCTGTGCTCGGCCAGCCTGCGTGGGATTCCTGGCATATCCGAGGGGTGCCAGGCGAAAATGTCCCAATTTTCTCGCAGAAAGTCTCTGAGTGTGGCGTCTACATCGGGTTTTAATTGTGCCCCGATGGAGGCCATTTTTGTAGGGTCCGTTGGATGGACTTGGAATTTGACTATTTCGTCCGCTGGTTTAAAAGAGGTGGACTTGGATCTCTTGTCTAGTATCACGTCGTCCCTGTCCACCGTGGAGCGCAACACCGTTAATTCCTCGACCGCTAGGGCCTCAGATAATGCCTCCAGGGCCAGTGCGGCTGTCTTGTTTTCAGCGCAGAGCGCTATGTCCGGATCACTTGCGAGAGTGATGATTCCGTTGGGCCCGGGCATTTTGAGCTTCATGTACCCGTAATGGGGTATGGTTTGGAAAATTGTAAATGCTTCTCACCCTAGCAGAGCGTGGTAGCCGCTGCTAAACGGGGCCACTTGAAACATGACCTCCTCGGATCTGTAATTGTCCGGCGCGCCGAACACCACATCCAATGTGATTTTTCCTGAACAGCACGCTTCCCGGCTTGGGATTATTCCCCTAAAAGTTGTGTTGCTTCGCTCAATGCGGCTCCAGTCAATTTCCATTTTTCGCAGGGTTTCCTCGTAGATGAGGTTGAGTCCGGTGCCGCCGTCCATGAGTACCTTTGTAAGTCGGAAGCCGTCCACTATCGGACTGAGGACCAATGCGGCTGGTGCTCGGGCTGTCCGGAATTTAGGTTCGTCACTGGCATTAAAGGTGATAGCCGTGTCACTCCATGGGTTTATTGTTGCTACTTGGTAGACTTCGACGAGGTTGCGGAGCGTTCGTTTCCTTGCATTGTTTGATGTGAACGTCTCGAAGACTGTCGATGTCGTACTGGGGAGGTATTCTTCGGGTGCTGGAGTTAAAAGCTCCTCGCCGCTTCTGGCTACCTGCCGTAGTATCCAATATGCTCTGAGGCTGTGCGTTGGTGTGGCTTTCCCTGAATTATGAATTCTACAGGGTCCATTGACCCATCCTTCCAATACGGTCCTGTACCCTGTAGAGGGCTTTTGTTTTTTGATATTTGGCTCGGATGCCTGGCGATAATGCGCCCTTTTGTTTCGGACTCGTGTTATATTCGGGGCCAGATTGTCCCAGAATTTATCTTCGGTTTTCCGAACGCTTTCAATCACACAGTACTTTTGTACTATGGATGTTAAGTCGGCGAATCGTGTAATTTCGCAGCGACTTATGGCGTTGAGGATTCCGATGTCCATGCAATTGTTAAGGAAGAGTAAAATTGCTTCTTTCTCACGGCAGTCCTTTATCCTGTTCATAACCAGGAGGAATCTGGCCCAGTAGTGGTGTACTGCTTCTCCGGACTCTTGCCGTATTAGGGACAAATCCCGTATAGTTGGGTGGGCGGGTGGGAATAAATCCGGAACCCTGGCCGATGCAAGATTCAGGGGCCGACCAGTTTCCGGATTCGGAAGCTTGCTCTCTCGGATATTATTCAATGAATCGGGCCTACTACCTGACTTTAGGTTCAGGGTTCGGGCGACATCCTCCCCTCCGCGGGTTTCCGGCTTGGAGGGGTCGAGAATCCGGACGCATCTGGTCCTTAGGGCGGGCGAAGACTCGCCGCATTGTTCTTACACCACTTCGACATGGTGGGTGATCTAGGGAGAGTCGATCTCTCTCTGATCAGGTTTAAGCCCAATCTAGTCATAATCAGTAGCGACTCCCAGGGCCGCGATGCGATCCAAGAGTTCGTTCAGGGAGAAGAGCTCCATCGGATCTAACTGCTCGGCGAGCTCCGAGCTGATGTGAACATTGCTTTCGATGGGCCGAGAGGTCATCGTTGGCACGGCATCCGGACTGGCGGTCATCAAAAACCTGCCTAGCTGGAGAGCCGACAGCCAAAGCTCCTTTAGCAATGAAGCCGTCTTTAAAGACGGGATGCGGCATCCTTCATGATGGTGATGACACAGCGGAACTCTCAATGAAAGCACCAATGTCGATGTCAAAACCGGCGGATCTCGGGTAGGGGGTCCCGAACTGTGCGTCTAGGCGGATGGTAACAGGAGACAAGGGACACGATGTTTTTACCCAGGTTCGGGCCCTCTCGATGGAGGTAAAACCCTACTCCTGCTTGATTAAAATTGATGATATGGGTAGTACAAGAGTAGATCTACCATGAGATCGGAGTGGCTAAACCCTAGAATCTAGCCTATGGTATGATTGTTGTTCGTCCTACGGACTAAAACTCTCCGGTTTATATAGACACCGAAGAGGGCTAGGGTTACACAGAGTCGGTTACAATGGGAGGAGATCTTCATATCGTATCGCCAAGCTTGCCTTCCACGCCAAGGAAAGTCCCATCCGTACACGGGACGGAGTCTTCAATCTTGTATCTTCATAGTCTAGGAGTCCGGCCAAAGGTCTTAGTCCGGCCATCCGGACACCCCCTAATCCAGGACTCCCTCAATATGGAACATTTTTCATTTTCTCTCTATCTTCTACAGTGGTCGGGCATTGAGTCTGACTCAAGTTCACACCTTGTAACACAGGCAAGAACCCTTTCTTTGCTAGATCCATTTTGAACTTTTTCAAAACTTTATCAAGGTATGTGCTTTGTGAAAGTCCAATTAAGCATCTTGATCTATCTCTATAGATCCTGATGCCCAATATGTAAGCAGCTTCACCGAGGTCTTTCATTGAAAAACTCTTATTCAAGTATCCTTTTATGCTATCCAGAAATTCTATATTATTTCCAATCAACAATATGTCATCTACATATAGTATTAGAAATGCTACAGAGCTCTCACTCACTTTCTTGTAAATATAGGCCTCTCCAAAAGTCTGTATAAAACCATATGCTTTGATCACACTATCAAAACGTTTATTCCAACTCCAAGAGGCTTGCACCCGTCCATAAATAGATCGCTGGAGCTTGCACACTTTGTTAGCACCTTTTGGATCGACAAACCTTCTGGTTGCATCATATACAACTCTTCTTCCAAAAAATCCATTAGGAATGCAGTTTTGACATCCATTTGCCAAATTTCATAATCATAAAATGCGGCAATTGCTAACATGATCCGGACAGACTTAAGCATCGCTACAGGTGAGAAAGTCTCATCATAGTCAACTCCTTGAACTTGTCGAAAACCTTTTGCAACAAGTCGAGCTTTGTAGACAGTAATATTACCGTCAGTGTCAGTCTTCTTCTTGAAGATCCATTTATTCTCGATGGCTTGCCAATCATCGGGCAAGTCAACCAAAGTCCACACTTTGTTCTCATACATGGATCCTATCTCAGATTTCATGGCCTCAAGCTATTTTGCAGAATCTGGGCTCATCATCGCTTCCTCATAGTTCGTAGGTTCGTCATTGTCAAGTAACATGACCTCCAGAATAGGATTACTGTACCACTCTGGTGCGGATCTTATTATGGTTGACCTACGAGGTTCGGTAGTAACTTGATCTGAAGTTTCATGATCATCATCATTAGCTTCCTCACTAATTGGTGTGGTAATCACAGGAACAGATTTATGTGATTAACTACTTTCCAATAAGGGAGCAGGTACAATTACCTCATCAAGTTCTACTTTCCTCCCACTCACTTCTTTCGAGAGAAACTCCTTCTTTAGAAAGGATCCATTTTAGCAACAAATATCTTGCCTTCGCATCAGTGATAGAAGGCGTACGCAACAGTCTTCTTTGGGTATCCTATGAAGACACATTTCTCTAATTTGAATTCGAGCTTATCAGGTTGAAGTTTTTTCACATAAGCATCGCAGCCCCAAACTTTAAGAAACAACAACTTTGGTTTCTTGCCAAACCACAGTTCATAAGGCGTCGTCTCAACGGATTTATATGGTGCCCTATTTAATGTGAATGCAGGTGTCTCTAAAGCATAACCCCAAAACAATAGCGGTAAATAAGTAAGAGACATCATAGATCGCACCATATCTAGTAAAGTACGATTACGACGTTCGGACACACCATTACGCTGTGGTGTTCCGGGTGGCGTGAGTTGCGAAACTATTCCACATTGTTTCAAATGTAGACCAAACTCATAACTCAAATATTCTCCTCCACGATCAGATCGTAGAAACTTTATTTTCTTGTTACGATGATTTTCCACATCACTCTGAAATTCTTTGTACTTTTCAAATGTCTCAGACTTATGTTTCATTAAGTAGATATACACATATCTTCTCAAATCATCTATGAAGGTGAGAAGATAACGATACCCGCCGCGAGCCTCAATATTCATTGGACTACATACATCTGTATGTATGATTTCCAATAAATCTGTTGCTCGCTCCATTGTTCCGGAGAACGGCGTTTTAGTCATCTTGCCCATGAGACATGGTTCGCAAGTACCAAGTGATTCCAGAAGTCCATCAATATGGAGTTTCTTCATGCGCTTTACACCAATATGACCTAAACGGCAATGCCACAAATAAGTTGCACTATCATTATTAACTCTGCATCTTTTGGCTGCAATATTATGAATGTGTGTATTACTACTATCGAGATTCAACACAAATAGACCACTATTTAAGGGTGCATGACCATAAAAGATATTACTCATATGAATAGAACAACCATTATTCTCAGATTTAAATGAATAACCGTCTTGCATCAAACAAGATCCAGATATAATGTTCATGCTTAACGCTGGCACCAAATAACAATTATTCAGGTCTAAAACTAATCCCGAAGGTAGATGTAGAGGTAGCGTGCCGACGGCGATCACATCGACTTTGGAACCATTTCCCACGCGCATCGTCACCTCGACCTTAGCCAATCTTCGCTCAATCTGTAGTCCCTGTTTCGAGTTGCAAATGTTAGAAACAGAACCAGTATGAAATACCCAGGTGCTACTACGAGCTCTAGTAAGGTACACATCAATAACATGTATATCACATATACCTTTGTTCACCTTGCCATCCTTCTTATCTGCCAAATACTTGGGGCAGTTCAGCTTCAAGTGACCAGTCCCTTTGCAGTAGAAGCACTCAGTCTCAGGCTTCGGTCCAGACTTGGGTTTCTTCTCCTGAGCAGCAACTTGTTTGCTGTTCTTCTTGAAGTTCCGCTTATTCTTCCCTTTACCCTTTTTCTTGAAATTGGTGGTATTGTTGACCATCAACACTTGATGCTCCTTCTTGATTTCTACCTCTGCAGCCTTTAGCATCGCGAAGAGCTCGGGAATTGTCTTTTCCATCCCTATAGTTCATCACGCAGCTCTTATAGTTTAGTGGCAGTGATTGGAGAATTCTGTCAATGACACTATCATCAGGAAGATTAACTCCCGGTCGAATCAAGTGATTATTATACCTAGACATTCTGAGTATATGTTGTTGGGGAACGTAGTAATTTCAAGAAAATTCCTACGCACACGCAAGATCATGGTGATGCATAGCAACGAGAGGGGAGAGTGTCGTCCATGTACCCTCGTAGATCGTAGGTGGAAGCGTTAGCACAACGCGGTAGATGTAGTCGTACATCTTCACGATCCAATCGATCCATGTACCAAACGTACGGCACCTCCGAGTTCAGCAGACGTTCAACTCGATGATGTACAGCGAACTCCGATCCAGCAGAGCTTCACGGGAGAGTTCCGTCAGCATGACGGCGTGATGATGGTGATGATGTTTCTACAGACGAAGGGCTTCGCCTAAGCACCCCTATGATATGACCAAGGTGGAATATGGTGGAGGGGGGCACCGCACACGGCTGGGATATCAACGGATCAACTTGTGTGTCTAGAGGTGCCCCCTGCCCCCGTATATAAAGGAGCAAGGGGGGAGGCGGCCGGCCGGGAGGAGGGCGTGCCAAGGGGGGAGTCCTACTCCCACCGGGACCAGGACTCCTCCTTTCCTTGTAGGAGTAGGAGAAGGGAAGGAAGGGAGAGAGGAGGAGAAGGAAAAAGGGGGGCGCCGCTCCCCCCTCCTTGTCCAATTCGGACTAGAGGGGGAGGCGGCGCGCGGCTGCCCTGGCCGCCCCTCCTCTTCTCCCACTAAGGCCTATTAGGCCCAATATACTCCTCGGGGGGTTCCGGTAACCCCCCCGGTACTCCGGTAACTGTCCGAAACCTCCCTGAAACACTTCCGGTGTCCGAACATAGTCGTACAATATATCCATCTTTACGTCTCGACCATTTCAAGACTGCTCATCATGTCTGTGATCATATACGAGACTCCGAACTATCTTCGGTACATCAAAACACAAAAACTCATAATACCGATCATCACCAAACTTTAAGCGTGCGGACCCTACGGGTTCGATAACTATGTAGACATGACCAAGACACGTCTCCGGTAAATAACCAATAGCGGAACCTGGATGCTCATATTGGTTCCCACATATTCTATGAAGATCTTTATCGGTCAAACCGCATAACAACATACGTTGTTCCCTTTGTCATCGGTATGTTACTTGCCCGAGATTCGATCGTCGGTATCTCAATACCTAGTTCAATCTCGTTACCGGCAAATCTCTTTACTCGTTATGTAATGCATCATCCCGCAACTAACTCATTAGTCACATTGCTTGCAAGGCTTATAGTGATGTGCATTACCAAGAGGGCCCAGAGATACCTCTCCGACAATCAGAGTGACAAATCCTAATCTCGAAATACGCCAAATCAACAAGTAACTTCGGAGGCACCTGTAGAGCACATTTATAATCACCCAGTTATGTTGTGACGTTTGGTAGCACACAAAGTGTTCCTCCGATAAACGGGAGTTGCATAATCTCATAGTCATAGGAACATGTATAACTCATGGAGAAAGCAATAGCAACCTACTAAACGATCAAGTTCTAAGCTAACGGAATGGGTCAAGTCAATCACATCATTCTCCTAATGATGTGATCATGTTAATAAAATGACAACTCATGTCTATGGTTAGGAAACTTAACCATCTTTGATTTAACGAGCTAGTAAAGTAGAGTCATACTATTGACACTATGTTTTGTCTATGTATTCACACATGCATTATGTTTCCGGTTAATACAATTCTAGCATGAATAATAAACATTTATCACGATATGAGGAAATAAATAATAACTTTATTATTGCCTCTAGGGCATATTTCTTTCAGTCTCCCACTTGCACTAGAGTCAATAATCTAGATTACACAGTAATGATTCTAACACCCACAGAGTCTTGGTGTTGATCATGTTTTGCTCGTGGAAGAGGCTTAGTCAACGGGTCTGCAACATTCAGATCTGTATGTATCTTCCAAATCTCTATGTCTCCCACCTCGACTTGATCCCGGATGGAATTGTAGCGTCTCTTGATGTGCTTGCTTCTCTTGTGAAATCTGGATTCCTTTGCCAAGGAAACTGCACTAGTATTGTCACAAAAGATTTTCATTGGACCCGATGCACTAGGTATGACACCTAGATTGGATATGAAATCCTTCATCCAGACTCCTTCATTTGCTGCATCCAAAGCAGCTATGTACTCTACTTCACACGTAGATCCCGCCACGACACTTTGTTTAGAACTGCACCAACTGACAGCTCCACCGTGCAATATAAACATGTATCCGGTTTGAGATTTGAATCGTCCAAATCAGTGTCAAACCTTGCATCGACGTAACCATTTACGGCTAGCTCTTTATCACCTCCATAAATGAGAAACATATCCTTAGTCCTTTTTAGGTACTTAAAGATGTTCTTGACCGGTGTCCAGTGATCCACTCCTGGATTACTTTGGTAACTCCCTGCTAAACTAATAGCAAGGCACACATCGGCTCTGGTACACAACATTGCATACATGATACAGCCTATGGCTGAAGCATATGGAACATCTTTCATTTTCTCTCTATCTTCTACAGTGGTCAGGCATTGAGTCAGACTGAACTTCACACCTTGTAATATAGGCAAGAACCCTTTCTTTGCTTGATCCATTTTGAACTTCTTCAAAACTTCATCAAGGTATGTGCTATGTGAAAGTACAATTAAGCGTCTTGATCTATCTCTATAGATCTTGATGTCCAATATATAAGCAACTTCACCGAGGTCTTTCATTGAAAAACTTTTATTCAAGTATCCTTTTATGCTATCCAGAAATTCTATATCATTTCCAATCAACAATATGTCGTCCACATATAATATCAGAAATGCTACAGAGCTCCTACTCACTTTCTTGTAAATACAGGCTTCTCCAAAAGTCTGTATAAAACCATGTGCTTTGATAACACTATCAAAGCGTTTATTCCAACTCCGAGAGGCTTGCACCAGTCCATAAATGGATCACGGGAGCTTGCACACTTTGTTAGCACCTTCCGGATCGACAAAACCTTCTGGTTGCATCATATACAACTCTTCTTCTAGAAATCCATTTAGGAATGCAGTTTTGACATCCATTTGCCAAATTTCATAATCATAAAATGTGGCAATTGCTAACATGATTCGGATAGACTTAAGCATCGCTATGGGTGAGAAAGTCTCATTGTAGTCAACCCCTTGAACTTGTCGAAAACCTTTCACAACAAGTCGAGCTTTGTAGACAGTTACATTATCATCAGCATCAGTCTTCTTCTTGAAGATCCATTTATTCTCGATGGCTTGCCGATCATCGGGCAAGTCAACCAAAGTCCACACTTTGTTCTCATACATGGATCCCATCTCAGATTTCATGGCCTCAAGCCATTTTGCGGAATCTAGGCTCATCATTGCTTCCTCATAGTTCGTAGGTTTGTCATGGTCAAGAACATGACCTCCAGAATATGATTACCGTACCACTCTGGTGTGGATCTTACTCTGGTTGACCTACGAGGTTTGGTAGTTACTTGATCAGAAGTTTCATGATCAATATCATTAGCTTCCTCACTAATTGGCGTAGGTGTCACATGAACTGGTTTCTGTGATGAACTACTTTCCAACAAGGGAGCAGGTACAGTTACCTCATCAAGTTCTACTTTCCTCCCACTCACTTCTTTCGAGAGAAACTCCTTCTTTAGAAAGGATCCAAATTTAGCAACAAATGTTTTGCCTTCGGATCTGTGATAGAAGGTGTACCCAACAGTCTCCTTTGGGTATCCTATGAAGACACATTTCTCCGATTTGGGTTCGAGCTTATCAGGTTGAAGTTCTTTTAACATAAGCATCGCAGCCCCAAAATTTAAGAAACAATAACTTTGGTTTCTTGCCAAACCACAGTTCATAAGGCGTTGTCTTAACGGATTTCGATGGTGCCCTATTTAACGTGAATGCAGCTATCTCTAAAGCATAACCCCAAAACAATAGCGGTAAATCAGTAAGAGACATCATAGACCGCACAATATCTAGTAAAGTGCGATTATGATGTTTGGACACACCATTACGTTGTGGTGTTCCGGGTGGCGGGAGTTGCGAAACTATTCCGCATTGTTTCAAACAAAGACCAAACTCGTAACTCAAATATTCTCCTCCATGATCAGATCATAGAAACTTTATTTTCTTGTTATGATGATTTTCTACTTCACTCTGAAATTCTTTGAACTTTTCAAATGTTTCAGACTTATGTTTCATTAAGTAGATATACCCATATCTACTCAAATCATCTGTGAATGTGAGAAAATAACGATACCCGCTGCGAGCCTCAACATTCATTGGACCACATACATTAGTATGTATGATCTCCAATAAATCTGTTGCTTGCTCCATTGTTCCGGAGAACAGCGTTTTATTCATCTAGCCCATGAGGCATGGTTCGCAAGTACCAAGTGATTCATAATCAAGTGATTCCAAAAGTCCATCAGTATGGAGTTTCTTCATGCGCTTGCTACCTCTTGAGCATGCGTTGTTTTTTCCCTTGAAGAGGAAAGGGTGATGCAGCAAAGTAGCACAAGTATTTCCCTCAGTTTTGAGAACCAAGGTATCAATCCAGTAGAAGGCTCCTCAAAAGTCCCACACGCCTACACAAACAAACAAGAACCTTGCAACCAATGCGATAAAGGGGTTGTCAATCCCTTCACGAAAACTTGCGAAAGTGAGATCTAACAGAGATAATATGACAAGATAAATATTTTTGGTATTTTTATGATATAGATTGGGAATTAAAATATGCAAATAAGAGTAGATGGAAAACTTATATGATAAAAGATAGACCCGGGGGCCTTAGGTTTCACTAGTGGCTTCTCTCAAGATAGCATAAGTATTACGGTGGGTGAACAAATTACTGTCAAGCAATTGATAGAAAAGTGCATAGTTATGAGAATATCTACTCATGATCATGTATATAGGCATCACGTCCGTAACAAGTAGATCGAAACGATTCTGCATCTACTACTATTACTCCACACATCGACCGACTCCTGCCTGCATCTAGAGTATTAAGTTCATAAGAACAGAGTAACGCATTAAGCAAGATGACATGATGTAGAGGGATAAACTCATGCAATATGATATAAACCCCATCTTTTTATCCTCGATGGAAACAATACAATGCGTGCCTTGCTGCCCCTGCTGTCACTGGGAAATGACACCGCAAGATTGAACCCAAAGCTAAGCACTTCTCCTATTGCAAGAAAGATCAACCTAGTAGGCCAAACCAAACTGATAATTCAAAAAGACTTACAAAGATAACCAATCATACATAAAAGAATTCAGAAGAGATTCAAATATTTCTCATAGATAAACTTGATCATAAACCCACAATTCATCTCGAGAAACACACCACAAAAAGAGTTACATCGAATAGATCTCGAAGAAGAGGAAGGAGAACTTTGTGTTGTGATTCAAAGAGAGAGAAGAAGCCATCTAGCTAATAACTATGGACCCGAAGGTCTGTGGTAAACTACTCACAACTCATCGGAGAGGCCTTGGTGGTGATGGAGAGGCCCTCCATGGTTGATTCCCCCTCCGGCGGAGCACCGACGAAGGCTTCAAGATGGGATCTCGCGGATACAGAAGGTTGCGGCGGTGGAAATAGTTTTTCGTGGTGCTCCTGGATGTTTTCGGGGTCCGTAGATATATATAGGAGGAAGAAGTAGGTCGGTGGAGCCACAAGGGGTCCACGAGGCAGGCGGCGCACCCACCCTTACTGGGCGCACCGGCCACCCTCGTGGCCTCCTCGGCTGCTTCTTGACATCCAGTCCAAGTCTCCTGGATTGGGTTTGTTCCAAAAAGATCACTCCCGAAGGTTTCATTCCGTTTGGACTCCGTTTGATATTCCTTTCCTTCGATATACTGAAATAGGCAAAAAACAGCAATTCGGGCTGGGCCTCCGGTTAGTAGCTTAGTCCCGAAAATGATATAAAAGTATTGAGTAAAGCCCATAAACATCCAAAATAGGTAATATAATAGCATGGAACAATCAAAAATTATAGATACGTTGGAGACGTATCAAGCATCCCCAAGCTTAATTCTTGCTCGTCCTCGAGTAGGTAAATGATAAAAATAGAATTTTTGATGTGGAGTGCTACCTAGCATAATTCTCAATGTAATTTTCTTTATTGTGGCATGATTGTTCAGATCCAAATGATTCAAGATAAAAGCTTATAAAACATAAAAATAGTAATACTTTGAAGCATACTTGTTGGGGAACGTAGTAATTTCAAAAAAAAATCCTATGCACACGCAAGATCATGGTGATGCATAGCAACGAGAGGGGAGAGTGTGTCCACGTACCCTCGTAAACCGAAAGCGGAAGTGTTGTGACAAAACGATTGATGTAGTCGTACATCTTCACGATCCGACCGATCCAAGCACCGAACGTACGGCACATCCGTGTTCAACACATGTTCAGCTCGATGACGATCCCCGGACTCCGATCTAGCAGGGTGTTGGGGATGAGTTCCGTCAGCACGACGGCGTGGTGATGATGATGATGTTCTACCGACGCAGGGCTTCACCTAAGCACCACAACGATATGACTGAGGTGGAATATGGTGGAGGGGGCACCGCACACGGCTAAGGAACGATCACGAAGATCAACTTGTGTGTCATGGGCTGCCCTCTGCCCCCGTATATAAACGAGGGAAGGGGGAAGTGCGGCCGGCCCCCTATGGGTGCACCTAGAGGAGTCCTACTCCCACCGGGAGTAGGACTCCCCCCTCTTGCCCTGTTGGAGAAGGAAGGGGGAAGGGGGAAAGAGGAAAGGGGGGCGCCCCCCCCCCTTACTTGTCCTATTTGGACTAGGGGGGAGGGGGTGTGCGGCCTACCCTGGCCGGCCCTCCTCTTCTGCCTTATGGCCCATGTAGGCCCATCAACCCCCGGGGGGGTTCCGGTAACCCCCCTGTACTCCGGAAAGATCCCGTTTTCACCCAGAATGATTCCGATATCCAAATATAGGCTTCCAATATATCAATCTTTATGTCTTGATCATTTCGAGACTCCTCGTCATGTCCGTGATCACATCCGGTACATCAAAACTTATAAACTCATAATAAAACTGTCGTCGTAACGTTAAGCGTGCGGACCCTACGGGTTCGAGAACTATGTAGACATGACCTAGAACTGTTTCCGATCAATAACCAATAGCGGAACCAGGATGCTCATATTGGCTCCTACATATTCTACGAAAATCTTTATCGGTCAAACTGCATAACAACATAGGTTGTTCCCTTTGTCATCGGTATGTTACTTGCCCGAAATTCGATCGTCGGTATCCAATACCTATTTCAATCTCGTTACTGGCAAATCTCTTTACCCGTTACGTAATGCATCATTCCATAACCAACTCATTGGTCACATTGGTTGCAAGGCTTATAGTGATGTGCATTACCGAGAGGGCCCAGAGATACCTCTCCGACAATCGGAGTGACAAAACCTAATCTCAAAATACGCCAACTCAACATCTACCTTTGGAGACACATGTAGAGCTCCTTTATAATCACCCAGTTACGTTGTGATGTTTGGTAGCACATAAAGTGTTCCTCCGGTAAACGGGAGTTGCATAATCTCATAGTTGTAGGAACTTTGTATAAGTCATGAACAAAGCAAAAGCAACATACTAAACGATCAAGTGCTAGGCTAACGGAATGGGTCAAGTCAATCACATCATTCTCCTAATGATGTGATCTCTTTAATCAAATGACAACACATGTCTATGGTTAGGAAACATAACCATCTTTGATTAATGAGCTAGTCAAGTACAGGCATACTAGTGACATTAAGTTCGTCTATGTATTCACACATTTATCATGTTACCGGTTAATACAATTCTAGCATGAATAATAAACATTTATCATGATATGAGGAAATAAATAATAACTTTATTATTGCCTCAAGGGCATATTTCCTTCAGTCTCCCACTTGCAGTAGAGTTAATAATCTAGATTACACAGTAATGATTCTAACACCCATGGAGTCTTGGTGCTGATCATGTTTTGCTCGTGGAAGAGGCTTAGTCAATGGGTCTGCAACATTCAGATCCGTATGTATCTTGCAAATCTCTATGTATCCCACCTGGACTTGGTCCTGGATGGAATTGAGGCGTCTCTTGATGTGCTTGGTCGTCTTGTGAAATCTAGATTCCTTTGCCAAGGCAATTGCACCAGTATTGTCACAGAAGATCTTCATTGGTCCCGATGCACTAGGTATGACACCTAGATCAGAAATGAACTCCTTCATCCAGACTCCTTCATTTGCTTCTTCCGAAGCAACTATGTACTCCGCTTCGCATGTAGATCCTGCCACGACGCTTTGTTTAGAACTGCACCAACTTACAGCTCCACCGTTTAATAAAAACACGTATCCGGTTTGCGATTTAGAATCGTCCGGATCAGTGTCAAAGCTTGCATCGATGTAACCATTTACGACTAGCTCTTTGTCACCTCCATAAACGAGAATAAATATCCTTAGTCCTTTTCAGGTATTTCAGGATGTTCTTGACCGCTGTCAAGTGATCCACTCCTGGATTACTTTGGCACCTCCCTGCTAAACTTATTGCTAAGCATACATCAGGTCTGGTACACAGCATTGCATACATGATAGAGCCTATGGCTGAAGCATAGGGAACATCTTTCATTTTCTCTCTATCTTCTCCTGTGGTCGGGCATTGAGTCTGACTCAACTTCACACCTTGCAATACAGGCATCGCAGCCCCAAACTTTAAGAAACGACAACATTTCTCTGATTTGGGTTTGAGCTTATCTGGTTGAAGTTTCTTCACATAAGCATCGCAGCCCCAAACTTTAAGAAACGACAACTTTGGTTTCTTGCCAAACCACAGTTCATAAGGCGTCGTCTCAACGGATTTTGATGGTGCCCTATTTAATGTGAATGCGGCCCTCCCTAAAGCATAACCCTAAAACGATAGCGGTAAATTAGTAAGAGACATCATAGATCGCACAATATCCAGTAAAGTACGATTACGACGTTCGGACACACCATTTCATTGTGGTGTTCCGGGTGGCGTGAGTTGCGAAACTATTCTGCATTGTTTCAAATGTAAACCAAACTCGTAACTCAAATATTCTCCTCCATGATCAGATCGTAGAAATTTTATTTTCTTGTTACGATGATTTTCCACTTCACTCTGAAATTCTTTGAACTTTTCAAATGTTTCAGACTTGTGTTTCATCAAGTAGATATACCCATATCTGCTCAAATCATTTGTGAAGGTGAGAAAATAACGATACCCGTCGTGAGCCTCAATATTCATTGGACCACATACATCAGTATGTATGATTTCCAACAAATCAGTTGCTCGCTCCATAGTTCCGGAGAACGTCGTTTTAGTCATCTTACCCATGAGGCACGGTTCGCAGGTACTAAGTGATTCATAATCAAGTGATTCCAAAAGTCCATCAGTATGGAGTTTTTTCATGCGCTTTACACCGATATGACCTAAACGGCAGTGCCACAAATAAGTTGCACTATCATTATCAACTCTGCATCTTTTGGCTTCAACATTATGAATATGTGTATCACTACTATCGAGATTTAATAAAAATAGACCACTCTGTAAGTGTGCATGACCATAAAAGATATTACTCATATAAATAGAACAACCATTATTCTCTGATTTAAATGAATAACCGTCTCGCATCAAACAAAATCCAGATATAATGTTGATGCTCAACACTGAGACCAAATAACAATTATTTAGGTCTAAAACTAATCCCAATGGTAGATGTAGAGGTAGCGTGCCGACCACGATCACATCGACTTTGGAACCATTTCCCATGCGCATCATCACCTTGTCCTTAGCCAATCTTCGCCTAATCTGTAGTCCCTGTTTCGAGTTGCAAATATTAGCAACAGAACTAGTATCAAATACCCAGGTACTACTGTGAGCATTAGTAAGGTACACATCAATAACATGTATATCACATATACCTTTGTTCACTTTGCCATCCTTCTTATCCGCCAAATATTTGGGGAAGTTCCGCTTCCAGTGTCCAGTCTGCTTGCAGTAGAAGCACTCAGTCTCAGGCTTAGGTCCAGACTTGGGTTTCTTCTCTTGAGCAACAACTTGTTTGCTGTTCTTCTCGAAGCTCCCCTTCTTCTTCCCTTTGCCCTTTTTTTTGAAACCGGTGGTCTTATTGACCATCAACACTTGATGCTCCTTCTTGATTTCTACCTCCGCAGCCTTTAGCATTGCGAAGAGCTCGGGAATAGTCTTGTCCATCCCTTGCATATTATAGTTCATCACGAAGATCTTGTAGCTTGGTGGCAGTGATTGAAGAATTCTGTCAATGACACTATCATCAGGAAGATTAACTCCCACTTGAATCAAGTGATTATTATACCCATACATTTTGAGTATGTGTTCACTGACATAACTATTCTCCTCCATCTTACAGCTATAGAACTTATTGGAGACTTCATATCTCTCAATCCGGGCATTTTCTTGAAATATTAACTTCAACTCCTGGAACATCTCATATGCTCCATGACGTTCAAAACGTCGTTGAAGTCCCGGTTCTAAGCCGTAAAGCATGGCACACTGAACTATTGAGTAGTCATCAGCTTTGCTCTACCAGACGTTCTTAACGTCGTCAGTTGCATCTGCAGCAGGCCTGGCACCCAGCGGTGCTTCAAGGACGTAATTCTTCTGTGCAGCAATGAGGATAATCCTGAGGTTACGGACCCAGTCAGTGTAATTGCTACCATCATCTTTCAACTTAGCATTCTCAAGGAACGTATTAAAATTCAACGGAACAACAGCACGAGCCATCTATCTACAACAAACATGGACAAGCAAAATACTATCAGGTACTAAGTTCATGATAAATTAAAGCTCAATTAATCATATTACTTAAGAACTCCAACTTAGATAGACATCCCTCTAGTCATCTAAGTGATCACGTGATCCAAATCAACTAAACCATGTCCGATCCTCACGTGAGATGGAGTAGTTTTCAATGGTGAACATCACTATGTTGATCATCTCTACTATATGACTCACGCTCGACCTTTTGGTCTGAGTGTTCCGAGGCCATATCTGCATATGCTAGTCTCGTCAAGTTTAACATGAGTATTCTGTGTGTGCAAAACTGTCTTACACTTGTTGTATTTGAACGTAGAGCTTATCACATCTGATCATCACGTGGTGTCTCGGCACGAAGAACTTTCATAATGGTGCATACTCAGGGAGAACACTTATACCTTGAAATTTAGTGAGAGATCATCTTATAATGCTACCGTCGATCTAAGCAAAATAAGATGCATAAAAGATAAACATCACATGCAATCAATATAAGTGATATGATATGGCCATCATCATCTTGTGCCTTTGATCTCCAAATCCAAAGCACCGTCATGATCACCATCCTCACCGGCGCGACACCTTGATCTCCATCGTAGCATCGTTGTCGTCTCACCAACTATTTCTTCTACGACTATCCCTACCACTTAGTGATAAAGTAAAGTAATTACAGGGCGATTGCATTGCATACAATAAAGCGACAACCATATGGCTCCTACCAGTTGCCGATAACTCGGTTAAAAAACATGATCATCTCATATAATAAAATATAGCATCATGTCTTGACAATATCACATCACAGCATGCCCTGCAAAAACAAGTTAGACGTCTTCTACTTTGTTGTTGCAAGTTTTACGTGGCTGTTACGGACTGAGCAAGAACCGTTCTTACCTACGCATCAAAACCACAACGATATTTCGTCCAGTTAGTGTTGTCTTAACCTTCACAAGGACCGGGCGTAGCCATACTCGGTTCAACTAAAGTTGGAGAAACAGACACCTGCCAGCCACCTCTATGCAAAGCACATCGGTAGAACCAGTCTCGCGTAAGCGTACGCGTAATGTCGGTCCGGGCGCTTCGTCCAACAATACCGCCGAACCAAAGTATGACATGCTGGTAAGCAGTATGACTTGTATCGCCCACAACTTACTTGTGTTCTGCTCGTGCATATAACATCTACGCATAAACCTGGCTCGGATGCCACTGTTGGGGAACGTAGTAATTTCAAAAAAATTCCAACGCACACGCAAGATCATGGTGATGCATAGCAATGAGAGGGGAGAGTGTCGCCCACGTACCTTCATAGACCGTAAGAGGAAGCGTTAGCACAACGTGGTTGATGTAGTCATACGTCTTCACGATCTGACTGATCCAAGTACCGCACGTACGACACCTCCGAGTTTAGCACACATTCAGCTCGATGACGCCCCGCGAACTCCGATCCAGCAGAGCTTCACGGGAAAGTTTTGTCAGCATGACGGCGTGATGACGGTGATGATGTTGCTACCGACACAGGGCTTCGCCTAAGCACCGCTACAATATGACCAAGGTGGAATATTGTGGAGGGGGGCACCGCACACTGCCGGGATAGATCAATAGATCAACTTGTATGTCTAGAGGTGCCCTCCCTGTCCATGTATATAAAGGAGCAAGGAGGGAGGCGGCCGGTTAGGAGGTGGGCGTGCCAAGGGGGGAGTCCTACTCCCACCGGGAGTAGGACTCCTCCTTTCCTTGTAGGAGTAGGAGAAGGGAAGGAAGGGAGAGAGGAGGAGAAGGAAAAGGGAGGGCGCCGCCCCCCCTCCTTGTCCAATTCAGACTAGAGGGGAGGGGGCGCGCGGTTGCCCTGGCCGCCCCTCCTCTTCTCCCACTAAGTCCCATTAGGCCCAATATACTGCCTGGGGGTTCCATTAACCCCCTGGTACTTCGGTAAATGTCTGAAACCTCCTGAAACACTTCCGGTGTCCGAACATAGTCGTCCAATATATCGATCTTTACGTCTCGACCATTTCAAGACTTCTCGTCATGTCTGTGATCATATCCGAGACTCCGATCTATATTCGGTACATCAGAACACAAAAACTCATAATACCGATCGTCACCGAACTTTAAGTGTGCGGACCCTACGGGTTCGAGAACTATGTAGACATGACCAAGACACGTCTCCGGTCAATAACCAATAGCAGAACCTAGATGCTCATATTGGTTTCCACATATTCTACGAAGATCTTTATCGGTCAAACCGCATAACAACATACGTTGTTCCCTTTTTCGTCGGTATGTTACTTGTCCGAGATTCGATCGTCGGTATCTCAATATCTAATTCAATCTCGTTACCAGAAAGTCTCTTTACTCGTTATGTAATGCATCGTCCCGCAACTAACTCATTAGTCACATTGCTTGCAAGGCTTATAGTGGCGTGCATTACCGAGAGGGCCCAGAGATACCTCTCCGACAATCGGAGTGACAAATCCTAATCTCGAAATACGCCAACTCAACAAGTACCTTCGGAGACACTTGTAGAGCACCTTTATAATCACCCAGTTACGTTGTGACGTTTAGTAGCACACAAAGTGTTCCTCCGGCAAATGGGAGTTGCATAATCTCATAGTCATAGGAACATGTATAAGGATGAAGAAAGCAATAGCAACATACTAAACAAATCAAGTGCTAAGCTAATGGAATGGGTCAAGTCAATCACATAATTCTCTGAATGATGGGATCCCGTTAATAAAATGACAACTCATGTCTATAGTTAGGAAACTTAACCATCTTTGATTTAACGAGCTAGTCAAGTAGAGGCATACTAGTGACACTATGTTTTGTCTATGTATTCACACATGCATTATGTTTCCGGTTAATACAATTCTAGCATGAAGAATAAACATTTATCATGATATGAGGAAATAAATAATAACTTCATTATTGCCTCTAGGGCATATTTCCTTCATATGTTCACTGACATAACTATTCTCCTCCATCTTGCAGCTATAGAACTTATTGGAGACTTCATGTCTCTCAATCCGGGCATTTGCTTGAAATATTAACTTCAACTCCTAGAACATCTCATGTGCTCCATGACGTTCAAAACGTCGTTGAAGTCCCGGTTCTAAGTCGTAAAGCATGGCACACTGAACTATCGAGTAGTCATCTGCTTTGCTCTGCCAGACGTTCACAACGTCCGGCGTTGCTCCTACAATGGGTCTTGCACCTAGCGGTGCTTCCAGGATGTAATTCTTCTGTGCAGCAATGAGGAAATCCTCAAGTTACGGACCCAGTCCGTGTAATTGCTACCATCATCTTTCAACCTAGCTTTCTCAAGGAACACATTAAAATTCAACGGAACAACAACACGGGCCATCTATCTAGAACAACATAGACAAGCAAAATACTATCAGGTACTAAGTTCAAGATAAACTAAAGTTCAATTAAAAGAACTCCCACTTAGATAGACATCCCTCTAATCATCTAAGTGATCACGTGATCCAAATCAACTAAACCAGTTCCGATCATCACGTGAAATGGAGTAGTTTTCAATGGTGAACATCACTATGTTGATCATATCTACTATATGATTCACGCTCGACCTTTCGGTCTCAGTGTTCCGAGGCCATATCTGCATATGCTAGGCTCGTTAAGTTTAACCCGAGTATTTCTGCGTGTGCAAAACTGGCTTGCACCCGTTGTGGGTGAACGTTGAGCTTATCACACCCGATCATCACGTGGTGTCTCGGCATGACGAACTTTGGCAACGGTGCATACTCAGGGAGAACACTTATACCTTGAAATTTAGTGAGAGATCATCTTATAATTCAACCATCAATCAAAGAAAAATAAGATGTATAAAAGATAAACATCATATGCAATCAATATAAGTGATATGATATGGCCATCATCATCTTGTGCCTTTGATCTCCATCTCCAAAACACCGTCATGATCACCACCGTCACCGGCGCGACACCTTGATCTCCATCGTAGTGTCGTTGTCGTCTCGCCAACTATTGCTTCTATGACTATCGCTACCGCTTAGTGATAAAGTAAAGCAATTACATGGCGATTGCATTTCATACAATAAAGCGACAACCATATGGCTCCTGCCAGTTGCCGATAACTCTGTTACAAAACATGATCATCTCATACAATAAAATTTAGCATCATGTCTTGACCATATCAGATCACAACATGCCCTGCAAAAACAAGTTAGACGTGCTCTACTTTGTTGTTGCAAGTTTTACGTGGCTGCTACGGGCTGAGCAAGAACCGTTCTTACCTACGCATCAAAACCACAACGATATTTCGTAAGTTAGTGTTGTTTTAACCTTCAACAAGGAGCGGGCGTAGCCACACTCGAGTCAACTAAAGTTGGAGAAACTGACACCCACCAGCCACCTATGTGCGAAGCACGTCGGTAGAACCAGTCTTGCGTAAGCATACGTGTACGCGTAATGTCGGTCCGGGCCGCTTCATCCAACAATACCGCCAAATCAAAGTATGACATGCTGGTAAGCAGTATGACTTGTATCACCCACAACTCACTTGTGTTCTACTCGTGCATATAACATGCATAACCCTGGCTCGGATGCCACTGTTGGGGAACGTAGTATTTCAAAAAAATTCCTACGCACACTCATGATCATGGTGATGCATAGCAATGAGAGGGGAAAGTGTCGTCCATGTACCCTCATAGACCGTAAGCACAAGCGTTATGACAACGCGGTTGACGTAGCCATACGTCTTCACGATCGAGTGATCCTAGTATCGAACGTACGGCACCTCCATGATCTGCACACGTTCAGCTCGGTGACGTCCCACGAACTCACGATCCAGTAGAGCTTCGAGGGAGAGTTCCGTCAGCACGACAACGTGATGACGGTGTTGATGAAGCTACCGACACAAAGCTTCGCCTAAGCACCGCTATGATATGACCAAGGTGGATTATGGTGGAGGGGGGCACCGCACACGGCTAAAAGATCAATGATCAACTTGTGTCTTGGGGTTCCCTCCCTCCCCCGTATATAAAGGATCTAGGGGGGAGGCGGCCGGCCAGGAGGAGGGCGCGCCAAGGGGGGAGTCCTACTCCCACCGGGAGTAGGACTCCTCCTTTCCTAGTTGGAGTAGGAGAAGGGGGGAGGAGGAGAGAGGGGGGAAGGAAAGGGGGGCGCCGCCCCCCTCCTTGTCCAATTCGGACTAGAGAGGGAGGGGGCGCGCGGCCCTGCCTTGGCCGCCCCTCCTCTTCTCCACCAAGGCCCATAAGACCCATTATTCTCCCTCGGGGGTTCCGGTAACACCACCCCCCCCCCCGTACTTCGGTATATGCCCTAACTTGCCGGAAACACTTACGAAGTCCAAACGTAGTCATCCAATATATCAATCTTTATGTCTCGACCATTTCGAGACTCCTCGTCATGTCCGTGATCATATCCGGGACTCCGAACTACCTTCTGTACATCAAAACACATAAACTCATAATACCGATCGTCATCGAACGTTAAGCGTGCAGACCCTACGGGTTAGAGAACTATGTAGACATGACCGAGACACGTCTCCGGTCAATAACCAATAGCGGAACCTGGATGCTCATATTGGTTCCCACATATTCTACGAAGATCTTTATCGGTCAAACCGCATAACAACATACGTTGTTCCCTTTGTCATCGGTATGTTACTTTCCCGAGATTCCATCATCGGTATCTCAATACCTAGCTCAATCTCGTTACGGCAAGTCTCTTTACTCGTTCTGTAATGCATCATCCCACAACTAACTCATTAGTCACATTGCTTGCAAGGCTTATACTGATGTGCATTACCGAGAGGGCCCAGAGATACCGCTCCGACAATCGGAGTGACAAATCCTAATCTCGATCTATGCCAACTCAACAAGTACCATCGGAGACACCTGTAGAGCACCTTTATAATCATTCAGTTACGTTGTGACGTTTGGTAGCACACAAAGTGTTCCTCCGGTATTCGGGAGTTGCATAATCTCATAGTCATAGGAACATGTATAAGTTATGAAGAAAGCAATAGCAGTAAACTAAAACGATCAAGTGCTAAGCTAACGGAATGGGTCAAGTCAATCACATCATTCTCCTAATGATGTGATCCCATTTATCAAATGACAACTCATGTCTATGGTTAGGAAACCTTAACCATCTTTGATTAACGGGCTAGTCAAGTAGAGGCATACTAGTGACACTATATTGTCTATGTATTCACACATGTACTAGTTTCCGGTTAATACAATTCTAGCATGAATAATAAACATTTATCATGAAATAAGGAAATAAATAATAACTTTATTATTGCCTCTAGGGCATATTTCCTTCACGGTCCCCAGCGGCGACGGCGATGGGGCGGGCTCTTCTCGCCGGATCCAGAGGGGCGGTGCAGCGGCTCGGCGCAGGAGGGTGTGGGGCGGCCCCGGGGCGCGATTCCGCCCGCAGATATGGCCGGAATCGGCGGCGGCAGCGGGCGAGCGGAAGCAAGGGCGGGCGGCGGCGGAAGGAGGAGGAAAAGAGCGCGGGCTGAAATGTCCCTCCCGCCAACTGCTTCTCTGTGATGCAGGGCACCGCAGCCGCGAGGGGTAAACCCGCATTTTTTGCGGGCCGGGGCGGGATGCGGGGTCTGGTCGGGCAGGCTTTCCGGCCCGTACACGCATTTTGGCGGTTATTTTGCGGGTCGGGGGCGGATGCGGGGTCTGCTATAGTTGCTCTAAGGAATTGCCTTGTCTCGTTCCTATGCATAAAATGATCTTTGAGTGGATGTGTAGATTCCTCCAAAAACACAGAAAATGAATAGTATTCCTATGAAATTCCCGTACGCATTTCCTACAAACCGAATGAGGCCTCAAAGTGAAAGTTAGGTGGCCTCTTACCGGCGCTACAAAAATACTACTCCCTTCGTTGCAAAATATAGTGCTTCCTGTTCCCCTGCTTCACCTTTGACCATAAATTTAACTAACGAGATCGACTACGGCGGGAGCAAAAGTTATACAAGCCAATTCGTATTCAAAAGAAGTTTTCAATTATATAATTTTTTCTCCCATCGAAATTGGTCTCGTTGGTTAAATTTATGGTCAAAGTTGGACCTTGGGAAACGCGGGCAGATTATATTTATGAATTGAGGGAGTATAGCTTAAAAATGATATTGTATTATGAGACGGAGGGAGTAGCCAGTAGCCTGGTACACGTGCCTATGATGCAATCCCCCTTCACATCACGGTCTTTCCATGAAAGCCTCTCCTATAGCCAGCATAGCTAGCTAATAGCCATGCATTGCATATGCCACCAGGTTCCGAGGTAGGAAAAGTAGCAGAGAGATCTACTGGGCTTGCGTACGTGATCCATGATATCAATATGCATGGCGTTTCATGTCGCTTGGTTTGATTAGCCTGGTCAAATCAACATTGCAAACGGCCGTAGGATACGGACGCCTTGTCCTTCGAGTGTATAAATAGGCCACAGCTAGCCAACCATCCTTCCATTGAGCAGCGAGTTAACTAGCTAGCCAACTTCAGATGATATATTTTCAAGTGATATAAATATTAGGATGTATTACTTATATTATATATGATTATAATTGACAATCCAGGGTTGTGCACAAACCTTATAAACTGAAAAGGAGGTACTAATTCCTCCAGTTCGGTTTATAAGTTGGACATGAATTTTAGGAGACTATTTTTATAGACAGAACTTGTATTATATTCTAAAAACAATATCTTTACATCCATTGTCAAATGTAGTTTCTAATCATATAATTTTGGTGGTATATTATACTTCCTCAATGTCATAATAAGTGTCACTCAAATGTACTCCCTCCGTTCGAAAATACTTGTCTCGAAAATGGATGTATCTAGAACTAAAATATGTCTAGATACATCCATTTCTGCGACAAATAATTCCGAACGGAGGGAGTACGTATGTACTTAGCACGGAGGGACTACATGTTTTATTAATCAAATCAAAGACCGAAAACCCATTCTTGATTTATAAACCCAACTCAGGGAGTATTTTTGTTTTCCGTTGCCGCTCGCGTCTACGTGTTGAGAGCACAAGCGGGCCCATGAAAGGAGTCATGTTTCTTGTAACAGGGACAGAGAAAACTAACGTGACGCGGCTGGTAGACTTTGAATTATGTCCAAAGTGTCAAGTGCCAACTCTTCTCCCATGTAAATTTCGTCCAACCACGTAGCAACAACTTTGCTTTAGTACGTAGCAGTAACATTTTAATGTTCAAAATCACTAGTTAATGTTTAACTGGACATTCGCAAAGAAAAATGCTTAACTGTACGACGTGAGGCTTCTAGGCGGCCTTATTGTCAAGCCCGGATTATTCAACCTCTTGATGTTTTTAGCTCCAAAGTGAGGCTTGGCAGGACCTATAACAGCCGCAAAGACATTTCCTTCGTCCTCGCAAGACCTGGCGGCCGCAACACCCAAACTCCCCTTCCTCCACCTCGTTGTCGCTGAAGGACTCCATAGGGCGAAGCATGTGTGGCCGATGGTGGCAGTGGGTTTCTGCTCGTGGCGGAGGGGCACTTGTGGGCGTGAGGCGTAGGTGGTTCAACTGTAACGACGCAATCTGGGGCAGGAATCGTTGAAGGTTGTAGCGGACCTTTGGAGTTCGATGGGAGGCCCCTGACGACATCAGAGATGGCTGTAGGTATGATCTCGGTCATGTCCCATTCAGATCCGCGCAGCCAGTGGCGGTGCAGCTGAGGCATGTGTTGTGCCATCGGTGGTGGTCCATGTGATGTAAGACTGTGGTTGGGTGTCGAATAGCCTCCTCCACTACTTGGATCCGGCCTGGGATGATGCCCTCTATGTGGGCGATGCCATCTGGCTGCGGTATTTCAACTTTAGACTTGGCCATGGTGGCACCGGCCGGCCACTCGAGCTGCGGATTGCGGTGGCCATCGAAGGGTCTTCGTGAGGGTTCTTCTGCCCAGGACCAGTGGTTGTTGTTTGTGGCTCAAACTAGTAAGGTTGCGGGATGCAGCCGGAAGACTCTTTTGTTGGTCTTGGTAGCTCTTACTCCGCCCATTAGGCCTTCAGCGGTGAGATGCATCTATCGATGATGGCTTGACACTGAGGATATGTTTGTGCATGATGGCAGTGAAATTTCTAGCCTAGCGCATGTACTTTTAGGATCATAGAAAGTATTGTTGACAACACAAGATTGACTTTGATTTGGTGGTGCTTCTCGACTACACAGTGTCGAGCTCCGGGGAGAAAATCCTGGGTCTGGCCCGAGTTAGTTATACCTGGCAGTAGCGATGCTTTTCTGTCATTACCATATTAATAGCATTGCTCAGATTTGTTCTTCACGGTCAAAACGTATAATCTGACCTTTAGTAGTTGGTTCCGGTGACGGCGGCGCTCAAGGATCGTTCCTTTTTAAAGGCGTTGTTATTGAAGAACCCTTCTCGTTGTCCTTGTGGTGTCAAGAGATAGTTGGTGTGGATAGTAGTTGATATTCGATCACGGTTTTTATCCCCCTTTTTTTCATTTGTCTTGCTTAGACATAACTTTGATCTTGTATGCTTTGCTTATGCGTTTTATTTTGTGTCTATTGGTATCGGTTGTGTGCATCCTAATGTTGCTTTTGAGTGAATAAAATTCACTATTAGTTGTAAAATCTAGGAGTTTTCATCTCATAAATGATGTCCGAGATGTGAATGGTGTATTTGCATTTAAATGGATGAAATATCTTGGCCAATCTGTCAGATAGACGCCGGGTGGCCCGGGCCTTGCATGCGAGTCACTTAATGATTGGGAAAAGTAGTGTGGCTTCTTAGCCCACTTTTTACTCCGGTTGATTTTTCTTACGAGGATAAAACTTCTTCCAGTCTATTTATCAACTGTCAAGATAGTACAAAAAACATTAGAATTAAAAAAAAATCTAGGTCTATAAACCATCTAGCGACGACAACAAGCACTAGAGCGAGCCCAAGGCGTGCTACTGCCATCGCCCCTTCCTCTTTGGAGTCGGGCAACCTTGTTGTAGTAGTCAGTGCGGAAGTCGTCGTATATTCCGTTGAATTTACACAACAGTGGACACGAAATCTATCTGAAATTGCCGTTGGCCCCGTTGATTTTCAACCTAATGACTTTCACTACCAATCGTTTTAGTTACACCCATCGTGTTGACATTTTTCCTTTCTTTTGAGAAACCATTGTTTGATTTATTGGCTGCTACTTTGAGAGCATGTCAATGACCCAGTTGTATCGCGAAGTCGACCAAGAAATCCAGGAGTACTTTCTGCACGAATGCTTCTTTTCCTTTGCACGAACCTTATCTTGAACGATGCTGCCCTTTACAATGCAAGACCCGGCGGTCATGTCGATCGTTATGATTAATTACTAATATTTGACCAGGTTAAATGTCAAAATTAACCAGCAAGCATTCCCGCAAAAATAAAAATAAAAAAATTAACCAGCAAGCAGGAAATGTTCCGCCGTATAAACATGATGGTTTGGGCTTGTGGACATAGTGCATCATAAGTCAAGGTTGCTGAAGTACCGAGTCAGTAAAATACTACGCCTTGCCTGCAGCATGGAACTTCCTCCGCCGTGCGGTATCTGCTACCCAATGAAGCATCGTAGTCAGACTCTGACCGATGCTGGGGTTTTTTTTTTTTTTTGAGGGTTTGACCGATGCTGGGTTGGTAGAGCTTGGTGGACGGACAGTATTTGCATAGTACTAGTAGTATTGTAGTTTGAAGAAATTGATTTATTTCACGTTTCTTACGGAAAAAAGACACGTGGCGTAACCAAAGTCTTGAGAACATCTACACCGGGAGTACCAAATTCCGGTCCGCGGATGTGCTCGGGCGCGTCCGTGTGTAGTGGCCGGACAATACACACAAAATCGACTCCACAACACGTCTGCGGGTAGTGATCGTACAACACAGAATAAGTTGATTTCATAACCAGATACCTCACTTTCAAATTATCAAATCCGTATCATTACATGCAACGTGAAACCTAATCTAAACCAGGCTCCGCAGTACCCATGTTTGGTGGCCTGTTGCGCTTCTTGAAGTGTTGCTCCGGATGCTGACTAGGTAGAGTAGTTCATGGGACATGTACCGGCTTATGGGACTCACCGCCGGCTCCCATGCCTTACTCTTCCTCCACGGAGCCCGTCGCGTGCACATCGCTGATGGATATAAGATTGATGATGGATTTGTCGTGGGAGGAGTCCGCACCACAACGAGGTTGCAGCGCCCGGGGTGGCCATGCACCATACACGACGCCGAAGAGTGCGACTCCGCCTCGTCAATGTCCGCTGCGAGGGCTTCTTTCACCACCTGCTCCTGCTGCCTCGCACGGTGGACGCGCTATGTCATACTTGTGTTGCATGACACCCATGCGTTCACCTCCGCCTCGGCACGCCGACTTGGCGGTTGCGCATCTGCTAGCGTGTTGGGACGCTAGATGGACCGTACTGCCCCCGGCAATGTAGCGTCAGCACACCTCATGCCGGATCCAAACGCCATTTGACGGACGTAATGGATTCCCTGGCGTAAGGAATCCAACAGCTAACATCGGGCTGCCTCCTCCCAGGAGTGGCACCGCGCCAGGCAGACGACTATCTCCTTCTCGGGGCCGCCTGAGACGAGCTTCAGATTGATGAATCTGAAGGTGTAGGATTCGGGTATGTTGCCCGCCATGCCGGAAATGGTGGGAGATCGTCGAACGGGAGATTGTGGGCGGATGAGAGTGGAGTGGAGTGGAATGGGGTAGGGTTTCATTCGGAGTGCAGATAGTGTCCAATTTATGTGGGGTCGGGTGGGCCAGAAATGACATGATGCCCGCGTCCTGGCATCCAATATCCGCCCCCGTTTGGACTGGACATTGGAAGTGATGTTCAGTCCGGACGTTTAGACTGGATATGGGACGCCCAGTTTGGTGGCGTTTTTTCGTTCAGACACTGACCGGGTAGCCTGTTTGGGCGTTTGGGACAGGCATGGGGTCTGGTTGTAGATCCTCCAAGGCTAACTTTCATGAACACCTAAACACTGTGAGATGATGGACACCCAACTAGGTTAATTACTTAGAAGGCATATCCATGGGAGGCCGTCAACATCGAGGGAAAGTACAACACGCGAGGCGCCGCCGCATGAGTTCCAGGAAGGCCACCGCGTCACAGCTTGCACAACCCCTCATCGACCTCCGCCCGGGCTCCACGGAAGCGGAGGCGCCCCCTTCCCCTTTGGCTGTAGCACCCCTTTTGCCACTCCGATGACCGGAGCAGCCGGACATAGGGAAGATACGGGGGAAGAGTGTACCTGGTGCTCCCGACAGTCCGGGGAGTGGGCTGCCGCATGGGGATGACAAAGAGATCCGCTGTGGCCAGCCGTAGACTAGTGTTTTGTGTCGTGGGAGTGGAGCTCCACGCGACCGTACGTGCACATAGTTTTATGCTTTTTAGTTAAAATATGTCCAAAATCTAAGTATTTTCGTCCAGTTTGTATGAAATCCGGTATATTTATATGAAGTCCGGCCGTGTTTGCATGAATTCATCCGGTTTGTTGAAAAGGTGTTTGAAATGTATGCTACTACGGTTGGATGATGGCATCCCATATCCGTGTCCACGGACTGGTCCCCCTGTCCGCGGACGAATGCAGGAGGAAATTTATGGGTTCTCGTTGGAGATGCCCTAAGTCAAATTTATAGATTTAATTAACAATTATAATCATTAAATACACAATTAACTCAAAGAATACATAATTAAATATGATTTGTATTTGCTAGTATCATTGTTGGTAGTTTATTCTACAAATTTGACCAAACTTTGCGCCATTTGACTTGAGATTAACTTTTTGAAGACGGATGGAGTCCGTGATTTGATCTGGTGAACGCCTTTCGTTCCCGCGTTAACTCAGTGCGCACAGCACTTTTTTTCGTGACGGGCGAGGAAGTCTGGTCGCCCCAGCTCTGGCTTAATTACATAGCCGCGACTGACTTGTCATTCTCTCTGGATTATCAAGTCGTGCAAAACTAATTAACCTCTCAAAGGCGAAAGGTTAGCTGGCCTCTTACCGGCGCAACAACAGAAGGTATTCTACGTGCCAATGATGCTAATCTGTAATCTCCCTTCACATCACGGCGTTTCCATGAAGCCTCGCCTCTAGGCGGCCTAGCTACTACTTTTAGCATGAAATGTAGCAGAGTGATCTACTGGGCTTGCGTACGTGATCCATGATATCAACACATGGCGTTTCCTGTTGCTTGGTTTGATTAGCCTGGTCAAGTCAACGATTGCAAACGGCCGTAGGATTCCGACGCCTTGTTCATCGAGTGTATAAATAGGCCGCAGCACAGGCTTGGCAAACCATCCTTCCATTGAGCAGCGAGTTAACTAGCTAACCACCCATCGAGAGTGGCATAGCCCCGAGTTTGCAGAGCAAGCAGGCATGGAGAAGCTCTCCATGGCGGCAACCATGTTCTGCGCCGTGGTCCTTGCGGCTCTCGCAGCGGCGGCCGGCGGTGAGGCGACGGTCGTGGAACACACCTTTGTCGTGAGTACAATATCTATCTATCCATCTATCTATCTATCTGGTTAATCAAGTCATGTTCTTGATCACTTCTCAGTAGATTTACTTTCAAAAGAATGCTCAAAAAAGGTTTACTTTCAAAGGTCGTGACGATAATGAACTAGCTTTGCGCATCACGAAATCTTAGGCTGGCTGTGCATCATGAAAACAACAACGAAAAAAAAATAGTTTTACTTTGTGTATGGTTTTCTATGAACCGTCACTAGCTATCGAGTTTTCTCAGCACACAGCTTAAGGTACCGTTTTGATTAGTTACCTGTTGACCAATCCGTTACGTATTTGATTAATGATGATGTTCAGGTGCACGAGATGAACCAGACGCACCTGTGCAACACGACCAAGATTTACGTGGTGAACGGGCAGCTCCCAGGCCCCACCATCGACATCACCGACGGTGACACGGTTGTCGTCCACGTCGTCAACCGTCTCCCTCACGGGCTCACCATCCACTGGCACGGCGTCCGGCAGATGAGGAGCTGCTGGTCCGATGGCGCCGGCTTCGTCACCGAATGCCCCATCCCTCCCGGCGGCGAGCATGTGTACCGCTTCAACGTCACCGGTCAGGTCGGTACGCTTTGGTGGCACGCCCACGTCACCTGCCTCCGTGCCACTGTGGCTGGCGCCTTCATCATCCGCCCCAAGGGCGGGAGGTACCCGTTCCCGACGCCCGCCAAGGACGTGCCCATCATCATCGGCGAGTGGTGGGAGCTCGACCTCGTCGAGCTAGACAGGAGGATGCATGATGGTAACTTCGACGACAATCCGCTGTCAGCGACCATCAACGGTAAGCTCGGCGACCTCAGCAACTGCTCTGGCAAGCCGGAGGAGAGCTTCGTCCTCGACGTGGTGCGCGGGAAGACGTACCTGCTGCGGATTGTGAACACGGCGCTCTTCTCGGAGTATTACTTCAAGGTCGCTGGGCACACGTTCACAGTAGTGGGCGCCGACGGGTACTACCTGACGCCCTACAAGACGGACATGGTGACAGTCGCGCCAGGGGAGGCCATCGACGTGCTCATGGCCGCTGATGCCCAGCCGGCGCACTACCATATGGTGGCGCTCGCAAACCAGCCGCCGGAGCCTGACCCGCAGATCCCGGGGTTCGTGTCCCGCGGCCTCGTCCGCTACGCCGGATCCACCCACAACAACAACGGGCTGCCGGTGCCGACGCCGCTCATGCCCAGCCAGCACAACACCATGCCGTCCTACTACTTCCACAGCAACCTCACCGGCCTCGCCCACCCAGACCGCCATCGCGTTCCCATGCACGTCGACGAGCGCCTCTTCTTCACGCTCGGCCTCGGCTCCATCTGCCGCGGCACCAACAAGACATGCGAGCGTGGGCGGAGTCCGGAGACCATTGTGGTGGCCACCATGAACAACGTGTCCTTCCGCCATCCGACCAACGCGTCGCTCCTCGAGAGGTACTACGACGGCCGGACAAGTGGCCTCTACACGGAGGACCTCCCCGACCATCCGCCGCACCCGTACAACTACACCGACCGCTCCCTCATCCCGCCGGGGCCGCTGGAGAAGGCGCTCGAGCCGACGTTCAAGGCGACCAAGCTACGGAGGTTCCGCTACAACACCTCGGTTGAGATCATCTTCCAGAGCACGGCGCTGCTGCAGAGCGACTCCAACCCCATGCACCTCCATGGCTACGACTTCTTCGTCCTCGCCACGGGGCTCGGCAACTACAACCCCAAGACGGACCCCAAGAAGTTCAACTACCACAACCCACAGCTGAGGAACACGGTGCAGGTGCCCAGGACCGGCTGGGCAGCCGTGCGCTTCGTCACCGACAACCCAGGGATGTGGTACCTCCACTGCCACTTTGAGTTCCACATCATCATGGGCATGGCGACGGCCTTCATCGTGGAAAACGGGCCAACCCCGGAGACCAGCCTGCCCCCGCCGCCCCCAGAATTCAAGAGGTGTGGCACCAATGGCCTCACTCAGCCATAGAGCTAATTAATCTGGGCAAGGACGTGCGTGCGGAAGTTGTTCCCTGAATTTATTTATTATTAGTGCAAAATAAGAACAAATGAAGATGCACGCATTCATTGTTCATTGTATTGAGGATTATTCTTACTGTAAAAGTTGATATTATTTTTTAATTTTATTTCTCCATTGTAATGTGTGAACTGTAAGTCGGTCCAGTAGGGTTCAGTGTCAGAAATAAGTGTGTCAAACTCAAACCTACATTTTAAAGAGAAGTATATACGAACTGGCTGATATCACAAACGATATCCTATATTTAGAGGATTCAGTGTCAGAAATAAGTGTGTCAAACTCAAACCTCCCCGGATCGTTTAATCTAAATCCTACTGTCCCAAATCATATTGCAAACCAAAAGGATAACTAAATATGACAGGTGCTGTTGTAGAAGAAGTCGACTTAGCCCTATGTGTTTACTTTTCATATCTTGTAACATTTCGGCTTTGGTTAGATTCGTTATGTACTTTGCTTAATAAATAATAAGAATGGTTACATGCCTCATAACGATGCAGAGGCCGGGGGGTTCCGCCTCTTTTTCAAGAAAGGAATAAAAATCACAAAAAATGAAAAGTAAAATGAGGAATCTAGATGCATTTGACTTTTTTTAAAAAATTAGGAGGGGATTTGGAGCAAGCTGCAGCCCGCACACGAACTTTCTCGGCTGCTGATCCGCCATAATTCGCAAACATGATCACGTAAAGTGGGTACTTTCCATTACATAGCCTTCGTCAAACTCTGTAATTGGTTCGTAAATGGGAAAAGTGATATACCTCGACAAGTGGGATCACATTATGTTATACTGCAGCCGGGCATTCTTTCGATGCAATTATATCATCTTCATAAGTCAATTCAATTAAATGTCATTTATCGGAAAACAAACATAGCTTTGTTTTTCTATGACTTTACTTTTTGTCGACATGTTTCATTTGTATGTTAGTGTTGGTTGTGTGCATTCTAATTATGTAAAGTTCACGGAGAGAACGGGTATGTGTTTATTGTGTTTATATCTCTTACTTTTGAGTAAATATTGAAAAGGCTACGAATTTTCATGTCATAAACAATGTCCCAGATTTAATCCATGAATGATGTAATATGAATGGATTAAATAGTTCGGGTCATCTCTCAGATAGACGCCATGGGTAGCCCGGGCCTTGCATGCGAATCACTTGTCTGAAATTTTCACGTACCGACAATGATCGGGAAAGGTAGGGTCCAGCTTCTTAGCCTTAATTTTATCCCTTTGAATTTACACAACAGCGTACCCAAAGTCTATCTGAAATATTCCGTTGGCCCCGTTGAATTTTCAACTAATGACTTTCACTACCGATCGTTTTAGTTAAACCCATCGTTTTGACATTTTTCTATTTGTTTTCAGAAACCATTGTCTGGCTTATTCGCCGCTACTCTGAGAGCATGTCAATGATCCAGTTGTATCGTACTCCTTTGCACATATCTTTTCCTCAAACGATGCTGTCCTTTATAATGCAAGACGGGCGGTTGTGTCAACCGCTATGATTAATTACTAATATTTGACCAGGTTAAATGTCAAAATTAACCAGCAATCGGGAAAAGTTCTGCGGTAGAAACATGATGGTTTGGACTTGCAGACGTATAGTGCATCATAAGTCAAAGGCTGCTGAAGTAACAAGAAGATCTTCCAACTGTTCGTATCCGGCTCAATAAAATACTAGTACGCCTTGCCTACAGCGTTGAACGTCCACTGCCGTGCACTATCTGTTACCCAAAATGAAGCATCCTAGTCAGACTCTGACCGACGCTGGGTTGGTAGAGGTAGGTGGACACGGTCTTTGCATATTAGCAGTAATGTAGTTTGAAGGAATGGATGTAATTCGATTTTCGTAAGGAAAAAAGACCATTAATCCGCACTTTGCGTAACCTAAGTCTTGCGGCTAACAGCTATGGGCCGACCGATTCGCCTGCTGATGCCCACTCATGGACGCCTAACTAGGTACATAAAAATATATAGTACTCAAATTCCTAAAAAAAATGTCCAAGTCAAACCATGCAATGTATTTTTTTTGCATCGAAAACGATGCAATGTCTGATAACAATGAACTAACAAAGACGTACGTAATAAAATATGGGTAATATATATTTTAATACAATATGTATTTGGTGTTGTGGTTGTTTGTAGGTTTTTCTACAAATTTAATCAAGCTCTGTACTATTTGACTTGAGATGTAGCATCCTTTTGAAGACGAAGAGAGTACGTGATTTGATCTGGTGAACGTCTTTTGATCACGTGTTAACACAGTGCACACTGCAATTTCTCATGCCGGCTTGGAAGTCTCGTCGCCTAAACTCTAGCTTAGTTACATACTGTAGCCACGATTGACTTGTCATTCCCTCTGGATTATCAAGTACTAGCACTAAACTAACTAACCCCTCAAGCCGAAAGGTTAGGTGTCCTCTTAATTACCGGCACAACAAAAAGTAGCAATAGACTTGTCAATTGTCATTTTCTCTGGATTATCCAGTAGTGCTAAACTAATTAATCCCTAAAAGTGAAAGGTCAGGTGGCCACTTACCAGCGCTACAAAAAAATACTTTCTCGGTTTGAATTACTTGTTGCAGGAATGGATGTATTTAGACGTACTTTAATTCTATATTTATTTATTTATTTTTATTTATTTCTGCGACATGTATTTTCGGACGGAGGAAGTAGCTAGTAGCCTAATATACTGCCATGATGCTAATCTGCAATCTCACTTCACATCACGGCCTTTCCATGAAGCCTCTCCTCTAGCCGGTCCAGCTAGCCATGCATGGCCGAAATCACTGTTTTGACCTTCTCAGAAAACCATAGCACAAAAGAACTTGAAGCAAAAATAGTTCACGATTTGACTCTTTTAGAAACGCTATAGCCCGTGGCGTTTCTTCCCCACATAGAAACGCCGAACCAGCTCGCGTTGCTGCCCTGGCTCTACTCGCTGATGTGAGAGGCTGGAAACACCGATGTAGTTTGCGTTTCTGGAAACGCCAGGGGCTTCGGCGTTTCTGTCCTGGCCAGCAATGTCAGCGTGTGGGGCCAGGGCAGCAACGCGAGCTGGCTCAGCGTTTCTATGTGGGAATGAAGCGCTATGGGCTATGACGTTGCTAAAAAGGTCAGATCATGAAATAATTTCGTTTCGAGTTCATTTTGTGTTATGGTTTTCTGACAAGGTCAAATCAGTGATTTTGTCTGCCATGCATGCATGCATATGCCACCAGGTTGAAAGGTACAAAAAGTAGCAGGGTGATTTTATATCAACATGCATGGCATTTCATGTTGCTTGGTTTGACTAGCCTGGTCAAGTCAACGATTGCAAACGGCGGTAGGATTCCGACGCCTTGTCCCTCGAGTGTATAAACAATTAAACAGACCACACCACAGGCTTAGCAAACAATCCTTCCATTGAGCAGTGAGTTAACTAGCTAACCAACTTCAGATGATATATTTTGTAGTGATATAAATATTAGGATGCATTGCTTATATTATATTGATTATAAATAGACAATCCAGGGATGTGCAGAGACCTGATAAACCGAAAAGGAGGTAGTACTTCCACCGGTTTGGTTTATTTGTTGGACATGATTTTCAGGAGATCTATTTTATTAGGAAAACATGTATTTGGTTTATTTGTTGGACATTATTTTTAGGAGATCTATTTTATTAGGAAAACATGTATTATATTCTATAAAAGTATATTTTACAGTCATTGTCAAATCTAGTTTCTAATCTGTTGATGCTCAAAATTGGCACAGTCAAAAAATTAGCTTAGGTTATATAAAGACTAATTCAAACTTATGATTGGAAGTCACCTCGGAATGTCTCTCTTCGATAAGATCAAGATGGATATGAAGATGGTCTAAAACGGAGCTCGGATGCAAAAGTTATGACAAGTTCAGAGATGCTCATATTGACATCAGGTTATGAAATGGTCAGAAACTCAATTAATATGGCCTCGGATGGAAAATGTATCAACACGAACGTTATGCGTCTCGTCGAAACGGTTGATTTTGATATAAAAATCGTCTTAATCCGAGGTCGTATGCAACCTGTGGAAGCAAAACAAGGTCAGAAATAGAATCTGCAGAGTCATTTCGGACCGACCGAGTTGATTTGATCGGTGAGACTGAGTTGGTCTGGAAAATTACCAGAGAGTTGGCAATGTTCACTTGGTAGGACCGAAGCAAACCAATCGGTGAGACCGAGTTGATCCGAGAAATTACATAAGGTTACAGAGAGTTGGCAACGTTCACTCGGTGGGACCTAAACGAACCAATCGGTGGGACCGAGTTGATCTGGGAAATTACCAAAGATTCCTGTCCGAGTTAGGTTAGGGTTCTAATTGTTTTGGACGGAACTTTTAGTCCCTTTCTTGTATGGGAAGTCCAGCCGCCTCATAAATAGATGAGAGGTGATGACCGATTGAACAACACACTATCAAACAATCAATCTACCACTTTTTATCTTTTTATCTTTTCTCCTTAACCCTAGTTCTTCTTCTTCCTCGTTCTTCGTTCGTTCTTCTTGTTGCAGGGCGGCAAACCTCGAGGCCCTAGGGGCGATCAGTCAGTTTGACCTAGGGCAGCCCATAGCCGCCGCGCGCCCTGACGGGGTCTCTCCCGGGCGTGTGGGGTTTCGGGTCCTCAAAAGCACCCGCCGGATTGTCTTACTTACCGTGCTTCCGGCAGGTCTCCTTCGACGTGAGCTGCGGTGCATCGCCCCCGACGTCGAGGGTACATGGTGACGTGTTCGTGTGCGAACATAATCATATAATTTTTATGGTATATTATACTCCCTCCGAGGGAGTATTTTTGTTTTCCGTTGCCAGTCGTGTCTGCGTGTTGAGAGCACAGGCAGGCCCATGAAAAGTAGTCTTGTTTCTTGTAACAGGGACACAGAAAACTAACGTGAAGCAGCTGGTAGACTTTGCATGTTGTCTAAAAGTGCCAAGTGCCAACCCTTCTCCCATGTCAATTCTTCCAACCACGTAGCAACAACTTTGCTTTAACACGCAGCAGCAACATTTTCATGTTCGAAATCACTACTTAGGCTATGTTTGGTAGCAAAATATTAGAAAAACTGAAGTATTAAAAACCACAGTATTTTTGTCAATGGGTACAAGATACCACAGTTTGGATAATACCAAAGTATCTTGAAGTATTGAGATTATTGTGAACTGTTTGGTTGTTGTTGTAAAACACAGTATTGTTACCTAGCCGTTATGTACAAATAGTCAGCTACCTAGCCGTTAGCAGTGGAAGGACATGCAGCTGGCCGGCCGTTTGAATACGAACCTTGCTATAGGTACGATAAATTCGTGTCGAACACTCCATACGATTAGAGACAGCCATAGATGATTCAGTTTGTGGGCCCTAGTATTTAGAGATGATCCCAGTCTGATCGTACTCTTGTCCGACGAGAAGGCATCGTACGCAAAGTAGTTTCGTTTGAATACTAATGCTGTTGAGCTTTTGTAGCTAGCTAGCTGGATATCCTAACCATTAGCATGCATAACAACCCAACAGGTGGCTTGTGTATACAACAAAGATCATCCATGGCTCGACGTCTCCTGTGAATTACCTGGTGGTGAAGCTACACCTAGACGGAGCTGCTGACCGTTCTTCGCGTCACCATCGAGGCGCAGCGGAGCTACGCGTGGAGGTGACGACCCAACACGTCGCGTAGTTGGCCAGTCATCTGTGTCACTGCCGAGGGGCACGAAGAGCTGCACTAGGATTGGAATCGCGCGGCCACGCTGGGCGCATTCACTTGATATTTGCATCGTCTCTATCCTCTGGTCTCTATTCACCTCTGAATTATTCTTGACGACTCGTGATAGCTAGCTGAATAATATAGTGCATGGAAGTAGCACCGTACTTTACTACTAGAATATAATATATGGATCAATTAGACTAATTATGATTAGCGGCAGCGACGGGGCGGAGTAATTAGGCAGAATAAAAACCTTCGTAGCGGTGCCTTCACTGATCTCAAACGCAGTAGCAGCTCGCTCCCTCGGGTTACCCGTGTGCATCATACCACACTTTATAAAGGAGAAGGCACATGAATCGAACATATGGATTTTGGCTCAAACAAGGGTTCATCCTTTGGAGATAGCAAGAACCAAATAGATCTAGTGCCCTGGCCTATTCCATCACGGGCGGAGGAAGGGGCCAGCGGTAGCCGTGAAGATGTGGGAGGAGCCAATGAGGGAGGATGAAGGACAGTGTACTCACCTTTGGTCTCTTCTTTGCCGTCTTGTTGTTTCCCCATGGCCGACGAGGGAGATACCTCCAAACGCGACAGGCGGCGCGGCGGCGGCGTGGTAGGAGCGAGTTGTTGGAGAGGGGAAGGATAACGACGTGAGACCCTTCTTTTCGGCTCCTCTGTTTTTTAAAAAGAGGTCTGGGGCTCTTTTTTTTATACAAAGAAAAAACCACGGTTTGGCAAATACTACAATATTAAAACCACAGTTTTTATGGACTACCAAACAGATCATTGTAAAAAATACTATGGTAATCTCAAAAACTATAGTATTATCAACATACTTAGAAAATACTTTGCTATCAAACAGGGCCTTAGTGTTTAATTGTACGACGTGAGGTTTCTAGGTGGCCCTATTTTTATTTTATTTTTTTGAAACAAGGCAAAAGATTTGATATTTTCATTGATTAAGAAGAAGAGAATTGCCCGGTTAATTAACGGGAACCCGAGCGAAAACTGTTACAACATGTCCACAGAATAGGGCACTCCCTCCAACCTGGCACCAACAAGACCACATACATTGTCGAGGAGAGGACACCGTCGAGGTTGTCTACAATGTCATCGTCATCACCACTCCCTGAGCAGGCGACTCCGACTTCGCCACTGACGACCCATCAAGACCCCTCCGAACGAGCGACACGCGAGCACCTCGTCGGCCATAGCCAAACAATCGGTCAAAACGTTGAGGACCGACAGCTCCGATTTTATTGATGCGCTTCACGGGAGAAAGTTGCAAGCCTCGCACCGAACTAGTCCATCGCATCTCTGAAGAGCGACGTCCGCTGAAACCGCCCTCATGTAGTCGTCGTTGCCGCAGGGGCCCCGCCACGCGCAGCTCTGACTTCTCTGTCACATCAAGAAACAAACAAAGGCGTGCCCATTGGCGCATCAAACCACCAACATCAGACGGATCAGCCGCAACCCAGCTCCACACGCCACCATGTTGTTGCCGCACAAGTCACAACTTCCACCACTCGCATCACCAGTTGGGCACCAGCTAACCGTGATGCTGTGCACGTCCAACCCAGGGAAAGCACAGATGGAACAAGTCTTCAAGACGACGCCCCAAGGAGGGAAGCGATGCTAAAACGATGTCGTCGCCCGACCCTGCGACAGGGCCATAGGCTTTCACCCGAAGACGAACCTCGGAGGTGGACAACGCCAAAGAGAGCTCCAAGACGACCCTTCAGAAAGGAAGAACGACGCCCACGGATGCCGCGTCATCGACGTCGGCAGAAGCCACGCAGGCTATCACCCGGAGCAACTGGCCTCCACACCCCACGCAACCCAGCCACGGCATGGATGACCTGGAACTGATCCTTAGACCCACTGTCCCGCACACATCCGACGCCGTGGGGGTGCCACCACCACGTCGGATCCATCCACCTCGCCGTCGGCAAGCGCCGACGAGCCGTACCCGGCCAAGACAACCAGATCCGGCAATCCCCTAGTTGCGGCGCCGTCACAGAGGCCGCCAAAGGCCGGCGAGTAGCAGGCCTGCGAGCGGAGGAGCTACCAAAAGGCCGGAAGGGCCGGGGGCTGCCACACCGCCCCAACTCGCCAGCAGGAGCAACGGGCCGCAACCAAAAGCCCAATGGCGCCATCACCGCGGACGCCACCCACCGGAGACGCAACCTTGGAGAACCTAGCCACCAAAGCCACCACGGCGCCCCACAGAAGAGGCCTGAGCCTCCCGCCACCCGTCGATTTACCAGCCGCAGATCAAAGGGGAAAGCCCCGCCGCTGCTGTCTGCCGCATGGACTTAGTCCAGCAACCTCATCTGGCGACGATGAGGGAAGGTAGGAAACAGGGGAGGCCCTGCGGCGGCTCGATCTAGGGCTCCGTCCGTGTCGCCCCTGGAGGCGACGCAGGGGACAGGTATGCGATATTTTATCTCTGTCATGGTGGCCCTATTGTCAAGTCCGGATTATTCAGCATCTTGATATTTCTACCTCCCATTCGGTCTCTAGGATTGGATCAAATAAAAACAAATTTAGCTAGAAGTTTTCGTGAAATTGAGTTCGAAGTGAGGTTTGGCAAGACCTAAGCGCTACATGACCTTTCCTCCCTACTCGAAAAACCTAACGGACACAACACCCTATCTCCCCTTCCTCCACCTTGTCGTCACTGAAGGACGCCATCGGGCAAAGCCCGTGTGGCTGACGATGGTGACGGGGTGCATGTTCGCGGCGGAGGGGCACTCGTGGGTGTGAGGCATAGGTGATTTGTGCGTAATTACGCGGTCTAGGGAAGGAGTGGTTGATGGTTGTAGCGGACCTTTGTAGCTCGGTGGGAGGCCTATGACGGCGTCTGAGATGGCCGGGGGTATGATCGCGGTCATGGCCCATCAGATCCGTGCAGCCAGCGGCGGTGGTGCTAAGGTATGTGTTGCGCCCTCGACGGTGATCCTTGTGATGGCATACTATGGTTGTGTGTTGAATGGCTTCCTCCACGGCTTGGATCTGACATGCGACGGCGCCCTCCATGTGGCCGACGCCAGCTGGCTGTGGTATTTCTCCTTTAGACATGGCCGTGATGGCACCCGCCGGCCACTCGAGATGTGGATTGTGGTGGCCATCAAAGGTTCTTCGTCAGGGTTATATTTTCCAGATCCGGCGATTGTTGTCCACCGTTCATGCTGGCAAGGTTGTGGACTGCAGCTGGAAGACTCCTTTGTGAATTTTGGTGGCACTCACTCTGCCTAGTTTGCCTTCAACGATGAGATGCATCTATGGACGATGGCTTGAGGCTAAGGGTATGATTGTGCAACGACGACGGTGAGATTTCCAGCATAGCACGTGTACTTTGGGATCGTGGAAAGTGGTGGTGACAACACAAGATTGACTTTGATTTGGTGGTGCTTCTCGATTACCCAGCCTCGAGCTCCAGGGAGAAAATCCTAGGTCGAACCAGAGTTAGTTATACCTGGAAATAGCGATGCTTTCTGTCATTACACTGTTGAAGGCATTGCCCAGACTTGTTCTGCATGATCAAAACCTATAATCTAACCTTTAGTAGTTGGTCCTAGTGACGGCAGTGCTTGAGCATCGTTCTCTTCCTGAAGGTGTTGTTGTTGAAGAACTCTTCTTGTTGTCCTGATGGTGTCAAGAAATGGTTGGTGCGGATAGTAGTTGATATAGTTTGTCGATCACTGTTTTGATCGGGTTTTTTTTCTCGCTTAGTCATAATTTTGTTCTTGTATGACTTTACTCTTTGCCTACATTCTTTATTTGGTGTTTATTGGTGTTGGTTGTGTGCATTATAATTATGTAAAGTCCAGAGAGGCTGAATATGTGCTTATTGTATTTGTATCCCTTGCTTTTGAGTGAAGAAAATCCAAAGTTTGTTGAAAAATCTTGGTGTTTTCATGTCATAACGATACCCCAGATGTAATTCACGAATGGTTTATTTGCATTTAAATGGACAAAATAATGTGGGTCAATTTGTCAGATAGATGTTGGGGAGGCCCGGGCCTTGCATACAAGTCATGTAATTATCTGAAATCTCCAGGTACAGACAATGATGGCGAAAAATAGTGTCGCTTCTTAGCCTTCTTTTTAACCAATTGAATTTAGGCCACGGCGGTCAACATGACAACTGGGACTTGCAACCGCTAACTCGTCCGATAAAAATCCTATTAGAGTAAGGTCGTAAGGGTTTGGGAAAAATAAATACCTATTAGAACAAGGATTTTGGAAAATAAATACTGGCGTCAAGTCTATCTGAAATTCCAGCTGGTTCCGTTGAATTTTCAGCTATAATGACATTCACTACTGGCCATTCAGTCACACCCATCGCTTTGACATTTTTCTCTTCCTTTTGAAAACCATCATTTGACGTATTTGCCCCTACTTTGTGAGCATGTCAATTATCCAGTTGTATGGTCAAGTCGATCGAGAAATCAATGAGTGCTTTCAGCATGTTTCTTTTCTTTTGCACATATCTTGTGTTCAAACGATGTTGCCCTCTATAATGCATGACCCGGCGGTCATGTCGATTGCTATGTTTCATTTGGTTTACTTTTGGATCGGAGAGAGTAATATTGTACCAGCTTAAAGTTCAAAATTAACCGGCAAGCATGACTGCCGGGTCATGCATTATAGAGGGCAACATCGTATCCAAGTCAGTAAAATACCACGCCTTGCGTGCAGCGTGGAACTTCCTCCGCCGTGGAGCATCTGTTACCCAATGAAACATGGTAAGTCAAACTCTGACCGATGCTGGGTTGGTAGAGGTTGGTGGACAGAGTCTTTGCATGATAGTATTACTATAGTTTGAAGAAATATACTTATTTTGGTTTACTTATATAAGGAAAAGGCACTATTAATTCGCACTTTGCGTAACCTTAGTCTTGCGGCTAACAGCTATGGGCCTGCCGATTCGCGTGCTGATGCCCGTTCATGGACGGATAACTAGGTTACCTACAAATAGTACTCCCTCCCGCTCTAAAAGATATTCCTATAAATTTGTCCCAAGTCAAACAACGAGATGCTAATCACGCGAGACAAAGTGGCATGGCCAGACTGTTCTCCCCCCTGGAGGTGCTGAACCAGGGATGTTGCCCTGGGAGTAGGAAATTCTCTTAGAGGGTTCACTTTTAATGAAATATAAAGTCTTAAAAAGTAGCATGGCTGTAGGCTGATGTGATTTATGTTTTAGTTTATGATGGTTTGCAAAAATATCAGGACATGCTTCGGTTGGAAGTGTGATGTAAGACTTTGTGGTTTCATTTGCAATGGAACCGGGGGCCCCAAAGCCCCTTATGCTCTAAAAAAAAGTCAAACGACGCAACTTCGATCAGAGTTAGATCACTAATATAGTGATCTAAATGATCTTGTATATTTTTAGAGAGGGAGTATAATATTAGGTTATATCATTAAGTACCCAAATAACTCAGAAATCAAACATTTCAAAGCAATATGTATTTGGTATTGTAGTTATTGGAAGTTTTTCCTACAAGTTTGATCAAACTTTGCACTATTATTTGACTTGAGATAAAAGTTATAGCATCTTTTTGAAGACGGCGAGAGTAGCTGATTTGATGATCCCGCGTTAACTCGGTGTGCACCGCACTTTCTCACGCCGGCTTGGAAGTCTCATGGCCTAAGCTCTAGCTTAGTTACATAGCCGCTTTTGACTTGTCATTCTCTGGATTATCAAGTAATTAACCTCTCAAGGCGAAAGGTTAGGTGGCCTTTTACCGGCGCAACAACAAAAGGTATTCTACGTGCCAATGATGGTAATCTGTAATCTCCCTTCACATCACGGTCTTTCCATGAAGCCTCGCCTCTAGCCGGCCTAGCAAGCTAATAGCCATGCAATGCAAGCAGCACGCATGTGCCACTAGGTGGCGAGGTACGAATTCTACTGTACTTGCGTACGTGATCCATGATATCAACATGGCGGCTCATGTCGCTTGGTTTGATTAGCCTGGTCAAGTCAACGATTGCCAACGCCCGTAGGATTCCGACGCCTAATCCCTCGGGTGTATATATAGACCACGGTACAGGCTTAGCAAACCACCCTTCCATTGAGCAGCAAGTTAACTACCGATCGAGAGTGGCATATATAGGCTATAGCACTTAGTTTGCAGAGCAAACAAGCATGGAGAAGCTCTCCATGGCGGCGACTATGTTCTGCGCCATGGTCCTTGCGGCTCTGGCGGCTGCTGCCGGCGGTGAGGCGGCGGTCGTGGAACACACCTTTGTAGTGAGTACAATGTCTATCTATCTACCTATCTATCTAATTAATTAAGTCATGTTCTTGATCACTTCTCGGTACATTTACTTTCAAAGGTCGTGACGATAATAAAATTGTTTTGCACATATGGGCTAAAATATTAGGCTTGATGTGCATCATTAAAAAACAAAAGGAGTTGTTTCTGTTTGTGTGTGGTTACCGTCACTAGCTATCAAGTCTTCTTACAACACAGTTTAAGCTACGTTATAACTTATAACCTGTCTATAGCCTCTTGATTAGTTACCTGTATTGACAAAACCAGTTACGTATTTGATTAATGATGTTCAGGTGCACGAGATGAACCAGAAGCACCTGTGCAACACGACCAAGATTTACGTGGTGAACGGGCAGCTCCCGGGCCCCACCATCGACATCACCGACGGCGACACGGTTGTCGTCCACGTCGTCAACCGTCTCCCTCACGGGCTAACCATCCACTGGCACGGTGTCCGGCAGATGAGGAGCTGCTGGTCCGATGGCGCCGGCTTTGTCACCGAATGCCCAATCCCTCCCGGCGGTGAGCACATGTACCGCTTCAACGTCACCGGTCAGGTTGGTACATTGTGGTGGCACGCCCACGTCACCTGCCTCCGCGCCACCGTCGCCGGCGCCTTCATCGTCCGCCCCAAGGGCGGGAGGTACCCGTTCCCGACGCCCGCCAAGGACGTGCCCATCATCATTGGCGAGTGGTGGGAGCTCGACCTCGTTGAGTTAGACAGGAGGATGCATGATGGTAACTTCGACGACAATCCTCTATCGGCGACCATCAACGGTAAGCTCGGCGACCTCAGCAATTGCTCTGGCAAGCCGGAGGAGAGCTTCGTCCTTGACGTGGTGCGCGGGGACACATACCTGCTGCGGATTGTGAACACGGCGCTCTTCTCGGAGTACTACTTCAAGGTCGCTGGGCATACGTTCACGGTGGTGGGTGCCGACGGATACTACCTGACGCCGTACAAGACGGACATGGTGACCGTCGCACCAGGGGAGGCAATCGACGTGCTCATGGCTGCCGACGCCCCGCCCGCGCACTACCATATGGTGGCGCTCGCGAACCAGCCGCCGGAGCCTGACCCGCAGATCCCGGGGTTCGTGTCCCGTGGCCTCATCCGCTACACGGGATCCTCCCATAACAACAACGGGCTGCCGGTGCCGACGCCCCTCATGCCCAGCCAGCACAACACCATGCCGTCCTACTACTTCCACAGCAACCTCACCGGCCTCGCCCACCCAGACCGCCATCGTGTTCCCATGCACGTCGACGAGCGCCTCTTCTTCACGCTCGGCCTCGGCTCCATCTGCCGCGGCACCAACAAGACATGCGAGCGTGGGCGGAGTCCCGAGACCATCGTGGTGGCCACCATGAACAACGTGTCCTTCCGCCACCCGACCAACGCGTCGCTCCTCGAGAGGTACTACGACGGCCGGACAAGTGGCCTCTACACGGAGGACCTCCCCGACCATCCGCCACACCCGTACAACTACACCGACCGCTCCCTCATCCCGCCGGGGCCGCTGGAGAAGGCGCTCGAGCCGACGTTCAAGGCGACCAAGCTACGGAGGTTCCGGTACAACACCTCGGTGGAGATCATCTTCCAGAGCACGGCGCTGCTACAGAGCGACTCCAACCCCATGCACCTCCATGGCTACGACTTCTTCGTCCTCGCCACAGGACTCGGCAACTACAACCCCAAGACGGACCCCAAGAAGTTCAACTACCACAATCCACAGCTGAGGAACACGGTGCATGTGCCCAGGACCGGCTGGGCCGCTGTGCGCTTCGTCACCGACAACCCCGGGATGTGGTACCTTCATTGCCACTTTGAGTTCCACATCATTATGGGCATGGCGACAGCGTTCATCGTGGAGAATGGGCCGACGCCGGAGACCAGCCTGCCCCCACCGCCGCCGGAATTCAAGAGGTGTGGGGCCAATGGCCTCACTCAGCCATAGAGCTAATTAATCTGGGTAAGGACGTGCGTGCGGAAGTTGGGCCCTGAATTTATTTATTATTAGTGCAAAATAAGAACAAATGAAGATGCACGCAAGGATTTTCATGGATCCTTCATTGTTCATTGTATCGAGGATGATTCTTACTGTAAAAGTTGATATTATTCTTTTTTATTTTACTTCCCCATTGTAATGTTTGAACTGTAAGTCGGTCCAGTAGGGTTCAGTTTTAAAGACAAGTATACAAACTGGCTGTTATCATAAACAAAATCTGATATTTAGATGTAAATTTTATGTACTGAAATGGCACTGCTGTTGAAAAACGATTCATTCTACCGTTTCTTGTTGTTCTTTTCCCTAGCTGTTTGTTCTTCTACTCATTTGTTCTGTCCCAAGAACTCTCATCTCGGGCCACCAATGGTTTATTTGAAGAGACATAACTGATGCGGTTTATTTGAAGATTGTGAGCGATTGATAGACAACAATGTTATTAACAAGAGGAGCAGAGGAATGTCTTATTTTGCCGAAAAGGTTACAGAGATTGGAACTTACCACTCTGTCCAATATCGCAACCAAAATGAAAATGGAGGTACTTATTATACTTGTAAGATCATAAGCGTTCCTACTCCCTCGTGGGGAGCCGCATTGGGTTTATATCGATGTGTGGCCGAAGCCTTGCCTTGGCGTACAAGGAGAGATACAAGAGTTTGAATAGAACAAGATATAAGGAAAGAGGTTGATATTACAACGATATATTCTAACACCCTTCCTTAATCTTAACTATCCTAAATTAAGGCTACTCTTGAACTCTTCAAATGGTTTTGCTGGTAATGCCTTTGTAAAACCATCGGCCACTTGATCCTTGGAGGGGATAAACCGTATCTTGAGTTTCTTCGCTGCAACTCTTTCTCGCATAAAGTAAAAATCAATTTCTATGTGCTTTGTCCTTGCATGAAACACTGGATTTGCAGGCAAATATGTTGCTCCCATGTTATCACACCATAAACATGAGGTACAATTTTTCTTGATCCCCAATTCCTCAAGAAGTGATTCAGCCCAAATGATTTCAGCAGTTGCATTTGCCAAAGACTTGTATTCAGCTTCTGTACTTGATTGTGACACTGTGGCTTGCTTTCTAGCACTCCAAGAAATAAGATTAGACCCAAACAACACTGCAAAACCTCCAGTTGATCTTCTGTCATCACTACATCCCGCCCAGTCAGCATCAGAGAATGCACTCACAAAAGAGGAATTAGACCGTTTGAAATGAAGTCCTGTTCCCATAGTATGCTTCCCATATCTTACAATCCTCTTGACAGCTGACCAATGTGCACAAGTAGGTGCATGTAGGTATTGACAAACCTTGTTGATAGCAAATGAGATATTTGGATGTGTGGGAGTTAGATATTGTAATGTTCCCACAGTACTCCTATACCTTGCGCTCTCCTCCTCTTGAAGTGGCTCACCTTCATATGCTGAGAGTTTTTTTGAGGAAGACAAAGGTGTAGGTACTGGCTTGCAATTCTTCATTCCCATGCGAGACAGAAGCTCAACGATGTATTTTTCCTGATTCAACACAATGCCATCTTGAGTTTTCCTGACTTCAATACCTAGGAAGAAATGCAAATTACCTAGGTCCTTCAAGGCAAACTCTAAGCTCAAATCATGTAGGAGAGCATTAGTGGCATTTTGTGAAGAACTTGCAACTACAACAAAAACTGCATGTAGAGACGTCATATTCCAAAGCTAGAGACTTGTTATTTCATCTCTAGGCAACCGTAGAGTTGACTTAGTAAAGCGTCTTTGGAGCGTCTCCCCATGGACCGTCTCAAAACATAGACACGCTGTCAAAAGCATCTCTACATGGCATGAGACGCTATATTGGGACGTCCAAAGGCGTCTCTAGATATGACACGCTATATTTGGATGTTCAAAAGCGTCTCTGATATGTAGAGTCGTTCTGTTAGGCGCGCTCGTACGTCTCTACTAACAGGGTCATTTGATTTGTCATAGGCCCTAGGCCCATTCCTATATACTCTATGTACAGACGGTGTATTCGTCTCTAAATATACAAAAGCTTTAACAACGTAAAATTTGACTTTAAATAATATTTGATTTATTCCAAAATTTTTACTTCGCCATTTCAAATCCAGTAACTTTATCATGCCATATGCTTGTGCAGAATGATCAAGAAATATTGTATATAACAACATCCACCCATATCACCAATCGCATTCATAAGCAACAAATATCATTATATGAAGGGATCCATCCATATCACCGATTGTATACACAACCATCCCATTCATACAATTTCATTAGTAGGAACAAACACCTTAGGTTCACAACTGAATCAAATAAGATCTTCATATAAAATATGCAAATAATTAAGAAGAGATCATACAAACTTGAACTCAGTTTCCCTATAAAGCTAAAATCTATATATGAAACATGATATTTGTCCATCTAAAGACTAATTCTTCTATAGTTGCTCCTGGCTCCTGAAATGCACTCCTTTTCTAAATCTTGAGCTGCCCTGAAAAAGAAAGATAATAGAGAAAATTTTAGAACATAGCTTTAGCACTACAACACGAACCCCCTTTAGCAACGCATCGATGCGTTGGTGCATGTCCATATAACCATTGCTAAGGTCTACACCAACGGATTAATATGTGTTGTAGTTGGTGGCGTTGCAAAGGTCTACACCAACATATACACATGCGTTGGTAAACCATGTGAAAAAGCATTGCATGGTAGCAACATATTGAGTGAGAGATTGACAACATATCATATGCGTTGCTAGCATCCTGCACAAAAAGATATTCAAATGGTCATCAAATGTATTATATATATTGCCTTCCAGAATGATAAGATCAATGGTGATAGTTAATAGGAGGAACAAATAATAAAGAGAAAGGTGTAATATATTAAATTTACTCTGTTGCATTACAAAGAACATGACTCCAAGGATTACATGTTTTGATACTAACTAGTACTAGCCAATCCTGGACGTTTCAATCAACGTCTCAACTATTCTAAAACATAATGTTTGAAACATTGACACTGGAAATGATGTCCTAAAATATAACATAACACTATCTAGTAGGAATGTCATTCCCGACCTTGCAATCAAAATCTGAGCCATCCATCATCAAAATATCTTAGGAACCTACAAAAATAAAGGAATGAGATCAGTAACTTCCGGTAGAAAAAATGTCAATAGAGCAGAAAAATTTATAAGACAACATACAAAAGTTGAAGGCTATGCATGACCAATAATTTTGAACTTTTTTGTGGTCTTATCAACTGGTCAGATTTTGCACTGGTGATAGATTACAAATTACCTAGTAGAAATTCCTACTTGGCACTAGTGGTGTTCTAGGTTTTAGTGCCGAGAATATTGCATGGAACCAGTGCTGGTTCTAGGATTCACCAGTTGTGATTTGAAAACTATATTTTAAATTACACATACACCGACTACACTTAAATGTAGTAAAACACAAGCAGCAGCGTCACTGCCTGGAACAAGATATGTATTGGTAATTTTGAGGACCACAAACCAATATTTCAAATGTAAGTATACTGACATTAAAGTTGCTCCATAGACAAACTGTGATCTCCATATGCCAATACCATGGTTAGAATGGAGAATTCATCAAAACATCATTACTCACACAAAGGTCTCCAGACCAAATGGTTCTCTAAATACGAATTCTCTTAAGATAATCTAAAATACTGAGAAATTTGTGTGCTTTGCATTGCCAATCTATTTAATTAATAGATAAACTTTGCCAGGCGAGATGGCTCAGTATTTAAACTAAAAGATTACTGTCAAAATAGAAGCTACTTTTTCAATAGTGATTAGTTTTTTTCGACGAAAAAATTGGTGCAAACTTGCATACTATGTAGACAGTTTCATACATGTACATGCATCTAACTTTTCCTACCTGACTGAACAACTATACTGGTACAAAATGGATAGCTGCAATTACTCCTAGTAATATCCGTATAGCTTCTAGCCGCTGCATCTTGCATTGTACTGTAGGAATATGGCTAAGTTGCTATCAATAAGTATAAATTAATAGACATACGAGAAACAAAAACCCATAGAGCGCCGCAAAAAAAACTACAATGAATGCCAACCACTAATCATAGACGCATCAATGCGGCATTAGAAATATGAGCGGACAAATCAGCCTAGGTGACTGAGCTATGGTATTGGATTATTGTACGGGATGAGGCAGATGACTAACTGATGGTGATGCACTACAAACCATCACTCTAGAGCGGCTGTGCCACATCTGTACATCTCGCAGTCGTCGCGCCACCCTTGTGCATATGGGAGTCGCCGCACCGCTGCTGTGCATCTGGGAACCGCAACCGAACCTCCGCTTTTTCAGCCCATCGAGTAGGCTCCTGCCCCTGCACTATTAGGCCCTGTTTGGATTGAAGGAGAGAAAAACATAGGATTGGGATAAAATGAAGGAAAGGAAAAGGATACAACAAGCAAAACTTTGGATGGAAAAAAACTGTACAGTACCAATGATTGGTTGTTCGGGACGTAGGAAAACTAAAAAAGGGAATCTACACACGTTAGTCCCACTAAGCGAATTTTATACGTTAAGTACCCAGTAAATCCATCTTATTCTATGCATGACGTGGGTCCAAGGGGGCAGATGCACGGCTGAGCAGGCTTTTCCCTTTCCCTGCCTCGGGCCTCCGCGAATACAAGAGGTGTGAGTGAATTTTGTTTTTCCTTTGAAAGGTACAGGTAGAGAAAACTTTACAGAGGAAGGGAAGTGATGAATCCTTTGTTCCGAACGCTGCGAAGGAAATAATTCCTGTAGGACCTGAGTTCCTCCAAAATTCCTGCACAATTCCTACGTACCAAACAGAGCCTTAATTTAGACATAAATTGGAGCTCAAAATCATTTAATAATCTACATTAGACAAACTTTCTAGTTACCTAAAAATTACAATGCCACACATTAGACTCTTCGAATACACAGATAATTAAGGAACCAGCAGAAGCAACAACATGTAAAAGAAACACATCATGGCTTCTCTACGAATAGAAGGGGAATTTTGTTTCTAGAGAAGTGGGACCCAAGATGTTTACAGAGAAATAAAACGAAATTAACGTGGCACCATTTAATATTTCAAGACCAAGCTAGTACAAAAGCTGAATAAATATTTAAGAAAATCCATCAGAGGTGACCTATGTAATGACTGAATAGTCTAAATAAAAGCAAATCTAAGTAATGATTGAACAATTTTTGTCAGTACTTGCCAAGTTTAAAGAAACACTACCCATGCGCCTTTGCTGCCAATGTGGCATATCATATAATCAAGAGAATTTGATCCTTGTCACCACTCAGCTCCCTAATCGTGTACCATTTGTCCTGTCATTGGATAACGGATCATCAATTCCTATATGAATGTACAAAATATGGGACAATAATTCTACCATAAGGAAACTGACATGTGCTAGTGGCCTTCTGAACCAGGGGAGGGTCAAGGGTGTATCAAGGAAGCAAATGGGTTGCTCCACTTTCTCCAGTGCTGTCGTAAGCTGTACATATCCATCTGCCCATGAAGCTGTATGCAATTAAAGCAAGTGAATCCTCACACAATCAGCCAAGGCAAGCTAAAAGTTTTTACATAATCTTACCTATCTGTGCATCTATTCTCAACAGTTTGAAACCACATGTGTAGGATAATTTCATACCAAACCAAAATCATGGTTACTGCAAGTATTCAGAGACTGGCAAACTGTTAGCTGACATCTCACGGGCACAAAAACTGCAAGGGGAAAATCACATAATGAGATACACGTGGACAAATAATTAGATACAGCTGACACAAATCTCCCTGTCATGTAGTAGTACAACTTCAGTGTGGAAGTGGTTTGCAGAGCCCGGAAATTTCATTCCAAAGCCAATGTCAATACAGCCTGGAGCTCCTCCAGATCCTCCAGAACAGAGATGTTTTAGCTTGAAAGCAAAAGGGGAAAAGCATCAGCAGTTAAATCGTACCTTTGGGTTGCATTATGCCTTACGGGCCTATAAAGCATTGTGTTTCTGATCCAAATTTTAGTACAGATTAACCGTCGACACATCCAAGGCGGGACAACACCGTCATCCGCGATCAGGCAGCAGCGCGATACAAACCAGAGGCGATGGAGCCGCGCCGGCGACCTGTGGTCACTAGGGTTGCTGCGGGGCGCATGCAGAGGCGTGGAGAATGTCGCCGCGATGGAAAATCAGAGGAGAGGGCGCAAGGGAATCCGGGCCTATGAGCGACGGGTGTGGGAGATCGCCAGATCTAGCTGGTGAGGTGGCGGCAGCGATCAGAGGAGAGGACCGAGGTGAATCGGGGCCTATAAGCGACGAGTGTGGGAGAGCGCCGGATCTAGCCGGTGAGGTCGTGGTTGAGAGAGATAAATCAGGGGAGAGGGAGAGGGCAGATAGAAATTTTGGCTGCGTGATTTATTTCTTTTTTGACATGGGTTGCATAATGAATATTTTGACAGGGACGACCGGATGAGGGTGGGAGGTGGGCGCGAGGAGGCTATTTCTCAGGGAATGAGGAGGAGCGTGGCGTGTGGGAAGTGGGAGATTAAACAAACAACACTTATTATCACATCGTTGGTAGACATGTGTTGGTATAGGGGGGTTTTCGTTGTAGTGTAGGACTATTGTGAGAAGAAATGTTTTTGATGATGTACCATACCAGTGTTTGGTGGCTTGTTTTGAGGTTGTGTAGGAATGGTTAATTTCAATTTTTTAACCTAAAAATCACAAAGATCCTTCATAAGTAAAAAGCCTTAAGCACGCACATTGAAGCATACGATGATTGCATGGAAGTGCACTTACATGTGGTAGAGGCCACACAATAACATGACCAATAGCATCCCTTACTGTTTGCAATTTTCCATATGGTCTAACCAGTGTCTGATCTCCAAGTTTTGAAACAACACAAACAAGAGACCGCTACATATTGCTCTACAAGCATGTTTCCTCCAACCACATATGTCATATCTCTACTCACTAAAGTTCCTTCGGCCACAAAATTATCTTTGCATCTCGGGTTCAATGAAAACCAAGAATACTTTCATTTTATCCTATTTTTTCAAGAAATGAAACATTAATTATCACAAATCATGGAAGATTTCACTTTACACAGAAAGGGACGATTGCACATGGAATTAGACCAACTACCTATTCTAACCATTGTCATTCAGATATATATAATATACCTTCTTAGTGATGCAATGAAGTTGTACACTTGGTTCAGGACCACCTTGCTTGGTCGCATTGTTATTTTCAGCATGACCATTCTTTGCTTCAGGACCATCGTGTGCTTTCTATAGTTGATGTTCAGTTTAGTTGTAAGTACACTTATAGAAAACATAGACATTGTTTGACAACACAGTAGAAATTTATGCGCGCATGCACACGCACCTTAGCAACTGTGTGTTCATGTGGTGAAAATAAACTAGTGCAACCCTCTTGGGTTCTTGCGCAATTTCTAGGATGCAATTCCTGGTTAGTCTTGTCCGGTAAAGTTGATTCTACACAACCTTGATTTATCCTATCAATTTTTTCAATGTGCGCTTTCTACAATTGAGGTTTAGTTCAGTTGTAAGTAAACATAGACAAAACATAGATATTGTTTGACATAGAATCAGAAGTTTATGCATACAGACACACCTTAGAAACCATGTTTGGTAAAGATGAACCAGTGTAATCCTCTTTGGTTCTCGAAGAAAAGCTAGGATCCAATTCCTGGGCAGTAATCTGCTTATCCGGCAAAGTTAATTCTGCACTTCCTTCGTTGGTGTAACCCTCTTTGGTTGATTCTGCGCGGCCTTGATTGTCCTTTTCAGACATTTCAATGCGTGCCTTCTACATTTGAGGTTCAGTTCAGTACGACATAAACATACACAATCATAGGCATTGGTTGATAATGAAGTAAAAAAAATATGCGCACACACCTTAGTAACCATGTGTGGTAAAGATAAACCAGTGTAACCCTCTTTGGTTCTCACAGAAAAACTAGGATGCAATTCCTGGGTAGTGATCTGCTTGTCCGGCAAAGTTGATTCTGCACTTACTTGATTAGCCCTATCAAACTTTTCAATGTGTGCTTTGTACAATTGAGGTTCAGTTCAGTTGTAAGTAAACTTATACAAAATGTAGGTATTTTTTAATAGGGATAAGTATTTTTTGTGCTTGAACTCTTCCCAAAATTGAGAAATCGTCCCTCAACTTCAAAACCACCAAAAGTTAGTCCCTTGACTATCAAAAATAGATACTTTTCATCACTAATATGGTTTAAGGTGGGTTTACAGAGATGTGACCCTGTTTTAACTAAAAAGAACCACGTGGCCTAGTTTTTGACTAAAACGGGCACCCGCCGACTCTTGCTCTCACATTCTCTCAATCCTCTTTTCCACTCATGAACCCTAAATAGAGCGGCGGCGGTAGCAGCGAGTCCCTCATGGGCGGCGGCGGCAGGAAGTGAGGCGTGGCAACGGCGGTGGTCGCTAGTTCTGCACCTACTGATTGTCTCGCAATCACTGCAGGTAACTCAAATGAGCCTGCAAATGAAGATCCAGAGGCTACAAATGAAGATTCAGAGGCTTATTTGTTGCTGTCTGTTCTTATGAATGGCTTATTTGCTGCTGTCTGTTCTTATGTCAAACCATGTGAGAATTAATGTTTGTCATTGATTGTAAGCTCTATTCAGTACTATTTCCCTTTCACATTTAGTACTTTGTCAGACTATGTTCAACTAAATTGGGCTGAGAATATGTTCAGACTATTTTCAACTAAATTGGGTTCAAACTATGTTCAACTAAATTCAGTACGATGCTCTAAAATGTTCAAACTATGTTCAGTTATATTCGGATTTTCTTAAGCTATATTCAGTACAGTTGCCTTTCTCTTATTCACACACAAGTAGCAGTGCAAACACTTTCGTTTTCTCTTGTTCTCACTAGACTCACTTGTACACAAGCGCACACACATACTCTTGCACAAACATTTAATTGACGTCATCAAAACTAGTCAACGTGGCCCATTTCAATCAAAACAGGGTCCAAGTATAACAAAGCAGAAATTTATGCACACACCTTAGCAACCATTTTTTTTCTTGTGGTAACGATAAACCGGTGTAACACTCTTTGGTTCGCGCACAATCGCTAGGATGTAGTTCCTGCAACTTATGATGAACAATTGTTTAAGTGTGAGAATGAAGTAGAATATTTATTAGTGAAGAAACTATTACATCACCTGCATAGCACTCAATGGAGCACATTCTTCAGCTTCGTTATGTGATTCATTTGGGAGATCATTGCCAACAACTCTTTCATTGAGATCAACCTGAAACAAGAACAGGATAACAGTATATTAATACTCATATTTTTATCTTTGCAGAAAGAGGTGTGGTTTAGATACTAACTTCATCACTTCCCGCTGTTACAAATTCATTTCTCAAATCCTCTGTGGGGAATTTTCTCTTCAGGAATGAACGGATCATACCCAACTCATCTGTCACATTTTCTACATTTATCTCCTAGTGCCCGTAGTCTAAATTGAACATTTCCTTCTTTCTCAGGATGCTGAACAAAAGTCAGTCACTGAGAAACTTTTATTTCACTCCAATACTTATCACCATAATACCCTTGAAGTTTTTTTGCCTCTTCCCCATGCACACTTTTAAACACTTCTTTATAATCACTAAATGAAAGGCTCCCGTTGCTACCTTTCTTTCTTTCTTCCAGTTTCTCCTATTGAAATAAATACAAACATCTCATTATACTAAGTAGTTTTAAATTAAAACCTTTACTTTAATCACAAGTAGAAGTATACCATCACTATCTTTGTATTCGCATATTTGTATTCACCGTCCTTCTTCTGCTTATGAGCTTCATCCCATAGTTCAATCTTGCTAACCTTTCAATTGCTCATAATTTCCTGTTCAACAAAGTAAATTCGAATGTTTGTTACTGTTCCTGTTAGAATGTTCAGTTTTCTTCACATTTTCTGAGCCATCTTTAGGAAGGAAAAGTTTTACCGTCTCTTTTTTGAGCCTAGCATGGCTTTTTCTCCCGGTTGTATGTGGAGTCTTCTGCTTCTTTGCACACTCGGTGTTCTTTCCACATAATTTCTGGGAAAACAACACATATAGTCAATATTAATGTCACCAAACTAGTTATGTACACCAGATTAAGTATGAGAATATAACACATTACCATATGTGAATCCTGGCACCAAAACCCAACAAGAGTACCCCATTGATGTTCATTAACACCTTTGGGAACAGCCGCTACAATTTCAGCCAAAGACTTCTTGTCACGCTTGAAATATTTACTCTTCAAACGAGACTTATACACTCTCCATTTTTTGTTAATATTCAGTAGGATCCAGTCTCTCATAAGTTGTCTAGTCTCATTGGGGTAGATAAATTTCTCCTTCAAATATTAAAATTGACTATTAGCAATGTGAAATGAACAGTCTTGAACAGTGCTATAATTTTTTTACCTCCACATCTGTGATCATCTGCCCATGTTTTTGTAGAAACAATTCATTGTCCCATCTTGGAATATGCAACGGAGCAAATGTTGAGTTTTCTGCAAGCCAGGTAAGATGATGACCGAGAATGGCATTCGACCTTCCATTTGGAATTCCACTTCCGTCAGTCTCCACAATTATCTTCCCCCAACGTAATTCCGACAAATTTTTACCTCGGAATTCCCCTATAATCTGTCGCACATCTCCATTTGGCCCTGCATGCAAGAGTATCACAGTGGCATATAACTGGACCATATACATCACACTAGATGTGTGTTTGAAAAGGAAAATTGAGCTTACAAATTATTTTAATTTGCTTAGTAGATTCAGGAGGCTTTTTTGGTACTAGATCATCAATCTCTGGAGGGCCTTGTAAATTTTCTTCATCTGGTTGTACACTTTTAGAAGCTTGCTTTGGGATGTTTAGGCTTCGAAGCCGTCGAGGTATCCTCGATATGATATCTTTACCAAACAATGTTAAAATCATATGTTGAGGTCAAGCATCAAAGCATATGTCAAGGTCATGCATATGATTTCACAAATTTCTTGGAACCAAATTTATAAAATACTAAGCATGTGGACACTTAGTTTACATAACATACTGTACCTTTTATCATGAGCAGCAGTAGCTTGGAAGTTTACAATTATTTTGGGCAAAGGATATATTCAGAGAAGTATGCTTCAGTAGTACAGTAGGAAACCCACTAGTATGTACACATACTTCTCTGTACCAAATTCAGAGAAGTATGCTTCAGTAGTACAGGGATATGTCGATGTATGCATGCATAAAGTTAAGGAATCAGGTTGCTGGGTTCTAAGTCCTATATCTGACCTTGAGTGTCAATGGCATTTAACTAACTCCATCCTTCCTATACATTACATGTTTGTATAAACTTGCTATTAACAGCAAGTCGGTCTAGGTGATTAACATGAAAATCTGTAGTCATCTTGCCTGATATTGTAAAAAGAACAACTGCAACTCATTTACCTAAAAAGGAATTGATTTATAGGCAGGCAAGCAATTCAATAAACACTTAGAGTGCATACTAGTGGATTACCTATTGTACTACTGAAGCATACTTCTCTGAATGTATGGAGGGATCACCTGCTTGACGTGGTGGAGGCTAAAGATGCTAGATGGAGGCAAGAGCTGCTTGGTGGGCGGTGTACAGGGTGGACAAGGGCAGCTTCGTGTGAAGGCTGAGAGATCGGCACGGATGCGGCTTCGTGACTGTGAGGACGAAGTCGGGAGGAGCACGGCTTCATGATGGTGAGGACGACGGACGCCGACGAGGCTCCAGCTAACGACCTTGTTGATGGAGGAAGAAGGGAGTCGTCGGCGGGCGGAGCTAGCGGCGGCGGCCGGAGCTAGCGACGGAGGCTGCCACCGCGCGGTGTGCGGGAATGGCAGCACATTGGGGAAGGTTGGATAATGGGGAGGTGGAGAAGATGGGGGGGAGAAATAATAGCAGAGACGTGGGAAGTCTTTCCCACGGTAAAGAAAACACTTTAGCGCCAAATTATTTTAGGTGTATCCTTTATTGGATAAATCCGTATGCTTTGTTCTTTTTTGAAAAAATATGAAACTTCATTGGGTAATATACGTATCCAAGTATTTTCGATATAGCTTAATAAAAATAATAAAGACGATGGTAGATTGAAGTTGGGCTTGCCCCTCCTCCGCGCGATGCCGTGTTGAATGAGGACGCCGCCCCAGCGTGTCATCCCTTCACCTAGCCCTTGTCGGCGACAGGAGCGGCGGCACGCAGCAACTCCTCCAAGCCGATTTAGACCAGCTGGTCATTGTTGCGGCGTCGGCATCTCTGCGGTGCCGGCGTCCGATGTGGCAAACGTGGCACAGCATTGCACCACTCCTTCTCCCGTGCCATCCTCTTGGCCGATGCCAGGGTGCTGGGTGACGATGTGCCATCGCCATGTAGAGGTAATGGAGGAGGCATCCGGGAGGGCTCCTCCTCCTTCACGGCCTTATCATGCCAGTTGCGGCACAGTGGTGATGCCAGTTGGTCGAAACGGTCAAACGTGTTGCGCGAGGGGGTGGCTCCTTTTTGATGCCACGTCCAGTTTGGTCTCGGCAGTTTCATCATAGGACAGGGGCTCCTCCTCAACATGTTTGTTGGCTGGTGTTGGCGTTGTGCTTAAATAGCCAGGGCAGACAGACCGACACTGCTTCAGTGTGGCACATCGACCGGAGTAGGCTTCTCAGTCCCCGTGTTCATTTAACCTTGTAGGAGTGATCAACGTAGTACCTCACTTGAAGCACCGCGCCGCCACTCATTTCCAGCATCTCATGCCACCGGTCGTAGTCCACACCCAACTCTGGTTGGAGCAAAAAATGCAGTTGGTCCGAAATAAACCTGCCACACCGATTCCAGCAAACCGGGTGGCTAGCTCGAGCGTCCAGTAGGGCCACCGTCACCATTTCCAGCCCTCGGCATGGCCGGTTGCAGCATCTCGCGACATGATGTTTTTGTTACAAATAACCGGCCCAACTAAAGCACAAGGGCGAACCTCCCTCTTGCTCCCGGGTTTCGAGGGCCCCAAAAGCTTCCTTGGTTGGGTTCTAGGAAGCATCTAGAAGCTTTATTAGCTTTTTAAAGCCGGTTATCTTTACCTTGTTTAGGTTTATTTCGACCAGGTTTTACTATGTTTTCCTGGGTTTTCCTTTTTTCCCTTTATCTTTTATTTTTTTACCTTTTGTTTTAATTTTTATTTATTTTTCCTTTCTATTTTTTCTATTTCCCTTTCTTTCTTCTTTTTCAATTCTTGAGGTTCTTCCAAATTTGTGAACCTTTGTTTAGAATTCCCAATTTTTTTAATTCATGAATATTTTCTTCAAACCGTGAACATTTTTTTAAATTCACAATAATTTCAAGTTCACAAACATTTCTTGAATTTGTGAATTGTTCCCTAATTTGTGAAAAAAATATTTTTTTGCAAAAAAGCTTTGAAACGATAAACCATTTTCAAATTCACAAAGATTTTTCAAATACTCCAAGTTTTTAAATGTCATGAATATTTTTTCAATTAATTTTTTTAGTTTGTGATTATATTTCTTTGAATTGGTGAACTTTTTTCAAGTTCATGAACATTTTGAGAAGGCATGAATCTTTTTCAAATTCATGTTTTTTTCAAGATCGCAAACATTTTCAAATTTGATCCCCCCCCCCCCAAAATTTAACTTTTTATAAAAGCCAACGGCCATATGTGGCCACTCCCAGGATTTTAAGAATAACAAAAGAAGTGTACTAGTTACTGTAACATTTCACTGATTTCACCAAATATCCCTTACTGCTTTTGATTTTTATGATTTTCCAGTTTCTCCATCTTTGTTGACAATAATTTTTTCTGGTTAACTGGGATGTCAATCGTGCAATGTCAATGTCATGCACTTGCAAAATATTATTGAAATATTGACTAGACTACTTTCATTTTCTATAAACTAGCACAAAGAAGCATCCAATCAGGACAAATTAACCCGAAGCACATTTCATTAGAAGGTTCCAAAATTTAGCAGTAGTACTGTCAGTGAAAGTTAAAAAACTGTTCAAAGAGCTAAACGGACAGCCATACAACTCATTCATAACAAAAGGGAACATACACATTAAAAAAAAGACCATAGGCTCATTCATCACAGAGTAACATACATTCCGAAGAAGATCCACCCAGCTAGAATAATTATGTTAATTCTACCTAGGAGCATGGATGACAATTGCTCAACCTATATCTTAGCTGCAGATAACAAGCTAAAAACACAAAGACTATCTGTTTCATCTGAAGATGGTTCTCCACCCATGTCAAAAATATCACGAGGTTTGAATTTCACGATGGTATTCCAATTCTCACTTCTCGGATTTTGGATATAGAAGACCTGGTCCACTTGGGAAGAAAATACAAAAGGTTCATCCTCTAACTTCTCCCCTATATGTATTTTTTGGGAGAAGTTCACATGAGTGAATCCAAACTCATCTCTTATAATACCAGCTTTGTGATGAACATCATACCAATCACATTTAAAGAAGACCACCTTGTAATCATTTTATGACAATTCGAAGATGTCAGATAACCGACCATAATAGGACACGCCATTTTCAGCAAGGTTCACCACACCACTATTTTGTGTCACGTGTCCTGTCTCGCGACTGATAGTATGAAACCTGAAACCATTAATTATATAGCCACTATAGCGCACCCCGCATTTGCTTGGTTTTGCGGCTAATGCTCTTATCTTTTCTGTGATATCCGGTCCATCATCTAGTATAACCTATATGTAAGAGTGGTTACATTGAGTTCACATGGAACTACAATGAAGGAACATGCTAAAGGTGAATTATCGCAAATAACCTTTGGAGCATTGGAATCAATGGGAAATATCGCAACACCTTGGCTGGTTTCTTCTTCTTCTTCTTTTTAGATTCAGTTGCCGAATCTTTCTTCTCATTTTCATTGGTAACCCAACGAGAGGCACCACACACATGGCAAGACTCCTGGTTGGCTCTTACGCCTCTAAAAAGCATGCAGTCTCTTGGGCATGCATGAATTTTCTCATAGTCCAGCCCTAATCCGCTATGATTTCTTTCACCTCATAATATTTCTTGGGTAGGTTTATCTGAGGAAATGCAACCGATAATACACCAAGTAGCTGTGTGAATGATTCCTATGACCATCCATGCAAGACTTTCATGTGATATAAAGTGACAAGAAATGACAACCTCGAATATGTTGCATATCCAGGGTATAAATCTGTGTTTGCTTCCTCGAGGAAACTAGCGTATTGTCTTGTTCTCTCATTGCATCATCATCTGCAGATGTTGTATTGACATTCTCAGCCATACCAGGTTCCAAGTTCTCAAATTCAGACTGAACACCATCTAGTTCCCCATCAGATGCGCTTGATAGTGATTGGAAATTGTCAGCCATGGGGAAAATGGCACTTAAGAGCCCAGAAATGTCATGCAATCTTCTATTACTGCCTTCTACATCAGAATTCACTAGAAAACTCGAAATATGAAAATTGTTGTTGTTGTTTGACATGGGAGCAAATGCAAATGACGGTGAATCATACTCTTCTCCATGGCAAACCCATTTTGTATAACCCTGAAGAATACCATCACATCTTAGGTGGGTTTTCACTTCGTCGTAATTCTGCGTTGCCTTATTTCCACAATTTACACAGGGACAGAGAATTTTATCACCGATTGGAACATCATGGAAGGCAAAAGATAGAAATTGCTCGACACCTCCTTTGTAATCAGTAGTTGATCTTGGTTTACTCGTCCAACCTCGATCCATTAGCCTTTGCGAGCTGTAGTAATGAAAACAAAATAGATCACTTTATAATTTTCCATATGCTCTTTTACATTAAGCATAGGTTTATATGAATATTTTAAACTATGCATTCGATACTTAGGTTCAAATTGTATAATATGATTTACCGACATCATTCACCTTACATTACAAAACAAAATTGAGATGTGTCTTTACTAGAAGAATTTATGTGAAGTACATAAAGAAGTTTTCATCTATGACAAAAAATGGATGTCTCCAATGCTTGATTTTTTCTGCATTCAAGTGACAAACAGCAGAAGGCAAGCTGGTGTAACTAAAAATCTAAGTAATATCCACTAGTTTTGCTTTGCTAAATCAAGAAAAATAGAGATGACATACAACTTAGGTAATTCAAATTTTGCATCACACTGCAGAATATTCTTTTCTAGCATTCATAGGCAGTTCCCCTAACCAGATCGACTTAAGAATATTATGTCATAAATGAGTGCCATCTAATAAACAATACCACTTTTTTAACACAATTGTCATTCAACCACCAAAAAGGTTCACAAAATTTTTCAAATTGCAATAATACAATGCATCAGACTAAGATAGAAAGGGAAAACACAAGTGATATATCTCAATTCGAGCTATGTTTCACACGATGCAGAGATATAAAAAAAGAAAATAACAACCTGGGGGCAATCTTCTGGCAGCAGAGGCGTGTGGGTGAGCTCGTTGCCGAGGTCAGCAGCTGAGGGAGAGGGGCGTTGGTGTTGAAATATGAGATGGGCCTAGAGCCCATATGACACTTTCAGATTTAATCTCTAAGGGCCCATGTAGGTGGCATGACAAGGTGGTGGGAAGTTTAGTCCCACCATGCTAGTGGAAGGAGAGTTGGAGTGGTTTATAAGGGATTCTCTCCCTCGTGCTATTGGAGCTTGAGAAGAAAAGAAGCCCTCGCGCACTCCTCCTCCTCCTCTTGCCTCGCCACGCCATGCCTCGTCACGACGCGACGCGACGCGACGCGACGCGCCGCGGGGTGCGGGTTGCGGGATTGAGCCAAGCCGAACTCACACCTATGCGCTTCTTTTTGCCGGTCAGGAACGGAGAGTCTTTGACAGGTAGGGCCACGATCTGAGACGTTGGATCATGGGCTACCGACTTGGACGTGGGTTCAGCCCATGTCTCTCCACGTGCGGCCGCACATATATATATGTGGGGAGCTACCAACCCTAGCCGCCACGAAAACAGAACGCATCTCCGCCTCCACGCCCACGTCGTTCCTCTGCTGCTGCTGCCACTGGCGACTCCATCCCGTTCACCGCATACACGGTTGACGGGAGAGCAGGCCTCCGAAACCCCACCTCTCCGGATCCTGTACGGGAGATAGGCGATTAGGTTTTTGGGTAGCGACTACGCGACTGCTCGCTTTTGTTCATCTACGTCCGCATCACCTTTGTCATCACCATGTCGACCGACACCGACCGTGCCGCCGCTTAGAAGCCCGAGGCCGACAAGAAGGCCGCCGAGGATGCCGCGGCTGCTACCACCGTCACCGCCGCCGCGTGGCCGATTGGAGGGTATACACCGCTTATCCCTCTCGTGTTTCTTTCTGTTGTAGCAGTACTAGCGCTATGCGTAGATGTTTCTACTATGTGCGTAGTACATGCTCTGTTAGATCGTAATCAGTGTGTTACCAATGTTGTCCATGTCATGCTAATGATCTATTCATGGATTAATTTAATCGAAAAACTGCCTATTTACTCATCAATCCAAACACCTAATGTGTGTAGGAGTTTTTTGAATTCTGGTTTTGCTGCTGCACTGCACTGAAAGTGTCCTTACAGAGGAGAGACACTTGGCGCCACTTGAACTCATGCATTCTGATCTTTGTGAGATGAATGGTGTGTTGACTAAAGGTGGAAAGAAATATTTCATGACTTTGATAAATGATTCCACTAGATATTGCTATGTGTATCTGTTAAATACCAAAGATGAGGCTCTATACTACTTTAAAATCTATAAGGCAAAAGTTGAGAATCAACTCGAAAAGAAAATTAAACGAGTCCGGTCAGATCGAGGTGGAGAGTACTTCTCGAAAGAGTTTGATGCCTTCTGTGCGGAACACGGTATTATTCACGTGAGGACGCCTCCCTACTCACCCCAGTCAAACGGGGTTGCCGAGCGGAAAAACCATACTCTAACTGATTTGGTTAACGTCATGTTAGATACGTCAGGTTTATCCAAGGCATGGTGGGGGAGGCTATAATGACATCATGTCATGTCCTGAATAAAGTTTCGACAAAGGATAACGAGATCACTCCTTATGAGAAGTGGACCAAGAGAAGGACAACACTCTCATACTTATGTACTTGGGGCTGCTTGGCGAAAGTTAATGTGCTGATCCCCAAAAAGCGTAAGCTTGGACCAAAGACTGTGGACTATGTTAATTTGGGCTACTCTATGAATAGTGTTGGCTATAGATTTCTAGTAGTGAAATATGAGGTACCTGACATGAAGGTCGGTACAATTATGCAGTCTAAGGATGCTACATTCTTTGAGGACATTTTCCCCATGAGAGATGTACAAAGCACTTCTAGACAGGAATCTGAGGAGACTCCTGAACCTGCCATTCCGATGGAATATTATAAAGAAACACATGATGAAAATCCTGAGAAGGATAATGAGGAAACCCTTGGTAGGGGCAAGATACAAAGGACTGTAAAGAACTTTGGTGATGATTTCTTCATATACATTGTGGAGGATAATCCCACTTCTATTTCAGAAGCGTATGCATCTCCAGAAGCTGACTACTGGAAGGGTGCGGTCCGTAGCGAGATGGATTCCATCATGGCTAATGGGACTTGGGAGCTTACTGAACGTCCTTATGGTTGCAAACCATTGGGATGCAAGTGGGTGTTCAAGAAGAAGCTTAGGCCCGACGGTACGATAGAAAAGTACAAGGCTAGGCTTGTGGCCAAGGGCTACGCCCAGAAAGAAGAAGAAGATTTCTTCGACACTTATTCACCTGTGGCCAGACTGACCACCATTCGAGTATTACTCTCGTTGGCGGCCTCGCATGGTCTTCTCATTCATCAGATGGATGTTAAGACAGCTTTCCTGAACGGAGAGCTAAAGGAGGAAATCTATATGCAATAGCCTGATGGCTTTGTGGTAGATGGTCAGGAAGGAAAGGTGTGTAAGTTGGTGAAATCATTGTATGGCCTGAGACAAGCACCTAAGAAATGGCACGACAAGTTTAATGAAACCTTGACATCTATTGGCTTTGTTGTTAATGAGACCAACAAATGTGTATACTATCGCTATGGTGGGGGCGAAGGAGTTATACTGTGTTTGTATGTTGCTGACTTTCTGATATTTGGAACTAATCTCAAGTTGATCGAGAAGGTTAAGTCTTTCCTATCTCAGAACTTTGAGATGAAGGACCTTGGAGTGGCTGATGTTATCTTGAACATCAAGCTATTGAGAGATGATGAGGGTGGGATTACACTTCTGCAATCCCATTATGTTGAGAAGGTGTTGAGTCGCTTTGGATATTCGGACTGCAAACCATCTCAAACACCATATGATTCTAGTGTGCTGATTCAAAAGTCTAGAGGCACAACTATAGATCAATTGAGATACTCTCAGATTGTTGGTTGACTCCAATATCTAGCGAGCGCAACGAGGCCTGACATCGCATTTGCTATTAGCAAACCGAGCCGATTTGTTTCCAAACCGGGTGATGTACATTGGCGTGCTCTTGAGAGAGTTATGCGCTATCTGAAAGGTACTATGAACTATGGACTTCACTATACCAGATACCCGTCGATACTTGAAGGGTAGAGTGATGCGAATTGGATCTCTAATGCTGATGAGATAAAGGCCACAACTGGGTATATGTTTACTCTTGGAGGTGGAGCTGTTTCCTGGAAGTCTTCCAAGCAAACGATCTTAAAAAGATCGGCAATGGAGGCAGAATTAACAGCATTAGATACATCGGGTGGCGAAGCGGAATGGCTTAGAGATCCGTCGATGGACTTGCCAGTGGTTGAGAAGCCGGTTCTGGCCATCCTTATGAACTGTGACAATGAAATAGTTATTGTAAAGGTGAAGAGTTCAAAGGACAACATGAAGTCCAACAAACACATAAGAATGAGATTGAAAGCTGTTAGAAAATTGAGGAACTCCGGAGTGATAGCGTTGGATTATATTCAAACGGCTAAGAATCTGGCAGATCCCTTTACTAAAGGGCTATCACGTGTTGTGATAGATAGCGCATCAATGGAGATGGGTATGAGACCCACATGATTTGCCATGGTAGTAACCCAACCTATGTGATCGGAGATCTCGTGAAGTAGGACCTGGGAAAACAAGCCAGTGGTGAACTGAGGAGAGTAACTTTACTAACCCACTCCGTTGGAGATGCAATACTCTCTGAAACTGTATGGAAGGATGACTACTGTCTTAATGTGTTCCAAGGCTTATATGTATAAGAAAGATGCTATCCTACATAGCGATCTTTGGAGGAACACACCTATATGAGCCCGACTGCTGGTCACAGTCTATGAGATTGGGGTGATCTCTAGCAAGCTCATGAACAGGCCAGGAGTGTGACTAATATGCTCCACCCAAGGGGTCGGCCTTCTGCAGCCTCGTATCAGAGAGACTTGTGCTGAAACTTCTTGACGCCAAACTGATAATTCAAGGCATAGTCCACTGTTCTGTTGTGAAGGAGTGTAACTACTTGGTCTAGGTGGAGCTCAACCTTAATCGGTCTCCACTGAGATGCTGGTATATCAAAACAACGTTTGGAGCAAAGGACAAAGTGGGCCCCTGAGATCTGGTGGGGGATTGCTGAAATATGAGATAGGCCTAGAGCCCATATGACAATTTCAGATTTAATCTCTGAGGGCCCATGTAGGTGGCATGACAACGTGGTGGGAAGTTTAGTCCCACCATGCTAGTGGAAGGAGAGTTGGAGTGGTTTATAAGGGATTCTCTCCCTCATGCTATTGGAGCTTGAGAAGAAAAGAAGCCCTCGCGCATCCTCCTCCTCCGCTCGCCTCGCCACATCACGATGCACCGCAGGTTGCGGGATTGAGCCGAGCAGAGCTCACTCCTATGCGCTTCTTTTTGCCGGTCAGGAACGGAGAGTATTAGATAGGTAGGGCCACGATCTGAGACGTCGGGTCATGGGCTACCGAATTGGACGTGGGTTCAGCCCACGTCTCTCCACGCGCGGTCACATATATATTACCGGTAGGGCTGGACTATTCTGTTACCGGTAACAGAATATTATTCTGTTACCCTCGGTCCCTATAAGGGCGCGACACGCAGGCCACAGGAGAAACTCTCCGACCCGTCCCCAACCTAGCCCGCCTCCTACCGCCGGAGGCAGCCGTCGCGGGCGAGCGAGCGACGGTGGCAGCTGGAGCGAGGGAGCCCGCGGCACCGTGACGGGTCGCTCCTCCGACCCACGCGCTGCCGCCGGCCGGCCGTCCGCATGCCTCCCCGCCGACGGGCTCGCCGGCCCCTCCCCGTGCACCTTCCCTCCGACAGGCGCCGGCCCCTCCCCGCGCACCTCCCTGTTGATGGGTGCCGGATCCTCCCAACGCCTCCCATGCACGAGCTCGCCGGCACGTCCCGACCTCCGGCGGCTGCCGCGGCCCGTCCCCGCCTCCGGCGGCTGTCGCGCGCAATCCCAGCCTCCCTCCGCCGCCGCGCACCGCCATCCCCGCCCCGCGCCACCACCCCGAGCCCCTCCGCCGTGCGCCGCCACTCTGAGCCCCGCCGCCCAGCACCTGTCACCCCCCACCTTGCGCAGCATCCTACCGACTGGACCAGCCGCCGGCCGAATCCAGTCTCGCCCCCGAGCTTCGTCTTCTTCCTCGCCGAGACACGCGATAGCCACCCCAGTTCGGGCGTAGTAAGTACCTCAATACGAGTTAAAAACAGTGGTTCGTTCGGAATAAAAGAAATGGTAGAAATTCAAATTGTAAAAATTAAAGCAAAAAAAGAAACCCCATGAAAATCCTGCTTAGTAAGTACCTCAGTACAAGTCGTAAAATGAGAGAAGTTCAGAACATTGTTGTCAATAAAATGTTGAGTTCAAAAAAAACACATTCTCTTTTTGAATAAAATATCATTTAGTTTGATGATACAAACCATACAAGTACAGGGGCGATGATACAGTAAACCGTTGAAAACTTACGAGAAAAATATTACCCAAAAAACATAGGAAAGTCTACTTAGTGAAAACACGCTTAGTACAAACCCTTGCAAGCATCAGTGCAAGTACCATTTTTCAGAACCATTCAAAATTACTCGACAAAAAACAGCTCAGTACAAACATACACATATATCAGTACGACTACTCTGTTTTTCAAATGAGAAAACATCAGGATCCGTCATGTCGTATTCAAAATTACTCATAAACGGTTGCGAAGTAGAGAAAATGTTCAACATGACTAAGTTCCGAATTTTCGATAGCTATCCAACGGTATACTATTTTCCATATTTCAACAAACTTTTTTAAAAAAATCACGTTCAAAATCAAATTTGACTGTATTCGAATTCGTTTTTAAACCATAAGAAATTAGAAAAACATTTCTATACAAAAAGTTGCGCATTTTCTATAGTTTCCAACACCGTATCATTTGCGTCAATCCGACAAACCGTTTGCAAAAAATCGCGAAAATATGTTTCGCCCAGAATTTCACTGTTTTTCAAATTACTTTTAAATGATATAGAGTTAGAAAAAACAATACATATATGGAAGATGCAGATTTTCACAAGCTTTCCAACGCCATCTTATTTGCTCAATTCCGACAAATCGTTTGAAAATTGAGTCCAAAATACGATTCACATTTTCGGTTTTGAAAAAAACGGTTTTTTCAAAACTGCTCTTAAACCATAATGATTTTGCAAAAACGTTCAATATACTTGAAATATGGTTGTCAAGAGCTTTCCAATGATATATTACATGCCCCGTTCCGACAAAAAAATTACAAAAAGTTTTTGAACTAAAGAAGACGATCTTTTAAACACCACTGAAAGCATCAGTTCAACCGCTTCAAAAACATCAGTACAACCACCTGAAACCGTCAGTTCAAAAAGGGTAACAGAATAATATTCTGTTACGCGTAACAAAATAGCCCAGATGTATATATATATGTGGGGCGCTGCCAACCCTAGTCGCCGCGAAAACAGAACGCATCTCCGCCTCCACGCCCACGTCGTTCCTCTGCTGCTGCTGCCGCTGGTGACTCCATCCCGTTCACCGCGTACATGGTTGACGGGAGAGTAGTCCTTCGAAACCCCGCCTGTCGGTGTCAAAACCGGCGGATCTCGGGTAGGGGGTCCCGAACTGTGCGTCTAGGCGGATGGTAATAGGAGACAAGGGACACGATGTTTTTACCCAGGTTCGGGCCCTCTCGATGGAGGTATAACCCTACTCCTGCTTGATTAATATTGATGGTATGGGTAGTACAAGAGTTGATCTACCACGAGATTAGAGAGGCTAAACCCTAGAAGCTAGCCTATGGTATGATTGTTGTTCGTCCTACGGAATAAAACCCTCCGGTTTATATAGACACCGGAGAGGGCTAGGGTTACACAGAGTCGGTTACAATGGGAGGAGATCTACATATCCGTATTGCCAAGCTTGCCTTCCACAAAAGCCCTTGGTAAGAACCCCCTGGTGTCCAGGTACGCACAAAATTCTAGCGTGGCCACATGCCAAGACACCAGCCTCCTCCTCGGTTATAGCAAAAAACCGGGGGATGTTATCAACAAGAGACAGTAAAAAAGGTTTACACGGGGTCTTAATCTGAAAAGAATCCTTGAAACGGGTCCCTACTGCACGTCTGCGCCTGTGTCTCCGTTGTGCCGTATCCTGGACGGGTGTAGCACGGTGTTCGTTTGTAAAAGAGAGGAACTTAGTTGAAAACAATCGTGCAAGAAATCTATGCTAAAATAAACAAAGTATAATACAGAAAATGGGTAGAATTGAGCTTTATTGTCTCTTGGTGTAAATGCGCGGAGCCCCTTGTACAGGGGTATGCGGCTATTAAGCCTTTGTATGTTTACTTCGGGCCATGTCCGGGGTCTTGAACGACCTGTTTAGGTGCTCTAACTAGTAAAGCTGGTTTGGTGTGCGGCTGTCAAGGCAGCCGCACCATCGCCCGCGCTCGAGGAACACTCGATATTTCCCAGTAGTGCTTGATAGCTACTTATGAATGGGGCGATGTGGAAGGTTAGCTTTTCGCTTCGGAAGTTGTCGGGGGAGCCGAACATAACTTCTAACAAGAGGGAACCCATACAATGGGTATCTGGGCCTGGCGTGACACCTTGAAAGGAAGTGTTGCCATGGCGAATTATTGCTGGGTTTATCCCCATTTTGCCGATTGTGTCCTGATATAGCAGGTTTAGATCACTGCCGCCGTCCATTAGGACTTGTGTAAAGTGGAGTCCGTCAATTATTGGATCTAAGACCAGGGCAGTCCAGCCTGCGTTCCGGATACCTCTACAGTAATCCTGATGATCGAAGGTGATTGGTTGTAACAACTAGTGGCGGGACTCCTATGGGACAGGCCGTATGGCACGTATCTCCGTAGGCGCCACTCTGTTCTTCCCTTTTGTCACATGAAGTGAATTTACTGTTTTGACTTCTTGCGGGAACTTCTTTTGTTCTCCGGTGCTCTGCTTGTGGGGTTTGTCGTCATCCTCGCTTGGTATGTCGAGCCCCTTGTGTTCGGCGTTGAGTTTGCCGGATTGCTTGAAGACCCAACAATCTCTGTCGGTGTGGTTTGCAGGCCTCCCGGGAGTACTGTGGATTTGGCATATTTTGTCCAAGATTTTGTTGAGGTTAGATAGCTCGTCCCTATTATCTTTGGGGGGCGGCTTTTTTTGATTCTGCCGAGAGCTTTTGAATCCGGCATTGACTGCTGTGCTCTTCAGGCTGTTATCCTTGATCCAGCGCTGTTCCTTGCTACGGCGCGGTTTCCCGTTTCCATCTCTGACTTCGGATGTATTTGGGTTGCTGGTGCTGCTTCTTGCCAACGAGCTATCCTCTCCTGCGCAAAAGCGGGTCATGAGGCTTGTCAATGCGGCCATTGTTCTTGGCTTTTCTTGGCCGAGGTGTCTGGCGAGCCATTCATCTCGAACGCTATGTTTGAAAACTGCTAGGGCTTCGGCGTCCGGACAGTCGACTATCTGATTCTTTTTAGTAAGAAATCTGTTCCAGAGTTTCCGGGCTGACTCTCCGGGTTATTGAGTTATATGACTTAGATCGTCTGCATCCGGAGGTCGGACATAGGTCCCTTGAAAATTTGCCCGAAAGCATCCTTGACTTAGATTGTTGAGTTATATGACTTAGATCATCTGCATCCGAAGGCTTTTAAGCCAATGCCGGGCTGGCCCTTTGAGCTTGAGGGGTAAGTATTTTATGGCGTGGAGGTCATCTCCTCTAGCCATGTCTATGTGGAGGATATAATCCTCAATCCAGACTCCAGGGTCTGTTGTTCCGTCGTATGCCTCTATGTTTACGGGCTTGAATCCGCTGGAAATTCATGGTCCAGTACCTCATCAGTGAAACATAGGGGATGTGCGGCGCCCCTGTATTTGGGTGTGCCGCGATGTTCAGATATTTGTTGCGTTGCATTGCTTACTAGAGCTTGCTTTCTTGGCCCGTAGATAGATGTTGTTGGGCCGTCTTTTTGATGCGAATCCTTATGCGGATCGCGTGCCGGATTGAGTGCGGCGCCCTTTGCCGCTCTATGTCGGTCATGGGGTCGTCTATCCGACCTGGTGGCTTCCTTGATTTTTGACTGTGGGAGCTCTAAGGCCTCCTCATCAAATTCCGGTAGTAATTTTCGCTTCGGATAGCTCTTTGTGTGGTGACTGTCGCCGTACTTGTGTGTGGTGTTGAGTACTTCGCCCCATCTGATTCTGCGTGCATCTTCCGCTGTTTGGAGCTTCTGCTTCTGCTTTTTCAGGCTACGCGCAGTGGCGACGAGCCTTTGGTGGAGGTTCTTCTGCTCCAGCAACTTGTCCGGCGTGAGCTCGTCCGGGCTATTATCTTCGCCGGGGATGGGTTGTTCGGTTTGTTTATCCAAGTTGCCCTGTTCGGACGGTTGCTCGACGACATGTTCGCTATGGCTGGGTCTCTGTCGAGGTGGGGTTTGGCGCGGTGCTTACGCCGCCACTTTGATTGCTTTTCGAGGGAACGATCCCTTGTTGCGCCCTTTTGATCCTCGTTGTTGTTTCTTTTAAGTGTGTCCACCATGCATACATCATGGGATGAGGTGGTTGTCCAGTGCCCTATAGGTGCTGGTTCTTGGTCGTCTTCTTCATCGGCATCCATACCGTCGATGTCTTCGGAGTCGAAGTCGGGCGTGTCGGTTAAATCTTCGATAGTGGCTACGAAGTGGGTGGTGAGTGGGTTTCGAATTTCTTCATCGTCCGCATCCCAACCTTGCTGACCGTAGTCCGGCCAGGGCTCTCCTGATAAAGAGAGAGACTTTAGTGAACTCAGGATGTCGCTGAAGGGCGAGTGCTGAAAGATGTCCGCGGCGGTGAACTCCATGATCGGCGCCCAATCGGGTTCGATCGGCAGGGGCGCGGAAGGGTCGGAGTCCGGAAAGGAGTCCGACACTTTGGAGTCGCGAGCTTCGCGAAGGACAAGACTGGTGTTCGGCTCGATCGCCGTAGAGGTTGCAGCCTCCGAGGCGGTGTCCAGCGGCCCGTCCTCGATCGACGCAGTCGGCTCTGAGCTAAGGGTCGGAGCGGACACCTGAGTGGCCCTCTGGGCACCGTCCGGCGGCAGAGCTAGATCATGCCCATCGTGACAGTGTGGCGCGCTCGGCTGTGGCTCGAATCCGTCGAAGATCAAGTCTCCTCGGACGTCAGCCGTGTAGTTCAAACTTCCAAATCTAACCTGATGGCCAGGGGCGTAGCTTTCGATCTGCTCCAGATGAAGTGAATTGGCCCGCAGTGCAAAGCCGCCGAATATGAAGATCTGTCCGGGGAGAAAAGTCTCGCCCTGGACCGCGTCGTTGTTGATGATCGGAGGAGCCATCGGGCCTAAAGGTGACGACACAGAGGAACTCTCAATGAAAGCACCAATGTCGGTGTCAAAACCGGCGAATCTCGGGTAGGGGGTCCCAAACTGTGCGTCTAGGCGGATGGTAACAGGAGATAAGGGACACGATGTTTTTACCCAGGTTTGGACCCTCTCAATGGAGGTAAAACCCTACTCCTGCTTGATTAATATTGATGGTATGGGTAGTACAAAAGTTGATCTACCACGAGATCAGAGAGGCTAAACCCTAGAAGCTAGCCTATGGTATGATTGTTGTTCGTCCTACGGACTAAAACCCTCCGGTTTATATAGACACCGGGGAGGGCTAGGGTTACACAGAGTCGGTTACAATGGGAGGAGATCTACATATCCGTATTGCCAAGCTTGCCTTCCACGCCAAGGAAAGTCCCATCCGGACACGGGACGAAGTCTTCAATCTTGTATCTTCATAGTCCGGGAGTCCGGCCAAAGGTCATAGTCCGGAAATCCGGACACCCCCTAATACAGGACTCCCTCACCGCCTCTTCGGATCTTGTACGGGAGAGGGGCGATTAGGTTTTTGGGTAGCGACTACGCGACTGCTCGCTTCTGTTCATCTACGTCCGCATCACCTTCGTCATCACCATGTCGACCGACACCGACCATGCCGCCAATGAGAAGGCCGAGGCCGACAAGAAGTCCGCGGAGGATGTCGCGGCTGCTGCCACCGTCACCGCCGCCGCATGGCCGATTGGAGGGCATACATCGCTTATCCCTCTCTTGTTTCTTTCTGTTGTAGCAGTACTAGCGATATGCGTAGATGTTTCTACTATGTGCGTAGTACATGCTCTGTTAGATCGTAATCAGTGTGTTATCAATGTTGTCCATGTCATGCTAATGATTTATTCATGGATTAATTTAATCGGAAAACTGCCTATTTACTCATCAGTTGGCGGGGAGTGGCATTGTGCCGGGGCCAACCGGCATCAGGGTCTAATGTACATTGCACAAACATTTCAATTTACTAAATGAATCACATAGTAATTAGTAAGCAGCAATCATTTATGATCACACACAGCAAATGAATCAAGTTCAATTTAAATGGGGAATTTGAGGATTTGCCCTACCTTTTCTTGCACTTCTAGGATTTGCCCTCCCTTTCATTGACATTAATCCTTTGCCACAGCTATGACAGAAACTTGATGATTTGCCCTTGGCAAGATGGGCCCACTGTAAAATGTCCAAACTGCCCCTGCCCTGCTCAGTCCACCCTGACCGAACACATCTCTTGGCGGGAAGACATGTGGCGGAGATGGAGCTCCCGGCGTCGTTGTTGCTCCGGCGACCGTGGTCGTGGCTCTGCCCCGGGCCCCGGCTGGCCTTGTTGCTCGTCCAGCGTGGAAAATCTGGGCGTCTCCAAGCACGACACTGGAGGTGAGCGCGGATGAGGCGACGTCGAGGTAGGACGCGGCGGCCGGGCTCGACCTACAGCCATCGGTCTGCTCATGGAGCACCTACTTGGGGAGCGGCGGCTCCTCGAGGTGGACGGCCAGGGATGTCTGCCTGAGCATGCTTGTGTGCGTGCGTGCATGCTCTAGCACCTGGGCGCCCCGGTGTTGCTACTACTACTGATGCATGCACAAAGAAGGACGTTGTTGTTCGAGCTCGCTCCCATCGACGAGCTCGCCATGGACAGCCACCACCGTCCCCGGGCTCAAATTGTGGACGGCACCCTCCGCGCGCCACATCCGGCACGATCCCTTGCTCCTTTCATGGGGAGCTCGCTAGAGATGCTCGACTCGTCTACAGGTGTTTTGCTCTCGACTGGTCTATAGGTGTTGCGCTTTGCCCGAGGAACTCGCCCATAGACGAACGCTGGAGATGCGCCTCGAGCAGGTGTCATTGTAGAGGATGGAGGAGGACGTGGGGAGAGGAGGAGGAGCGTCAGCTCATAGCCCGCACCGTAGCATGTGGGGAGGAGGAGCAGTGGCTTGGCATCGGAGCATGGGAAGAGGAATAGTAGCAGCAGAACACGGCAGCAGGTGGGCTGCGGGACAAACAGATAAGGAAGAAGGGCATTTGTGTCATCCAATTTGTAGTGTAATCTCAAACCGGGTAGAAAGGGCAAATCATCAAAGTTTTAGCAAATGTGTGGCAAAAGATCAATGTCAATGAAAGGAAGGGCAAATCCTAGAAGTGCAAACAAAGGTGGGGCAAATTCTCAAATGCCCCAATTTAAATTTACAAGCAATCACAGAATAATCTTCAAATTTGTTTAGAAAATAGAAACGGAGGGAAAGAATAGATGCAATACATTTTGGTTGTTGAGGAACAGAGGCCGGACTGCTGGATGGTGTTGCCGTCGCGCCAGGGAGGCCCGAGGACGATGGCTGAAGCCTGGAGGGAGCTACCGGCTGCCGGCTGCTGCCGTGCTCGGGAGGCCGAAGGCGGACTGGTGGCCTGGCGCCTGGCAGAGCCACGGAGCAGAGGGCTGGGCGCCGGAGGCCGAGGCAGGGGAGTGAGATGGCCATATGGAGGGGAGGGGAGGGACCGAGGGAGAGGCAGGAGAGGGCCGGCCGCCGCCGCCAGATCCTTCAGCTAGCGCTAGGTTGGGGAAAAGGTTGGAATCGAAGAAGGGAACGCCTGACCAGACACCACGTCGCTCGTGTGTTTGGGCTCATGGGCCAACGGCCTAGTCACTTTTTACCTTATAATATATGTAGTATTTTTTTTTGCACAAAACTCTTTGGTAGTCCGCGCGTAAAAAGAGAAATGGCCGGCAACGAGCTCACCCACACGCTGAAGAATTATAGTCGCATATAAAACGTCTCACAAATCGTCTCTAAGTTAATTAAAATTATATACCTATTTTCTAAATGTCCAATTATAAGCAAAAGTTTGTGGCGCCCTATAAACGTCTTAAAAAGCGTCTTTAGCTTGCTAGTGTTCATTGGCGTAGAGACGAAGACAAATAGCGTCTCAGAAAAAGTGACCATACAAGCCGTTTTTGTTGTAGTGATGTCATCAACATATATAAGCACAAAAATGGCCATCCCTGCCTTGTTATAAATAAACAAGAATGTATCAGGCTTGGAGGCAAAGAAGCCAAGATATTTCAACTGTAAGCTCAATCTGAAGTACCATGCTCTAGGTGCTTGTTTTAAATCATAGAGTGCTTTGTCAAGCTTGCAAACATAATGTGGTAACTTCTTACTCTCATATCCAGCTGGTGTCTCATAAACACTTCCTCTTTCGGAACGCCATGCAAAAACGCATTTTGTACATCTAGCTGTCTTAGGCTCCATCCCTTGGATACAGCAATGGCTAACAAAAGTCTGATAGTTGCAGCTTTCACAACAGGACCAAAGGTGTCCTCATAATCAATACCATAACGTTGTTTAAAGCCCTTTGCAACTAGACGTGCCTTATATCTGTCAATGGAGTCATCTGCCTTCTTCTTAATTTTGTACACCCATTTGTAATCAATGATGTTTTTACCTTTCTGATCTGGTACAAGATGCCAGGTTTTGTTCCTCATAAGTGCAGAATATTCCTCATCCATAGTTTTTCTTCCATTTAGGATCATGAAGTGTATTGTTCAACGTTATTGGCTCTCCTGAAATACACAACATTCCATATGGTATATTCCCATCTTTTCTTATTGTAGGATTTCGTATACCTTTATGTAGCCGAGTCATAATCCGTGAAGAAGCCGCTGGCTGAACCGCTGGAACACTGGCCACAGAAGATCCGGAAGAATCTACATGCGCTAACGCAGCAGGCGAATTTGTTGCCTCATGCACAGGAGATCCTGTGGTCGCTGATGTGGCTGCCTCCTCTATATGCACACGGGTGGCAACCGACCGAGCCGGCGTAGCGGATCCGCTGCCCGACCATGGCTGCAGGCGCACGCGGGGCGAGGGGGATTCCACCCCACTGTTGGTCTCACCTGTCGCTGTCGTGGTGGCATAGGGTTGGCCCGACCGCAGGTCGGGGCTACAGCTGGCGCTCACGCGATCCGAGGAGGTCTACTTACGGGATCCGAGGAATGGACGCGCATATGAGTATCAGGCGCCGCCGGATCATCTTCGTTATCCGCGCCAGGTTCGTCCTCTTCTCCACCATGCAATATTGGGTCAAATTGAGCTATATTGTCGAGATTTTGATCATTTTGAGCGTCGTTTTCTCCAGGGACCTGCACAGGCAATAGATAAGAACCAGTAGCAGCAGAAATATCATCACATTGATTAGTACGATCATCGCCCCCATGATCAAAAGACCGAAGATGTGAAGGGAGAAGAAGAATTTCTTTGCGGAGAAGTGCACCGACTTTGGGATGAAGAGAGGCAAAGGGAAACACAGACTCATCAAAGACAACATCTCTGGATATGTAGACCCTACCAGTAGGAACATCAAGGCATTTGACCCCTTTATGCATGGGGCTATAGCCTATAAAGACACACTTTTTTAAGCGGAAAGCGAGTTTGCGTGTATTGTAGGGTCTGAGATTGGGCCAACATGCACAGTCAAAAATACGAAGAGATGTGTAATTGGGTATGAGACCAAGGAGTCGTGTAATGGGTGTTTCAAGTTTGATAACTTTACTTGGAATCAGATTGATAAGACATGTGGCAGTTAAGAACGCTTCATCCCAAAATTTAAGTGGCATGGATGCATTTGCTAGCAATGCTAGTCCGATATCAACTATGTGACGGTGCTTTCTTTCAGAAGATCTGTTTGTTAGTGAGCATGAGGGAAAGAGACATGATGTGATATACCAAGCTTTTGAAAGAAAGAGTTTAATTTTTCATACTCACCACCCCAGTCAGTTTGCATAGCAATGATCTTGGAGTTCAGTTAGCGTTCAACATGATTTTGGAAATTGATAAAGACTTGGAATACATTATACCATTTCTTCAATAAGTAAATCCAAGTAAATTTACTAAAGTCATCAATGAAACTTACATAATAGAAAAATCTACCAACTGAAGTGGGAGTTGGCCCCCATACATCTGAAAATATAAGTTGTAGAGGAGCAGTAGACACACTAGTAGAGATGGGGTAAGGTAATTGATGACTTTTTGCTTGTTGATACGGATCACAAACTGACTCAATACTATTCTCATAAGAGAGTTTATTTTTGCTAAGAACATATTTAACTATAACTGAAGATGGATGACCTAAATGACTATGCCACCTTGAGGATGATGGCTTGGTGACAATGTTTGCTCGCTTATTGGACCAGGAAGATGATGATGATGATGATATGAGTGGGTAGAGGGCCTCCCTCGCACCGTCCTCTAAGAATGATTCTCCTTGTTCTCAAGTCCTTAACCAAGAAAAAATAAGGGTAGAATTTTATAAGAACATTGTTATCAAGAGTGAATCTATGAACGGAAACACGATTTTTGGATGTTTGAGGAACATGCAAGACATCTTTCAAGACTACCAATGTGTGTGATATTCATACCATAACCGCTTGCCGTGCGAATTTGGTTGCCTCCGTTGTATTTCTCCCGCATCGTCAACTTGTCAAGTTCTCCTGTGATGTGATTTGTTGCTGCACTATCGGTGTACCAATTGGTGTCCACGCCATAGGAGACAGCATGCGCCTCCTTCTCTTCTTGCTCGTTCTCTTCATAGCGCCACCAATAAACATGTGCACCTCCTGGATGATGCTTGTAGCATATCTAACATTCAGGATAGTCATGTTGCTGCTCACGCACCTGTTGTTGCTGTTGTTGTCGAGGGCGTCCGCCTAAGCCGCCGCCTCCATTGGTAGGAGAGGGCTGGCGGTCACCGCGGTCACCATGGTCGCACCCCCTTCCTCCTCACCCGGGAGACCTGCCGTGGGATTGGCCATGACCTCTGTAGACCGCGTTTGCAGATGAATGAAAACTGCCCGAAGACGAGTCGCCTAGCATCTCCATTCTTTGATCGAAGGCAGAGATTTGAGCAAAGAGGTCGTTCGTGGTGATAGTGTTCTTGATAGCGCAGATCGCCGCCACCGCAGAGTCGTAGTCGCGGTCCAGGCCTGCAAGGATGTAATCCACCATCTCCGGATCAAAGACAGGACGACCAGCAGCAGCTAGTTCATCCCCAAGACTCTTCATCTTCTCCATGTACGCCGAGCTTGACATGGAGCCCTTCTTGGTGTGGTGATTGCAATTCTCAGATTGGTAATCCAAGACTGCGATTGTGAGGCGAAGAGGTTTGTGACTATTTTCTAGAACTCAGAGGTCAAATCCTTCCTGACGACCTGCGCAAGAATCTCTGGAGACATGGAGTTGAGGAGATATGAAAGGACCTACTGATCTTTGGCGATCCATGGCCCGTACAAAGGGTTCGGCTCTAGGGTTGTAGCCTTGTCCACCTTTGTCACCTCCACCATCTTGGGCGGAGCGGCGTTAGAGTTGTCGAGGAGCCCCGTAACCTGCGCACCTCGCAGGGTGGAAGAACCTGCTGTTGGAAATATGCCCTAGAGGCAATAATAAAAGAATTATTATTATATTTCCTTGTTCATGATAATTGTGTTTTATTCATGCTATAATTGTATTATCCGTAAATCGTAATACACGTGTGAATACTTAGACCACAACATGTCCCTAGTGAGCCTCTAGTTGACTAGCTCGTTGATCAACAGATAGTCATGGTTTCCTGACTATGGACATTGGATGTCATTGATAACAGGATCACATCATTAGGCGAATGATGTGATGGACAAGACCCAATCCTAAGTATAGCACAAAGATCGTGTAGTTCGTTTGCTAGAGCTTTTCCAATGTCAAGTATCTTTTCCTTAGACCATGAGATCGTGTAACTCCCGGATACCGTAGGAGTGCTTTGGGTGTACCAAACGTCACAACGTAACTGGGTGACTATAAAGGTGCACTACAGGTATCTTCGAAAGTGTCTGTTGGGTTGACACGGATCGAGACTGGGATTTGTCACTCCGTATGACGGAGAGGTATCTCTGGGCCCACTCGGTAATGCATCATCATAATGAGCTCAAAGTGACCAAGTGTCTGGTCAGGGGATCATGCATTATGGTACGAGTAAAGTGACTTGCCGGTAACGAGATTGAACGAGGTATTGGGATATCGACTATCGAATCTCGGGCAAGTAACGTACCGATTGACAAAGGGAATTGTATACGGGGTTGCTTAAATCCTCGACATCGTGGTTCATCCGATGAGATCATCGAGGAGCATGTGGGAGCCAACATGGGTATCCAGATCCCGTTGTTGGTTATTGACCGGAGAGCCGTCTCGGTCATGTCTACATGTCTCCCGAACCCGTATGGTCTACACACTTAAGGTTCGGTGACGCTAGGGTTGTATGAATATGAGACTGCAGCAAACTGAAAGTTGTTCGGAGTCCTGGATGAGATCCCGGACGTCACGAGGAGTTCCGGAATGGTCCGGAGGTAAAGAATTATATATAGGAAGTGTAGTTTCGGCCATCGGGAGAGTTTCGGGGGTCACCAGTATTGTACGGGGACCGCCGGAAGGATCCCGGGGGTCCACCGGGTGGGGCCACCTATCCCGGAGGGCCCCGTGGGCTGAAGTGGGAGGGGAACCAGCCCCTAGTGGGCTGGTGCGCCCCCCTTGCCCCCCCCCCCCCCCGCGCGCCTAGGGTTGGAAACCCTAGGGTGGGGGGGCACCTCCACTTGCCTTGGGGGGCACTCCACCCCCCTGGCCGCCGCCCCCCTTGGGAGATCCCATCTCCAGGGCCGGCGCCCCCCAGGGGGCCTATATAATGGGGGGGAGAGGGAGGGCAGCCACACCCTGACATCTGGCGCCTCCCTCCCCCTTGCTACACCTCCTCCTCCCGTAGTCGCTTGGCGAAGCCCTGCCGGAACCCTGCTGCGTCCACCACCACGCCGTTGTGCTGCTGGATCTTCATCAACCTCTCCTTTCCCCTTGATGGATCAAGAAGGAGGAGACGTCACGCCGACCGTACGTGTGTTGAACACGGAGGTGCCGTCCGTTCGGCACTAGGATCTCTGGTGATTTGGATCACGACGAGAACGACTCCCTCAACCCCGTTCTCTTGAACGCTTCCGCACGCGATCTACAAGGGTATGTAGATGCACTCCTCTCTCTCGTTGCTAGATGAACTCATAGATTGATCTTGGTGAACGTAGGAAAATTTTATTTTATGCAACGTTCCCCAACAGTGGCATCATGAGCTAGGTCTATGCGTAGATGTTGTCAACTTTCTTGCCACTACTAGTCTTATTTTGCTTCAGCGGTATTGTGGGATGAAGCGGCCCGGACCGACCTTACACATACGCTTACGTGAGACAGGTTCCACCGACTGACATGCACTAGTTGCATAAGGTGGCTAGCGGGTGTCTGTCTCTCCCACTTTAGTTGGAGCGGATTCGATGAAAAGGGTCCTTATGAAGGGTAAATAGAAGTTGACAAATCACGTTGTGGTTATTCATAGGTAAGAAAACGTTCTTGCTAGAGCCCTATTGCAGCCACGTAAAGGATGCAACAACAATTAGAGGACGTCTAACTTGTTTTTGCAGCAATTGTTTTGTGATATGATATGGCCAAAAGTTGTGATGAATGATGAATGATGAATGATATATTGTGATGTATGAGATCATGTTCTTGTAATAGGAATCATGACTTGCATGTCGATGAGTATGACAACCGGCAGGAGCCATAGGAGTTGTCTTAATTATTGTATGACCTGCGTGTCAATGATTTAACACCATGTAATTACTTTACTTTATTGCTAAACTGTTAGCCATAGTAGTAGAAGTAATAGTTGACGAGCAACTTCATGGAGACATGATGATGGAGATCATGATGATGGAGATCATGGTGTCATGCCGGTGACAAAGATGATCATGGAGCCCCGAAGATGGAGATCAAAGGAGCTATATGATATTGGCCATATCATGTCACTACTATATAATTGCATGTGATGTTTATTATGTTTATGCATCTTGTTTACTTAGAACGACGGTAGTAAATAAGATGATCCCTTATAATAATTTCAAGAAAGTGTTCCCCCTAACTGTGCGCCGTTGCTAAAGTTCGTCGTTTCAAAGCACCACATGATGATCGGGTGTGATAGATTCTTACGTTCACATAGAACGGGTGTAAGACAGTTTTACACATGCAAAAACACTTAGGGTTAACTTGACGAGCCTAGCATGTACAGACATGGCCTCGGAACACAGAGACCGAAAGGTCGAACATGAGTCGTATGGAAGATACGATCAACATGGAGATGTTCACCGATGATGACTAGTCCGTCTCACGTGATGATCGGACACGGCCTAGTCGACTCGGATCATGTAACACTTAGATGATTAGAGGGATGTCAAATCTAAGTGGGATTTCATTAAATAATTTGATTAGATGAACTTAATTATCATGAACTTAGTCTAAAATCTTTGCAAAATATGTCTTGTAGATCAAATGGCCAACGCTCATGTCAACATGAACTTCAACGCGTTCCTAGAGAAAACCAAGCTGAAAGATGATGGAAGCAACTAACGGACTAGGTCCGGAACCTGAGGATCATCCTCATAGCTGCCAAGAAAGCATATGTCCTAGAAGGACCTCTACGTGAAGCACCCATCCCATAGAACCAAGACGTTATGAACGCTTGGCAGTCACGTGCTGATGATTACTCCCTCATTCAGTGCGGCATGCTTTACAGCTTAGAACCGGGGCTCCAAAAGCGTTTTGAGCAACGCGGAGCATACGAGATGTTCGAGGAGCTGAAAATGGTTTTCCAAGCTCATGCCCGGGTCGAGAGATATGAAGTCTCCGACAAGTTCTATAGTTGTAAGATGGAGGAAAATAGTTCTGTCAGTGAGCACATACTCAAAATGTCTGGGTTGCACAACCGCCTGTCCCAGCTGGACATTAACCTCCCGGACTAGGCGGTCATTGAGAGAATCCTTTAGTCGCTCCCACCGAGCTACAAGAGCTTTGTGATGAACTACAATATGCAGGGGATGGAGAAAACCATTCCTGAAGTATTTTCAATGCTGAAGTCGCCAGAGGTAGAAATCAAGAAAGAACATCAAGTGTTGATGGTCAATAAAACCACCAAGTTCAAGAAGGGAAAGGGTAAGAAGAACTTCAAGAAGGACGACAAGGATGTTGCCGCGCCTGGTAAGCCAGTTGCCAGGAAGAAGTCAAAGAATGGACCCAAGCCTGAGACTAAGTGCTTTTATTGCAAAGGGAAGGGTCACTGGAAGTGGAACTGCCCCAAATACTTAGCAGACAATAAGGTCGGCAACACCAAAGGTATATGTGATATACATGTAATTGATGTGTACCTTACCAGTACTCGTAGTAGCTCCTGGGTATTTGATACCGGTGCCGTTGCTCATATTTGTAACTCACAGTAGGAGCTGCGGAATAAGCGGAGACTGGCAAAGGACGAGGTGACGATGCGCGTCCGGAATGGTTCCAAGGTCGATGTGATCGCCGTCGGCATGCTTCCTCTACATTTACCCACGGGATTAGTTTTAAACCTCAATAATTGTTATTTAGTGCCAAGTTTGAGCATGAACATTGTATCTGGATCTCGTTTAATACGAGATGGCTACTCATTTAAATCCAAGAATAATGGTTGTTCTATTTATATGAGAGATATGTTTTATGGTCATGCTCCGATGGTCCATGGTTTATTCTTAATGAATCTCGAACGTAATGTTACACATATTCATAGTGTGAATACCAAAAGATGTAAAGTTGATAATGATAGTCCCACATACTTGTGGCACTGCCGCCTTGGTCACATTGGTGTCAAGCGCATGAAGAAGCTCCATCCTGATGGACTTTTAGAGTCTCTCGATTATGAATCATTTGACACATGCGAACCATGCCTCATGGGCAAAATGACCAAGACTCCATTCTCCGGAACAATGGAGCGAGCAACCAACTTATTGGAAATCATACATACTGATGTGTGTGGTCCAATGAGCGTTGAGGCTCGCGGAGGATATCGTTATGTTCTCACTCTCACTGATGACTTAAGTAGATATGGGTATGTCTACTTGATGAAACACAAGTCTGAGAACTTTGAAAAGTTCAAGGAATTTCATAATGAAGTAGAGAATCAACGTGATCAAAAAATAAAGTTCTTACGATCAGATCGTGGAGGAGAATATTTAAGTCATGAATTTGGTACGCACTTAAGAAAATGTGGAATCATTTCACAACTCACGCCGCCTGGAACACCTCAGCGTAATGGTGTGTCCGAACATCGTAATCACACTCTATTGGATATGGTGTGATCTATGATGTCTCTTACCGATTTACCGCTATCATTTCGGGGATACGCTCTAGAGACAGCTACATTCACTTTAAATAGGGCTCCGTCTAAATCCGTTGCGACGACACCGTATGAATTATGGTTTGGGAAGAAACCTAAGATGTCGTTTCTAAAAGTTTGGGGATGCGATGCTTATGTCAAGAAACTTCAACCTGAAAAGCTCGAACCCAAGTCGGAAAAATGCGTCTTCATAGGATACCCTAAGGAAACCATTGGGTATACCTTCTACCTTAGATCCGAAGGCAAGATCTTTGTTGCCAAGAACGGATCCTTTCTGGAAAAAGAGTTTCTCTCGAAAGGAGTAAGTGGGAGGAAAGTAGAACTCGATGAAGTACTACCTCTTGAACCGGAGAGTAGTGCAGCTCAGGAAAATGTTCCTGTGGTGCCTACACCGACTGGAGAAGAATTTAATGATGATGATCAAGGTACTTCGGATCAAGTTGCTACTGAACTTCGTAGGTCCACAAGGACACATTCCACACCAGAGTGGTATGGCAACCCTGTCCTGGAAATCATGTTGTTATACAACGGTGAACCTTTGAACTATGAAGAAGCGATGGTGGGCCCAGATTCCAACAAATGTCTTGAAGCCATGCAATCCGAGATAGAATCCATGTATGAAAACAAAGTATGGACTTTGACAGACTTGCCCGATGATCGGCGAGCGATAGAAAACAAATGGATCTTTAAGAAGAAGACGGACGCAGATGGTAATGTTACCTTCTATAAAGCTTGACTTGTCGCTAAGGGTTATCGACAAGTTCAAGGGGTTGACTACGATGAGACTTTCTCTCCCGTACCGAAGCTAAAGTCCGTCCAAATCATGTTAGCAATTGCCGCATACTATGATTATGAGATATGGCAGATGGACGTCAAAACGGCATTCCTTAACGGCTATCTTAAGGAAGAACTGTATATGATGCAGCCGGAAGGTTTTGTCGATCCTAAAAAGGCTAAAAAGGTATGCAAGCTCCAGCGATCCATTTTTGGGCTGGTGCAAGCATCTCGGAGTTGGAACATTCGCTTTAATGAGATGATTAAAGCGTTTGGGTTTATGCAGACATATGGAGAAGCCTGCGTTTACAAGAAAGTGAGTGGGAGCTCTGTAGCATTTCTCATATTATATGTAGATGACATACTTTTGATGGGAAATGATATAGAACTTTTGGACAGCATTAAGGCCTACTTGAATAAGTGTTTTTGAATGAAGGACCTTGGAGAAGCTGCTTACATATTAGGCATCAAGATCTATAGGGATAGATCGAGACGCCTCATAGGTCTTTCACAAAGCACATACCTTGATAAGATATTGAAGAAGTTCAAAATGGATCAGTCCAAGAAAGGGTTCTTGCCTGTATTGCAAGGTGTGAGATTGAGCTCGGCTCAATGCCCGACCACGGCAAAAGATAAAGAAGAGATGAGTGTCACCCCCTATGCCTCAACCATAGGATCTATTATGTATGCCATGCTGTGTACCAGACCTGATGTAAACCTTGCCGTAAGTTTGGTAGGAAGGTACCAAAGTAATCCCGGCAAGGAACACTGGACAGCGGTCAAGAATATCCTTAAGTACCTGAAAAGGACAAAGGACATGTTTCTCGTCTATGGAGGTGACGAAGAGCTCGTCGTAAAGGCTTACGTCGACGCTAGCTTCGACACAGATCTGGATGACTCTAAGTCACAAACCGGATAGCTGTATATGTTGAATCGCGGAGCAGTAAGTGGTGCAGTTGTAAGCAGAGCGTCGTGGCGGGATCTACATGTGAAGCGGAGTACATGGCAGCCTCGGAGGCAGCACATGAAGCAATATGGATGAAGGAGTTCATCACCGACCTAGGAGTCATACCCAATGCGTCGGGGCCAATAACTCTCTTCTGTGACAACACTGGAGCTATTGCCCTTGCCAAGGAGCCCAGGTTTCACAAGAAGACCAGGCACATCAACCGTCGTTTCAACTCCATCCGTGAAAATGTTCAAGATGGAGACATAGATATTTGCAAAGTACATACGGATCTGAATGTCGCAGATCCGTTGACTAAACCTCTTCCGCGAGCAAAACATGATCAACACCATAACTCTATGGGTGTTCGATTCATCACAATGTAACTAGATTATTGACTCTAGTGCAAGTGGGAGACTGTTGGAAATATGCCCTAGAGGCAATAATAAAAGGATTATTATTATATTTCCTTGTTCATGATAATTGTCTTTTATTCATGCTATAATTGTATTATCCGGAAATCGTAATACACGTGTGAATACTTAGACCACAACATGTCCCTAGTGAGCCTCTAGTTGACTAGCTCGTTGATCAACAGATAGTCATGGTTTCCTGACTATGGACATTGGATGTCATTGATAACGGGATCACATCATTAGGAGAACGATGTGATGGACAAGACCCAATCCTAAGCATAGCACAAAGATCGCGTAGTTCGTTTGCTAGAGCTTTTCCAATGTCAAGTATCTTTTCCTTAGACCATGAGATCGTGCAACTCCTGGATACCGTAGGAGTGCTTTGGGTGTACCAAACATCACAACATAACTGGGTGACTATAAAGGTGCACTATAGGTATCTCCGAAAGTGTCTGTTGGGTTGACACGGATAGAGACTCGGATTTGTCACTCTTTATGACGGAGAGGTATCTCTGGGCCCACCCGATAATGCATCATCATAATGAGCTCAGAGTGACCAAGTGTCTGGTCATGGGATCATGCATTACGGTACGAGGAAAGTGACTTGCCGGTAACGAGATTGAACGAGGTATTGGGATACCGACGATCGGATCTCGGGCAAGTAACGTACCGATTGACAAAGGGAATTGTATACGGGGTTGCTTAAATCCTCGACATCGTAGTTCATCCGATGAGATCATCGAGGAGCATGTGGGAGCCAACATGGGTATCCAGATCCCGATGTTGGTTATTGACCGGAGAGTCGTCTCGGTCATGTCTACATGTCTCCCGAACCCGTAGGGTCTACACACTTAAGGTTCAGTGACGCTAGGGTTGTATGAATATGAGAATGCAGCAAACCGAAAGTTGTTCGGAGTCCCGGATGAGATACCGGACGTCACGAGGAGTTCCAGAATGGTCCGGAGGTAAAGAATTATATATAGGAAGTGTAGTTTCGGCCATCGGGAGAGTTTCGGCGGTCACCGATATTGTACCGGGACCACCGGAAGGGTCCCGGGGGTCCACCGGGTGGAGCCACCTATCCCGGAGGGCCCCGTGGGCTGAAGTGGGAGGGGAACCATCCCCTAGTGGGCTGGTGCGCCCCCCTTGGGGCCCCCTGCGCCTAGGGTTGGAAACCCTAGGGTGGGGGGACGCCTCCACTTGCCTTGGGGGGCACTCCACCCCCCTGGCCGCCGCCCCCCTTGGGAGATCCCATCTCCAGGGCCGGCGCCCCCCCAAGGGGCCTATATAAAGAGGGAGAGGGAGGGCAGCCGCACCCTGACATCTGGCGCCTCCCTCCCCCCTTGCTACACCTCCTCCTCCTGTAGTCGCTTGGCGAAGCCCTGCCGGAACTCTGCTGCATCCACGACCACGCCGTCGTGCTGCTGGATCTTCATCAACCTCTCCTTTCCCCTTGCTGGATCAACAAGGAGGAGACGTCACGCTGACCGTATGTGTGTTGAATGCGGAGGTGCCGTCCGTTCGGCGCTAGGATCTCCGGTGATTTGGATCACGACGAGAACGACTCCCTCAACCCCGTTCTCTTGAACGCTTCCGCACGCGATCTACAAGGGTATGTAGATGCACTCCTCCCTCTCGTTGCTAGATGAACTCATAGATTGATCTTGGTGAACGTAGGAAAATTTTATTTTATGCAACGTTCCCCAACACCTGCATCTTCCAGAGGATGAAGTTCCTTCTTGCAAGCTTCTCAGATGGCGACGAACCGAGGTTGAGGGCGACGCCGGCTGAGGAAGGCATGGAGACGATTATGTGTGATCTAGGGTTTTGGTTTGTGGCTAGATGTATGGGAAGAGGTGGCTCTGATGACCATGTAAGATCGTAAGCGTTCCTACTCCCTCGAGGGGAGCCGCGTTGGGTTTATATTGATGTGTGGCCGAAGCCTTGCATTGGCATACAAGGAGAGATACAAGAGTTTGAATAGAACAAGAGATAAGGAAAGAGGTTGAGATTACAACAATATATTCTAACAAAACTTTGTAAAAATTATTGCTTTAAGTTACAAATGTGAAGCATCCCAACGACATCAACATGACCTGTTGAACAAAAGTGCATCATGTAGTTCTAGTCACACAATAAGTACCGACGTTTTTAGCTAGAACAATTTTTTTGAAAGACCCAGCATACTGTTGGCATTCATTCATAGAGCAGAAGAGAGTGATAAACAATGTTTGATCAAACGATTAGGTGGGTGAAAGAAATGAGAACCAATAAATAAAATGCCTTTTGGCGGAGATTGGGCTAAGGGTAGCTGGAAAAAATTTGGAAGGCATCTCATGCAGCAGTACAACAAAGCAGTTTCTTTGGTAGACCACACATGATAGCTTGGCGACGAGGCTAGGCATCAAAAGGAGGGGAATGGATCCTGAAGGTGACTACATGAAGAGTAATAATGTTGGCAGTTTCTTACTGGCATCATCAGACAGAGGCTCAAGCTTCATGATCAAGGATATAGTACAAACGATAATGCGGTTGGTTCAGGAGAGGAAAGTTGTGGTATCTTCAATATCTTATGCATGTTGAGGCAGAGGTGTGACTACTACTCCACATGCTATCCTTGGATGCCAGAGCTGGCTGTGACGAAAATGATCATTCAAATAGATGCTAAGAATTGGCGAAAGCTATCACATGGACAAATCAAGGCATGGCGCCTAGTGGTGCACTGTTTCAGGAGATCAAAGCTCATATATATATTTGTTATGGGTTAAAATAAAGTACTATCCTAGACTTTGTAATAAAGTTGCAAAATACCTTGTGACATTTGGTGCGAAGATGGACGATGAACCCCAAGCTGTATGGCCGAGCGGTGCTTCTACCTTCGCCTAAGAATTGGTAGCCAGTGATATTGGCGTAATTTTTAGTGGTATGGACGTAAAAACATGGAGCGCGGAAATTACGGAGCCCGTGTCAAGGCGATTGTGAGGCGACCCATGGTTGCGAGCGGAGAGAGATCGCGACGGCGAGATCTATGGATCAGGTCTGAATTAGAGAGGGAATAGGAGGAGATAAGGATCTGCGTCAGGTCGTGGATCCCTTGGGCCTGCGGGAAGCATGGCTTCGGACGATGAAAGCGATCGCCCAGATCGCCGCAGAAAGGAAGAATATCGACAGGAAATTGGGAGGGGATGGAAGTAAGAGCTTGGATCCGAATGGAACCGCATTGGAGCAAATCAAAAGCATACTGCATGCCATGAAGGAGGATCTTGCTCTAGGTCTAGGGGGGAAAGATATCAGCCACATACAGCAGGAGTCGCCTACTCTTGGCGAGAAGGATCCGCCTGATAAGGGAGATGGGATCTTAGTTTTGCAGAAGGAGGAAGGAGATCGGAGTATGAGGCCAGATCAAATCAATACAGAGGAAGAATTCCTGGGACCAAATCCCCTAGGGAGGTCTATAAAGAGTGAGGGTTTGGTTTTCGTTGCCTCCCACTCCACCATAGCCTCTCTGAATAGTTCATCACCAATCCCTATGGCGAACAAGGACTCCGGGAAGGACAAGGCCCCCATGGATGATGCCCCTGCAGCTTTCCGCCCCTCAAGCGGACAGAACCTTGCTGGGCTGCTGAGCAGGGGGAGACCTCTCGACAGGGAGAGAGGGCGAGCTTGAGGAGGCTGGGAGCCGGCAGGGACATTATTGCCCCTAGGTTCCCGATCCACCTTGACCCCAGGGCCGATGCCGTCGTGGAGCTGGACCTGAATAAGGAGCATGAAGCAATGAGGACGAGATGGATCGCTGTGGGGCTGTTCTTATCGCCCCTGCCCTACAACAATGAAGGCCTCTTCGGCGAGCTCAATGGCAAATGGGGGCTCCACGGTAGGATAGACTACAAGCCTCTAAAGAGCAATCTCTTCCTCTTGGAGTTTGAGAGGGAGGGAGATCGTTGTTTCATCCTCAACAACAGCCCCTGTACACATCAGGGGACGCCTTCCTGATGGTGACGGTGGAAGGAGGTGCACGCTCGGGCGACGTGGAGGTCGCCCACATGCCCATCTGGGTGCGCATCCACGACGTGCCTCCGATCATGCTGGACGAGGGAGTCGCCTGGAAACTTGGAACTATGCTTGGGAAGTCCTAGAGGTGGATACAAACAATAGTGATAAGATTTGGGGTGACTTTATCAGGGTTCGTATTAACCATGATGTAGATGAGCCCCTCCGATGTAGGATCAAGTCTCATGATAAGCCTAAGAATGAGCTATTTTTCTTAGAGGTTAAGTATGAGAGGGTGCCACGCTTCTGTGGCTTTTGTGGGTTTCTAGGGCATAGCCAACACGACTGTAAGATGCCGGAGGACCTCCAAGAGATGAGGTTCACGGCAACAATGTGTGCCTCCCCTTACAAGAAAAGCAATAGTAGGGGTGGCTATGTTACCCCAGTAGCGTATAGTGCTCGGCATTGGCTCAGCTTAGGGAAGGAGATCGCTCATGAAAGGCAGCAGGACCTGGCCAAGCCGGGCCAAGAAAGGATTCCAGAGGAGATCCTATCTAACCCCCTGGTGCAGGCAGCGATCTCTGCTGTCAGCAAACTCAGGATGTCAAATGAGGACGAATAGGCCAAAGTTCAGAGGACGGCTTCTCCAACGCTCCCGCTTGTTGGGGACACGTCAGGCAGAGACGACATCCATCTGTCTCTGAGTCCGTCCCAGGCTAACCAAGAGGCGAACCTGCAGCAGGCGCGGTCTGAATCTGGGTCGGTGGGTGACCAAGAAACCATAGAAAAGCTAGGGGATGCTGCCCCCTTGGTCAATCTTGACCTTAGGCTGGCGCAGGCACCTGGCTTGGCGACAAGGGAGGAGAGCCCCGCTGTGGCAACAGAAGCCGGAAGGGCTGATGAGGCGGTGGATGATCTGGTGTTTCCCCCTGGTTTTGGGCCGACCCCGCGTTTCACCCAGCATGAGGTAACCTGGACGGTGGAAGGACTGCTTAGTCGCATGGTGATCAAGGACAGCAGGTCAAAGAAGAGAGCTGGACAGGTGAGCTCGGTCCTGGGCAAGTGAGGTGGGCATGACAAGGTGATGACTGAATCGCTCTCAGCAACAGAGGCAGAAGGGGGTCCAGAGAAGATCAAGAAGGTGTGTGTTGTTACTGTGGTGCAAGAGGGCACAGTGGAAAGCAAGGTAGCAGTCGGGCCAGGGGCTCCCGACGACCGGGTGGGTGCCAACGACGGCACCCGCCAGGAGCCATGACGATCTTGAGCTGGAACTGTCGAGGCCTCTGGCAACCTCGAACAGTTCAAGAACTAGTGTGACTCGTGCACACGTACAAGCCCAAGCTTGTCTTCCTAACTGAAACTCGGCAGAATAACAAGTACGTCTCAAAACTAAAGTGGAGGTTGGGCCTCCGTCACTGTATCACGCAACCAGGCACTAGAAAAGGTGTCGGCCTTTCCCTCTTTTATGATGAGAGTGTGGAAATAAAAAAAGATTGTCGTGGGGACGAGGTATATCGATGTGTTGGTCCGTCTTAATCCTAATGGCCCCCAATGGAGAAGTACTTTTGTGTATGGTGAACCTAAAGCTCATGAGCGTCATCACATGTGGACTTTGTTGAGAAGAATCAAGGATACTAGTAGTTTGCCTTGGCTAATGAGGGGAGATTTTAACGAGACCATGTGGCAGTCAGAGCACTACTCGGCCGGTAGCAAACAGGTCGGAGATATATATGGAAAATTTTCGTGAGGTTTTGTCGGTTTGCAATCTCTTTGGCCTGGGTTTTAAGGGACCAGGCTGGACCTACAACAACAAACAGCAAGGTAAAAACAATGTTCAGGCCAGGCTGGACATATTTGTTGCCTCTCCATCATGGCCTGACCTTTACAGTAATGCCTCAGTTGAGCACATTTGTTCCTCAAGATCGGATCACCTACCAATTTTGTTGCGGGTGGGTAGTAGAAAAGAGTGGAGGCCGGTGGAGCAGCGAAGCCAATGTATCTTTCATTATGAACAGATGTGGGATATGGTGGAATGGCTCCAGTCAACCATTGCTTTTTCTTGGGTTAAAAATGGTCCGACAGAGAATTTGTAGAAGTTAGGAGAAAAGGTGCAGAGCATGCGGAAGGACCTAAAGGATTGGTCAATTCATGACTTTGGTTCGGTTACAAGGAAAACATCGGACATCTGAAAAAGGCTTAATAGAATTTGGTGCTTACCACCCACTCCTGGACTGGAGATGGAAGCTACAAAATTAGCAAAAGAGCTAGATGAGTTGCTCCTCGGGGAGGAGATTATGTGGAGACAAAGATCTAGAGCAACCTATCTACGGGAAGGGGACATGAATACAAAGTGGTTTCAGCGAAAAGCTACATGGCATTAGAAGAAAAACTCCATACAGAAGCTACATGATACTAGTGGTAAGTGGGTTGAGGAAAAGAGTGGATTACATGCGATTACAAACTGTTTTTTCAAGAGTCTGTACGTGAGTGATATAGGCACCAACCCTACAGACATTCTGGATTTAGTGGTCGCTTGTGTTAACGAGGACATGAACAGGACCTTAATCAAGCCGTACTCTGATGCAGAAATTGGGGATGCACTTTTCCAAATTGGCCCATTAAAAGTTCCAGGTCCTGACGGCTTTCCGGCTCGGTTCTTTCAAAGAAATTGGGTGACATTAAGGAGGATTTGATCAGAAGTGTTCATGGTTTCTTTGTTGAGGGGGTCATGCTAGAAGGAATGAATGATACTGTGATCGCGCTCATCCCAAAAGGAAAGGACCCTCAGTGCCTCAAGGACTATAAACCTATCAGCTTGTGCAACGTCATCTATAAAGTGATCTTGAAATGCCGCGTGAATCGGCTTCGCCCTTTACTAGATGAGATCATATCTGAGACTCAAAGTGCTTTCATTCCTGGTAGAATGATTACAGATAATGTCATCATCGCTTTTGAATGCTTCCATAAGATTCAACATTATAGGAAGGAGAAGGACAACTATTGCACCAACAAGCTGGACCTAGCCAAGGCTTATGATAGGGTGAACTGGGATTTCTTGGAAGGTGTACTCTATAAAGTTGGTTTTTGCAGTACTTGGATAAAATGGGTGATGGAATGTGTCAAGTCCGTGAGATACTCGGTTAAATGCAATGGTGAGCTTCTAGAGCTGTTTATACCCTCTCGAGGTCTGCGTCAAGGGGATCCTCTAAGCCCTTATCTATTCCTCTTTGTTGCTGATGGTCTGGTGCTCTTGCTTAAGAAGGAGTTGGCCGCGAATAACCTCAATCCAATTAAGATTGCGAGGAACAGCCCGAGCATCTCTAATCTTCTGTTTGCGGATGATAGGTTGATATTCTTTAAAGCCGTGCTGGCACAAGCAGAAACGATCAAGAGGGTCCTAGACACCTTCCAAAAGTGCACAGGACAACTTCTTAGCTCTAATAAGTGCTCCCCCCTTTTCAATGAGTCTGTCCTAAGGAGACCAGAGAGGAAATCAAAAACATTCTGGGGGTGGTGTCTGAAACCTTTGAGAGCAAGTACCTAGACCTGCCAACTCCTGAGGGGAGGATGAAGGATGATTAGTTTCAGCCAATCCTTGATAGATTTGGTAAGAGATGCAATGACTGGTCAGAGAAATTTAGGTCATACGCTGCAAAGGAAGTTCACGTGAATTCTGTTGTGCAAGCCCTCCCAACTTTTACCATGAGCGTCTTTATGCTCTCTAAAGGCTTGTGCGATAAATATGAGAAGATGATCCGGGATTTCTGGTGGGCTGACGAAGAGGGACATAGGAAGGTTCATTGGATGTCTTGGGAACGCATGATCAAGCCTAAGAGAGCGGGGGGGTTGGTTTCAGAGACATGCACTTGTTTAATAAAGCGCTTCTCACTAAACATGGATGGAGACTCATTCAGAATCCTGATAGCATATGTGCAAGAGTCTTAAAGTCTAAGTACTACCCAAATGGTAACCTTCTGGATATGGTTTTTGCATATGATGCATCCACAGTCTGGAGAGCCATTGAGTTTGGGCTAGAACTGTTGAAGAAGGGTCTGATTTGGCGTGTGGGAGATGGAAGAAATATCCAAATCCAAAGGGACCAATGGATCCCAAGAAAAGAAGGCCTTATGACAGCCACCTTTGTTAGAAGATCCATGATTAGATGGGTTAACCAACTCATGGAGCCGGACAGGAAAGAATGGAATGAAACTCTCATCACACAGATTTTCCATCCCTTCGATGCTGATGAAATCTGCAAACTTAGCATCCCGTCGTCAGAGGTTGGTAACTGTATTGCTTGGCACTATGAGAAGAATGGCATTTTCTCAGTCAAGAGCCCGTACAATCTCGCTGCTGCTTACCAGGATCAGTTGTCTCATAGCCCATCATGTTCCACTAGAGACCCAAATGACTGTAGCATATGGGATCTCATATGGAAAGCAAAAGTCCCTGGGAAAGTCCGCATCTTTGCGTGGAGGATTGCCACTAATACACTTGCCACAAAGAAAAACAAGTGGAAGAGGACCCTAGAAGTTGATGCCACATGCAGTATATGTGGTAACGGAGTGGAAGACGAGCACCATGCGGTTATAGTGTGTATGAAGAGCAGAGCCTTACGTGTTGCTATGAGAGAAATCTGGAGTCTACCAGCCGAAGGCAAGCTTCGCTATATGGGCGAGGACTGGCTGCAAGTCGCTCTGGACACTGAATGCGAGGAGGTGCACGCCAAATTGCTGCTGCTACGCTGGCATTGCTGGCATCACAGAGAGGACTACGTGCGCAAGGATGGGAACAAACCAATCAGAAACTCTGTTCTTTTCCTAAAGCAATATGAGGAGGACCTTAGGGATGTGGACCGAATAGTTGACACCCCAAAAGGACTCATGAATGCTATGATTCGGGCAGGAAACCATCTGAGATAACCTGCCAATCAGAGAGACAAGTGGACAGCGCCTGGTCGTGGAGTGGCCAAAAGCAATACCGATGCAGCATTTAACTTGGAGACGGGGGAGAGTGCTGCAGGTGTGGTTGCTTGAGATTCGAGACTATAGGGGCATGGTTTACCTGTCTATCTGCAAAAGGCTGCCGATCTGTAGCAGTGTGGATGATGCGGAGACACGAGCTGCTCTGGTCGGGCTCCAAACCATGAGAAGATACTATAATGGTGAAGTGGTGCTTGAAATGGATAACCAAAACATCATCTCAGAGCTGACCTCTCTGCAGACGCCATAGACAGCATGTTATGGACTAATCATGGACATAAAAAAGGCGATGACGGGCTTTGCTGCAAGCAGGATTTAGCATGCTAATCGAAAACTGAATGTGCTGGCACACGGGCTGGCGGCGCTGGCCAGGAGTACGGTCGACCAAGTGATGATTGCAGACGTCCCGAAGAGTCTACGATCTCTGATGGTGTTTGAATGTAGTGCTTCTTCTGAGTAGTCATCTACTCTGATCTCAAAAAAATAAAATAAAAAATAAAACCACTCCTTGAATAAGACATTGATTCTCGTACCATGTTCAACATAAGGTAAATGTTCCCCAAAAAACATAAGGTAAATGTTTACAATCAGCCAGCCGGCCGACATACGGCCGGTCGCTTCGTTGCGCAACGCGCTAGAATGTGGGCCCTATGCAACAGCTCACCCACCGCTCGCTACAGGTGCACCTTATCTCCTCCTTCACCCGACGCACTCGTTCCCCACGTGATAGCCCACAAGTATAGGGGATCGCAACAGCTTCCGAGGGTAGAGTATTCAACCCAAATTTATTGATTCGACACAAGGGGAGCCAAAGAATATTCTCAAGTGTTAGCAGTTGAGTTGTCAATTCAACCACACCTGGATAACTTAGTATCTGCAGAAAAGTATTTAGTAGAAAAGTAGTATGATAGTAATGGTAACAGTGGCAAAACTAAAGATAGCAGTTTTGTAGTAATTGTAACAGTAGCAACGGAAAAGTAAATAAGCAAAGCACAATATGTGAAAAGCTCGTAGGCATTGGATCAGTGATGGATAATTATGTCGGGTGCGATTCCTCATGTAATAGCTATAACATAGGGTGACACAGAACTAACTCCAGTTCATCAATGTAATGTAGGCATGTATTCCGAATATAGTCATACGTTCTTATGGAAAAGAACTTGCATGACATCTTTTGTCCTACCCTCCCGTGGCAGCGGGGTCCTAGTGGAAACTAAGGGATATTAAGGCCTCCTTTTAATAGAGAACTGGACCAAAGCCTTAACACATAGTGAATACATGAACTCCTCAAACCACGGTCATCACCGAGAAGTATCCCGATTATTGTCACTTCGGGTTTGTCGAATCATAACACATAATAGGTGACTATAGACTTGCAAGATAGGATCAAGAACTCAGATATATTCATGAAAACATAATAGGTTCAGATCTGAAATCATGGCACTTGGGCCCTAGTGACAAGCATTAAGCATAGCAAAGTCATAGCAACATCAATCTCAGAACATAGTGGATACTAGGGATCAAACCCTAACAAAACTAACTTGATTACATGGTAAATCTCATCCAACCCATCATCGTCCAGCAAGCCTACGATGGAATTACTCACGCACGGCAGTGAGCATCATGAAATTGGTGATGGAGGACGGTTGATGATGACGACGGCAATGAATCCCCTCTCCGAAGACCCGAACGGACTCCAGATCAGCCCTCCCGGGAGAGATTAGGGCTTGGCGGCGGCTCCGTATCGTAAAACGTGATGATACTTTCTCTCTGATTTTTTCTCTCCGTGAAACGGAATATATAGAGTTGGAGTTGAGGTCGGTGGAGCATTAGGGGGCCCACGAGATAGGGGGGTGCGCCCAAGGGAGGGGGCGCGCCCTCCACCCTCGTGGACAGGGTGTGGCTCCCCTGGCCTTGATTCTTTCGCCAGTATTTTTTATATTTTCCAAAAGTTATCTCCATGGATTTTCAGGTCATTTCGAGAACTTTTGTTTTCTACACAATAAACAACACCATGGCAGTTCTGCTGTAGACAGCGTCAGTCCGGGTTAGTTTCATTCAAATCATGCAAGTTAGAGTCCAAAACAAGGGCAAAAGTGTTTGGAAAAGTAGATACGTTGGAGACATATCAACTCTCCCAAGCTTAAACCTTTGCTTGTCCTCAAGCAATTCAGTTGATAAACTGAAAGTGATAAAGAAAAACTTTTACAAACTCTGTTTGCTCTTGTTGTTGTAAATATGTAAAGCCAACATTCAAGTTTTCAGCAAAGATTATAAACTAACCATATTCACAATAACACTTAGGTCTCATATTTACTCATATCAATGGCATAATCAGCTAGCGAGCAATAATAATAAATCTCGCATGACAACACTTTCTCAAAACAATCATAAGATGATATAACAGGATGGTATCTTGCTAGCCCTTTCTGAGACCGCAAAACATAAATGCTCTTTAAAGATCAAGGACTGACTAAACATTGTAATTCATGGTAAAAGAGATCCAGTCAAGTCATACCCAATATAAACTAATAGTAATGAATGCAAATGACAGTGTGCTCTCCAACGGGTGCTTTTTAATAAGAAGGATGATGACTCAACATAAAAGTAAATAGATAGGAGGTGCCAGAGCTCGATTTTAAAATAGAGATGAATAACATATTGAGCGGCATACTTTCACTGTCAACGCAACAACTATGAGATGGCGATATCTTCCATGCTACATACATTATAGGAGGTTCCCAAACAGAATGGTAAAAGTTTATACTCCCCCACCACCAACAAGCATCAATCCATGGCTTATTTTAATTATTTCGATTTGCTTTGATCTTTTTGATCATGGGACTGGGCATCCCGGTTATCAGCCATTTTCTCGTGAGTGAGGAGCGGAGTCCACTCCTCTTGAGAATAACCCACCTAGCATGGAAGATAAAGACAACCCTAGTTGAAACATGAGCTGCTCGAGCATACAAAATAGAATTTCATTTGAAGGTTTGGAGTTTGGCACATACAAATTTACTTGGAACGGCAGGTAAATACCGCATATAGGAAGGTATGGTGGACTCATATGGAATAACTTTGGGGTTTATGGAATTTGGATGCACAAGCAGTATTCCCGCTTAGTACAGGTGAAGGCTAGCAAAAGACTGGGAAGCGACCAACTGAGAGAGCGACAACAGTCATGAACATGCATTAAAATTAATTTACACCAAGTGCAAGCATGAGTAGGATATAATCCACCATGAACATAAATATCATGAAGGCTATGTTGATTTGTTTCAACTACATGCGTGAACATGTGCCAAGTCGAGTCACTCAATTCATTAAAAGGAGGATACCATCCCATCATACCACATCATAACCATTTTATTAGCATGTAGGCACGCAAGGTAAACCATTATAAACTCCTAGCTAATTAAGCATGGCATAAGCAACTATAATCTCTAAATGTCATTGCAAATATGTTTACTTCATAATAGGTTGAATCAGGAGCGATGAACTAATCATATTTACAAAAACAAAAGAGGTCGAGTTCATACTAGCTTCTCTCATCTCAATCAGTCCATCACATATCGTCATTATTGCCTTTCACTTGCATGACTAAACGGTGTGTATAATAATAATAGTGCACGTGCATTGGACTAAGCTGGAATCAGCAAGCATTCAATTCAAGAGAGAAGACAAAGTAATATGGGCTCTAAGTTAAATCAACAATCATGCATATGAGAGCCACTAGACATTTTCATTATGGTCTTCTCCTCTTGACCCCCAAAGAAAAGAAAAGAAAACTATTTACATGGGAAAGCTCCCAACAAGTAAAAAAAGAACGAGAAATCTTTTTGGGTTTTCATTTTAATTACTACTACAAGCATGGAATTTAAACTAACTAATTTTTTCTTAAGGTTTATCAAACACACAAGAAGAAAGATAGAAAAAAATTAAACTAGCATGGATAATACAATGAAAGGGTATGAGCACCGGCAACTAGAATAGTGTGTGAACATGAATGTAAAGTCGGTGAGAAATACGTACTCCCCCAAACACAGGCTTTTGGCCTAAGTTGGTCTAATGCCAAGGATCGCGGCTACTCTCCCCGGTGTACTGAGGACTATTATCTGGATATCACTGGCTAGCGATCTCCTCCGGATCCCACTGGTAAGATGATGGATGATAAGGATCCAGTGGAGGTTCCGGCTCAGGCTCTAGAGCGGATGTCTGGCCTCGATGAGCGTACGCCGCTTCCGGCAAGACAAGATAATCATCTGCAGTTAAATCAAACAACAAAGGCGCAGGCAGGGTAATAATCTCATTGTGTTTCTTATTAAATCTCAGGTTATACAGAAGCATCTTATCTTTGTTGTCAACAATAAACTCATGCGCCACCATGCTCCTGTAATCTAAAAAGGAAAGAGGCAACATTGTCTCCTCTTGCTCATAATGCCTAATAGGTGTCTCAAAATGTTTAGCAAGGCGTGCAGCATAGATACCTCCAAAAACGGGGCCCTTTGTACGGTTCAGGCTTAGCCGTTTAGCAATAACGACACCCACACTAAAACTGTTATCACCAAACAAGGCATGGAACAGAATAATAATATCAGGAACACTGAAGTTTCCACTGTTTCCATGACCAATTAAGCATCGACTAGCAAATATGGCAAAGTAGCATAAAACAGGAAATGTATGCTAGTGATTCTCGCATCGGAACCCTTCTTCGAATCCCCTACAGTAATAGTGTTAACAAAACCATCCACATCTTTATGATGTGGTTCATCTAAGCTACCCTCAAAGGGTATTCTACATACCACGCAAAAATTATGTAACGACATTTCCTTGAACTCATCATATAAATGAAATGATACTGAAGGAGGTGAATTCTTGGGATAATAATAAAAGTTCTACACGAAAGTATTGGTGAGTAAGAGATACTAATTGATCCGGTCGTGGAGGAAGTCGGTGAGGCCCGCATTTTCAGCCAAAGAATAAAAGTCTTCATAAATCCCAGCTTCTCTCAAGAAATTATCATAAGGCCATTCACACGGCCGTACTTCCGCTACGCGAGGAAGATTATACTTGGCCTTTTCCTTCTCTTTAGCTTGTTTGTGCTTGGAGCCTTGGCTAGAAGAGCCCCTCAAAAATCCCCTTATCATTTTCTGAAAATTCTGAAATTTTTAGTAACTTCAAAATAAAAGTGAATCAAACTAAACAAGATTGATAGCAACTACTCTCACAAGTGCCTAGAGCCTATATCATGCATTAGAATTACTTGGGACCTCATAAATTTGACATGCAAGCTCAAGAACAGGGTCACCTATGCAGCAAAAATTTGCAATGAATAAAGCACTAGAACAAAAACTAATTGGACCAAGGGAGGAGTCACATACCAAGCAACAATCTCCCAAAGTAGTTTTGTGAATGGAGCTTTGAGCAAGGAGATCAAAAATCGCAGCAAAATGAGCTAGAACTCGTGCTTGAGCTGGCTGGGGATTCTTTTTGGGAGGAAGATGGAGTGTGTGGGTGCAGGAATAAGTGGAGGGGGGCCACCGTGGGCCCACGAGACAGGGGGTGCGCCTAGGGGGGGTGGGCACACCCTCCACCCTCGTGGCCAGGTGCTTGCCCCCCCCCCTGCAGTGTTCTCAGTGCCTAAAATCCTCAAATATTTCATAAAAATCATACTAAATTTGCAGGGCATTTGGAGCACTTTTATTTTCGGGATATTTTTTATTGCACGGATAATTCAGAAAACAGATAGATAATACTATTTTTCTTTATTTATTATAAATAACAGAAAGTAAAAAGAGGGTACAGAAGGTTGTGCCTTCTAGTTGCATCCATCTCATGATCATCAAAATGAATCCACTAACAAGGTTGATCAAGTCTTGTTAACAAACTCATTCCGAATAACATGGAACCAGAGAAATTTTGAATAACACTAGGTTACCTCAACAGGGATATGAACATCCCCAACAATAAGAATATCATACCTTTTCTTGACAGTAGGAAGAGGAAATTCAAAACCTCCAATAATGATAGTTGGAACTTTTCCAATAGAATTGATGCTATGGACTTGAGGTTGTTTCCTCAAGAAGTGTACCGTATGCTCATTACCATTAACATGAAAAGTGACATTGCCTTTGTTGCAATCAATAACAGCCCCTGCAGTATTCAAAAAGGGTCTACCAAGGATAATCGACATACTATCGTCCTCAGGAATATCAAGAATAACAAAGTCCGTTAAGATAGTGACATTTGCAACCACAACAGGCACATCCTCACAAATACCGACGGGTATAGCAGTTGATTTATCAGCCATTTGCAAAGATATTTCAGTAGGTGTCAACTTATTCAATTCAAGTCTATGATATAAAGAGAGAGGCATAACACTAACACCGGCTCCAAGATCACATAAAGCAGTTTTAACATAGTTTATTTTAATGGAGCATGGTATAGTTGGTACCCCTGGATCTCCAAGTTTCTTTGGTATTCCACCTTTAAAAGTGTAATTAGCAAGCATGGTGGAAATTTCAGCTTCCGGTATCTTTCTTTTATTTGTAATGAAATCCTTCATATATTTAGCATAAGGATTTACTTTAAGCATATCAATTAAGCGCATACGTAAGAAGATAGGTCTAACCATTTCAGCAAAGCACTCAAAATCCTCATCATCATTTGTCTTGGATGGTTTAGGAGGAAAGGGCATGGGTTTCTGAACCCATGGTTCTCTTTCTCTACCGTGCTTCCTAGCAACAAAATCTCTTTTATCATAACCTTGATTCTTTGATTGTGGGTTATCAAGATCAACAGCAGGTTCAATATCTACATCATTATTATTGCTAGGTTGAGCACCAACATGAACATTATCATTAACATTATCACTAGGTTCATGTTCATCACCTGGTTGTGTTTCAGCATCAAAGATAGAAATATCATTGGGATTCTTAGGTGTGTCTATAACAGGTTCACTAGAAGCATGCAAAGTCCTATCATTTTTCATTTTCTTCTTTTTAGAAGAACTAGGTGCCTCTAAATTATTTCTCTGAGAATCTTGCTCGATTCTCTTAGGGTGGCCTTTAGGATATAAAGGTTCCTGAGTCATTCTACCAGTTCTAGTAGCCACTCTAACAGCAAAATCATGTTTATTATTTAATTCATCAAGCAAATCATTTTGAGATTTAAGTACTTGCTCACCTTGAGTGGTAACCATAGAAGCATATTTGCTAATGGTTTTAAGTTCACCTTTAACTCTAGCCATATAATCACTCAAGCATCCAATCTCGAAAGCATTATTCTTTAATTCTCTACCAACATAAGCATTAGAACTTTCTTGTCTAGCCATAAAGTCATCAAATTCATCTAAGAAATGGCTATGGAATTTAGTAGACGGGATTTCAACTTTATCATATCTATAGAGAGAGTTTACCTTTACTACCTGTGTTGGGTTACCAAGACAATGTGTTTCTTCGACAGGCGGTAAATTAAGACCATGTATTTCTTCAATAGGAGGTAAATTCTTAACAACTTCAGCTTTTATACCTTTTTCTTTCATTGATTTCTTTGCCTCTTGCATATCTTCAGGACTGAGAAATATAACACCTCTCTTCTTCGGAGTTGGTTTAGGAATAGGCTCAGGAGTTGGCTCAATTAGCTCAGGAATTGGCCCAGGAAGAGTCCAATTATTTTCATTAGTCAACATATTATTCAATAGTAATTCAGCTTGGTCGACTGTTCTTTCCCTGAAAACACAACCAACACAACTATCCAGGTAGTCCTTGGAAGCATCGGTTAGTCCATTATAAAAGATATCAAGTATTTCATTTTTCTTAAGAGGATGATCAGGTAAAGCATTAAGTAATCGGATAAGCCTCCCCCAAGCTTGTGGGAGACTCTCTTCTTTGATTTGCACAAAATTATATATTTCCCGCAAGGCAGCTTGTTTCTTATGAGTAGGGAAATATTTAGTAGAGAAGTAATAAATCATATCCTGGGGACTACGCACACAACTAGGATCACAAGAATTAAACCAAGTTTTAGCATCATCCTTTAATGAGAAAGGTAATATCTTAAGGATATAATAATAGCGAGACTTCTCATCATTAGTAAACAGGGTGGCTATATCATTTAACTTGGTAAGATGTGAAGGAAATATGCCCTAGAGGAAATAATAAAGTTATTATTTATTTCCTTATTTCATGATAAATGTTTATTGTTCATGCTAGAATTGTATTAACCGGAAACATAATACATGTGTGAATACATAGACAAACATAGTGTCACTAGTATGCCTCTACTTGACTAGCTCATTAATCAAAGATGGTTAAGTTTCCTAACCATAGACATGACTTGTCATTTGATTAACGGGATCACATCATTAGGAGAATGATGTGATTGACTTGACCCATTCCGTTAGCTTAGCACTTGATCATTTAGTATGTTGTTATTGTCACTCCGATTGTCGGAGAGGTATCTCTGGGCCCACTCGGTAATGCACATCACTATAAGCCTTGCAAGCATTGTAACTAATGAGTTAATTACAGGATGATGTATTATAGAACGAGTAAAGAGACTTGTCGGTAACGAGATTGAACTAGGTATTGAGATACCGACGATCGAATCTCGGGCAAGTAACATATCGATGACAAAGGGAAAAATGTATGTTGTTATGCGATTTGACCGATAAAGATCTTCGTAGAATATGTGGGAGCCAATATGAGCATCCAGGTTCCGCTATTGGTTAATGACCGGAGACGTGTCTCGGTCATGTCTACATAGTTCTCAAACCCATAGGGTCCGCACGCTTAAAGTTCGAAGACGGTTATATTATGAGTTTATGTGTTTTGATGTACCGAAGGTAGTTCGGAGTCCCGGATGAGCTCGGGGACGTGACGAGGAGTCTCGAAATGGTCGAGACGTAAAGGTCGATATATTGGACGACTATATTCGGACATCGAAAAGGTTCCGAGTGATTCAGGTATTTATCGGAGTGCCGGGGGGTTATCAGAAACCCCGGGGGACTATTGGGCCTACATGGGACATAGGGAAGAGGGAAGGCAGCCCACAAGGCGCAGCTGCGCTCCCTCCCTATAGGGGGTCCGAATTGGACTAGGGAGGCCCCCCCCCCTTTTCCTTCTCCTTTCCCTCTCCTTCCTTTCGCCTTCCTTTTCCTAGTTGGACTAGGAAAGAAGGGAGTCCTACTCCTACTAGGAGGAGGACTCCTCCCCTCCTTGGTGCGCCCCAAGGCTGGCCGGCCTCCCCCTTGCTCCTTTATAGACGGTGGCAGGGGGCACCTCTAGACACAACAATTGATCCTTGAGATCTCTTAGCCGTGTGCGGTGCCCCCTCCACCATAGTCTACCTCGATAATATCGTAGCGGTGCTTAGGCGAAGCCCTGTGTCGGTAGAACATCACCATCGTCACCACGCCGTCGTGCTGACGGAACTCTCCCTCAAAGCTCGGCTGGATCGGAGTTCGAGGGACGTCATCGAGCTGAATGTGTGCTGAACTCGGAGGTGTCGTGCGTTCGGTACTTGATCGGTCGGATCGTGAAGACGTACGACTACATCAACCGCGTTGTGCTAACGCTTCCGCTTTTGGTCTACGAGTGTACGTGGACAACACTCTCCCCTCTCGTTGCTATGCATCACCATGATCTTGCGTGTGCGTAGGATTTTTTTTTTTTGAAATTACTACGTTCCCCAACAATGGTATAAGAGCCAGGTTTTATGCGTTGATGTTATATGCACGAGTAGAACACAAGTGAGTTGTGGGCGATACAAGTCATACTGCTTACCAACATGTCATACTTTGGTTCGGCGGTATTGTTGGATAAAGCTGCCCGGACCGATATTAGGCGTACGCTTACGTGAGACTGGTTCTACCGACGTGCTTTGCACATAGGTGGCTGGCGGGTGTCAGTTTCTCCAACTTTAGTTGAACCGAGTGTGGCTATGCCCGGTCCTTGAGAAGGTTAAAACAGAACTAACTTGACGAACTATCGTTGTGGTTTTGATGCGTAGGTAAGAACGGTTCTTGCTAAGCCCGTAGCAGCCACGTAAAACTTGCAACAACAAAGTAGAGGACGTCTAACTTGTTTTTGCAGGGCATGTTGTGATGTGATATGGTCAAGACGTGATGCTATATTTTATTGTATGAGATGATCATGTTTTGTAACCAAGTTATCGGCAACTGGCAGGAGCCATATGGTTGTCGCTTTATTGTATGCAATGCAATCGCCCTGTAATTGCTTTACTTTATCACTAAGCGGTAGCGATAGTTGTAGAAGCAATAGTTGGCGAGACGACAACAATGCTACGATGGAGATCAAGGTGTCACGCCGGTGACGATGGTGATTAACGGTGTCCTGGACTAGGGGGTACTCAACGCGTCATCTCCCGATCAGTTGGATTGGGCCGAGGACCCCCATGGCCGTATACTCATGGGCCAGTCCGGACAGCTGTCGCATACAAGGAAGAATCCACAAGACTTGGCGATCAAGACAAGGACTCCTCCCCCACCGGTGTATTCGGCTAGGACTCTTGTTATCCTAGGCCTCTGGTGCATTATATAAACCGGGGCCAGGTTAGTCGATAGACATATACAACAACAATCATATCATAAGCTAGCTTCTAGGGTTTAGCCTCTATGATCTCATGGTAGATCAAATCTTGTAATACTCATATCATCAAGATCAATCAAGCAGGAAGTAGGGTATTACCTCCATAGAGAGGGCCCGAACCTGGGTAAACATCGTGTCCCCTGTCTCCTGTTACCATCTTCCTTAGACGCACAGTTCGGGACCCCCTACCCGAGATCCGCCGGTTTTGACACCGACATTGGTGCTTTCATTGAGAGTTCCGCTGTGTGATCGGCAAAAGGTCGATGGCTCGCCTGCAGATCAACTGCGACTTCGGCATCTTCGTCACCAGCTCGACTGGTCACCTTGGTTCGACCAAGGACTGCGCCCTACCTCTGATCGTCATGCTTGGATGAGGGACTTCATCAACATCAGCTCCGATCTCTATCAAGATCATGGAGGAATCATTCAGGGAGCTCGGGGGTTCAACGTCAACATTGCCCTCAGGCGACCGTGCTGTTTTTCCGGACAGCAAACTTGTATCCGCCGCCACCGCCTCCTCGAGTGTCGCCTAAACGATTAATTCGATGGAATTATGCGTAATTAAGTCTACAACAACCCTGCAGAAATTTCGTCGAGTTCCGATGGAGGAATCTCCGGCAATCTCTGATATACCGGAGCCCTGTTGAATCTGGACGAAAATCCGGATGAGTTTAGGGCGTGGTATCCAGCATCAAGCTCGGACGTCCTTTGGAAGATCCAACCGTTGATTTGCTGCGGAATTCCATATCTACCACCTGCCAAAAATTCAGCTCGATCCGACCGTCCAAACTCCGGGAAACTTCCGATTAGTGCATCAGTTTTTGGATCTACTTTCTGCGCGAGAACGAATCCGACCCAAATTCATCTTCTTTATGAACAGGATCTCGGACATCCTTTTTGGAGGAAGTTTTCGTATGGGGTGTTGTGTTTTATTCTCAAACACATCCCAGTAGTACTAAAAGTATTCTTGCAATACGAACTTCACCGTCGCGCCGGTGTCAAACCAGCCTGACAACATCACTCCACGGCGGCTGACCTGCATTAGACACGTCGTCGCTTTGTTGAGCCGAGCTCAATTTCTTCGAATCATCATCTTGGCTAGCCGAACAATAGTTCAGCATCGCGAAGGATAAATCGTCACCAACATCACCGCCCCATGGATTACACGGAGCGGGCACACCTGCATCGCCACATGGTCACTTCATCAAGCCGGCATCGACCACGTCACGACCTGCATCGCTGGACCGGGGGCTTCATCATCTCTTCATCAACCTACTCCGGAGACTTCGGCGTCGCTGGCCGACCCGCTCTGTCACGTTAGCTGGACCGAGGGTTTGCCTCGGCGAGCCAACCTTTGCCAGCATCGCCATGCCGTTGCTTTATCGCCCATCAGGCGATAGGTGTGCGGATCGAGTCCCAATTTTGGGAATCACCTTTCTTCGGATTGCTACAACAAATAAGCCAGGTGCTATTAATCCTAGTATTGTTTGCTTGTTAGGGTACATTTTTCCCAATGAATTATTACTCTGGTTTGTCCGTCATATGTACGCAGGTCTATCAAATGGTGGCCGCATTAACGACGGTCGCATGGTGGTTCGGTCAGTTTCCGTACATAGTCCGGCGAACGCCGCATCCGGAACTCGAACCGACCTGTGAATTCAGGCCTTGCCATGCCTTTACCGCATCACGCCGCCGCCCTGCATCGACATTGACTTCGGCGCCAGGCCATATTTCTTTTATTACTCACTTTGCATAAATTATTTGTTATGCAACGATTTTTTTATTTTATTATTATTACTATTATCTCCGGTTTGCACTATTTTTTGTGCACAGGAAAATGATCCAGCCGGACTATATCCTTTGGCGTCACCTCGGCTGGACGGGGGGCTTCGTCAACACTTCATTACCCCATGCCGGGGACTTCGGCATCACCCTGCCGTCCTGCATTGACCGTGCTATGTCACCACTTCGGAGTGCCGAGCTCTTTGCTCCGCCACCTCGGGACCGGCTCGGGGATGGAACCTTGTCCCGCATCAAGCTCGGACCGCGTCATCAATACCGAACACATTAACCAGCTAAGTTGTCTTCATGCTCAAAGTTTTAAATTTTTAACTTGTGTTCGGCTCGGCCAAGCATTATACTTTTTTGGAAAAAAGTTGCTTGTAAAAATTTCCTTGTCCAAACTTTGTTTGTGACGCGCAAATTCAAATACCCCGTTTACTTGGGGGCTTCCTTCATGAAGCTTTTTCCTCTTGCATATGGTTATACTTGTACGGCTTCGTTCCTTGTTCGTGTATTACGCCACAATATGCACCATATTGACTTAAGCGATTTGCAAGCTGGGTTGCCTGGCTCCTGTGCTTACCCCTACGTTCCCGATTGTTCGGCTAGGGAGTAAAGGGAGCACCTCTGCGATTGTCACGATCGGGTCACCCGAGCGGACCTCAGACTGGGTGAAGCCGAAAGCTAGCGCTCTTATTGTTTTCAATCATGGTCGGCACACAACGGAACTCATGAGTACAAAAAATCTATTGCACAAGTCTCATAATAACAATGAGCACCGAAGAAAGGTATCGGTGGGGGTACTATTTTCTTCGAAGATGCTTCTTACACTTCGCAGTAATATAGCATAAGTTCCCTGAGCGCGCTTTGTCTGTTACAGCCTTATGGCCTGATTGCCTGGTTATTGGAAACACCGTCGATATTCTCGACAGATGGAGTACATAACACTTTTCGGTCCTTGACCGAAGAGGGAGAAGCCGACGGTCGGTTAAGACGCGTTTAAAGTTCGGTTGAACATAGATATGATATAAGTACTTCGGTACATGCAATCATTCTTTTACCCAAGTCACTTGGGGGCTCTTAAATTTATATGAGCCGTTTTATGATAAGTGTTTTTCTTCTTAGTCGTTGCAAAGTTTTTATTATTATTTATCACTCCTTTTTTCGACACAAGTGTGCGGTCACTAGCCGGGGAGCCTAATTTCTCTCTCAAAGCCGCTAGAGTTTAGTTTGCTAAACTGGCCTAGTAAGAAGTACTCCGCCTTCGGGATAGGAGGTTGAAGCCGTAGGCTGACCCGCTTGAAGTTTTGAGATAGGATGTGTCATGTTAAAGCACGGCAGAAGCACCTTTTTTTTCTAAAGTCCAATTTTCGGATTGGCACCGAACACTTGATCTAGTTCGGACATTAACCTTTTGAATAAGTTTTTTGGCTTTTCGAGCCCATGGCACTTTTAAACTATTTGTGTGTTTTCAGCACAAGTCTCGCAGTGCAACGCCGGACACCTTTAGAGATTCGGCAAAAACATTCTCGGATATTGCTATATATGCATCGGTTTCGAATTGTGTCTTCGGTCAATAGTTGGGTTGCCCGGCTCCTGCGCTTGCCTCCTATGTTCCGCTTTGTTCGGCTAGGTGTGCAAAGGGAGAACCACTGCGATTGTGCTTCCAGCTCACATGGTTAAGCACCTCAGTGGAGAAAGCCGAAAACTGACTGTCACAATAAGCGTAAACTGGTCGGCGATCCGATGACGGCGTTAAACGACGGGCCATTCATAACAATGGCCGAAGTGTTTACGGCTTGACCTCGACTGTCGCCGAACACTACCGGGGGCTATTAACTGGCCTCCCAAACTAAATCCTCGATATTTTGCTCTTACATTGGAGCTGAGGTTTCATGATCATGCTTAGCATGACAACCCAAAGAAAGGAACCGATAGCGGGACTATTTTCTTTGGAAGACATTTCTTCTGTTAAACAGTAATATAACATGTCTCTCCGCGTACCTTTGTTTATAAAACCGTATGGCCAGATTGCCTTGTTTGTTGTAAATCTTTGCCCTCATAAAGGCTTTATAAAGTAGGACAAACACTCCTCGGCTATTGGCCGAGGAGGTGGAAGCCGATGGTCGGTCAACAAAGTTTTGTACAATGCGGATCCGAGCATTAATGACGTAAAGTACTTGGATACATAGAGTCATTACACATAATTTGTGATTTTACTATGGATATCGATCCTTAATTCGGCCTCCCGTGCCCGCATTAAGGCTCGGGGGCTACTGGGCTTCGGGCTTATTATTTACAAATATTAAAGGGGCACATCGATCCCCTGATCTGGTGTTGCCACCCGACCAGTGTCTCGGGGGCTACTGCATTGCCTGTTCTATGCAGAAAATTTTAAGTGCAATACAGTTTCCGAGGAGATTTTGATCCTCAGGTTGGTCGGCCGCACCCAACCTGAGTCTCGAGGACAGAGCATGCCGATTTTGTGTCCCGAAGTATTCTGCCGAGCTAGGACTTGATCCTCAGACCGATTTTGCAAATCAACCTGAGTCTCAGCGGCTACGGGGATCAGCGGTCTTATGTCATCCTTCATGTGCATCTCGGGTTTTAGACCGATACCCACCTTGAGGGCTACTGGCTATGTATCTCGGCAGAGAATAAATTGCACCAATCAAAAATATTCACAAAAATCGGCCCACATTCGGGTAGGTGCACCACCTCGGAAGCAATTTGGCATAAAGCTCGGGCGCTAGTGGCTGGCTCCATAGAGGGCATTTCTGGCATTAAGCTCGGCTAAACTCCTTCAAACTTCTTTGAACCAAGGTGATTTACGACACCTCGGATACAGTCCGGCGTTGGAGCTCGGATACATAGTCCGGCGTTGGAGCTTGGATACAGTCCGGCGTTGGAGCTCGGATACATAGTCCAGTGTTGGAGCTCAGATACATTCCGGCGTTAGAGCCGGGAAGCAGTCTAGCATTGGTGCTCGGCTGCAAGAGATACCTTGAATGCAGTCCAGCGTTAGAGCTCAGACGCAAGAGGACATTGCCTCCCGGGAACAACTCCGAACCCGAGGTGTGGCATAAAAATAACAAGGCATTGATAAAGGCCGGAAACTTAAAGGGGCTCCTCGGATAGCCGACGTGTAAACTCGTCGAATGCATTTCGGCGATCCTCAAGATAGAAGATGAGAAGATTTGTTGAACCAGTTTTCAAGACCGGCAACCGAAGATGAAGAACAGTTCGGAAGAATCGAGGAGCGTCCCTAACTTGAAGACCGGTTCAAGGGGCTACTGACGGTGTCCTGGACTAGGGGGTACTCAACGCGTCATCTCCCGATCAGTTGGATTGGGCCGAGGACCCCCATGGCCATATACTCATGGGCCAGTCGGACAGCTGCCGCATACAAGGAAGAATCCACAGGACTTGGCGATCAAGACAAGGACTCCTCCCCCACCGGTGTATTCGACTAGGACTCTTGTTATCCTAGGCCTCTGGTGCATTATATAAACCGGGGCCAGGCTAGTCGATAGACATATACAACAACAATCATATCATAGGCTAGCTTCTAGGGTTTAGCCTCTACGATCTCATGGTAGATCAACTCTTGTAATACTCATATCATCAAGATCAATCAAGCAGCAAGTAGGGTATTACCTCCATAGAGAGGGCCTGAACCTGGGTAAACATCATGTCCCCTGTCTCCTGTTACCATCTGCCTTAGACGCACAGTTCGGGACACCCTACCCGAGATCCGCCGGTTTTGACACCGGCAGTGATCATGACGGTGCTTCGGAGATGGAGATCACAAGCACAAGATGATGACGGCCATATCATATCACTTATATTGATTGCATGTGATGTTTATCTTTTATGCATCTTATCTTGCTTTGATTGAAGGTAGCATTATAAGATGATCTCTCACTAAATTTCAAGATAAAAGTGTTCTCCCTGAGTATGCACCGTTGCCAAAGTTCATTGTGCCCAGACACCACGTGATGATCGGGTGCGATAAGCTCTACGTCCATCTACAATGGGTGCAAGCCAGCTTTGCACACGCAGAATACTCAGGTTAAACTTGACGAGCCTAGCATATGCAGATATGGCCTCGGAACACTAAGACCGAAAGGTCGAGCGTGAATCATATAGTAGATATGATCAACATAGTGATGTTCACCACTGAAAACTACTCCATTTCACGTGATGATCGGTTATAGTTTAGTTGATTTGGATCACGTGATCACTTAGATGATTAAAGCAATGTCTATCTAAGTGGGAGTTCTTAAGTAATATGATTAAGTAAACTTAAATTTATCATGAACTTAGTCCTGGTAGTATTTTGCAACATATGTTGTAGATCAATAGCTCATGCTGTTGCATTCATATGTTTATTTTGATATGTCCTAGAGAAAACTGTGTTGAAAGATGTTAGTAGCTATGATGCAGATTGGATCCATGATCTAAGGATTGTCCTCATTGTTGCACATAAGAATTATGTCCTTGATGCACCGCTAGGTGACGGACCTATTGCAGGAGCATATGCAGACGTTATGAACATTTGGCTAGCTCAATATTATGACTACTTGATAGTTTAGTGCACCATGCTAACGGCTTAGAATCGGGACTTCAAAGACGTTTTGAACGTCATGGGCCATATGAGATGTTCCAGGAGTTGAAGTTAATATTTCAAGCAAATACCCGAGTTGAGAGATATGAAGTCTCCAACAAGTTCTATAGCTAAAAGATGGAGGAGAATTGCTCAACTAGTGAGCATGTGCTCAGATTGTCTGGGTACTACAATCGCTTGAATCAAGTGGGAGTTAATCTTCCAGATAAGATAGTGATTGACAGAGTTATCTAGTCACCATCACCAAGTTAGTAGAACTTCGTGATGAACTATAGTATGCAAAGGATGATGAAAACGATTCCCGAGCTCTTCGCGATGTTGAAATCAACGAACGTAGAAATCAAGAAAGAGCATCAAGTGTTGATGATTGACAAGACCACTAGTTTCAATAAAAGGGAAAAGGGAAAGAAAGGGAAACTTCAAGTAGAATGGCAAGCAAGTTGTCACTCCCGTGAAGAAGACCAAAGCTGGACCAAAGCCTGAAACTGAGTGCTTCTGCTGCAAAGGAAATGGTCACTGGAAGCGGAAATACCCTGAATATTTGGTGGATAAGTAGGATGGCAAAGTGAACAAGGGTATATTTGATATACAGGTTATTGATGTGTATCTTACTAGTGTTTATAGTAGCCCCTGGGTATTTGATACTTGTTCGGTTGCTAAAAAATAGTAATTCAAAATAGGAGTTATAGAATAAACAGAGACTAGTTGAGGGTGAAGTGACGATGTGTGTTGGAAGTGGTTCCAAGATTGGTATGATCATCATCGCACACTCCCTATACTTTCGGGATTAGTGTTAAACCTAAATAAATGTTACATGAATAAAACCTTCAATGGTCATACACCCAATAAAAATAGTTTGTTAGATCTCGATCGTAGTAATACAAATATTCATAATATTGATGCCAAAAGATGAAAAATTGATAATGATAGTGCAACTTATTTGTGGCACTGCCCTTTGGGTCATATCGGTGTAAAGCGCATGAAGAAACTCCATTAAGATGGACTTTTGGAATCACTTGGTTATGAATCATTTGATGCTTGCGAACCGTGCCTTTTGGGCAAGATGGCTAAAACTCCGTTCTCCGGAACAATGGAACGAGCTACTGACTTGTTGGAAATAATACATACCGATGTATGCGGTCTAATGAGTGTTGATGCATGTGGCGAGTATCGTTATTTTCTGACCTTCACAGATGATTTGAGCAGATATGAGTATATCTACTTAATGAAGCACAAGTCTGAAACATTTGAAAAGTTCAAAGAATTTCAGAGTGAAGTGGAGAATCATCGTAACAAGAAAATAAAGTTTCTACAATCTGATCGTAGAGGAGAATATTTGAGTTACGAGTTTGGCATTCATTTAAAACAATGTGGAATAGTTTCACAGCTCACACCACATGGAACACCACAGCGTAATGGTGTGTCCGAACGTCGTAACCGCACTTTATTGGATACGGTCCGATCTATGATGTATCTTACCGATTTACCACTATCATTTTGGTTTATGCATTAAAGACAGCTGCATTCACTTTAAATAGGGCACCAACAAAATCCGTTGAGACGACGCCTTATGAACTGTGGTTTGGCAAGAAACCAAAGTTGCATTTCTTAAAGTTTGGGGCTGCGATGCTTATGTGAAATAGTTTCAACCTGGTAAGCTTGAACCCAAATCGGAGAAGTGCGTCTTCATATGATACCCAAAGGAAACTATTGGGTATACCTTCTATCACAGATCCAAAGGCAAGTTATTCGTTGCTAAGATGGATCCTTTCTAGAGAAGGAGTTTCTCTTGAAAGAAGTGAGTGGGAGGAAAGTAGAACTTGATGAGGTAATTGTACCTTCTCCCGAATTGAAAAGTAGATTATCACAGAAATCAGTTCTAGTGATTCCTACACCAATTAGTGGGGAAGCTAATGATAATGATCATGAAGCTTCGGATCAAGTTACTACCAAACCTCGTAGGTCAACCAGAGTACGTTCCACACCATAGTGGTATGGTAATCCTATTCTGGAGTTCATGTTACTTGACCATGATGAACATACGAACTATGAGGAAGCGATGATGAGCCCAGATTCCGCGAAACGGCTTAAGGCTATGAAATCTGAGATGGGATCCATGTATGAGAACAAAGTGTGGACTTTGGTTGACTTGCCCGATGTTCGGCAAGCCATAGAAAATAAATGGATCTTCAAGAGGAAGACGAACACTGATAGTAGTGTTACTATCTACAAAGCTAGACTTTTCGAAAATGGTTTTGACAAAGTTCAAGGTGTTGACTACAATGAGATTTTCTCAACTGTAGTGATGCTTAAGTCTGTCCGAATCATGTTAGCAATTGCCACATTTTATGAAATCTGGCAAATGGATGTCAAAACTGCATTCCTTAATGGTTTTCTTAAAGAAGAGTTGTATATGATGCAACCAGAAGGTTTTGTCAATCCTAAAGGTGCTAACAAAATGTGCAAGCTCCAGCGATCCATCTATGGACTGGTGCAAGCATCTCGGAGTTGGAATATATACTTTGATAAGTTGATCAAAGCATATAGTTTTATACGGACTTGCAGTAAAGCCTGTATTTACAATAAAGTGAGTGGGAGCACTACAGCCTTTCTGATAAGTATATGTGAGTGACATATTGTTGATCAGAAATGATGTAGATTTTTTCTGGAAAGCATGAAGAAGTGTTTGAAAGGAGTTCTTTAAAAGAAAGACCTCAGTAAAGCTACTTACATATTGAGCATCAAGATCTATTGAGATAGATCAAGACGCTTGATAAGATTTTCAATAAGTACATACCTTGACAAGATTTTGAAGTAGCTCAAAATGGAACAGTCAAAGAAAGAGTTCTTGCCTGTGTTGCAAAGGTATGAAATTGAGTAAGACTCAAATCCTGACCACGGTAGAATATAGAAAGAGAATGAAAGTCATTCCCTATGCCTCAGTCATAGGTTCTATAAAAGTATGCCATGCTATGGACCAGACCTATTGTATACTATGCCCTGGTTTGGCAAGGGAGTACAATGGTGATCTAGGAGTAGATCACTGGACATTGGTCAAAATTATCCTTAGTGGAATAAGGATATGTTTCTCGATTATGGAGGCGACAAGAGGTTCGTCGTAAAGGGTTACGTCGATGCAAGATTTGACACTGATCCAGATGACTCTAAGTCTCAATCTGGATACATATTGAAAGTGGGAGCAATTAGCTAGAGTAGCTCCGTACAGAGCATTGTAGACATAGAATATTTTTGCAAAATACCTATGGCTCTGAATGTGACAGACCCGTTGACTAAACTTCTCTCACGAGCAAAACATGATCACACCTTAGTACTCTTTGGGTGTTAATCACATAGCAATGTGAACTAGATTATTGACTCTAGTAAACCCTTTGGGTGTTGGTCACATGACGATGTGAATTATGGGTGTGAATCATATACAGATATGAATATTGATGTTAAATCACATGGCGATGTGAACTAGATTATTGACTCTAGTGCAACTGGGAGACTAAAGGAAATATGCCCTAGAGGCAATAATAAAGTTATTATTTATTTCCTTATTTCATGATAAATGTTTATTGTTCATGCTAGAATTGTATTAACCGGAAACATAATACATGTGTGAATACATAGACAAACATAGTTTCACTAGTATGCCTCTACTTGACTAGCTCATTAATCAAAGATGGTTAAGTTTCCTAACCATAGACATGAGTTGTCATTTGATTAACGGGATCACATCATTAGGAGAATGATGTGATTGACTTGACCCATTCCGTTAGCTTAGCACTTGATCATTTAGTATGTTGTTATTGCTTTCTTCATGACTTATACATGTTCCTATAACTATGAGATTATGCAACTCCCGTTTACCGGAGGAACACTTTGTGTGCTACCAAACGTCACAATGTAACTGGGTGATTATAAAGGTGCTCTACAGGTGTCTCCGAAGGTACTTGTTAGATTGGCGTATTTCGAGATTAGGATTTGTCACTCCGATTGTCGGAGAGGTATCTCAGGGCCCACTCGGTAATGCACATCACTATAAGCCTTGCAAGCATTGTAACTAATGAGTTAGTTACAGGATGATGTATTATGGAACAAGTAAAGGGACTTGCCGGTAACGAGATTGAACTAGGTATTGAGATACCGACGATCGAATCTCGGGCAAGTAACATACCGATGACAAAGGGAACAACATATGTTGTTATGCGGTTTGACCGATAAAGATCTTCGTAGAATATGTGGGAGCCAATATGAGCATCTAGGTTTCGCTATTGGTTATTGACCGGAGATGTGTCTCGGTCATGTCTACATAGTTCCCGAACCCGTAGGGTCCGCACGTTTAAAGTCTGATGACGGTTATATTATGAGTTTATGTGTTTTGATGTACCGAAGGTAGTTCAGAGTCCCGGATGAGATCGGGGACATGACGAGGAGTCTCGAAATGGTCGAGACGTAAAGATCGATATATTGGACGACTATATTCGGACATCGGAAAGGTTCCGAGTGATTCGGGTATTTATCGGAGTGCCGGGGGGTTATTGGAAACCCCGAGGGGACTATTGGGCCTACATGGGCCATAGAGAAGAGGGAAGGCAGCCCACAAGGGGCAGCTGCGCCCCCTCCCTATAGGGGGTCCGAATTGGACTAGGGAGGGGGGGGGGCGCCCCCTTTCCTTCTCCTTTCCCTCTCCTTCCTTCCCCCTTCCTTTTCCTAGTTGGACTAGGAAAGAGGGGAGTCCTACTCCTACTTGGAGGAGGACTCCTCCCCTCCTTGGTGCGCCCCAAGGCTGGCCGGCCTCCCACCTTGCTCCTTTATATACGGGGGCAGGGGGGCACCTCTAGACACAACAATTGATCCTTGAGATCTCTTAGCCGTGTGTGGTGCCCCCCTCAACCATGGTCTACCTCGATAATATCATAGCGGGGCTTAGGCGAAGCCCTGCGTCGGTAGAACATCATCATCGTCACCACGCCGTCATGCTGACGGAACTCTCCCTCAAAGCTTGGCTGGATCGGAGTTCGAGGGACGTCATCGAGCTGGACGTGTGTTGAACTCGGAGGTGCCGTGCGTTCGGTACTTGATCGGTCGGATCGTGAAGACGTACGACTACATCAACCGCGTTGTGCTAACGCTTCCGCTTTCGGTCTACGAGGGTACGTGGACAACACTCTCCCCTCTCGTTGCTATGCATCACTATGATCTTGCGTGTGCGTAGGAAATTTTTTGAAATTACTATGTTCCCCAACAAGATGTGCCACAACAGTTTCAGATTCATAGCCATAAAAAGGATCAGATTCAACCAAAGTAATAATCTTAGGATCAACAAAGAATTCATAATCCTTATCAGTAACACAGATAGGTGAAGTAGCAAAAGCGGGGTCATGTTTCATTCTAGCATTAAGGGATTGCTGCTTCCATTTAGCTAATAACTTCTTAAGATCATATCTATCATTGCAAGCAAAAATAGCTCTAGCAGCTTCTTCATCCATAACATAATCCTCAGGAACAACAGGCAATTCATAATTAAGAGGAGAACCTTCATCATCACTATCATCAATAATTTCATCTTCAATAATTTAATTCTCTCTAACCCTAGCAAGTTGTTCATCAAGATATTCACCTAGTGGCACAGTAGTATCAAGCACAGAAGTAGTTTCATCATAAGTATCATGCATAGCAGAAGTGGCATCATCAATAACATGCGACATATCAAAATTCATAGTAGTAGCAGGTTTAGGTGTCGCAAGCTTACTCAAAACAGAAGGAGAATCTAGTGCAGAGCTAGATGGCAGTTCCTTACCTCCCCTCGTAGTTGAGGGGAAAATCTTAGTTCTTGCGTCTTTCAAGTTCTTCATAGGGATCAGCAGATATAGATCCCAAGTGACTCAAAGAATAGAGTTATGCTCCCCGGCAACGGTGCCAGAAATTAGTCTTGATAACCCACGAGTATAGGGGATCGCAACAACTTTCGAGGGTAGAGTATTCAACCCAAATTTATTGATTTGACACAAGGGGGGCCAAAGAATATTCTCAAGTTTTAGCAGTTGAGTTGTCAATTCAACCACACCTGGATAACTTAGTATCGGCAGCAAAGTATTTAGTAGCAAAGTAGTATGATAGTAATGGTAACAGTGGCAAAAGTAAAGATAGCAGTTTTGTAGTAATTGTAACAGTAGCAACGGAAAAGTAAATAAGCAAAGCACAATATGTGAAAAGCTCGTAGGCATTGGATCAGTGATGGATAATTATGTCGGATGCAATTCCTCATGTAATAGCTATAACATAGGGTGACACAGAACTAGCTCCAGCTCGTCAATGTAATGTAGGCATGTATTCCGAATATAGTCATACGTGCTTATGGAAAAGAACTTGCATGACATCTTTTGTTCTACCCTCCCGTGGCAGCGGGGTCCTAGTGGAAACTAAGGGATATTAAGGCCTCCTCTTATTAAAGAACTGGACCAAAGCATTAACACATAGTGAATACATGAACTCCTCAAACTACGGTCATCACCGAGAAGTATCCCGATTATTGTCACTTCGGGGTTGTCGGATCATAACACATAATAGGTGACTATAGACTTGCAAGATAGGATCAATAAGTCACATATATTCATGAAAATATAATAGGTTCAGATCTGAAATCATGGCACTCGGGCCCTAATGACAAGCATTAAGCATAGCAAGGTCAAAGCAACATCAATCTCAGAACATAGTGGATACTAGGGATCAAACCCTAACAAAACTAACTTGATTACATGGTAAATCTCATCCAACCCATCACTGTCCAGCAAGCCTACGATGGAATTAATCACGCACGGCAGTGAGCATCATGAAATTGGTGATGGAGGATGGTTGATGATGACGACGACAACAAATCCCCCTCTCCGGAGCCCCGAACGGACTCCAGATCAGTCCTCCCGAGAAAGATTAGGGCTTGGCGGCGGCTCCGTATCGTAAAACACGATGAAACTTTCTCTCTGATTTTTTTTCTCCGTGAAATGGAATATATAGAGTTGGATTTGAGGTCGGTGGAGCGTCAGGGGGCCCATGACACACGAGGCACGCCCAGGGGGAGGAGGCGCGCCCCCCACCCTCGTGGACAGGGTGTGGGCCCCCTGGCCTTGATTCTTTCGCCAGTATTTTTAATATTTTCCAAAAGTTATCTCCATGGATTTTCAGGTCATTCCGAGAACTTTTGTTTTCTGCACAATAAACAACACCGTGGCAGTTCTGCTGAAACAGCGTCAGTCCGGGTTAGTTTCATTCAAATCATGCAAGTTAGAGTCCAAAACAAGGGCAAAAGTGTTTGGAAAAGTAGATACGTTGGAGACGTATCACCACACCCCGCTCTCTTTTTCTCAATCCCATCCAAGTCGTGTCAACGTGGACACCACTGACATCCACGGTGATGCGACGGGTGTTGGATACCGGCGGTGACGGGTGCTACAACTGCGGATTTCCGAAGCTGCAACGGCCTTGACCGGTGACACGGCTAGAGCTGTAACGACCTTGACCGCCGACATGGGAACGACCCCATCGGTGCTGGAGAAGATGCGCCCAGACGTTGTGGTGCTACATCAAGCAGCAGCAAATGCTGGAACGGTGACAGTTTTTTGTTGGAACCGGCCATGGCCATGAAGGGTGTTGGGACGAGCGGTGGCGGTTGCTACATCAGACGAGTCAGATGCTGGAAGCAGCCATGGAATTTGCTGAAACCGGCTTTTCTGGGTGACACAACCGACCACGGAGATTGTTGGGACTGACAGCAACAGGATGTTGGAACCAGCGGTGGTGGATGCTACAACCGCGGGTCGCCAGAGCTTCAGTCGGTGCCGCGCGATGCTACATCCATAGTGTGGTGGTGCTACAAGGTCAATGGTATCCGCGGCCGAATGCTACAACCATGGGGCGACAAAGCTGCAACCGACACTACGCGATGCTACCACCATGGGTTGGCTACAATCGTGGCCTGGAGGTGCTACGACGGGGACGGGGGCGTCCACCGCGAGATGCTATACCTACGCGTCAAGGAGCTGCAATGGCAAGTCCAGCGACGTCGAGCCGCCGACACTGCGAGGTGTGAGCGCGTGGCAAAGCTTGAGGTGTAGTGTGGCGAGCACAGGGGCAGCGCGATGCGAGGAGGCGGACACATAGATCACACGACTCACATCGGGCTCATTATGCGGCTGGCAGGCGGCCGACCAAAAATTTGGCCGGTCGACCGACGCCTAGCACTGTTCTCAACATGATCGGTTTGTTGGCATGGAGCAAGAGGTAATTTGTGGGTGCGACTACACGTCAGTCGACTGTTTTTTGGCCTTTGGCCATTGGATGCAGATCAAATGGTTGGCAGACCTTCTTCTTCCTCCACCTTCTTCTTCGCGAGGGCCTAACCGCCTGCGACCATCACCCGTGACCGGCAGCGCTCCCACGCAACCTCGCTGCCCCACCTTGCCCGAAAATCGCTCCCCACCGCCGGTCTTGCCCCCGCCCCCGCCAACCCTCTAGCCCCGCCTGCCTCCGGTTTTTTCTCCAGCCAAGCCCCACCATCGCCCGCCCCCACCCTAAACCCTAAGATAGATAATGGGGTAGCCCTTAGGTGAGCCCCTCCCTTCTCCTTCCCTCACTCCGGTGAACTTTCAAAATCGACTAACCCCAATTTAAAATTCAGTCGACGTCATTTAGCTAAACTGATAATTTGGAGTTGTACTAGGAGAACGCCCGTGCGTTGCTATGGGCTACAACAAATATAAATGAATCAAACAAATAATTAAGGTCATCGCCAAGGTCAAAACGTCTTTCTCCCTCATACATCCGGATGCGTTAGGACATCAAACGGGCGCCTTGCAGGCTCTCAAAAATTCAACTATTTGGACAATCCGAACTCCTTCAAATTGAGCCCATATGTGGTGGAGAAATGTGATTGTTTGGATTATCTGGCATGTTATCTGTCGCACACGATCCCAACACAAAAACCCCACCCCAAGACACACCCTTTCCCTTTTCCAGGAGCCCTCGGCTTTAAAATTGAATGATTCCCACCTCACCTTACATCCCCACAGACCGCCAAGGAGGAGTCCCTCGCCAATCGCCCCGCTCTCCGCCCTAATACAACCCCACCCTTGTTCTTGCCGATCTGCCACCGCCACCAAGTGGGACGCGTGCACCACCCCTGATGCCCTAAGCCAAGAAGGCAGATTCAATGTCTCTTGAGTCATTGCCACATTGTTACATACAGTTGAATATCATGCATTACCACAAACAAAAATATGATGATAGAGGGAGTATTATTCTCCTGAATCTGATACACCACCAAGCCTAACAAAGCAATAGAGTGCACCAAACTCAAAGCTGTTTGTATAAGCAGATTGTCAGATAATTTTGAGGGGTTCGCAGAGGAGCAAATTAAAGCAACATATGCATGTCATAGAAACACACTATCAAATAAACACCATTGTATTCTGAAAGAAAATGCCATGGTACTTACTACTCTTCCAAACTTATTTCTTAATGGAAATACATATATATTGGTGAATACACATCATCTTTATTTTAATCCATATACATTTATTAGCCCTGCGAACATGAACTTTAGTTTTGCAGGAGAGAACCTGAGGATGCTATTTTTTGTTAGTAGACATGACATTGCAAACCTAGCTAGATCCCTTCTCTCCAATTAATGCCATCTGAATTAATCCACGGATCCGTTTTCATCGTGTGTCATTAGGAGGTCCCTTGAAGAAGCACAAGCAGAATACATAACATTTGCATTGCATCCATTTTCCAGAACGACCATGAATATAATAAAATGATAAAATGTGTCCAAAGTCCAAGCTCTAGACAAATTAGACAACTAAGATGCCTCTATTCTAATTGAGCCTCAGGATAGGAAGTGTAGACAAATACGATGCCTCTATTCTGATTGAGCCTCCAAAAGCAAAGCAACTAAAGCATTGCATATAAAAAATAAACATAGTGATATAGTTTCAGTGCAGTATAACACACCAAACCATTACATATGACCAAATAAAAATTGGAATTGAAGCTTGCTGCACCCCCATTGCCCCCAGCCATATCCAACCCGGCAAGACGTGGTTCATATTGGATAGGTTCGGAGAACAAAATTATCCATAGCACTATAGTACATTACATGCCAATGGTGCATTTTTTAATACTAAACACATCAGTGTTTAGTACGTTTTACGAAAAAAAAGCTACAAAGGTTGTTCACTATAACCAACATACACTGCTTTAACAAAGCATAGGAGTACACTATATAGTTAACTACTTTTTATAGATAGACTTATCCATTGAACCTAGAACCCGCCACCAATCACTTGAATCCAGGTTTGTGGGTAGAGCTCCGTACCCACATATTTTCTGAGCAGCACAAAAGTCAGGTGAGAATTCAAATCATAAGAAACTGATAAGCTATTGAATATAAGTAGAAGTTTAAATGTTGCTGTTAGGTTTTTTTCACCACAAAGACACAAAATATTCATACAATGGATAAAAACCAATTGGCCAAAAGCAAAACAAAAAGCATAGGCACATAGGAACCTAATCCAACATAATCCGTAGGTATCAATCAAGATATATTAAGCTCAATATGCCTCACTTCTGAGTGAAGTCAAGATCTATTAGGGATCAGTCGAAGCAGCTTCAACACTGCAACTTCCATAGAATGCAGGACCTTGGTCGAAGTTTATCACAATAGTTTAGCCTATACCAAGCTTCTGGCGCATGCTCCTATGTTTTAGTTCACACAAGAAAAATTTGTCCAGTAAACTGAACCAAAAAATTAAAGTAGACGTCGAAGACATATTTCAGCAATCGGCACTCCACCGTAATAATAATAGCATGTACTTGCTAGCAAAATATGAACAACTCTTATTAATTTGAATTCTTATAATTCCCCTATTCAAGATTTAAGTAAATAAATATGATGGAAAACAATATTACATGACAGGAAATAACTACAGTTCTAATCCTGGAGAGGCAGAACCCAAATTCGCCCGGTCAAATCTACAGTTAAGTGTCTGACTGTTTTTTATTGAACTAAATCAACTACGAAGAGGAAGAATCAGAATCTTTTAGTGGTAGAAACCATCCAAGGGATACACCGTCGACTACACATCTATCACACGCATGTGCTAGATATTTTACCTAACCGGAGGCTACGAAACAGACGAGGACAGTAATAAACCTATAGTGATACAGAACAGTACATACCAAAAAGAAGGATCAGTCCAAGCTTTCAGTTCAATAGTAAACCCGTAGTAATTTTTCATGCATGTCAAACTGTGCCAAAAACCTTTCTGTATCACTATGGGTTTTTCTAATAGAAACTCAAGTAAATCTCTCTTCGAAGCCGAACTTTTGCTGTGCAACATCAACATTAGAATATCCTTTCATACCGAATGTGCTTTTGTGAGCTCGAGCACCTGTGTGCTCGTTATCTTTGCCACAAGTTCGTCTCGAGATGCACAACCCAAGAAGTATAGGCCCAGGTATGAACTCTGTATTTGATTTATTAGTGTCCTATGGTCCACGTCTGACAATCATCAATCGTTACCCCGTTAGACATGAAGAGCGCGGCTCGCACGGAGGTAGACGATATGAGCCGTCTTGCAGAAGATTTTGGGCTAACGGCGTGACAGAGTATATCTATGGTGCCCGGTCGTTGACTCGTTGTAGCCACCAACCTTCCCAACACAGCTCATCTTATCCACACCCTACTAATCCAATCCAAATCCGAACATATCCGTTGTGGCAATTAGTCTTCCATCTTTAGTCTTTCATCTCTACCTCATTGTCGGTCACCGTACGGAAGGAGATACAACCGCTCATCCCATGCAGCGACTGCGGCGAGCGGGTAATCACCTGGATCAGCGAATGCAGGGAATCATTTCTACAAGTGCAACAGAGAGATGTAAGTTGCAGATTAAACTGCATTGGTTAATCCACTCCGATCCGTTTTTAATTATTGTGTGTGCTAATCCTTTTGATTCTGTAGGGTGGGCTTTGTGGATTCATGAGATCGAACGAGGAGTACCAGGCCGAGCTCAATCGCCATTTTTAAGCATGAAGAGCCACTTGCGAAAGGATGTGCCAGCTTTCTATGAAAAAATGCTTGCATGCACCTCAAGGGAGCTCACCAAGTAAGTCAAATTTTAAATTAGCATGGGATTCCAATAGTATATAGTAGCTGAACATCACTGAGAATGATTTGTGATTTGCGAATCGCAGGAACTGGTTCAAGCACCTGTTACCATACCTGACAGTTTCCGGTTGGAATATTATAACTGATTATTGAAATGTCCATGTGCAGAACCAGTTGTATTACCTCCGACATTCAATCGCGTACGAGGTGATTTTTTGAATAAAGCTGAGCTGCCGGATTTCATGATCGAGGTGTTGTTGTTCCGGTCTGTCTGAAGCTTACACGTATTTCAGTTTGGAAACGCAAGCACGAATGAAAATTTGGAAAACATATTCGTTAAAGTTTGCTAAGTATGTCATGGGTGTTTTGAGCCAGTGATTACAGTTTAGCTTGCACCCATACATTTGGTGTGTAAGACTAAGTGATCACTCTGTTATTTATTTATGTGTAATCCCATGTAATGACACTACGTGCCTTATGTGAGCTGCTTGATGATAAAATGGAACTACTCGATGCTTGTACTGGTTTATATAATGTGTGGTCGACTTCCTGTTGTGTGGTATTCAGTTAAGTTTGGGTGTTCTGTACATGTAAATTCAGTTAAAGTTTGCTCCTGCATGTGGTTGTCGCTAAAGGGCCAGAGCATGTAGAAAGCATCAGTCTGTAAAACTATCTCTGGCTGATCCAAGATGGTGCCATTGAACACTTGGGGTTGTGAGTTGCAGTTAAATTTGGTGTCCCATTCATGAGCCAGTGGGTGTTTTAAGCAAGGGAAAGGGTAATGTGTTTGTGGGATGAGGTTGGAAAATAAATTTGAATATCTGTTGCAGATGTAGTCTATGGATTGTGCAGACTGGCCAAATCATCGGATAGTTGTCGGTCAGTGCGAATGTGTTGGATCTTGGACATGAATGAGCGACTGTATAGATCAGACATAAAAAAGCTCGTGGATGCAAAAAGTATTGACCACAGAGCTTAAGTAAGATACCAAAACATGTGCATGACACAACGCAAGGAGAGAGTATATCAGGGGCAGCAGATTGCTTAACAACAAAGGATATGGTTTGAAACCATGGTCTTTGATAGTACAAATGCTCGGCACATAATTCAAATGTAGCATTAGGGGTACATAAGCTTGCGTTGGGAACACTTATGTTCATGAGATGCTAAGGATATAAATCATCTAGTGGGACATCCCCCATCATGAGATGCTAAGGATATAAATCACCTAGTGGGACATCTTGGGTAATTTAGTACGGCAGCGTTTCAGCTGGTGTCAAATGCTGAGTCTGATGGGGCAAGAACATGCCGAAGTGCCTCACGGGCGAGGGGGCAAAAATTGCCCTGTAGCTTCATGCATTCGTGCAGGGTTTCGCTTGTTGATTTTCATATGTTGTGCTATGCAATGACGCCGACATATACCAGTGAGAACAGAATTTAAGTGAGGGTAACATAATTTACTTTGAGTCAAACATGGGAACATATTGGATGGTTTCATACCTTTGTAATGGGGAGCTTCAACTTGTCCCCGTAGTGAGCACCAATGTCTGCAGCGGGGTAATGAATCAAAATCAGCACGCGATCAAAAACTGTTAGTTATTTGCATAGTTTGCAATGTTAATTTTCCCTCACCGAGAAATCGGGTTGAAGTTGGTGCCTCCATGTTAGGTAGGGTGATTCTTCATCGGCTTCCTGGTCAGCCTGGCAACACCGATGGATAATGACAGACATCAGCTCATGGTCAATCATCGTGTCACCCCCAAGCTGTTCCTTCAGCACCACCCCTGCTATCCTTACAAACATAGGATTCTCGTGCACATGTTCCTGAAAAAAAAGGAGAGTTTTAAACGGAAAATAATTGTCGCAAAAAATAAGCACATGTGCAAAGTACACCATATACTCTGTTTAATCACGTCCAGTGCAAATGCCTACCTAGATAGCTCTTGTGTGGACGCCGAAGTGAAAAACTGTAATATAAGTTCGGAGACTGAAGGCTGAGAGGGTACCGGATGACACCCCTTATCCATAGTTTGCAAGGGTAACATAATTTTCTTCCAGGCAGTTCATCCCACCTCTCACCAAACACAGTGCTACTTCCATCATTGGGAGGTCGATCAACGACTCACTTATTGCATCGAGCGTCTGTTTCAAAGGAAGAAATTTGAGATGCCAAAACCTTTCTCCCATGACTACAGATTGTAAAAATCGTAAGCTTCACCCAGTGTGTGGAAGCTAGTCCCTAATTTTGGCACAATGACATTGTCACTAGGATGTTCGGCAAACCCCCGGATTGATTTCTCCATTGCTGAAATCCTATTTTGGCATGGCGCTCTGCCTGCTTCAGCCCCAATCCTGACTGTGCATTTGTACCAAAGTGTAACCACAGACTTAGATGGGTCATCATATAATTCTGAACCACACAAAAATGCATAGCTGACCTGAACAAAAACAAATTCAATGTTAAACTTTTCAGTTCTTTTTTCCTTCAGATACAGAGTCATATGTTGTGTTGCCATGCAGGAACAATCACCTATTCAACTAAAAACTTAGGTTCGTTGCTAAACTACACAGGACATGATAGAGCAAAATCAATTAAATAGTCATACATAGACACACGTCGCCCTGAACCATAGCTTAAGCAGCTTGCTGAAGAAACCATCAAATGCCACTAGCAGCCACTTTTCATACTGAAATTTGCAGCATTTTAACTACCAAAAAATATCAGCACCAACAAACTGCTTACCTAAACGTCCACCCTGGTACTCTGGGGTCAATCTGCTGCTCTATGGGTTGCTCAGATGATTGTGGTCGATCTCCACCTGGTGTGCCTGTGCAGACACTCCGCCGCACAGATCTGAGACCGTTCTGAACCACGAAAAGAAAACATTGCTCAGTTTAGGCAGTGTAGAATCAGTAAGACTTGGATTCAAATTATGTAACAATATATACCTTAGCGTGGCATTGCTCTGAAAAACAACATCAGGAGTGTCAAGAACAGCAGCCTGCACATAATTATTAGTCCTTTGCTGGCTGAATCACTGTATATTGAACTAATCTGAGTGTAATTCGTCTAGCAGGCCACCTTACCTTGATGAGATTGGTGTAGGAGTCAAACCCTTTGTCGTGGCAGCCTGCACGTAATTATTCGTCTAGCCGGCAGCAACCCCAGGCTGTGGCCGTGGAAGAAGAGGGAGCCCAGGTCGGCGACGCGAGTTGAAGGGAGAGGACCACACCAGGGCCTGGATCCGCCGGTCCTTCTCACCTTCCGGCTCCCGCGGCGAGCAGCGAGTGGCTCCCGCGGGCGGCGGCTGCAGCGGCGAGCGGCTCCCGCGGCTGCTCGGGCTGCGGCTTCCGCGGGCGGCGGCTCCTAGGCGGCTCCCGCGGCGAAGGGCGGATAAAGGTTGCCGGAGTTTGTGGGGCGGCGAACGGCGCGGGAGGAGGAGGGGGAGGTCGTGCGCGCAGGGGCGAGTGTCGTGAGGAGAGAGAGGTCGGAGAGGGCATGAGGAGGGGGGGTCAACGCCGGGAGAACCACGTCGTCGTGAGGTGGAGAGCCAGATCGGGGATTGGGATGCGACGGCGAGTGTGGCTGGAGGCGGGGAGACGAGGGGTAGCTAGGGTTCGAGGGAGGGAGGGAGCATCGTTCGTCTAATTTTTCACGTTACATGCGAGGGGCCTTGTCCTGGTTAAATTTCATATATTTTTTTAGGACGAAAAAATTCAGTGAAGGTGAGACGAAAATTAACTGACAGAGACTACCGACTACTTCATTAGTAGTAGAGATACTATTGCAAAGGAGTATCCACCACTGGCCGGACGGTGCCGGCGGCGCGACCCAAGGTTGGAGCTCCTCCCGCCCAGATCCCCGTCCCCTCCTCCTCTCCGTCTCTCGGAGTGCGAATCCAACTACCCCTAGGCGCCCTTCCTCCTCCGCCGCATCCCGATCTGATGGCCGGATCTCGGAACTGGGCGGATCTACCGGACGGGCCGACGGCGCTCATAGCCGACCGCGTCCTCGCGTACGACGTCGCCGACTACGTTCGCTTCCGCGCCGTGTGCGTTCCGTGGCGGCGGTGCTCGGCGGATCCGCGCGCGCACGGCAGCCTCGACCGCCGGTTCCATCCCCGGCGGTGGACCATGCTCCCGGAGGAGCTCGCGGCGCCCAACCGCCGCTCGTTCCTGAACACATCCACCGGCGAGTGCGTCCAGGTGGACCTCCCGGAGCTCCATGACCACACTATGCTCGCCCTCACCCCCGAGGGCCTCCTCGTTCTGCTCCACAAGCTGCAGCGCACCACCGTCCGCCTGCTCAATCCATTCACCGGCCACCTCACAGAACTCCCGCCGCTCACCACGCTGGTACCTCCAGCGCACCACGGCAGGCTTGGGCTGGTGTTTACCCTTCCCGAAGGATGTTCGCAGCGTGGGGCTCCGGCGTTGCCAATGATGATTCCACAGTGGTGCTCTGCTTCTACAAGCTCGGCGTGCTTGGCATGGCAAAGCCGAGCGATGACCACTGGACGTTGGTGAAATGCAGATTTAATTCAATGGGAGCACCCTTAATGCTGGCAGGCCGCTTCTATTGCTTTTGCTGGCGCAACGGTGCCATTGTGCTGGAAACCATCGTGGATCAGCCACCACGGCTGGAGGTGGCCTCCGAGCTGAATTTGAGTGGCTCGCCGATTAGGGATAGTGTGCACCTGGTGAACAACTGTGGGGAGCTCATGCTGGTGCACCGTCGGTGTGGACCATTGCCACCGGCGAATAGATTGGGTTATTGGTATGATGCATATCGAGTGGATTTGGACAAACGGACGCTATTCCCGCTCAACAGCTTGGGTGGCGCCGCTGGGCGTGCGGTGTTCATGGGTATGCATTGCTCCCTATCGGTGTCTCTAGAGAATTTCCCTTCCGGTTCCATAACTGCTGACACCATCTACTTAGGCTTTGACGTCCCTGAGAGAGCAGGGTTTAAAGTGGCAGCATATCATCACGCAGATGGAAGCATCGAAGGCGCCAGCAGATATCAGGGTCGCTTGGTGCCACGGCCGCATACTCTTGTTGACTGTCTATCTTTAGCCAATACTGTCTGACGAGCTATCCCATTTCCTTGATGCTTAGCCATGCATGGATGCGCGATATGTACTCCTGTATCCCATTTGGTTAGCTAGTATTTGAGTCTCTGTATCTAGCTAGAGTTATGTATGGATGACTGCTTCTCTTCTGCACGCTTTGTTGCTGAGTTTCGTTTGAAGGTGCGCACATACAGATTTGTATGCATGTTATCGAGAGAAGAAGTGTGTTGCACTCTTTTACACTAGTCCAAGTATTTGCCTAATTAGTTTGTGGCTTTGGCAAAAGGCAAAGCAACTTTCTTGCCTTGGACTCTTTTCTTTTGTTGGGGCTTGTTATGCTGTGCCCCAAGCTGAACCCTCACTTTTGCACTTGCTACTACCTCTCTTTCTTGCCTTGGACGTGAACTTCTGATGCTGTTGGATGCTTGGTGCTTGTGCTTTATAATATAAAGCGGGGGGAAACCCTTTTTCGTGAAAGGCAAAGCAACTTATTATTTCCTCTGTTGGAAATGTTTTGCTCTGGGGTGACTTTGTGAGATCTTCGGAAGATGGTTAGTTAAAAAACAAACCTCTGTATGCCCTTTACCATGGTTTATATGACATTTGTAAGCAAATGAGTTTTCTGGTAATAAGTTACTCCTTCCTGCCTTCTTTTAATTGGACCTTGAGAAGATTCGTAACCTGGTCCTCATCACACACGCACCATGAAGTTATTTTGTTAGTATAGATTTGATATTAGTCCACTTTGCAAATTTGTCGTCTCAGCGATTTCTATGATCAGGTTAGTGTTCATTGTCACTTGACTTTGTTAGGTTAAACTTCAATATGTTTATTTTAGTAAGCTTAGCAAAATATCTATGTAAATTCAGAGCTTTCTTTGGACATCAGATCAAGTGGGTTTAGTTGTTTAGATTGAGTACGTTTGTTTGTCATGTTAGGAGCTTTTTTTAATTACTTTGCACGAATTTGCAGTTCCCCAGTTCAAGGATTTTGCCCATGCCTGAAATACGCTTCACAATATTCAGTGTTTAAGTTAAGAAGATGCAAGAGAATGTGTATTTTCATTTATCTCGTTTGGAACTTCACTTCCCTATTCAATTTGCAGGTTTCTATTTGTGTTGTTAGTTCCTATGTGGACCTTCCTAAGCAATATATGAGTTACCATTATTCACGAGAACCCCAACCTAGTAGTTTGTGGAGCCAAGTATTTCTTGATAGCAAAGCGGAAGCAGGCAACACTGGCTATTATAGGTGTTCAGGAGCACCACTTCTTCAGAAGCTGGATGGATTTAACATTGACAACCCTGGACTTACTACGAATGGCTATATGACTTTATGTGGCTGGTCAGCAATATGTAAAATGTTTGGCCTCCATTTTTAAGGTAGTTTTGCTTACTTCACATAATTCCCTTCCCCTCTCAGAGATAAATATTCATGTTTGCTCCATATGTCATACTCTTGGCTTTGTATGGTGCTAGACCTCAGTGGGTCTCATATGACTTGATCAACTGCAAAACTACAGAAGTTGTTGCCAATAAATCTTTATTTATGTCTAGCAGGGCCCGAGCTCTTCCATGATGTGAATGTCTCACCGTTTTCATCATCCAACACACGATCCCAATTTTTGGTTGCTGACAGCAGTCAGGCAATTTGTTAAAAGTTTCTGAATATGAATTAAGTTATAGATACTGCACTTGTATATTATTGTTTCTATTATATATTCAGCCAGAAGAGAAACAGTCATGGGCAACAATATGTTACTGGGCATCCAAGTTGATCCATTTACTACCCCTATAAAAGAAAGAGAGGGCAGAGAACCAAATCATCCCACCCATCCATCAGCAAAATCCAATGGTCCTTAATCCTTCGGTGTTTAAGGCTGCAAACCACACATTAAGCACTCCAATCCATCGATCGCTAATCTGTCCCGCAGTTAAAAAAAATGATTGGCCCGCACGACAGCACGACCTCCTCTTCCTCCCGCGTTGTTCGCCTCCCGCACCGTTCGCCTACTGCAGCCTCGCGCCGCCTTTACCGCATGAGCCACTCCGCCGCACCCTTCGCCGCCTCCTGCAGCCGCAGCCTTGCCGCGCCCTTCACCACCGCCTCGCCGCGGGAGCCACCACAGGTAGCCCGCCGCGGGGGGAGCCTCCACGGGTCTCCGCCTCCCCAGCAGTGGGAGCCGCACCGCCGCGCCCTTCGCCACCTCCTGCAGTCGCGCCCTTCGCCGCGGGTCGCCGCCGCCCAAGCCGCAGCTTGGCCTCCGCCACGCCGCCACTCCGCCTCCGCCACGCCGCTCAATTCATGCAAGTAAGTTTCTTTTACACTTTCAACCAAAGGGCAGGGGATTTCCTATTGCTGAATTGTACAGGTGATTTTGTTGATGCCTTAAGGTTCTATAATCCTACATTAGGGTTCTGCGCAGGGGATTTTGTTCATGCATGACTCACTGTACAATAGGAATTGTAGAGAATTCATAAACAATAAAAGTTTTCTGCTTGGGTCAAAATTACTCAAATATCAGTCTTTTTAATGTTTAGTTATTTAATTGATCAAAAACCTACATGTAGTACTTTCTGGAGCAGCCTCCCCTTATACAATTATGACCTTCTATTGATAGACAATGTTCCATAGCTGCCGGTATGAGCTTCATGTATTCTGCTGATTCATAAGAGGTTCACCAGGTGCAAATGATGAGGACCTTGGAATCCTAGCACGGGGATTTCTACACCATGGAGTTAATATATAATCTGAAATATAATATAACAAGAAGGAAATCCATCTTGTTAAGTTTCCTCCACAATGGAGTTTGAGTTAAAAAAACACATTGTAGTTTGAATTAAAAAACACATGTTTCGTTGTTTCAAGAGATCGATACATGGGATGTGAGCAAGCAATATATTTTGAAATGAAAGGTAGATCTATTTTGACTCAATCTCATCCGGCCTCTAACTCATTCGCGTCGCAGCAACTCAGCCGTCGCCGTTTCTCCCACGGAAGACTAGGCCAAGGACCTCGATCCGTGGCAAGCGTTGAGGTGCTGTCATCATTGTTCGATGCGGAAGGAGTGTGGTCTGCAGTTCTGTACAGGACCATCCAACACTCTGTCGATGTCGCCCTCTCCTCGCATGACCGCCTACCAAGGTGAGGTCCATCTCCTGAACATTCCTCCATCGGTTCTGTGCGGCTACTCGAGGATGCATCCCCGCGGTTGCCGTCGGCGTCAAGCTTGGAGGGAGCCATCCCTCTTGGCCCTCATCTGCCTCGCCCTCGCGGCCCGTGGCCCGCATCCCTGCGGTCCTCTGGTCCTGCTCACGGACCCCACATCTTCCCTTGAGACGAGATGAACCGTGCCTGCCTAGGGTTTTCGCCACCATTGGAAAGAGGCGGGGAACAGAACCAGAGCGAGATGGTAGTGTGCTGGCCTTTCGATCTGTTTCTCAATTTGATCTCTACTCGAGCAATGTTTGTTAACTGCGTGGGTGTGGCTGATGCTCTGCTGATGATGATTTGGCAGGCCGATAGGCTACTTGGGAAACTCCTCGTCATGGGCGGCAGGACCATGGTACAGCCGTACAGGCCTTTGCCAAGCCATCGTCAGTGAGTGCTTCCTCTGCCCCTCTGTAAACTTTTATTGGCTGCTTCCCCTGAAAATGTGATTCCATGGTAGTAAAGTATTTGTTTGTCGCTTGTTGCTAGGAAGGATAACTATAGTTTGAGAATTTTGCAACTCTTCCAAGATATGAATATCCGGCTTACAATTGTCGTATGCAAAAGATGCTTCTTTTACTCCTTTTGAAAACTGTGTGGTGGTGAAATGATGGTAATAGGATTTATTTTAGGCTTGATGGGCATAGTCAGAAAGTTTGTTATCTTCCACTTTACTTGTGTGAAAATGAGTCAGAAAGTTTGTTATTTTGAAAACTATTAAACTGAAAATGAGTGAAGCCAGAAAGTTTGTTATCTTCCACTTTACTTGTGTTTGTTCTTTCCATGTATGATTATCATTTTGTATTGAAGGATGTATACTAATGATTCATTTAGCAGCCTTAATAATCATTTGATTAAATGATTCAAAACTCAATTCATCTTTGCTCCGTTAGGCCCACGAAGCCATGAGTTGATGCGCTGAACGAAATCCTTTCCCATGAGCTAGCAGCTTTTTTTTCTCTTCATCTATGGTTGTCCAAATATCCTGCAGCTTTCTGTAACGGAAATTTGCATATGACAGAATGAAATTATTTAGATATAGTTGTGAAATGTTAATCTGTTTGACAAAATAATGGCATCTACAATAGTTCTGCACGGTGAAATTAAGAATAATGCCTGTGAATTCTGACGATTTTCAATAGTTCTAATGTATGTTAACTTTATAAAATACTCCATCTGTAAAGAAATATAAGAGCGTTTATATCTTAACCACTTTTTATTGATAGCCCTAAAAAATTCTTTCTATTGGGTGAGACACCATAGATTTCTGTGAGCGCTAATTGTGTACTGGTCAATTAGACTTAGTAAAGTAAAACATGATTCTGCAGTTAACTATGTCACCCTATTAGTAATTCACACCAGCCCTGTAGGTAACTGGGTCATCACGCAAGCAGAACCTGAATATAGGATAAGTAGTGCATTGTGCAAAACTGCAATTATCTATTTTTTAGCATAAGAAAAGTTTAAAGAGAACAATACTTGCTAATGGACAGTACTGAATGAGTGTTACATGCTACAAGTTTGGCGTAAGTATATCGGCAGGAGTGCTCTAGAGTGTCCCACAGTATTAAGAATTTTTACCCCTCCAATAAAAGATCTATTGGTGATAAATATTTCCTATTGAGACAAATCTTCTACTGTTCTTTTGTTGAATGCATACAAGGCACCCTGCAGCTTCTCTGCTTGGAAAATAAATGCTCTGTTTGGTACACTCATGACATTAGACCTTTCAGCTCAAGTTAGAGATTTTGATGTGATGGTTCTGTACAGTATATTTTTTAGGGTGCTTCCTATTTGGATATGATGTGCTTTAGTTGGATTGTCTAAAAAGATTGAATATTCATGTAAACGTATTAGTTTTAGTTTGTTTATTTAGTTGCAGTTGCAAAAAAGATCGAACATTACCATAAATATGTTAGATCTCCTTTGCATTCACACAAAAATGTAGCCCAATGAAATCTCAACTATATATGTTGCAACCATGTTATGTCAAGTTCTCATTCCTTTGATAGTTTTTAGGAGCACGGGGCAGAGGAGCGGAGGCCTGGGGCGCACGGGGCAGAGGAGCGATGGCGCGGTGGTTGCGCATGTGGAATGTTCGTGAGGACAAAGCGGTACAGATTTCTAGTGGCTAATTGGTTGGATTAATTAACTGTGCGCTTAATGTATGTTTGGAGGGGATTTTAACACCTTCAAAACTATTAACATTTCTTAACATTCTGTCATGTTTAACAGGCGGACTTGCTTGCCTTTTGGAGTTGGTTGGCACTCCAAATGCGATATTTAACATCTTGCTATTGTACCATTGTCGTCAAGTTATATTCAAAAGTTTGACTCTGTTTGTTAGATATCTTTCATACACCTTTTCACTTTACATCTGTAAAACTAGCATAGAATGGGTACACATTGGTTTGATGGAGAATGATATGTCGTAAGAGTAAGAAAGCAGTATCATTTTTATCTAAAAGTGTCGCTTCTTGCAGGTATGAAGAAGTAACTCTACCAGGGAACATCATGGATATGGAGATGGAGCACCCATGCTTTTCATAGATACAGATACTGATACTGTCAGGTTCCGGGGAAGGTAATCATTGTCAGTGTGCAATCTGGAAGTTGAACCGTGATTGAATACATAGCAAGGGCTTCTGCGTCATAGTTACTATGACTTACGACATGGATTGTCTTTCCTGTCTCCTAGCTTCTGTCTGAACTGCTTGCACTCGTCTTGACAAGGATTTGGATGAACAGTATGCCAATGTCAACCTAGATGATGGTGACTTGTTCTGCATTGAGCATCGTCATCAAGGTATTTTTTTTCCTGCACACAGAAATTAAAATGTGTAGTGATGGATGAAAATGGAACCTAAATTAAAATGTTATTAGCTTGAAAGACACTTCTATGCACAAATAGTTTCTACCAGCAACCTCCATAAGTGAAGCACAAACCTTGGTTAATACGATAATAAACTATTGGCGGACGGAAACCAATAGCTGGGATTTGTTGGAACCAGAAACTTCAACTTGTAATGTACTTTCACCGTCAACTGCTAAGCCATTGATTGTTTAGTATTTATACCTGAGCATTAGGTTTGTGTAGATTATATCGTTAGGTATAATTTTGGCTTACAAACATGCTTTGAACTGAGATGTGTCCATCTGCCTGCAGCTCCAAGATCCATATAGCAGACAGGTTAGAAGAAATAAAATCGACCTTCTGCAAAAAAGAAAATGAATTGTGCTAAGTTGTGATGATGTTGATGGGAGAAATTATTCATGACAAGTATCTCGTAATTACAAGTTTCTCTTAGACTATTGTGTTACATGTCTGTAATGGGATATGTTGAGATATCACAATTGTGGGTTGCTATATTTTCACGTGGAAGTTTATCTGGCGAAGCTCTGTGCTTCATGTATGCGAGCTTTCCACCAGTATTAGTTTTATGTATATTCAAGTGTTGCATCAAGTATTATGCTCTCTTGCTTTTACCCAATTGATAAGAACTTTATGTTGGGTATTGTCAATGCAATGCTCTGTCCTGATCAATCAACTTGAATCAATACCTGGTGCAAACAAAATTCTTTTTGCGTATTTTAATTCTCTCGTATGTTTGTAATATTAGTGGAGACGTGCATTTGCACGTGCAAGCTTACTAGTATCGAAGAAATCTTCTTGACAAGAGAATTGGCCAAAAGGTGTAACGGCAAACTGAATAAAGGCAAGGTGATGAAAGATGGATCATCATTCAACATAAGTTCCTTCCGTTATTTTTCCAGATTAAGGCAAAAAACTGTTAACAGGTCATATGTGCACTAGGATCTATATGAGTTCGAGAGGATGAGGAGGTTGATACACATGCAGATGTGTTTCAGACCCTCTTGATGTGGTAGAAGCTTGAGGCTCAGATGAGGTCGTAATATTACGTCTTGTCGAGTTTATGGTATGTGTATCCTTATCCTTACCATCACATTGTTGTGGTAGTGTACATATAAGCAATTACTAGTACATGATAATTATCAGATATTTCAAAACAAACATGTTTGCTAAGGCATCCGAAAAATGCTTTACAGGTAACTGACGCTACTTGACTGTTAGTAGCCCGCCTTCTTAATGAACTGAGATCGAATCCTTGAAGCTCAGCTGTCAGTCCAAGAATCGCTTATGAGAAGTGTTCTCCTTTTTTTAGTAGTAGCTTGAATGCTTGTTTTCTGGAAACCATTGACTAAGTAGAATATATCAATATATGAGCGTCTGGCGAGCGAAACCTGTAGCTGCAAAGCTAAGGCCGTGTTCTCCTTTTTTTTTTGAACTTCATCTACGATTCCTTTTATTTTTTGAGAAAACACCCAGAATATATTAAGCAGGAATAGTAGAGTTTACATGGCCCCGGGCCCCAGAAACCAGGTATTATGCGCATCGACATTTGAATCCCTTCCTTAATGACGAAAAGAAACTTCACTAGCTTCACTCTTTAACCTTCGTATCTCCTTGATAATCATTGCATTCTCGCCCATTGATCCTTATTCGATGCTTCTTATAACATTTTCACTGTCCGACGCAATAACCGCCTTTGCTCTTCCTTTTACTCTCTCGTGGAAGAAACAGAAATATCCGCAATTCGTACCTCGGCCTGCAGTACTTCGTGGGCCATATCGGCAATCCAGTACAGGCTTTCCTCGGCCCGGATTCCCTTTGCTCTTCCTTTTACTGTCTCGTACAAGCTTGCCCGCTTATTCTACCGCTCCGCTGTGTCTGGGGACAGCAGCTACACTACTAGGATGGACGTGTCCACCATTGGAGTCAACCGGCATTGGCATGAGATGGCGGCCCAACCGCCATACCCTATCATGTTGTAACAAACATCAACCTTCTTCAGAGGCTCCTTGCTATGGGCGGTCTCCGAGGATTTGCTTGGATATGTTGCATGGTGTTTCCTTCGCTTCGGCTTGGAGGACGAGGAGTTGTGGTCATGCCTCTGCCTCCCTATCACCCAACGTCCGATAAGACCATGACTAATTTTCTTGGACTGTGTCGGGAACTAGTTGTAGCTCGTGTGGGTGCCACAGTCGACATATGGACGTGCAACCGCACTAACCATCCGAAATGGGATATGCGCTGCAAAGTCAGTGCCATGGAGTTCGGGTTAGCGTCTCTATCTCCCATTGTAGTGTTTGATTGTGTCATCATGTTCAAAGACAAACTATTGTGTTGTCTTGAACGTTGTTCGCATGAAGGAGTTGAGGTATCGTAATCCAAACACATGCGCGGTTGAACTTGAGCACGTAAGGTTGCGTTTCTCCTCCTTTGATGTAATCCCGTATGCCCAATTCTAATTCCAGTCTAGGTGAACATCATACTTGATTTCATTGCTTTTAGCAACCCATTGCATAACCCTCAAAAAAAAAGCAACCCATTGCATATGCTACATGATGTTGAACTGCAAAAACATTTTATATTATGGTATAGAGGTAGTATTACTGAGTCACTGCTAAGAACCATACAAGTTTTATGCAAATACTAAATGGATGAGCAGATATTTGATCAATCTGTTGTTGATTTCTACCGAAAACAGTTTCTAAGTTGACTGAGCTATAGACACTTCTATTTTATTCCATTGGAAGTTACTGTACACATTTCAGGAAATGCACTCAGGCTTACCTTAAACAAACAACACTAACCATTCAAATAAAACCTACGCAACATCAATGGCACGAACTTGGGCCTCAACGTGATCGCCACCGGTCAAGCTGGGGGCAGGAGGGAAATTTCAGCGCGTCATCGGATCCTTTAAGTTTCAAATCAATGTGCATCTCTTGCGACACACGAACCATGCATGGTAGTAGAAGAAACCAAGCGACTGGTCTCCCCATCATCCATCTTCTCACCGAACTGCAAATAATTTTGTATGTGAAAGTCTCTCATATCTAATCCATCAGGAGCAAGAACAATTAGGATTTCTATCGCTCTTTTTAAGTTTTGACATATCACATTACTTGATAGACAACTTACACGACTACACATAATATTCCTCAGCTGATCTGGTTTTGTTTGGATGTCCAACCCGAGCCTTGTGCATGTTGGTCTCTGATGGCAGACTCGCCCCTAGGGCTTCACCGCTGGACGTGTCCTCCCAGTCGAGGCTGCTCGTTGCCGTTATATTGTCAAATTCCACGGGGATCCCGCCCTCGGGCGGCCACATGAATGTAGGTTTCACAAGCGGTACCTCCGGCGGAGGTACCGATTTGGCCAGGACTTGCACCACCTCGGCCATGCTTGGCCGGTCAGATGCATTTGGGTTGCTGCAAGCCAGCCCAAGAAGTAGCAGGCGAATGGCGCCATCGGCATCAAACTCTTGTGTGGAAATGACTCTGTCGTCCACCGCTTGGAGCAACCTTCCCTCCTGGTGAACCCACCAGACCCAGTCGGTGAGCGGTTGAAGCGTCGCATCATCATGGCTGGCAGCAAGTGCCCGTTCTCCGGTGACGATCTCTAGGACCAGCACCCCAAAGGCGTATACATCAGTCTTGCGAGTGGCCTTGTGGCAGACTGAGTACTCTGGCGCGATGAAGCCCCAGGTGCCGGCGACACCCACGTCTGTGTAGGAGTTCTTATTCAAGGTGACAATGCGGGCAAGGCCGAAGTCACCAAGGCGACCACGAAAGGAAGAGTCGAGCATGATGTTGCTTGCTTTGATGTCGCGGTGGAGCACCATGTGTTCGTGCTCGTGATGCACGTAGTGAAGACCTGCGGCTATATCCATGATGATGTTGTACCGGGTATTCCATCCTAGGATGCGGCGCTGGAGAGGAGCGTTTTGCTCGAAGAGGTGCTGGTCCACGCTGCCATTGAGCATATATTCGTAGATAAGCAGGAGCTCGCCTTTCTCGTAACACCAACCTGGAACATCATATTATAGCAACCGGACATGTTAAAACAACAATCCTATTGGTACGTACTACTAGCTACGACATAATATTTACATACTGTGAGAGGAAATGCGTGGGATAAAAAATGTGGAACTAACGGCCATCTATTTGAACTAGCATGTAGGAATTTCATAAAACTAATTCGTAGAAATAACACCGCTCATGCTAAAATTATGTGAACAGAAGTGCTAGACCTACGAAAAGTATCTACCCTTAAATTTCAGAGTGGGCCCGCACCCCAACTAATGACGAACGGAAAGCTGCCAAATCCACCCCGTACCCCCCCTCCTCCCCCCCCCCCCCAGTACGTAGGTGTAGCAAAGCTCTCATGTGAATATGAGTACTATTTTTCTCTAGGCGACTAATGTATCTCTAGTATATCCCAGTCGATTTCAGTAAGGATTTTATTGAAAATTTTAACTTTAAGGCATTTCAATTTCTAAATCCATAGTTTTCTCAGTTCGGTTTCTAAAAACCATACTCTGGTTTCTCAAATACTGTAAAGAACACGGTATTGAGGATCTTCGATTTAACGTTGTGGTAATTGTTGAAAACAAACACAGCAAAGTTATTTAAATGGTGGTTTCTACAAGAACCATAGTTTGCACAAAATACTTCAAAAAAAAGTGGGCTCCCAAATGCAGCCTTAATGTTGTAAAGTGAGGTGTACAGCTAGCAAGTCTCCTCGATAAAGCGAGTAGTTTGAAAGTCTTCCTCGACATATACCCAATAAGTTTTACGGACACTATATTGTTTCTTTAAAACAAAGCTTACAACTTAGCCCTCAATAGGTTAGATTCGATGTGGTGGAACCTACTACCTGAATTCAAGTTCTAGACTTAGCACAGATTCTTGTTTGTATGGATTTATTCTAGACTTCCACTATTATTCTTCCAGTGGTATAGCGTGCCCATCAACCAATGGCAAATAGAGGTACAAATTAGATGGTGGGTTCAAAGTTAACTGTGATTAGACTAAACATTTAGGAAACCACTTGTAACTCTGTCTCCTCATTCCCAATTCCCCAAACATATTTATCTTCAACCAAAATTTAAATTTGTTTTAAAAAATAGCCATTATCTCCTAACCTCTAGTGAAAATAAGCTCAATTTTTTCTGGATTACGGCTAGGTAGTAGTAGTAAAAGAATGGATTTAACTTAATACTACTACTCATCCCAACCAAGTTCCCCAGTTGGTCTATTAACCCGCGGGGATTTTTTGGATGTTAATTTAGATGGAAGTGCAGGATTTATCATCTAACGAAAATGCTCCTTCGCATATTTCTTCTTGTCCTTACACTAGTCTAATAACTCACTGAAATTGCCCTTGTTGATGGAAGGGGAAGATTCATCATGAACACGAAAAAAATCATCATGACCTTACACAATCCAATGGTGTAGTTAGAAGGACTTTATAAGATCGATATCTCATTCTCCTTGCTATACACACGGAAATTGGTAGCCATACTTTCCCGTGGAATGTTGAAATCATATCAATCGCCTAACAGTGTTTTGCTAACTAGATTGACTACGAAAATGTTTTACAAAATTAGGCAGACCTGTTGTTCAGTGAGTGTAACCATATTTTGTAAAAAACATCATTTCCAAATCTAGTGGTGCGCAGGTGATGGTTTCATGCTAAGATAGCAACATAAGCAAAAAGTAGCCCTCTTTTCCACACTATATTCCAAGCAATCAAACTTTTCCAAAACCAACCAGGTTGAAAAGATATGCAAATATCACCATCCTTTGTCCTCTTGAATTTATGGAAATGGTTTTTTTGCCAAAAAATAAACTCTTCTCACAACATTCTAATTTTAGGGGCATAATCTTTATTGGTGTTCTAAGTCCCGAATTAGGTATAAGAGTTGGATCAACTTCCAGTATATGTTCTCTAGGTTGGCTTGTACTCTCACCAAATGTGGTACCATTGCTCTCATCAATTGGGGGACCAACACTACTAGGGAAAAGCTTATACACAGGATCTTACCAGTAGCGCGTTTTAAAATAAGGCGCTGCTGCAATGTAGCAGTAGCACGCTCCAGCAGAACTCGCTGCTGAAATAAAAGTAGCAATAGTGCGCCTCCTCTAAGACGCCCTACTGCTATAATTCCCACGACCCCGCCTCGAAGCTAGTTCTAGCAGCAACGCATTAATTCAAAGTGTGCTACTGCTAGGTAGTTTAGCAGTAGCACCTTTACCTATAGCGCGCTACTGCTAAAACTAGCTATCTCCCACCACCCACGCTCCCCTCTATCCGATCCACTCACACTCACACTCACTCGATCTCCCCCTCAACCGCCCTGCGCCGGTCCTCCCCCGCCGGCCGCCGTCTCCCCCGCCAACCGCCGTCGCCTACCCCTCCCCCTCTGTGGCACCGTCACTTCCTCCTCCTCGCTAGACTCGGTACCGCCCTCCTCCTCCGTCCTCCCTCGACTCGCCGCCGGCCGGCCCCTCCTCTCTCCGCCCTTCCTCCTCCGTCCTACTCTCTCCTCCATCCTCTAGTCGCCCCTCCTTCTCCCTCCTCCCTCCTCCCTCCTCCATCCACAACCCCTCCTCCCTGCTACATTTTGATTTAGTAGGCTAGTTCATATGCAACATTTTGGTTTAGTTCATATGATTTAGTTGATTTAGTAGGCTAGTTGATTTAGAACATTTTGTTTTAGTTGATTTAGTAGGCTAGTTGATTTAGTTGATTTATAGAACATTTTAATTTAGTTGATTTAGTAGGCAAGTTGATTTAATAGGCTAGTTGATTTAGTTGATTTATAGAACATTTTGATTTAGTTGATTTAGTACGCTACTTCATAGCTCTGAAGATTTGGCACCACGTAGCTAGATCTTAGGATTATAATTGTCCATCAAATTGCTTCTCGCGGAAGAAGAATCAAATTGCTTCTCGTGGAAGATTTGGCATTTGCCGGCTAGCTATTGGTTCTATTTTAGAAGGTGTTAGTAAGCTATAAAAATATAACTGAAGAAGAACCAAAAAAATCACATGCTACTGTTTTTCTTTCCTGTGAAGTGGATCGTTAATCCTTTGCTCATATTGCTTTAGGAAAATGGCGCCACCACCACCACCACCACCATGTTGACTGTGCAAGTCAAGGTGCGCCAGCAGCTTTGCAACTGGCAAGCTGTTTGGCATCTACTTCCAGCCGAGTTTTCGTCATGTGGCGGTAAGAAATTATATGAAATGTAACAACTATTTTATTTTTAGTGTTGGCATTACTACATTGTGTCATTTTGCTTTTTTACACAGATCGTCCATGCAATGTGAGATTGAAATTTAACAAGCTGACATGAGACACTGTGACATTTGAGGCTCCTGGGGGGCGTACACTACGGAGGTCGAGAAAGGACGCAATATATCGCAGATTGGAGGAGATGGATGGGCTCGTTTCCTTGTTCGCATGAGTCTTACTGGTGGTGAGTTGATCAGCTTCTCCTTCAGAGCAGAAAGACCCAAGATGGCTGTCATTTATATCAACCTGGTGGAAGATGATGAAGATGACGAAGATGATGAAGGTAATGAGGACTCACTCGATGAGGATGATGAGGACCCACTTCATGAAGCCATCGTAGCTCAAAGAATGAGGCTGAGCGAGGAGGAGGTGTGCAACCTATGGGACATAATTCTGCCACGTGCTGACTTTGTTGGGGTGTTTTCGTGACCCGCCTGACAAGTACCATGGTCGTTCGACATGATATGGTATGTTATACATACAAATGCAAATTATCCGATGATATGCTTAGTGTAGAGTCCAATGATATGTTGTGTGGAATCTAGTCGATGATATGCTTTAGTGTAGAGTCCGATGACATGCTTATTAGTGTAGAATCTAAGGAACTATTAATAGTGTAGATAATCCATATATACTTATTTGTAAGAGTATGTGCGAGGCTATTTATTAATTGATATATTTTCCTTATTCAGAAATTGGCAAAGAGCCTATCTGTGAGTTATGGTATCGAGCCTGATTAAGAAGGCTCAGCTGGACTACGCCTTACCGCAAGTGGCTCCGTCATAACCTGTACTTACCGCATGGATACAGACGGTCGCACACACTTAAACTCGGTTGGGTGGAAGAGATTCCTCGATGGCAAGAATCTTCATGTTGGACATGCCATCCTAATTACTATCAGGAACACCCACCGCCCAGGCTTGAGGATGATGATCGTCTTCGATATCATCTAGAACTACATATGTGTGCGTGGCTATATCATCTAGAACTACATATGATAATCGTCGTCGATATCATCTAGAACTACATATGATGATCGTCGTCGATATCATCTAGAACTACATATGATGATCGTCATCGATATCACCTAGTACTGCTTGAGTATGCATGTTGACTATATATGAAATTGTTATCTAGTACTCCCTCCGTTCCAAATTACTCGTCGTGGTTAAAACCACGACGAGTAATTTGGAACGGAGGGAGTACTACCTAGTACCTATAATGCTTTATAAAATTGATATCTAGTAGTACCTAATATCTGGAAATTGCAGTTTATTGAAACCAAAATAGGGTAGGAAGCGGGGGGGAAATGATGAAAGATATAGCAGTAGCGAGGGGCTAGGAAACCGCTACAGCTAACTAATAGTAGCGCGTTCTAGAAAAGCGTTGCTGATATAGTAAACCGTAGTAGCGCGGGTGCACACCGCGCTACTACTAACAGCTAGTTGTAGCGCCGTAGTAGTAGCGCGGCTGCCCGCGCTGCTGATAGCCTCAAAACCGGTGCTACTACTAGGGTTTTCCCTAGTAGTGCAATGCTCTCATTTGGGTTCGCTGCAAAAGTGATTATGCTCATGATAGTTAAGGGAACGATATCTAGATTCAAATTAGTTGTGCAAGGTACGATGCAATGCTCCCGACTCCCCTGTCATTCATCGACTCCTGCCTGCCTCTAAGGGTTTGCAAGTCGATACATGCGGTCGTGTGCCACTGGTTGTGTGTAGATGTGTGGGAAACTGGCTGCGGTTGTGGAACAATCGTGTGCATTTTCTTATCCAATTAGAGCAACTCTACCGTAATCGCCATATTTGCTCAATCGTTATAATAACTGTCAATATGGTGATTTTGACCCATAATGGCACTCTAGCAGAGTCGCCATGCATATGCCTATGGGTGGCCATAATTTATGGATCTCACTTTTGAAACAAGCTCCTAGCATCCAAATATGAAGGTTGTGGAGGCCCCGTTTAGGGCCTGCCCATATCCAACCGCTGGGAGGAAAGTTTCATCTTCTTTCTCCTTGTCCCACGCACGTGATTTGAAGCATACCGGCCTACCACGTACCAGTGATGACGGGAACCCAACCATAATGCCATGGCTGCTCCCTCAGGTTCTCATGGTGGCTCGCCGGATGGATGAAACGTGGCATGATCTCCTGGATTGAGTGTGAGCAGCGCGGAAGGTGCCTTGTGAGCACCCAGGAAGTGTCCGAATAGGTCATGACAGCTCAACGGGAGACGTGACCCGTGAACGCTCGCTGCCAGTCGCCTTAACATCGCCTCCTTAATTGCACCGTCCTCCCCCTTCTCTACCCAATCTCTATGATGCATCCCTTTTCTCTATCACTTGCCTCCAATTGACCACCCACTTCCTCATCAAGGGCAGAACCAAAGGAGCTCCCCCTCATCTTCAATTTTAGGGTGAGGTGGAGGAGGAGAGGACAGATCCCCTTGCCCCATTATGGGCTAAGTTAGTAGAGTCTATTGTGTAGACAAGTTGGTGTGTTTCCTCGTTGTGCAATGATTCCTCCTCCGTGGAGGAATATGACTGGGATGAAGATGAGGATATTGCCATGATCATGCTTGCTATTGTCCGAGGACCAGCTCAGTTTTGGGACCAATATATCGTTTGTACATCCCGACTGTTGTCATGATCTTGCACAATATGGGAAGGGTGGTGTATCCACTTAGGATAGAAGGCTGTATTAAAAAAATTCTTCAAGCTCACCGAGAAATTTGAGTCACATGTACTCATGAAATTCTTCAACAAGATCTCATCAAGGAGTGGTGGAGGTGGAATGTGCAACAAGACCACTAGTTCTACTTCTATCTTTCATGTTATGTTTGATGATCAATTTATTGAATTTGATGACAAATGGTTTCCCCCTGCTTTATATTATAAAGCAACCACACAATACAAGAAGCATGCTGGGGCCGCAGCACAACGAAGCCCAAAAGAAACAAGAGAAAGAAAGAGAAACAAATGCCGACACCGACAGCTTGACGAAACAAAGAAGACCCGCAACCGCTGGTCCCCTCGGAGATTTCCCACCACGCTCCAAGCACACTGAAGCATTGTGTACAAAGCAACACCTTCAATAAGGAAAGCGACAATGCTGCTGCCGCTGCCTGGACAAGTCCTAGGGTTTCCCTCGGTATGCGAAGGGCAGTGAGGAGGGGGTTATACCCAAAGCCCTTCAGGAAGGAACGGCGGTGCCCGCAGGCGTCACCCCATCGATGCCGGATGAGTCAACAGGGATTTCTCATGACTCCCAACCCTTCCAACCCTCGCCACCCCATCGGTGCCGGACGAGTCAACAAGGATTTCTCATGACTCCCAACCCTCGCCACCCCGGACGACCCGAGTGCTCCACCAAACCAACCGCCCACCAACGTGCACCACCGCAGTCTTGGAATTCACCTCGTCGCCAACCCGAGGCCATCGGCACGAGGCCAAGAAGAAGAAGAAGGGAACAACGAACCCGGGGGCACTAGCAAAGCAGCCGAGCAGGAGGGGACTACCTCCACGCCGGTGCGGAAGCCGACCGGATGCGACATCCGGGACAAACCAGGCCACCATCGTCCTAGTCGGGCCTAGGCCACCACTGGCCCAAATGGGCCCACAAAGTCCCCCCGCCATGCTACAGCACACCGACTGCCAACACCGTCACCGCCGCTCAGAGAACGTTGTCGCCCCGCCTCGACCTCCAGGGAGCCTCGCCGTCGTGTAGAGAGCCGTCAGCCCGCCCGAACCCAGATGGGGCCTAGCGGGCGTCGCCGACCGAGCCCCCGTACCACCGCGCCACCCTGCAGCCAACGGCCTCGCTGCCGCGCCTAAGGCACCAGAGGCCGCGGGAACCACCCCAACAGACCGCCCCCAGGAGGAGCCCCCCCCCCCCCCCGGTTGCGCGCCTGAAGAAAGACCAGGCTGACGCCGCTAGCACCGCGTGAGCAAGGCCCCGACGGACCGCGGCGGCAGCGAACAGAGAGCATCGGGTACAGACTATGTTCCGTTCCCAATTAATTAAATTTTGGGTTTTATGTTGATGAACTATGTAATAAAAACCATATGATCTAATCCTGAAAGTGGAAGAGTTGGCACCTACCGAAGGGGTCTTCCCCACATCGAATCAATGACAAAATAGCTGTATTGAGATTAAGTATTTTTTTTGTTTATCTGTTTCGGATTTATTTGACATGAGTTCGATATTATTTTAGAGAATTGCATATTCGCAATTATGTGTGGTAGAAGTAGAAGCTCAAATTAAGTTATGCTATAAGCAAAAATAAATTTGTCTAACTAAATCTTCTCTCCCCCTCACCAAAAACTGAATTTTGGTAGCCAAAATTTTGGTCTGTTGTTGGAGATGCTCCAAGAAACTAAAACGGTTGTACGGCAAGTTTGTCTGTGAAGCAACTATGATGACCTGGCTTATATCATAAGAAATCAGAAACTTGGCAGTTTTAGCGAACTTAGAGTAAGAACCGTCAACATCTCAAGTACACTTATTTTTCTGGTGTATGATAGAGATTGGAACAACTTGATTGGAATGGGTTCACCTAATGAGAACGACATTTCATTTTGACTCAGTATTATGCTTCTGTATTGACTTATTACTAGCAAAAATAAAAAAGATCAAAAAGGATCAAATTGTTTTCTTTTGAGCAAGTATATCTCACTCATGAGTATTATTGTTGTGACATAGACCTAATAATACCTTGAAAAATGTTTGATTTATCATGTTTAACATTACTGTAATCTATACCTATACTATTTACAGACTCCCAAGAAATTACCACGTTAATTAGTAAATAGGAGCCGTTAATCTCGGTGGGACCAAGTTATTACGGTCTGGATTAACCCATGCAACTCTTTTATGGCTTAATGACGCACCATATAGGCTTGCTTATATGGAGGTTGTCCGATTGGGTATTATTAGAGGTGATGTAAGAAGTATGTTATGCTTAGACATATGAAGTCCCAAAGAAGTATCAATGGATGCAAAAAACTGTAAATAAAGTTATGTGTCCCTTCCATTGCCATACATACGTATTTTCCCAAGTTTGCTAGAGTTATTTTTTTTTACAAAAGCTAGAGTTAATAGTGAGTTAGATTTTTGTAACTCTGTCTCCTTGCTGTGTACTGACATGCTTGTGTGGCTCCTCTTCTTGTAAGGAATCATGATTGTTAAGGGATTTATTGTCTTACTTTTGTAGATGTACCATTCCACTGAAATTTAGTGTGCCAGACTGGTTCAAGCCCTTCTTGGAAGACACGGTTTAATTCATCAGCTTATGCTTACAATTCTGATCGAATAAGCCATGTCCATATATTTATGGAATTCTCTACCAGTCTATCGTCAAAATAGACGGGCGCAGCAACGCGCGCCATCAGGATCTAGTAAGAAATCAGAAACTAGGCAGTTTTAGCGAACTTAGAGTATGAACCGTCAACATCTCAAGTACACTTATTTTTCTGGTGTATGGTAGAGATTGGGACAAGTTGATTGGAATGGGTTCACCTAATGAGAACGACATTTCATTTTGACTCAGTATTATGCTTCTGTATTGACTTATTACTAGCAAAAATAAAAAAGATCGAAAAGGATCAAATTGTTTTCTTTTGAGCAAGTATATATATCTCACTCATGAGTATTATTGCTGTGACATAGACCTAATAATACCTTGAAAAATGTTTGATTTATCATGTTTAACATTACTGTAATAAAATCTAATGCGGCGACCGAGTGTAAGAAGACATACCAACGAGCGGCACGATATTTCGGTGGCGCAGGCGGTTGATCACGTCGACCTCTGCGAGGAAGTCGTCGTAGCACTGGTCTGGATTACGTGTGAACTTCTTCACCGCTACCTCCACCAGCTGGCATGTCTTGCCTGACCGGAGACGGAGCGTTCCCCTGTACACTGCGCCGAACCCGCCTCTGCCTAGCTTCCTTGCCTCGTCGTAGTTGTTGGTGGCCTTCCTGATCGTCGCGTACTTGAACTCCTTGGGCGTGCCCGGAAGCCGCCGAAGAGCATCTGACAGCTTCAGCTCCATCTTCAGGGCCTTGTACCTCAGGTTGAAGTAGAAGGCCGCGACAGATATCATGATTGCGGTGGCGGCAACAGACCCAAGAACTGCAGGCAGCACAACCTTCCATTGTCCGACGGCTCGGTCATCCGAAAGCTTTTCGACTGTCAAGTTCCAGCTCAGGATACTATGGAGCTCGTGGCCTTCCCCCGTCGACGCCGTGAAACCGATGTATGCTCGCTGGGGGACGTGGCTGCTCATGTTGAGGGACGCGTCAAGGTAGGCCTTGTCAGGCTTGGGCAGACCATTGACGGCCACGTACACCCATATGTGGTGTCCGAATCCGTTGTAGTCGATCCACACGGTGTAATCCACCGTCTCCATCAGCGGCGCCAGGGTGATGTTGTCGGGCTGCGGGAGCGAGGACAGCGAGACGACTACGTCGGAGACGACGCTGCCGATGTCAGAGGCCGATGTGCTTGTCATCGGGATCGTACTCGTTCTTGGAGGTGTCGAACTCGATGGCGACGAATCTGCCCGAGGCAGCGGCGGACTTTGAGATGATGTTGGTGAGACCGAGGAAACCACCATGGCTGCCGGGCGGAGGGCCGTCCAGGGAGGGGACGATGACGAAAGCAAGACCGTCGCCTTGTTTTAGCCTCTCCGCTCTGTAGAGGTTCATGGTGAAGGAGGTGTTGAAGGACGCGTCGTGCTTCACCCCGTTGGAGTCGACGCCCCAGAGCGTGATGGGTGATGGGAGGAGCACGGAACCTGCTCTGCCCTCCATCCCGATTGTGAGCACGAGGGCTCCCATTGTCATACCTGCGTCCCTGAGAATCGCCAATTTGTTTGCGCTATCACGGGGGAAGGAAGGGAAGCTGTAGGAGATGATGTCGTCCCTCTTATTCTCTTCACAGGTGCACGATGCCGCCCTGGAGCAAGGCATAGCCACAGAGCAAAGCAACACAGCCATGGCGAAACATGCAGGATATGGGAATACTTTTGTGGGCATCTTGCAGGAGCCAGGAGCCTAGAACAGGACCGTGGTATGACCGTATGACTGTATGAGACAGGTATGGCTTTATTTAGACATGTGTTCAGTTTTGTTTGTGCCGCTCGAAATTAGAGTCAAATCAACTGCTGCTTTTCATTCAGGTAAAAGTGTACATGGGTGATGGTTGGCGGATGGACTTCAAGCAGATACACTTTAAATGTTTCACCTGAATCCCGTCAACAGCGTCGCTGCGGCCTAGTGGATAGCGCGCGCAGCCGCAGACCTGGAGGTCGCGGGTTCGAATCTCCCTCGCGCGCGATTTTTCGTTTCGGTTATATATTTGTTTAATTCGCCGGAAACTTTCGAACTTTCCGAACAAGTCCGTGAAAAACTTGCGACCGAAAAAAAATCCTTCTCAATGGCGGTTTTCCTGCGAAAAAAATGGGCATTTACGTGATTACATATAAAGCCAAGGGGTTTTCTGCAGCCAAGGTGTTTTCTGCAAAGAATATGCCACGTCGGCACCTGACAGGCGGGCCCCAACGGTCAGATACACTGTCAATACGTATAAATCAGCGTTTTAGCCTTTTTTGCAAAAATTTGGACCAATGTTGGTACTGACACGTAAAAATTAGCAATCGTGATACCAATCTGCATGTGATGCCCGAATTGTGGTACTTCTGTGCAATTAACTCTATCTTTTGATTCCAATCCCCTGAGCCCTGATTTTTATACTTATTCCTAAAATTTCTCGGTTATTCGATATAGAAGATGGAAAATGCTCGAGTCTAGGAGTGATTTTGTTTGAGCTTCTGCACTTTTAGGTCAAAAAAAAATATGAACCCAAATAAACACCGAGCAATTGAAAAAAGTACTTCTTCCAATTGCACTAGGGAGTTGGAAGCATCGAAAAGGCGCTTCTAGAGTTTATATGGACGAGTATGCTCATAAATCGTGTTATCTAGGAAGAAAACACCACTCAAATTCTTAAATTCACTAAGCTCACAGGAGTAGGGCGAAGGGCCCATGAGAAAGGTATGGCTTTGGTTTTCCATCAGTAATACGTGTTGATTTTAAAATATTCCATGCTAGCATTTGTAAATTTGCAAACTGTTAAATTTGTTGAGAAAGTGTACTTCTCCGTCAAATCTTAGGAATTACAGAACACTTGGACCCACCTGGGTTTCTAAATGAAACATGTCCATCAGTACACAACCGATAGATAGTGGGCTACCATCTGAATGAGCTGAAATTGAGTTCTTCAGCCATCAGTCCCGGAAATCGGCTATAAGACAGAAAATGAATACCTGCAGCGGTTTGTTTGTTTCTGAAGGGAAATGCATCCTGCATCACTACTGCCCGGCACAACGGCACTGCAATGCAATTATTACGACTTTACGAGCCTCTTTGGCGAACAGGTCTTCCACATAAATGTTACAGAGATTTTTCAGAATACAGTTTATTATTGCAGTGAACCATAGCATTGCCATGTCTAAGGTAGCAATATCATAATGTCATGTGTCATGCTCAGGACGGAGGAGGGCATAGCAACTGTTTATTAAAATGGCATGACTCTGCCAAAGCAGTGATACAATGTATATAGTCTCACACCTGTCCGATCTCTAGGCTAGCAATTTTTCTACCAGTAATATGTGTAGATTTTACAATATTTCATCTAAGCATTTGTAAATTTGCAAAATATTACATTTGTAGACAAAGTGTACTACGTCTGTCAAAACTTAGATAATCAGCTACATCAATTTCACCAGGCTGAGGGTTGTCTTCCTTTTTTTTTAACATCAACTTTGCCTTGCGAAAAACAGTTAATTTGATTACCTCGCCAAACAGACATTATAGCTTCTTTGGTGAACATTTTGCAGAATATGTTCATTTATTGCTGTAAGTCATGACATTGACATGTCTAGCAATATCATAATGTCATGTGTCATACTCAGCAGGACATACGAGGGGATAGCGATTATTTATTAAGAACACACGACTTTGTCAAAGTGGAAACGCGATGCATAGTTGCATCGCTTCACACCTACCCGATGTTGAAAGATCGGAAGGAAAAATATGATAAACTTTCATTGGAAGCCCTATATAATAGTGGTGGTCTAGTTGGATGGAACAACAAATCCAATCAGACTTTTTCCCGGACAATCAACGGGGGTGCAGCCAGCCCACTTGTATTTTCTTATTGTGTTCAGTTGACCATACCGAAAGCTTGCACAACATTACACAAATCATTAGATTTAGGACAACGCTAACGCCCACACGTGTGGTGGGAGCCAAACCCGTCCACACGCTCTATAACACACAGACTACGTCATGTCATCGCATGCATGCATGTGGAATTTTTTTTTGATTTTCAATTTTTAATATGTTTTATCTCTTAAATGAAAAATTCAATTGAAGATCCGTTTTCACCATTAAATTCCTCGCGACGAGATCTTTGAAACTAGATCTCATATCAATATATTTCAACGATTTTTTTTTGGTTAAAAGTTGTCATGTCTATTGCACATGAATTGCCATGATGTTTACACTAAAGTTGCCATGTTATGTTTCAGCTATTTTTTTCTATATTAAAAAGTAAATTTTGACATATTATAAAACGGAGATTTAAAAAACTAGACTTGCTATGCACCATAAACTAAAATTGACATGATACATGCACTTAAAATTGCCATGGTTCATGCAAAAAAATAATTTCATGGTCAAAATACTGGAATTGCCATCATCAAAAACTAAAATTGCCATGATCTACAAACTAAAATTGCCACATGACAATTTTAGTGTAAACACCAAGGCAACTACAGTGTAAACATCATGACAACTTTTGGACAAAAAAATTTTTGTCGAAACATATCAACATGGGGTCTAGTTTTGAAGATCTCGTCGAGACGGATTTAATGGTGAAAACGGATTTTTAATTCGCTTTTTTAATTAGAAGATAAAATATTTTTAAGCAGAAAACCAAAAAGATTTCTGCTGATGTCATCTGTTCATACGTGGCAAAATGAGTGGTGATGGAGGCGTGTGGGCGATGTGCAAACGCCCACACGTGTGGGCGTTAGTTTTTCCGTAGATTTAATGCTCATTACAAATTTTTCTGAGCAACCTTAATTCTCATTAGAGCATCTTCAACAGATGATGCAAATAGGGCAAGTGCCCAATTTACTATTTTTAGAGCATTTCCATCAGATGATGTATTTGCAAATGGTGCTGCAAAAAATAGGGCAGCCTCATATTTTGGCCCAAACTGTCGTATATTTGCAGCAGCCACACGACTATCGCAAATACTCCTGCAACCACAACCTCTAACGCCGGCGGCGCCCCTAACTGGCTGACTCTGGCCACCACCACCACCACTGGCTCACCGCCCTGTGCGGACCCCCCCCCCCCCCCGATCTAACCGATTCGACCGCCACAACACCCCATTTGGCCATCACTCCTCCGTATTTGTCGCCGCTGCATCGACCGTCGAGTGAGGATGCCATCGCTCCGCGAGCACTAGGGCTTCCGTGACGTTTGCCTACTGCAGTTCGGACGCTATGTCGCCGAAATCTCATGTGACAGGTGGCGGATGTGGCTCGGCACCAATGACACACGAAGCTCGCCGTCCGCGCGTACGATCTCGCGGCTTGGAGTTTTCGTCAGCCGAGGTTCGAGCTCAACTTCTCGGATGTTCCAAGCATCAGGGAGGCAGAGTTTCTCGCTCCCGAGGAGCGTTTTGTGTCCCGTGAAGAGAAGAAAGACCCCCTAGTCTTTGACTAGAGCACCACCTATGGGAGTGGTACAATGGCTATGGCAAGGTTGGCCGAGGCTAATACGCACCATGTGGAGGCGGAGCACAAATACTTCGCTGGGAGGAACAGGACGCTCAAGAAGGATGACGGGGTAGGACCGTCATTGCTGATTAAGGTTGAGTTGGACAACGATGTTGAGTTGGACGATGTTGGCTGGGACATGGTCGGGCTCAAGAGTAGTTTTATGACAAGTAGTGTATCTATCGTCGACGTACTGTTATTTTCATGTTTGAAGTTAGAACTCAATGTTTAAGACTGAAAATTTAGTACTTTGAAATATGCAATGACCATGTTTATTTTGGTGCCCTGTTATTCGACTGCGATCGAACATTTTCTGCTGCCCAAAAACCTTCTAACTCATGACCTAAATCGAAATAATTCTGTAAAATCAGCACTACAGTGCTGAAAAATCTGGGAAACTTTCACACTTTTTTGATAATCTATTTAAAAATACAGTAGAAATTAAATTCCGTAAAATAAAACAGTTTGAATTCCTAACGTATTTTCAAATATAATTTTCAAACTTACCACTAGAGCTTCTGTAAAAATTTCTATGCACCTTGTTAAAGTTAAATCTAGCATAACAGTAAATACTTGGATCCTCCTACTTTAATTATTTGTTCATTTGTAAGTGTGAACTGTTCTTAGATTAGTCAGCTTGGTACCGTTGATTTTATATTTTCTTTTAATCTTATATGAATTTTTAAAATTTTGGTCAAAATTTAACAAAATAGGGGCTGAAATAAAATTTCTACTGTATTTTTAAATATGTTTGAAAAAAGTGTGGGATTTTCCCTGGTTTGATAGAATGGTAGAGTCGATGTTAGAGAATGTTTTCAATTTTCTCTTGACACTTCCAAATTTTGGTCATATTTTACAAAAAATGGGTGGTGAATTTTTACTGTATTATTAAATTTATTTGACAACAAAGTGTATAACTGTCCCGGATTAGTCAGCATGTGGTGCTGATTTTACTGATATTTTTAATTTTTTTTCTGGACACTTTGAATTTTTGGTCAAAATTTGACCCAAAAAGTTGGTCAAAATTCGGTTAAATACCTGACATGTATGCGATAGCCACCTTTAGTTCGGGATAATTTAAACGGAGGTGAGAGTTCAGGGTTATGTTCGGACCAATACTGAAATTCCGGGTTGTAAATTAAACTAGGGTTTGAGCTCAGAGTTAAAATATGCACTTCTTCCAATCTATAAACCAACGACCCATCGGATCATCCTATACTGTATGTGTACTTGTGAACGGTTAGCCACGACCACGACCCGATAAACCCTTCAGACCCTTTGGAGCCACTTGTCCATGGAGTGCAATCCTTTTGAACCATCATTGATGCACTAGGACACTAACTCACGCCACGGCTTCAACTCGCCCACCAGGCTCAACCAGAAGTTATCTTGCACCAATAGCGAGATTGAGTAGGCTCAAGTTGGGAATGACATACCACCTTATTTCTTGGGCACGCAAACGCTATCCCACGACACCATGCAATGTCAACCATGGACGTCATTATACTGTGTTGGGAAGGGCTGATCGATTTGGGCAGCGCAGTTTGCGCCGAACAAGATCCGAATCCTCGACGGAGCGCCAGATGACAAGGGATGCTGCACTGCAATCTCACTGACGAATTGGCTGAACCACGGTAAGGCCTGCATTTGGATTTGTTTGATTGGTCACAAATTCTAGAAAAAAACAGGTAAGAATAGCAGCGCTTAAAAGCCTACATTGCGCTTGTATTCCACACGACCAAATGACACAATTTTTTTAGCACAGTATAATAGCAAATGCTCACATACATGCACATATACTCACCCCTATAAAAACACGCACGCACATCCTATCCCTATAAGATACAATCACCGTATAAAAGCACACTCGCATACCCTACCCCTATGAGCACATCCGAGATACGAAACCGGCACAAACCGCACAATATAATCATGCTACAAGATTAAACATTGCCGGTGTGTATCCCACTGCCGGAACGTGTGGTGCTCGTTGTGTAGGTGCTAGAATGCGTGGTGCCTGCGCCGTAGGTCCCACCGCTACCGCTGCTGATGGTCGTTGTTCCAGTTATAGATTCAGATAAGAAGCTGTCAACCGGCGAAACAAACATGGCAACAGGCATCTTGGCGGGCAGGCTCGGCAACGGTGCCTCAGTCCTCAGCACGTTCATCGCCTGCCTTATGGACGGTCTCAGGCTTCTATTAGGGTGTGTGCACCAAAGCCCGACGATTATCACACGCTGGATCTCTTGGCTGTCAAGCTCGTCATTTAGTCGATGATCTACTGCGTCAAGGATCCTTCCAGCGCCATATAATTCCCAAATAAATTGCACTAGGTGCATGGTGCATGCTTCATTTCCCCGCAGGACCAGGAGCGGGCGCCGGCCGCAGGCAATCTCGAGGATGACCACGCCGAAGCTGTAGACGTCAGACTCGGTGCTGGCTCTTCCGGAAGCCATGCTCTCCGGGTCCATGTAGCCCATTGTTCCGGCGAGCATAGTGGTGTGTGATCCTTGCCCGTGTTGCACGAGTCTTGCCAGCCCAAAATCACCGAGCTTCACATTGAAGGATGCATCCAACATCAAGTTGCTTGGCTTGATGTCTCGGTGCAGAACACATTGCTCCCAGTCCTGATGCAGGTATAAAAGGGCAGACCCTATGCCAAGAACTATCTCATACCTATTATAAAGATAAACAAGGCATCACACTAGAAATCTCATCCAAGGTGTGGAGTAAGGCAGTAAGCAGATGTACATTAGTTGTTGTGCGGATACCTGAGTGGCCATGATAGGACGGTCTCCGGGTTGTGAATGTGAGTATCGAGGCTGCCATTCGGCATCAGCTCATAGACAAGCAAAAGCTCACCGCCGCCGTGGCACCAACCGATGAGTCGCACGAGGTTGCGGTGCCTTAACCGGCTTATGATTGTCACCTCGGAGACGTACTCCTTCTTCCCCTGTTGAGAAGTCTTTGAAACTCTTTTTACTGCAACCTGAAGGTCATCATCCTTCAAATACCCGTGGTACACTGACCCGAAGCCCCCGTGGCCGAGTTTCCCCTCATCGGAGAAATGCTTTGTGGCGATAGCGAGCTCCTTGTAGCGGAACCTCCTGGGCCCCATGCCCTGATCGAACTCCTCTTCCATGGGCTGCTCGTCGAACAATTGGTTTTCTTGCTCTCTCGCTGACTTCTTTTGCCTCCTACGGCGCAAACCAAACCAAAGAGACATACCAGCGATGATTGCGAACGCGATGGAGCTGGCTGAGGCGCCCACTATCAGCGCGCTTCTCCTGCTGCTAGCCGGCACGGTTGAGGAGGGTGATGGTGAAGCTAATTACCAAAGGAAACACCGCGACAGAAGGTATAACTTTTCATTTCACTGATTAAATCGTACTCCTACTTCGCACGAAGATACTCAATGCAAATTACCTGGTGGCAGTGGTGTGGGTGTGACTGATGTCCGTGGCGATTTAGGCTGCTGCGGCGGCTCGGCTACTGGAAAGATGGTGATGGGTATGGGGATGCCTACCGAGTACCGCATGTAGCAGCTATACCCCATGGAGCCTCTATATGTTCTGTTTATAAGTTTCCACACTGACCATAGGCTTGAATAAGCTTGAAGATGACCATTGAAGCAGCTGGTGCACTGACTGGCGTTCAGGTCTCTCGTGCACTGTGCCATGCCGTACATCTCCTGCTCCATACCTTGCGAGTCTATGTACCGCTCGCTTCCGTTCGCCAACCGGAGGGAGGAGCTGCCAGCCTCCACCGTGAGTCGGCTCATCAGCTTCCATCGAGTAGCGTTCACGCTTGGCGCCGCGTCGAACACCTCGGCGTTGGCTGCCCCGTCGTAATCATTCATGACAAAAGTGTCAAGGCTCGCGACGGAGAAGAAGGACTGGTTCGAGTACCGCAGCACGCACACGACGTCGTACCAGGCCCTCGCCACCCGGCTGAACGGGCACGCCTGCTGTATGCCGGCGGTTGCGGCTCTGATGCAGTTCTGGCAATTGGTCCAGTTGCCGTCGGCGTAGCACATAACGAGGCCGAAGACCTTGTCAGGCGCCTCGCCAGCCGTAAGGCTGGCGAAGCCGCCGTTGTCGATGGCGCTGACCAAGAGGCCATGCATGAGCTCGGCGAGGTTCACCTGGTACGGGCTGGCCATGGTGTAGTTGTCCTTGTTGGAGCAGTCAGGATAGTCCGTCGTGGAGAACTGGCCATGTAATCCGCTCAAGGAGGAAACTACTGAGAGGAGGACTAAAAGGAAGAGCCGAGCCATGGCCCATGGCTTTGCTCGACCAATTTTCCCGCTTTTAAGGATCCAGTTCCAACAGCTTTGACTTCTACATAGTACATACCCTCCGACGTGCACACATCACCCTCGCCGAGGTGAGTTCTTTTAATGTAAGACAAGGGCCGGACAAGTCCTTATTATTCCTTTCTGGGATCTTGCTGGAGATTGGTTGGAAAAAGATATTTAGAAATGTCGTGCTATGAACACCTCCATAGGACTGGTCAATGGACCAAGACATATTTTTCAATAAAGGATGCATTTTAATGGCTCAAACGAAACATCAAGAGAAAGAAAAATAATAAGCACACACTCGGCCTTTTTCATAGTTACTACCTCCACTACTAGAAAAACTATTTTACGTGAGACACATTAATCCCGATTTATAAATGAACCGGCACTAGTTGTATCATTAGTCCCGGTTCGAACAGCTATGCATTAGTCCCGGTTCATTTGTGACCTATAGTACCGGTTGGAGCGTAAATTGGGGGGGAGGGGGGGCGCTGCCACCCGCAGTGCACAATGTTTAGTCTCACCTCGCTAGTTGAGAGGAGCTCGCACCGGTTTATAAGCCCCGCCGTGGCTACTGTGTCAAGCTCCTCTCCAAGCAGGCCTTTGTGGGCCTATTGCAAGTCTTCTGCCCTGTGGGCCTACTGGGCCGTATGGGCCTGCATCCTGGCTCAACTAGAGGTTGGGTTTCTAGTCGTATGCAGGCCGTGCCGGCCCAGTAGGTGGGCAGTTTTTGCTTTATTTCAAAAAAGAAAATCGACGCGCCTCATGCCATGTGGTTGGCCTTTGGTCCCGGTTCATGTTGAACCGGGACTAAAGGAGGGGGACCTTTAGTCCCCACCCTTTAGTGCCGGTTTTCAGAACCGGTACTAAAGGTCCTTACGAACCGGTACTAAAAGTCGTTTTTCTACTAGTGCTCCTTCCTGGTTTATTGGTCCCCTTAGTATTTAGTGCCAAATTTTGAGTATAGATTTAACTAAGAGAATAATAATGCATGTCACTAAAAATTATATTGTTGGATTCGTATTTGAACATGGTTTCCAATGATATTATTTTTGGTTACATGTTAGCATTTTAGTAGTGAAATTTAAGGTCAAATTTTGACACAAAATGCGAGGGGGACCAATAAATCAGGACGGAGGTAGTAGAATATACATAGTCAACACCAACATACTTAAAATAGACACGACCGTCATATAAAACCAAACCTATGCGCACGCGAGGAAAAAAGAAAAATATCCCAAACAAGCAGATTCGTGATTGGCAAGCTATAACAATGACCATATCCATGTCAACCATCTCATGACACCATATATAGACGATGAAGTTCTTCAATAGCAACGAGCTCAGAAAGGGATCAACGCTCAACGCCTCTGTCACCGGATCCAACCATCCAAGGTCAGAATCTAGATTTTCACACTGAAGAACCAGTCCGAACATATATGAGTAATGCCTTGAACAAGGTAACAACTGAAAAACATCGTCATTCTCTGGTATAACCAACTCAAGTTAGACATAGGCTTTACCTCGGGAGTCCTTTTACAGTGCACCCAGTCGATATGGACCGTCCGCTGGACTGGATTGGACGGTCCAGATCCAATGCAATACGTTGATGTCACGTGTATTATAATAGAGCATGAGGGGAATTTTCGGAAGAGTTTTTTTCAAACTGATCAGGTATTCCCTCTCAAATATTTCAACGGTATTCTCGGTACAAATTTTAGGGATATTTTTGGTATGATTTTCATCCAGCTCATTCCTGTCACTGTGTCGTCGCTAGGGTTTGACTCCTTGCCGGCCGTAGGGTTTCATCCCTCGCCGACAGGATCGAGCCGCGCGTCGCGGCCCCTCCCTTCCTCCACTCCAATCCCCTCGCGCTCTGGCACCTCCTCTTCACCAAAGAAAATGAGAAGAGGATGTATGCCCTCCCCACGGCGGTCGCTAGCAAAGATTCGGCGCCATCCCACCTCCCAGTCCTCTATGCGTGTGCCTATAGCCACGAGGTGAGTTACTACCTCTTTCCCACTCCCCACGTGGTTGTTTGCATCCTCTAGATCACCTCTCCGCCATGCCCGCAAGCAAAGGTGGTTGGGCATCTAGATGGACCATGTTCTCATTGCTGGTGGGTGATAACCCACAAGTATAGAGGATCACAATAGTTTTTTAGGGTAGAGTATTCAACCCAAATTTATAGATTCGACACAAGGGAAGCCAAAGAGTATTTGCAAGTATTAGCAGTTGAGTTGTCAATTCAATCACACCTGAAGATTAAATATCTACAACAAAGTGATTAGTAACACAGTAATGTGATAGTTTGATAGCAGTGGTAACAATAGTAGTAACAGTAATAGTGATATCAAAGATGTAGCAAGTGTAACAGTAGCAATAGCAATCGTAACTTAGCAAGAACAATATGTGGGAAACTTGTAGGCATTGGAACGGTGGATTCGTTGGATGATATTAATCATATAACATTCATAACCTAGGGCGACACAGAACTAGCTCCAGTTCACAAATATAATGTAGGCATGTATTCCATAAATAGTCATATGTGCTTATGGAAAAGAACTTGCATGGCATCTTTTGTCCTACCCTCCCGTGGCAGCGGGGTCCTTAAGGAAACTAAGGGGTGTTAAGACCTCCTTTTAATAGAGAACAGGAATAAAGTATTAACACATAGTGAATACATGAACTCCTCAAACTACAGTCATCACCGGAAAGTATCCCGATTACTATCACCCCGGGTTTACGAATCATAACACGTTGTAGGTGCATATGACTAGAAAGATTGGAACTAGAAAATAGATATAATGGTGAAAACATAAACGGTTCAGATCTGAAACCATGGCACTCGGCCCCTAATGACAAGCTTTAAGCATGGCATAGTCATAGCAACATCAATCTCAGAACATAGTTGATACTAGGGATCAAGCACTAACAAAACTAACTCGATTACATGATGAATCTCATCCAACTCCTCACTGAATAGCGAGCCTACGAAGGAATTACTCACTCCCGGTGGGGAGCATCATGGAATTGGCGATGAAGGAGGGTTGGTGATGACAAAGATCGAAAATTCCCCTCTCCGAAGCCCCGAACGGACTCCAGATCTGGCCTCCCGGTGAAGAACAGGAGGTGGCGATTACTCTGTCTCATGAAACGCGATGATTCTTCCTCTCCGATTTTTTTCTCCAAAAATAGGATTTTATGGCGCTGGAATTAGGGTCAGTGGGGCCACGAGGTGGGCACAACCCACCAGGGCGCGCCTGGAAGGGGGGCGCCCTGGTGTCTTGTGCTCAGCCAGGGCCCCCCTCCGGTGGTTCTTGGCTCCAGTATTTTTCATTTATTGTAAAATAATTCTCCAAAAAGTTTCATTCCATTCCTAGAACTTTTATTTCTGCACAAAAATAACACCATGATAGTTCTGTTGTAAACGGTGTTAGTTTGGGTTAGTTTCATTCAAATCATGCAAATTAGAGTCCAAAACAAGAACAAAGTGTTAGGAAAAGTAGATACGATGGAGACGTATCAGCGGGGTACTGCGGGGCTGGATTAAGTCAGACGGTCTCGACCAACGAGCCCCATTCGTGCGACCTCATCCACATCAGGGCAACATCTATGTATCTTCGACTGTTGCATATGTACAGTTGTACAATTAATTCAAGCTTTATTCTTTCAATTTGGCTGATAGGTGAGACCTTGGATTTGGTCAGGGAGAGATGTTAATCTATTAATTTAGGAATGTCCTATAAACAATTCATAGCTTATGTTGCTCAATATTTATGATGCTCGCTTCTTCCTGTGCAATTGTTGGACTAGGTTCAACAGACTTGGGGATGTGGTTTATAAAAAAAGATTCAAAGGGGATATCCAACATTGGAGGATTAGTGTAAATTCTTATTATGATGTTTTACCCTTGTGAAATAGAGAGAAATGATCCTTGCAAAAACAGAGAGAGAGGAATGAGCATTGGATTGTTAAAAATTCAGGCGTTTTATTCTTCGATGTTAAGTTACTCGCAACGTTTGTTAGCTAGATACATGTGATAAGGTGAGTACAAGTAGTAATTTTTCCTTTGTTTTGCAGAGCTATCACACAACATGGTATGTGATTCCCTCAAGCAGGATGGATGTACCATTGCCACCCTGCTATGCTCCTGAAGGTGCCTACAGCCCCCGCGATCCCTTCAATTCAGGGCACGCTCTTCCATGCCACATCATGGTCGTTGCAGCACCGGCATGCCTCTTTCGATATGTGCTTTACGCCTGTGATCCAATGCTCTACTTTATAGGATTTGCGACCTACCTACGAGACATTAGTTATGCCATTTCCTGGATAGCTGGTATTGAGTGTTCACTCATATAATATTTTACCTTCTGTTGCATTGTGAGGCTATGCTCGTGCTCATACATTTTTCCTCTCGTATATGTGTGAGCAAATTTTATTGAAACATGTCTGCTCCTGTTCAATATGGGACGACACTTGCAATTAGCAATAGAAAATTCTAAAAATAAACCAATCATAAAATATTATTCTTCTAGGGTTGCTCGTGCCCTGTAATTAATCTTGTCCAGACCCTGACAATTCATATTGGAGTTTCACTTTCCTAATCTTGAAACAACTGTCACATTGTTGTAAAAAAGCAAAAATAGATTTCTAGGTGCTCCCATACAGACCAAATTTATTTGAAGCAAAGTCTTGAAACCAGTATTATTGAAGTTTACAACTTGAGTAATCCACAATAGACTAAGAAAATGGCTATGAAACATTCTTGGGGACTAAAACCCAACCACACCCTACTCTATCGCTTTATAGCCAAGTGTACACTCCACATGTAATAATTAACCTCTGCTGGACTAACTGCTTGCATCTTCATCCACAGTTGCATCCAATAGGCTAGCATGGTGCATATTGAACCTTTTCTTGTATTTCAATTTGTTGTAGGGTGAATCGACAAGCACAACAGGTACCTCTCTTCTAAATTTTGTCGATGTAGTCCTCCATGGGAGGATATGTTAGTATTGTTCTATAGTGCCAAATCTTCTCCTGTAAATAATTTGATATTCTTCAACATGTAGAGTGCACAATAAGAACTGCAACATTTTATTCTGTTATCAGCATTACACGTATTGACAATGAAAAACAAAAACAAAAACAACAGCTATATTGTTGACTAGCGTTTCATCAGGTTTTGGCATGACAACAAGCTTTACTTGTCATTGTGTCATGTTAATGTCTTCACATGGATTGCTTTCTGGTCCATTGATCCACATCGTTGCTCACAGATGTGCTTCCATCCCATGAACCTGCAAGACCATGGGATGAGAAGTTTCTTACAGTTAATACTTAGGTAGGATGTTAAATCCTTTGTTTTAATGAATGTTGTTAAAATTCTCACCATGTTATTTACTTCTCTGTGTACCATACAGTGGAAAAGTGAATCAAGAACCTGGATCTCCTGCCTTCTGGGGTTTACGACCACAAGGAACCAGTGGATGGTTAAAGTGATTGTAGGTAGGAAAACCTGGAGTGCACAGAAAATTAGACGTTTATAGTAATAAGAAAAAGAAATGTGCTTTGTGTCGTGGTTATAGCACCACATCATGTTTCAGGTAGTTGGTGCCTTTTGTTGTTCCATGAATGCCCGCCAAAGCGTTCTCGTGGCACTTATCTATCCTATCATCTCTTTCGAGCATAGCGCCAGCCACCCTCTCAATGTAAACCAGTTGCCTGTTCCTTGTCTCAAGCGTGTCATCATTAGACATGAACCGAATCGCAACATCAACCACCTACAACAAAGAATCAAGTTAATTGTATTGTACGAATGAAAATTGATAAACTATTTTATGAAATATCTTAGTTCTTCACCCAACTATATGCCATCTTCGGCCACATCTTTATGGGTGAGGCACTGCAAATGCTTCGATAGCACAACAATGTCATCAACTAACACCATTTGTTTTTCATGATCTGTAGTGTTGATCAATTCGGCCACAAAATCCTGTCGAACCTCGTCTAGCTTGTCCCTTGAAGGATTTTTTTAATTTGCTAGAGCCGATTTCCCTCTTTCTATTATTTTTGTCCTTGGGATCATTCGTAGACTCTCATGGATTGTTTTTCCTATTTTTTCAGTATCGTACAATACGTATTTGTCATTCTTAAATAATACTGATACCACCCTTTTCCTTCCGCTCGCATGATTTGGTGGCGTCGATTCAACCACACTTACTTCTTGTTGCTTTCAAAAGGATTCATCATGGTTCTCATCATTTTTAAAGGATGGGGTTCTTCACGCACGAGTGATCAAGCTTTGTAGAGTGGTGCTTACTCCGTCTATTGAACAGATCCTGTTATACGAAATAAAGCATGTCTTAGCCTTTAGCAGATTCTTACTCAGTTTAATGTCGAATGTGCATCACCTGGAAAGCATCAAGGCTTGTGTTGGCTTTGGAATGCTTTTGTGAATCAAAACTAGGACCACCCTGCAAAGCATCCACCTCTTTAAAAAGCTTTGTAATACCCCTGAGGCTCTCCGTGACAGTTACGGCAGCTCTTTCGAATGCTTCATCCTATACATGGAAGGTCCAATGTTATTTGTGAAACGAAAATGATTGCTTCGTAATTTAATTAACATGCGTATGGCAAAATCTTCATCAAGGTTCTTCATGTGGGCCTCCATGTCATCGTTTTGTATTCACTGGTTAGAATGCTCCTTAGCAGGGACCTCTAGGACATCCTTTTGTTTTCCCTGGCCAGAACCATTCTCAGCATTCTCGGCAGGGGCCTCCATTGGGTCTGAAGCTGCCCCAAGGTCAGAAAGATGTATGTCCTCCACTCCTGGGAATATTCCATTGTGGTTGTTCTTAAAAAAACATGTTAGTATGGGGTGTTTTCATAGTAAACTTATTTAGAAACAACCTTGTATACGTAAATTTCCAATTATAATAAGGAAAAGGCTATCGATCAACCGACGGATCTAGCGCGGGTGTTCGCCGCCTCCCTTGGTCGACACATGGCCTGCTGGACCGCACATGTCTCTCTCTCCCTCCGACGGGCTCGCGGCGACGGTGATGTTTTGTTTCGCAACATCTACTATATTGTAAGAATGATTTCTGCAACTTCAGTTATGTTGCATAAATTTCTTCTGTAACACCATATAGAGATGAAGACGAAGGAAAAAATCTGCAACATCACCTCAGTTTTGAAAAATTTCTGCAACAATACCTTTGTTGCAAAAAAAGTGAAGAAATGAAAAAAAAATGTCCAACACGACCTGATACGTCTCCAATGTATCTAAAATTTATGATGCATTCACGCTATTTTATTATCTGTTTTGAATGATTACGGGCTTTATTATACACTTTTATATTACTTTTGGGACTAACCTATTAACCGGAGGCCCATCCCATATTGTTGTTTTATTGCCTGTTTCAGTATTTCGAGGAAAAGGAATATTAAACGGAGTCCAAATGGAATGAAACCTTCGGCAGCGTGATTTTTTGGAAGAATATGATCCGGGAGACTTGGAGTTCATGTCAGAAGATCCTCGAGGAGGCCACGAGATAGGAGGGCGCCCCCCCCCCCCTATTGGGCGCGCCCCTGTCTCGTGGGCCCCTCGAGCACCTCCCGACCGACTTCTTTTGCCTACATAAGCCTACGTACCCTAAAAACATCAAATATCAAGATAGATCGGGAGTTCCGCCGCCGCAAGCCTCTGTAGCCACCAAAAACCTCTCGGGAGCCCGTTCCGGCACCCTGTCGGAGGGGGAATCCATCATCGGTAGCCATCTTCATCATCCCAACGCTATCCATGACAAGGAGGGAGTAGTTCACCCTCGGGGTTGAGGGTATGTACCAGTAGCTATGTGTTTGATCTCTCTCTCTCTCGTGTTCTCGACTTCACACGATCTTGATGTATTGCGAGCTTTGCTATTATAGTTGGATCTTATGATGTTTCTCCCCCTCTACTCTCTTGTGATGAATTGAGTTTCCCTCTTGAAGTTATCTTATCGAATTGAGTCTTTATTTGAGAACACTTGATGTATGTCTTGCCGTGCTTATCTGTGGTGACAATGGAATATCACGTGCCACTTGATGTATGTTTTGGTGACCAACTTGCGGGTTCTGCCCATGAACCTATGCATAGGGGTTGGTACACGTTTTCTTGACTCTCCGGTAGAAACTTTGGGGCACTCTTTGAAGTACTTTGTGTTGGTTGGATGAATCCGAGATTGTGTGATGCACATCGTATAATCATGCCCACGAATACTTGAGGTGACAATGGATAATCTAGGTGACATTAGGGTTTTGGTTGATTTGTGTCTTAAGGTGTTATTCTAGTACGAACTCTTGAATATATTGATCCGAAAGAATAACTTTGAGGTGGTTTCGTACCCTACCATAATCTCTATGTTTGTTCTCCGCTATTAGTGGCTTTGGAGTGACTCTTTGTTGCATGTTGAGGGATTGTTATATGATCTATCTATGTTATTATTGTTGAGAGAACTTGCACTGGTGAAAGTATGAACCCTATGCCTTGTTTCCTATCATTGCAATACCGTTTATGCTAACTTTTATCATTAGTTACCTTGCTGTTTTTATATTTTCAGATTACAAATACCTTTATCTACCATCCATATTGCACTTGTATCACCATCTCTTCGCCGAACTAGCGCACTTATACAATTTACCATTGTATTGGGTGTGTTGGGGACACAAGAGACTCTTTTTTATTTGGTTGCAGGGTTGTTTGAGAGAGACCATCTTTATCCTACGCCTCCCACGGATTGATAAACCTTAGGTCATCCACTTGAGGGAAATTTGCTACTGTCCTACAAACATGTACACTTGCAGGCCCAACAACGTCTACAAGGAGAAGGTTGTGTAGTAGACATCAAGCTCTTTTATGGCGCCGTTGCTGGGGAGGTGAGTGATTGAAGGTATATCTTTAGATCTTGCAATCGAATCTTTTTATTTCTTGTTTTATCACTAGTTTAGTTTATAAAAGAAAACTACAAAAAAATGGAGTTGAGTTTGTCTCGTACGCTTCGTCTTTTTAATATCTTTCGTGAGTATGATGGAAAGGAAAATTGTGCTCAAGTGCTAGAAGAAGAGTGCATTAAAATGCTTGGTACTGAATCTTTGAATGATGAGCATGATTGCAATGTTGTTAGTATAAACTCCTTGAATATCCATAGTACTAATGATGATTGCTCTAATCATGATGAAAATATCCCTTATGAGCATGTCAAATTGTGGAGTGCATGTTTGCATGAACACACCAAATAGAGAAGATATATATTGCAAGAGGCATAAGCATTTAGAAACTAAATTGTTGCAAGAAAAGTTAAATGGGAATGCTGAAAATTTACACTTCCTCTGCCGTACTTGTGAACTATGCAATGAACGTGGTCATCTACATCTCCTATGCAAATTATTTCATGATCGAATCGTGTCCACAAATTGAGATGATTTGATCTCCCTTGCACATTACAATGAACTTAGTTTACTTTTAGGTTATGAGGAATTGAAACATTTAGTTAAGGACCTTCCAGAATTTGCCCATACACTACTAGAAAAACACCTACTAATGGCGCACCTAATATGGACATTAATGGCGCATCTGTGGTGCGCCACTAACAGCACGCCATTAGTAATTTTTACTAATGGCGCACCAGTGGTGCGCCATTAGTATCTGGTATACTAATGGCGCACCACTGGTGCGCCATTAGTATAGGCCACGGTGCGCCATTAGTATGCCTCCCAGGGGCCAGGTGCTTTGGATACTAATGGCGCACCACAACTGGATGCGCCATTAGTAACCGCGGCATACTAATGGCGCACTTTCCTGTGATGCGCCATTAGTGATGCGCCATTTTGAATCTAGATCTGGATCGTGATTTTTTGCCCATTTTTTGCTGGTTTTTTTTTTGCTTGTTTCTTGGCACGACAATATTCTCAAATTTTGTTCCTGTTTTTGGATCTTGTTGCCATGGTCTTTTCCGGAGAGGAGTTCGCCGGAGAGGAGGAGGAGGAGCTCACCGGAGAGGAGGGAGGAGGAGCTCACCGGAGAGGAGGGAGGAGGAGCTCACCGGAGAGGAGGGAGGGAGGAGGAGCTCACCGGAGAGGAGGGAGGAGGAGCTCACCGGAGAGGAGGGAGGAGGAGCTCACCAGAGAGGAGGGAGGAGGAGCTCACCGGAGAGGAGGGGATTTTTTGCCTCACCGGAGAGGAGGGAGGAGGGAGAGGAGGGAGGAGGAGCTCATCGGAGAGGAGGGAGAAGAAACCATGAGGGGAGGGGAGGGGAGGGGAGGGGAGGGGAGGGGAGGAGGGAGGAGGGAAGAGGAGGTCGCCGGAGAGGAGGGAGAAGAAACCATGAGGGGAGGGGAGGGGAGGGGAGGGGAGGGGAGGAGGGAGGAGGGAGGAGGAGGTCGCCGGAGAGGAGAAGTATGGTGGAGGAGAGAAGGGAAGATGAAATGAAGAGAGGAGGAGAGGACCAGCCATATATACGGCATACTAATGGCGCACCGCGGGCAGGTGCGCCATTAGTAAATTTTTTTATTTTTTTGATTTATTTTGAATTTTGAAGGCGGGAAGATACTAATGGCGCACCACGGGCAGGTGCGCCATTAGTAATTTTTTTTTATTTTTTTGATTTATTTTGAATTTTGAAGGCGGGAAGATACTAACGGCGCACCATGGTCAGGTGCGCCATTAGTATTTTTTTTTTGAATTTTGAAGGCGGGAAGATACTAATGGCGCATCATGGGCAGGTGCGCCATTAGTAAGTTTGAATTTTTTTGATTTTTTTTGCCTCTCTAGATCTTAAAAGCCCCGTATCTTTTTTTCTGTTAGGTTTTTGAGGATTTTGGAAATGTTTAACGGGGTTCCCCCGGTTAAATTTGGATGTAACTTTTCGAGTAGATGATTTTTCATATAAAAAACTTTTTCATCCGAGTTAGTATGCAAAAGTTATGCCCATTTTTACAAATTCTCACGAGATTTTGCAAATGAAGTCAAATTTCATATTTGCAAATTTTCTCAACAACTAGGCCACATATCACATGGGAAACTTATTTTCTTTTATTTTTTTGATATTTTTATCATTTTGTTTTATTTTTTTTTAAACTGAAAAGGCGATCCACGGGGGGGGGGGGGGTGTGCATTCGGTGGAAGTGGTGGCCAAGGTTACTAATGGCGCACCGTGGCATGGTGCGCCATTACTAGTTTAACTAGTAATGGCGCACCACACCCACGGTGCGCCATTAGTATGTTTGGACAGGCGCACTAGTTCAAAAAAAATAAATTTGGTACTAATGGCGCACCGTAGGCAGGGTGCGCCATTAGTAGTTTCAACACTAATGGCGCATCAGAAGGTGGTGCGCCATTAGTATATACTAATGGCGCACCACATGTCTGGTGCGCCATTACTGTCATTTCCATCTATAGCCCTTTTCCTAGTAGTGATAAGAAATTTCTTGATTTTGATCTAGAGGATATTTATATGTTTTGTGTGGAGAATTGCATTGAAAATCCTTATATTGTCAATTACCTAAAGAAAAGAAAGCAAATAAAAGATGAAGAGAATACTAATGAAAGGGAAGAGACTTCCGAATCTCCTCCTATTATTTCTTATGATGAATCAGGTAACGAGGAGGAGCTTTCTGTTCAACCAATCTCATCAATAAGGAGCTCAAAGAGGAAGGTTGAACCCACACATAATGTGAAGAAGAAAAGGAAAAGAAGGGGCGACAAAGGTAAAAAGGTATCCCTTCCAAATGATGTTGCTCCTACTACTTGTGATGATGATAATTGCTACACTATTGGTGCTATCCATACTATTAATTATGAGAGTGATTATGCTTATGATATGAAAAGGCCCAAGCTTGGGGAAGCTATGTTTGATGAGAATGACATATTTGAGAATATATTTGCTGAAATTAATGTTTGTCCCAAGCTTGGGGACGCTACGTTTAATGAAGATGATATTTTTAGCATCCCAAGTTTTGATATGCATAGTTGTTATGATGATAGCATGCCTCCTACCTATGATGATTATATTGATGAAAGTGGGTTCGGAAGAGTGTCAACTTTAGGAAGTAGTGATCCTACTATTTTGGAGGATGTTGAATTTTATTGTGATGAATATGAAAGTGCATTTGGAAGTGTCAACTTTATTTAGTGATTCCACTATCTTGGGAGAGGTTTCAATCGATTATGATGAGAACGAAGTTGCTACTTATGATGATTATTGTGATGAAACTTATGCTATAAAAAGTAGTGATGATTATATTTACAAATCTTGTCATGATTATGATTACCCTTTTTCTGAACATTACTCTTTTAATGTGGAAACAATTTTTAGTGTTCAAGTCTCTTATGATACTCCCACTATTCCGAATGGGAAGAATTGTGCTTATGTGGAGAGTAGTAAATTTTCTATGCTTGTAGGTCATGAAAAGAATGCTTTAGGTGCTGGTTATATTGTTCAATTCATTCATGATGCTACTGAAAATTATTATGAGGGAGGAATATATGCTTGTAGGAATTGCAATAATGTCAAGTTTCCTCTCTATGTGTTGAAAATCTTGAAGCTATGCTTGTTTTTACTTTCCTTTGCTAGTTGATTATTGTTCCCTTAAGTTGTTTGCTCACAAAATCCCTATGCATAGGAAGTAGGTTAGACTTAAATGTGCTAGTCATATGCTTCATGATGCTCCCGTTATGTTTCAATTCTTATCTTTTATGTGAGCATCATTGTCATCATCATGCCTAGCTAGAAAGGCATTAAAGAAAAGCGCTTGTTGGGAGACAACCCAATATTCATCCTTATTGTTATTGTGTGTTCACATGATTATGCTACTGTAGTAATCATGTTTTATATCTTTTGTTTCAATAAAGTGCCAAGTAAGACCTTTAGAATAGCTTACGGTGATAGTTGTGTTGATCATGCTGAAAATCAGAAACTTTTTCACCCAGTAAATTAGTTTTGTTACTTCACAGAAACGTGATTCTGATCTGATCTTTTTTATGTGGATTGGTACACAAATTGCTTAGGACTTTCTAATTTGGTAGGAGTTTTGGAGTTCCAGAAGTATACGTTTGATACAGGTTACTACAGACTGTTCTGTTTTCGACAGATTCTGTTTTCTATGTGTTGTTTGCTTATTTTGATGAATCTATGAGTAGTATCAAAGGGTATGAGAGCCATAGATAAGTTGGAGTACAGTATATATTACACCAATATGAATTTAGAATGAGTTCATTACAGTACCTAAGTGGTGGTTTTATTTTCTTATACTAACGGAGCTTACGAGTTTTTTGTTGAGTTTTGTGTTGTGGAGTTTTCAAGTTTTGGGTAAAGATTCGATGGACTATGGAATAAGGAGTGGTAAGAGCCTAAGCTTGGGGATGCCCAAGGCACCCCAAGGTAATATTCAAGGACAACCAAGAGCCTAAGCTTGGGGATGCCCCGGATGGCATCCCCTCTTTCGTTCTCGTCTATCGATAACTTTACTTGGAGCTATATTTTTATTCGCCACATGATATGTGTTTTGCTTGGAGCATCATTTTATTTTGTTAGTATTTGCTTGATGTTATTTAGAATAATGTTTTGCATCTTTATTTTCAATAAAAAAGTCAAGGATAGCCTTTGCCATGCTTATTTTGCTAGTATACATGTTGCTGTTTGAAAACAGAAAGTTTACCGCTGTTGCAAAAATTCCCTAGAAAAGTCAGAGAATGATATAATGTTGAAAACTTCTTCATAATAAGCTCTGATAAATTTAATACAGTTAGAATTTTATTTCATAATTTTTGGAGTTAGGGAAGTACTGATACTCTTGCATTCTTTACAGACTGTACTGTTTTGGCAGATTGCTGTTATGGTTGCATTGTTTGCATATGTTTGCTTGTTTAATGATTCTATTTGAGGATAGGAGTATTAAATATGCAGAGGCATTTAGTATGCAATGTTGAATAATAATTTTAGTGATTTGTTACAGTAGAAAATGATAAGGTTTTGCATTGGTTTATACTAACCTATCTCACGAGTTCTTGTTGAGTTCGGTGTGGATGAAGCTTTTGATAAAAAGATAAACCATGATATGAGAGGAATTAAGGAGACACAAAAGTTCAAGCTTGAGGATGCCCAAGGCACCCCAAGATAATATTTCAAGAATTCTCAAGCATCTAAGCTTGGGTATGCCCCGTTAGGCATCCCACCTTTCTTCTTCAACAACTATCGGTTAGTATCGGTTGAGCCTAAGTTTTTGCTTCTTCACATGAGTTGTGCTATCCTTGCAATGTCATTTTATTTTGTTTTGCTTGCTGTTTGAATACAATACCAAGATCTGAAATTCTTAAATGAGAGAGAGTATTCTCATAGCTACATAATTATTTAGCTACTCATTGATCTTCACTTATATCTTTTTGGAGTAGTTTGTCATTTACTCGTGTGCTTCACTTATATCCTATGAGTAAATGGTTGAATGAGTTGAATGTCACAAATCTGAATTTATGTCTCATTTGCTTATCCCATGGGGAGTAATGACTTCACATCTAAGAAGTATAGGTTGTAAATTTATTGAAGGTTAGCAAGCATTGTATTGGTCATTTGAGCAATTCATGAAAGAATATTTAAGGAAGAGAGATTTAATATATAAATACACTATCCTAGACATCTTTTATAATTGGGAGCACTCATTAAGTATGACATGCTAAAGAGTTGATGTTGGACAAGGAAGACAACGTAATGGGTTATGTTTTCCGACATCTCAGTTAAAGTATATTGTCATGGATCATTCAAGCATGTTGAGCTTGCCTTTCCCCCTCATGCTAGCCAAAATTCCTAGCACCAAATAGAGATACTACTTGTGCTTCCAAATATCCTTAAACCCAGTTTTGCCATGAGATTCCACCATACCTACCTATGGATTGAGTAAGATCCTTCAAGTAAGTTGTCATCGGTGCAAGCAATAAAAATTGCTCTCTAAATATGTATGATCTTTTGGTGTGAAGAAAATAGCTTTATACATCTCTTGTTATGGAAGCAATAAAAGCGACGGACTGCATAATAAAGGTCCATATACAAGTGGCAATATAAAGTGACGTTCATTCGCATTAAGATTTTGTGCATCCAACCCTAAAAGCGCATGACAACCTCTGTTTCCCTCTGCGAAGGGCCTATCTTTTACTTTATGTCTTTTACTTTTATGCAAGAGTCAAGGTGATCTTCACCTTTCCCTTTTTCATTTTATCCTTTGGCAAGCTCCTTGTGTTGGGAAGATCCTGATATATATATATCCAATTGGATGTAAGTTAGCATGAACTATTATTGTTGACATCACCCAAAGGTGAATATGTTGGGAGGCAACACTATAAGCCCCTAACTTTCTTAGTGTCCGATTGAAACTTCATAACCATTAGTATTGCGTGCGTGTTAGCAATTGTAAAAGACTATATGATAGTTGAGTATCTGGAGTTTGCTATTCCTGAAAATAAGATGAACTGCAATTGTTTGATGACTAAGAATGAAGTTTGCTAGTTTTCAAGAAAGTTTATGGTCTATGCTTTGACATGTGAATTGCTTGTTACTTTATCGTGAGAAGTTTTATGAGATGAACTACTGTTATGATATGTTATCATGCTAGAAAAGGTGATTGAAATTATCATTGATAAAACTTATGCACCTGCTAGCATTTACACTTCATAAATTCTTTCTTTTATCATTTACCTACTCGAGGACGAGTAGGAATTAAGCTTGGGGATGCTGATACGTCTCCGACGTATCTATAATTTATGAAGCATTCATGCTATTTTATTATCTGTTTTGAATGATTACGGGCTTTATTATACACTTTTATATTACTTTTGAGACTAACCTATTAACCGGAGGCCCAGCCCATATTGCTGTTTTATTGCCTGTTTCAGTATTTTGAGGAAAAGGAATATCAAACGGAATGAAACCTTCGGCAGCGTGATTTTTTGGAAGAATATGATCCGGGAGACTTGGAGTTCACGTCAGAAGATCCTCGAGGAGGCCATGAGATAGGAGGGCGCCCCCCCCCTACTAGGCGCGCCCCCAGTCTCATGGGCCCCTTGAGCACCTCCCGACCGACTTCTTTCGCCTATATAAGCCTACGTATCCTAAAAACATCGAATATCAAGATAGATCGGGAGTTCTGCCGCCGCAAGCCTCTGTAGCCACCAAAAACCTCTCGGGGGCCCGTTCCAGCACCCTGCCGGAGGGGGAATCCATCACCAGTAGCCATCTTCATCATCCTGGCGCTATCCATGACGAGGAGGGAGTAGTTCACCCTCGGGGCTGAGGTTATGTACCAGTAGCTATGTGTTTGATCTCTCTCTCTCTCTCTCTCGTGTTCTCGACTTCACACGATCTTGATGTATCGCGAGCTTTGCTATTATAGTTGGATCTTATGATGTTTCTCCCCTCTACTCTCTTGTGATGAATTGAGTTTCCCTCTTGAAGTTATCTTATCGGATTGAGTCTTTATTTGAGAACACTTGATGTATGTCTTGCCGTGCTTATCTGTGGTGACAATGGGATATCACGTGCCACTTGATGTATGCTTTGGTGACCAACTTGCGGGTTCTGCCCATGAACCTATACATAGGGGTTGGCACACGTTTTCTTGACTCTCCGGTAGAAACTTTGGGGAACTCTTTGAAGTACTTTGTGTTGGTTATATGAATCCGAGATTGTGTGATGCATATCGTATAATCATGCCCACAGATACTTGAGGTGACAATGGAATATCTAGGTGACATTAGGGTTTTGGTTATTTGTTACTTAAGGTGTTATTCTAGTACGAACTCTTGAATAGATTGATCCGAAAGAATAACTTTGATGTGGTTTCGTACCCTACCATAATCTCTACGTTTATTCTCCGCTATTAGTGGCTTTGGAGTGACTCTTTGTTGCATGTTGAGGGATTGTTATATGATCTATCTATGTTATTATTGTTGAGAGAACTTGCACTAGTGAAAGTATGAACCCTATGCCTTGTTTCCTATCATTGCAATACCGTTTACGCTCACTTTTATCATTAGTTACCTTGCTGTTTTTATATTTTCAGATTACAAATACATTTATCTACCATCCATATTGCACTTGTATCACCATCTCTTCGCCGAACTAGTGCACTTATACAATTTACCATTGTATTGGGTGTGTTGGGGACACAAGAGACTCTTTGTTATTTGGTTGCAGGGTTGTTTGAGAGAGACCATCTTCATCCTACGCCTCCCACGGATTGATAAACCTTAGGTCATCCACTTGAGGGAAATTTGCTACTGTCCTACAAACCTGTGCACTTGCAGGCCCAACAACGTCTACAAGGAGAAGGTTATGTAGTAGACATCACGACCTATGTTGCAAAAAATAAATCCCGCAACATGACCAATGCTGCAAAAAATCCGCAACACAATCTATGTTACAAGAGTTCCCGCAACAAGATCATTGTTGCAAAGAAGAGAAAGACATCTAGCCGCTTGATTTTGTCGTATCTAAATGCCCGTGAGGCAGCAGAGCTTTTAGAAAGATCCACCGGCAAACGCGTAGCAGCCCCCTTATAATAATCTCATAATCGGATGATTTACATCATAGTGATATGCTTACATTCAATTCTTTGACGAGGTCCTCCATGAGCTTTCCATTTGTAAGAGTACGCCTAACGCACTCATCCATTTTATTTTCAAGGTTGAACATCCCATCGACTTGTTGTGTATCAGCTGAGGGAGTCCTGGACTAGGGGGTCCTCGTGATACCGGCCTATCTCTAATGGGCCGGATAGGTGGGCTGCTACACGACAACCACAGGGCTGAGATATTGGCCGACTCCGTGTCCGGAGAGGAAACCCTCGGATTCTTGGTGTGTCCTCCAAGTCAAGATGGAAGATTCAACATGTTTATTCCCCGGTTGTAACCAACCATGTGTAACCCTAATACCCCTCTTGTCTATATAAACTAGAGGGTTTTAGTCCGTAGAGGGTAGAACAACATCCATCATCCTACTTACCTAGGGTTTAGTTCATCTGATCTTGTGGTAGATCGACTCTGTAATCATCATATACACCTCAATATAATCAAGTAGGACGTATGGTTTTACCTCCTAGAGAGGGCCCGAACCTGGGTAAACATCTTCCCATGTTCCCCATTGATCCACGATCCACTTCTAGGGACCCCCTACTCGAGATCCGCCGATTTTGGCACCGACACCGGCCTCCCACACGAGGGACCCAACTTCCTTCAAATTAGTCAATACATAGTCGACGAGTACTTTAATCTGCAACTTTGAATCAGTTTGAAGCATATAACCTAGATAGTAGTTGCAATGTTACAATCTATATTTGTACCTGATGTAACTCATTTACCTAACTGCCAGTCTTCGGTTTGGCCAGTGTAACATCTGCTGGCGGAATGAAAGGCCGCATCAGGTCCTCAACATACTGCAATTTAGTGTCCTTAGTATAATTCAAAATATATGGTACATAATCCAAGCATAGTACTGACACTTTACCACCCCAACTTCTAGATGATTTTTCTGGACTATGCTGTCAACCTTGTGTGCCTTCTCCTGACTCCAGTTCTGGATCAGCGGTCTTAACCTTGATACATACGAGATGCTAGAGTCCAATTGGTTCACCCTGAACTTCTCATAGTACCACGTCTGCATGATAACAAAGCCGTTTAGAAACTTTGTCGTAGGTTACGTAATGTATGTTAGGTAACTGATGATTGTATTGCTGCGAATTAGCTGCAATAGTGGTAGGTTCCCCTCAAGATTTGCTTCACCATTTACAAAATTCTTGACGCCAGCCATAAGATAGTCAAATGTTAGTTGTCATGTTATTTCGCGGTGTCCTTGGCAGGGATTTAGAAATGTTGGTCGTCATCTTGGTTTGATTTTCATTGCCTCCAGGGCGGCGATTTAGCTGTGTTGTGTCGCTATCTGGGTTGAGCATCACATGTCTCCTGCTCTGTGCACCATGTATACGCCTTCTACGTCTGTGTCATGTGTTGTACCACAGCTTGTATTCACTCCCAACTTCTTCTATAAATAAAATGATATGCAAGCTTTGCGTATTCGTGAAAAAGGACTCAGTTACTTGTTCGTGCTTGTACCGTTGTACAGGAATATATCAAGCCAGCCTTGTATGTGCATGTCTTCATGGATACAGAATAAGTTTGGGTGGTCGTGGTCGTCATCGCCCTCATCATGCACACTCACGCCTATTGAGCTACAGCGGGAGGCGGCCATGGTGACCTGCTCAAGCCAGTGTAATGTCAAGAGCAGAGAGAGCGGCGATGCAGCGAGATGGGGTTCTTGATGTAGTCTGAGACACAACCCAGAGCATCGCCGCATATGCGCGTCCCTAGTAGTAGCGCTTGTGTTATAGCTATTAATAGCGCTTGTACAAGCGCTACCAGTAAGACGCTACAGCTAACTGGTAGCAGTACCGCTGGTTTTCCAGCGCAACTGCTATACCTATTTAGCAGTAGCGCTTGGTAGTGAAAAGTGCTACTGATACTAGTAAGTAGCAGTAGCGTTTCTTTTGAAAAGCGCTACTGCTAAATTTTCCTGTATTTTTTCAAATGCAGCTTATTGTCGCTGTATTTGTATAGGTTTTGTATACAGTATTTTCATCATATGATTTTATGACCATGATTAGTTATGTTATAACAGTGGGTAAATGAATATGGGTTAGATTTAAGTAGAGGCAACATGTGGTGCATGTCGAAAGTATTACTAACCCAAACTTGATCTAGTTTGGATTAGTAGTACTTTTGATGTGCACTACATGTTGCCTCTACTTGAATCTAATCCATGTTCATTTCACCCACTGATATATATAATAACTCATCATGCTCATATAACAACTTAGCATCATGCATCATCATAATAACTTGGTCATCATTTTCGTCCATGAGACATCATATAACAACTTGGTCACTAGTCATAATCACAACTCCTCATCATCATCATCAACTCTAACACATTGTAGCACATAATAACACATTGTACCTACGACTTACTCCTCTCTCATAGGACCTACTACGCTCTCTAAGGTAAAATAGCATAAAACAAGATAGGCCCTTACTCTCCATTATGGAGAATGGAGACTATCATGTCTCCAATTCTAGCGCTTCGCACGATGTTGCTTCCAAGTAGCTCCCTATGATTGTTCATACATTTTTTTCCATTCTTTGATTGTCATGTCTTGATCGGTTTTAGAAATCCGGTATGAACAGTTGTGAAGCCTAGACACACAATCCTTCGGGATTTTCTTCGAAAAAACATAATAAAATCATTGTAGTTAGCAATGTAGTTTAGCTTTAGAAGAATATATGCAAAAGATGCACGGATGTCGTAATAGTAAAAAATCTTACCATGCCATCTCCATGGATGTTACCGTAGGTCAGCACGTGCACTAGTGGCACGTATTGACCATAATGTGCAGGAGTTTGATAATTGATATTTTAATTCTCAACATCGGTAATAAATGAGATAATATGATCTTTCTCCTGATAAGTTAATTCTGCGCCATCGGTGTAGTAGGTTCTGTCTACCATCTTTCTTACATTTTTTGAAGAATGAAAATATGTTGTCAATGGAAATAAGATATCAACTATTTTGAAATAAACAATATAAATTACTTAACAAATATGTTTGAGAAACTCACATAGCGGTAGAATTGAAAGCGTATCAACAAGGACCCAAATGTCCATATTCTCTTTGTCGTTGTCACGATCACCAAGATCCAAGGTGACAACCATACCCTCATGAAAATCATATGTCTTGCAAAGTGCTTCCCAATACGGGCAACCAAAATGGGATACACTCTTAGAATTGTATAGATTTACAGCAAAATCATATCCATGATGGGTCCATAGGTGAATTATCTTTGTTTCCATAGTTTCATAATCTTCAAAATCCAGCCTCTCCAAGACATAGCGTCTTGCATGGCATGGGATAAGCTAGTCGAATTGTAAAAGACGAAAATTACATGTTGAAGAAGCAGAAGTCGTGCTTAATTACAAAAAAACACTTGTCGTCGATGCGCACCGTTTCAACATCGAAGGTCTCCTGGAGCTTAACACTGAAGCGTCGAACTTCTACCAGGTGAGGCCTGTCGCACAGACCCCGATCATCGCCGCATCAGTCGCACTCCGGGAGCCTATCTTCGTCGGACGATATTTCCTATGTTCATAATTCAAATATTAAACTTCTAAAATTAAATATATGTACTACAAAAACTAAATTAGATCATTATTATTCATCACGTGTTGACTATCGATCTGTCGAGTCCCACGACAAGGAGAAGAAGGAGAAGGGACCCCCACGACAATAGTCGGCATTCTTCTTCTCTCATATATGGTGGAGACTCTCCCTCACTGATTTTTTGACTGTCATATATGGAGCCCCGACAGACTTAAACTCAACTCAAAATGTCATTTAATTCTCTTTCAAGCAAATCCAGGCACCCGATATTTCCTACATATTCTAGCACAAGTCATGCTAAAATTCATGGAAACAATCCGGCATGAACTTTGCTAAAATAGGACATATCGAGTGCCTGAAATTTGCCGGAACGGAAATGAACCATTGATGTCTACTACACAACCTTCTTCTTGTAGACGTTGTTGGGCCTGCAAGTGCACAGGTTCGTAGGACAGTAGCAAATTTCTCTCAAGTGGATGACCTAAGGTTTATCAATCCGTAGGAGGCGTAGGATGAAGATGGTCTCTCTCAAACAACCCTGCAACCAAATAACAAAGAGTCTCTTGTGTCCCCAACATACCCAATACAATGGTAAATTGTATAGGTGCACTCGTTTGGCGAAGAGATGAAGATACAAGTGCAAAATAGATAGTAGATATAGGTTTTTGTAATCTGAAATAATAAAAACAGCAAGGTAGCGAGCGGTACAAGTGAGCGTAAACGGTATTGCAATGGTAGGAAATAAGTCCTAGGGTTCATACTTTCACTAGTGTAAGTTCTCTCAATAATAATAACATAGATAGAACATATGACAAGCCCTCAACATGCGACAAAGAGTCACTCCAAAGACACTAATAGTGGAGAACAAACATAGAGATTATGGTCGGGTACGAAACCACCACAAAGCTATTCTTTCGGATCGATCTATAAAAGAGTTCGTACTAGAATAACACCTTAAGATACAAGTCAACCAAAACCCTAATGTCACCTAGATACTCCATTGTCACCTCAAGTATCCGTGGGCATGATTATACGATATGCATCACACATCTCAGATTCATCCAACCAACATAAAAGTACTTCAAAGAGTGCCCCAAAGCTACTACCAGAGAGTCAAGAACGTGTGCCAACCCCTATGCGTAGGTTCCCAAGTGTCACAAAACCCGCAAGTTGATCACCAAAACATACATCAAGTGGATCAATAGAATAACCCATTGTCACCACGGTTATCCCATGCAAGACATACATCAAGTGTTCATAATAGACTCAATCCGATAAAATAACTTCAAAGGGGAAACTCAATTCATCACAAGAGAGTAGAGGGGGAGAAACATCATAAGATCCAACTACAATAGCAAAGCTCGGGATACATCAAGATCGTGCCATAGAGGAAACATGAGAGAGAACACGAGAGAGAGAGAGAGAGAGAGAGAGATCAAACACATAGCTACTGGTACATACCCTCAGCCCCGAGGGTGAACTACTCCCTCCTCATCATGGATAGCGTCGGGATGATGAAGATGGCCTCCGATGATGGGATCCCCCTCCGGCAGGGTGCCGGAACAGGGTCCCGATTGGTTTTTGGTGGCTACAGAGGCTTGCGGCGGCGGAACTCCCGATCTATTTTTTGTTCTGGAAGTTTTAGGGTACGTAGGTATATATGGGTGCAGGGAGAACGTCGGTGGAGCTACGGGGGCCCCACGAGGCAGGGGGGCGCGCCCAGGGGGGAGGGCGCACCCCCACCCTCGTGAGCACCTCCCGTATCTTCTGACGTGGGGTCCAAGTCCATCAGGTGGGTTTCCTTCCAAAATTAACTTCTCCAGTTGATTTCGTTCCGTTTTGACTCCGTCTGATATTCCTTTTCCTCGAAACACTGAAATAGGCATAAAACAGCAAATCTGGGCTGGGCCTCCGGTTAATAGGTTAGTCCCAAAAATAATATAAAAGTGGATAATAAAGCCCAATATTACCTAAAACAATAGATAAAGTAGCATGGAACAATCAAAAATTATAGATACGTTGGAGACGTATCAACCATACTCCGACAAAACATAGGCCACTCGGATTTTCCCTGCGATACAAAGATGTCCATACGCATACAACGATGCTTAAACTTGAAATTCTATCCGGATCAATTATCATAAGCATTCGCACATGAGCATTCAAACTGGTGCTCATTGCATTTCAATGGTTCAATATTGACAAAAACATTTCAATATATGTTATAACCCGAACATTTCATTTGGTTAAGAAGCATAACTAAATACCCTAGTTCTACTCTATTCAACACACCGCGGAGTAGAGAAGGAGGAGGTGGACTTTTAGCTCACCGTCTCAGGTGTAGAGGAAGTAGATGTAGCTCGGCTGACGATCACTCCAAGGAGACACGACTCTAAAGAGCCTGCATATTCCACTGAGTGAAAATTTTAGATCATCAAATCTTTCTGTATTGACATAAAAATAATTAAATTTTATAATACATTTCTATATTGAAAAACAAAATTACAAAATATTTCTATACCTAAATTTTCTTACTAAAAATTTTTATTACTAAATTTGATACCTAAAAATTTCTCATATAGCATTCTAATACATTTCTATAATTGAAATTTGTCTATACCTAAAAAATTATATTACTAAACTTTTCTATTTTATTCTATTCAAAATACCTAAATTCTGTTCATATAACTTATATGTTCTATTTTATTCAAAATAACATAGATGGGGGAGGGAGGAAGGGAGGAGGGAGGAAGGGAGGGAGGGAGGCAGGAGGGAAGGAGGGAGGAGGAGGAGGGAGGAGGGCAGTGACTGGAGGGGGAGGATGAGGGAGGAGGAGGGAGGAGGGAAGGAGGCAGGAGGGAAGGAGGGGGGAGGAGGAGGGAGGAGGGCAGTGACTGGAGGAGGGAGAGAGGAGGAGGGAGAGAGGAGGGCCGTCAGAGGGAGGAGAGAGGAGTGCGGCCGGAGGAAGGAGGAGGGCCACCGGAGGAAGGAGGAGGAGGAGGGCCGCCGGAGGGAGGAGAGAGGAGGATGAGGAGGAGGAGGGAGAGAGGAGGGCCGCTAGAGGAAGGAGAGAGGAGGGCGGGCGGAGGAAAGAGGAGGAGGTAGGAGGAGGAGGAGGAGAAGGGGGGAGAGGAGGGCCGCCGGAGAATCATACCTTGGCGGCGACGGCGGGCGACGTCGCACGGCGGAGAGAGAGAGCGAGTGAGTGTGTGAGGGGAGAGTGAGGACGCGCAGTGGTTTGGATATGGTGCCCGTAGTAGTAGCGCTGGTTGGTAACCATCGCTATTGCTAAGCTCCATAGCAGTAGCGCGTTAAGGGAACCAGCGCTACTGCCATGATCAATATCAGTAGCGCTTTTAGAGAACCAGCGCTACTACTAAGGCTAAGCATCTAAAAAATCAAAAAAAAACATTGGTCATCAATGATCTTTTTGTGTAGAATCTAAATTGTCAGTATGAATCTTCACCAGTTTAGGAACCAGTGAGGATTCATATTGCGACAACAAATTCTACACATAGAGTACAATGAAGGCAAAGTGGTGGTGATAGTTTGAGAAGCACCATATTTAAGGTGGTAATCATTCTGTTTGCGGAGCAAGGTGGGACTAAACTTGGGTCCTAGGAGGGGACTGAATTTAGCAGTAGCGCTGGTTGAAAAAAAGCGCTACTGCTAAGTACAATAGTAGTAGCATTTTTTTCGTAAGAGCGCTACTAGCATACCTAAGTTGTCGGCAACGTTGTGACAGTTATAGTAGTAGCGCGTTTTTAACTACGCGCTACTGCTATGTCCATAGTAGCAGCGCTCTTTCTGTGCAAGCGCTACTGATAATTAGCAACCTCGCTTCCTTTTAAAAAGCGCTATTGATAAGCTTCTGTGTATAAGGTTTTCTCTAGTAGTGTCGGTCCAGGCCTCCAGCATCGCGCTCCAACAACGGTGCTTTGCTGCGAGCGCTTCCACCGCGAAGGCCGTGTGAATCAGCCTAGACAGTGGCAGTGGATCCCTGATGTGTTATCTTCACGAGCTGTGGAAGGAGCTCGTCGTCGTGAATGAGCTCTGTGAGCTGCAGCAGGAGCTTGTCGTCGCGGACGGCAATGACCCTTCGGGACACGGCGTCGACAAAGCTGACGGCTCGCCCTGGCTGCATCTCCTTCCACCGATGTATCCTGCGGGCTGCAACTCGTCAACTCGCTACCACCTTCTAAGGATCCTCTAGCCTATTGCCATTGATGGATCTGAGAGGAAAGGGGACAGGAGGAGAGAGATGGGAGCGAGGAAGAAGATGGCAAGATGCGTTGACCAGCGCTACAGCGAGAGAAGCGATTTCATGCTCAGGATTGTGCTTTTTTTGGTGTAGTATATGATAGACTGGGATAGAAAAGGTCAGGGTACCGATTTCAGAGAATTGATGGCGAAGGTTCGTTTTTGTATGTATCTGCGACCTTTATATTTAGACTTCACTCGTGATATAAGTGATATTGTTGTGCACCCGGTTTAATGGAATAGATGTTTTCATTTGAAGAAAAACGAACTTATTGGACAGAGACACTGATGCTCGTACCATGTTCAACATATTCAGTTTGTTGGGATGGAACAATCATTTTTTTTTTTGAGGTAATAGCACGCTCCTGGAAAAAAAAATGCACTGCTCCACGAAACCAGAACAGCTCGTCCCCCATATCCACTCGTCCGACGGCGCCGGCGGCGCGACCGGAGGCCGGAGCTCCTCCCGCCCAGACCCCCGTCCCTTCCTCCTCTCCGTCTCTTGCAGTCTGAGCTCAACTACCCCAAGGCGCCCTTCCTCCTCCGCCGCATCCCGATCTGATGGCCGGATCTTGGAACTGGGCGGATCTACCGGACGGGCCGACGGCGCTCATCGCCGACCGCGTCCTCGCCTTCGACGTCGCCGACTACGTTCGCTTCCGCGCCGTGTGCCTCCCGTGGCGGCGGTGCTCAGCGGGCCCCCGCGAGCACGGCAGCCTCGACCGCCGGTTCCATCCCCGGCGGTGGACCATGCTCCGGGAGGAGCTCGCGGCGCCCAACCGCCGCTCCTTCCTGAACACCTCCACCGGCGAGTGTGTCCAGGTGGACCTCCCGGAGCTCCATGACCACACTGTGCTCGCCCTCACCCCCGAGGGCCTCCTCATTCTGCTCCACAAGCTGCAGCGCACCACCGTCCGCCTGCTCAACCCATTCACCGGCCACCTCACGGAACTCCCGCCGCTCACCACGCTGCTATCTCCACCGCACCACCACATGCTTATGTCTGGCATTGACCGTTTGGAAAGGGTGTTCGCAGCGTGGGGCTCCGGCGTTGCCAATGATGATTCCACAGTTGTGCTCTGCTTCTACAAGCTGGGCGTGCTTGGCATGGCCAAGCCGAGCGATGACCACTGGACGTTGGTGAAATGCAGATTTAATTCAATGGGAGCACCCTTAATGCTGGCAGGCCGCTTCTACTGCGTTTGCTTGCACAATGGTCTCATGGTGCTGGAAACCAGCGCGGATCAGCCACCACGGCTGGAGATGGCCTCCCAGCTGAATTTCAGTGCCTCTACGATTGGTTATAGTGTGCACCTGGTGAACAATTGTGGGGAGCTCATGCTGGTGCACCGTTGGTGTGGACCATTGTCACCGGTCAACAGAGTGGGTTATTGGTACGATGCATATCGAGTGGATTTGGACAAGCGGAAGATATTCCCGGTCAACAGCTTGGGCGGCGCCGCAGGGCGTGTGGTGTTCATGGGCATGCATTGCTCTCTATTGGTGTCTCTAGAGAATTTCCCCTCCGGTTCCATAACTGCTGACACCATCTACTTAGGCTTTGACATTGCTGAAAGAGCGGAGTTTAAAGTTGGAGCATATCATCTCGCAGATGAAAGCATCGAAGGCACCAGCAGATATCAGGGTCGCTTGGTGCCACGGCCGCATACTCTTGTTGACTGTCTATCTTTAGCCAATACTGTCTGACGAGCTATCCCATTTCCTTGATGCTTAGCATGCATGTATGTGCGATATGTACTCTTGTATCCCATTTGGTTAGCTACTATTTGAGTCTATGTATCTAGCTAGAGTTATCAGTTATGTAGAGATGACTGGTCGTGTTATGCACTCTTTTTTGCTGAGTTTCGTTTGAAGATGTGCACATGCAGGTTTGTATGCGTACTATTTGGAAACGAAGTGTGTTGCACTGTCTTGCATGAGTGCAATTATTTGCCTAATCAATTTGTGACCATGCCTAAAAGAAGAGCAACTGGTTTCCTTTGTCGGAAAGCAAGCCTGTCTGCTTTCATGGCTGGAAGGTTGTTTTGGGCTGGGGTGACATTGTGAGATCTTTGGGAAAAGATGGTTAGTTGAATAACAAACCTCCTTCTGCCCTTTACCATGATTTATATGACAAATGTAAGCATATGCATTTTCTTGCAAGTTACTCCTTCCTGCCTTCTAACATGCCGTTGAGAAAAGATGTGTAACCTTGTACCCATCACACATGCACCATGAAGTTATTTTGTTAATAGAGATTTGATATTAGTACAGTTTGTAAACTTGTTGTCTCAGTGATCTCTACGGTCAGGTTAGTGGTCACTTGACGTTGTTAGGTCAAACTTGACTATTGCTTTTTTAGTAAGGTTAGCAAAATATCTATCAATCTATGTAAATTCAGAACTTCCTTTGGACATGAGCTCAAGGTTTTAGTTGTTCAGATTGAGCCAGGTTTGTTTGTCAACTTTGCTTATCATGTTAGGAACTTTTTTGAGTCACTTTGCACGAATTTGCAGTTCCCCAGTTGAAGGATTTTGCCCATGCTTGAAATACGCTTCACAATTTTCAGCATGTAAGTTAAGATGCAAGCAAATATGTCTTTTCAATCAATCTCGTTTGGAACTTCACTTCCTAGTCCCTGTTTAAGTTTATTCATGTTTAATTTGCAGGTTCCCCTGTGGACCTTGCAAAACATTATATGAGTTACCATTATTCGACCCCAACCTAGTTGTTTTGTTGGAGCCAAGTATTTCTTGATAGCAAAGCGGAAGCGGGCAACACTGGCTATTTTGGGTGTTCAGGAGAACCACTTGTTCAGAAGCTGGATGAATTTAACATTGACAACCCTGGACTTCCTATGAATGGCTATATGACTTTATGTGGCTGGTCAGCATTATGTTTTGTTTACTGCACATCATTCTTTTCCCCTCTCAGAGATAGATATTCATGTTTGCTCCACATGTCATAGTCTTGGTTTTTTATGGTGCTAGATGTCCGTATGGCTCATATTACTTACTCAACTGCAAAACTGCGGCATTTGTTGCCAATAAATCTTGATTTATGTCTAGCAGGTACTGAGCTCTTCCAGTGATGTGAATGCCTCACCATTTTCATCATCCAACACAGATCCCAATTTTTGGTTGCTGGCAGCAGTCAGGCAATTTGTTAAAAAATTCTGAAATTAAATTAAGCTATGGGTATTGCACCTGTATATTATTGTTTCTACTCCCTCCGTTCCAAAATATAGTGCTTCCTCTATTCCCGTGCTTCAATTTTAACCATAAATTTAACCAACAAGACCGACTGCGGCGGGAGCAAAAGTTATATCGGTGAATTCGTATTCAATTTTTTTTTCAATTATATAATTTTTTTCCCCGCCGCAGTTGGTCTCATTGGTTAAATTTATGGTCAAATTTGGACCCCGGGAAGCGCGGGCGCACTATATTTTGGAATGGAGGGAGTATTATATATTCAGCTTAACAAGGCATTTGACATATGGAGTGTATTTATGGTTGACATGATGTAAAATGTAGTTTTTACTTTTATCGATATAAGGGCATATTGTCGCATGTCCCAACATTGATGAGGTAGAAGTAGCAAACTGTCCTTTTTTATTGGTATTGTGCATCGACACATTTAGACCTAGAGTTTTACCTCAATTGGGAACTTTCTCCATCAGACTATATTTTGCAGAGCTTTTCTATATCCTCAGTTTTCCTTACAGGTGTAGAAAGGAATATTTTGGATTGTTCGGAAGTCAAATGCCTCCTTCCAAAGATGCTTGTGCAAGTCCTCCTGTTTCAGATTTCGCTGAAGGCTGTTCACCTCTTAAGGTCCCCGAAAAAAAAAGTTCACCTCATAATGAAATTCCTAGTTTAAAAAGACTTGCTTGGGACTGGTGAATCTTTGTGGACTATAGATAGATAGAGGAATATCGGATATGGTGAATCTTCTAGTGATAATGTTCCTCCTGTCCACCATAATAAAAAACAAGACGGTTGAGAAGATATTCAAACAACTTGACATGATAGGAGAAACCGCCTGGGCAACAATCTGTTACTGGAAATCCAACTCGATCAAAGGGAAACGTTTGGGGCCGGGGCGCCGGCTGAACCACCCGGCCGGTCGCGCGCGACCCGTGCGATCCCCTCCCATCGTATGGCCAGCCTTTCCGCGTGGATGGGACATGAGGCTGACGGGGCCCACCAATCGCTCGCCATTTAAACGCCCCACGCGGCTGCACTGCTTCCTCTCTCTCTTTCATCTCTCCGGTCCCTACCTCAGTTGGCCGTCCTCGTCGCCTTTTGCCGTCCCCGTCGGCCGTCCTCATCGCCGGTGGCCACCCGCACCGGCCGTCCTCGCTCGCCGGCCTCGGCGGAAGTTGGAACCGCGTTGTTTCCTGCTGCGACCGGTGCCCAGGAGAGCTGCCATCATGGATGGCGAGCATGGTGACGGCGAGCTGCGAGGACAGCGGTGCTGTTCCGAGCAACACTGCAGATGTCGTGTTTTGTGCTACGTGCTACAACTAGTGTTACATTTTGCTACAACCGGCATCCCACTCAGCTACAATCGGCGTTGCGTTTTGCTACCATGGTTTGAGTCCACGAGCTCATAAGCCATGGCCGCACGTGCGATGGGGCTGAGCACCGGTGCTACCATGACAGGGGGCATCACCTGCGAGCTCACATGCAATTCACCCATGGCTTACAAGCTCGAGGCGGACGGCGAGCTGGGAGCACCATGGGAGACTCCCCCTGATGTTGCAACGGGCGGTCTGGAAAGCTACAACCGATGCAAAAAAAAGCTTCAACCAGCGACGGCTGGAGGTGGAAGAAGATGACAAAACGCTGCAGTTTTGCTACATGCTTCAACCGGCATAGATTTTGCTACAACCGGCATAGATTTTGCTACAACCGGCATAGCATTTTGCTACGATCGGTGTCACGTTTTGCTACAACACATAACTTTTCTCTGGTTGCAGTGTCAGGTTGGAGCTTTCTTTCTTAACGGTTGAAACTTTTTCATACACGGTTGAAGCTTTTTCCGTCCACGGTTGAAGCTTTTGTGTAAACGATTGAAACTTTTTTTGTTTTGAGCAGCCCTTGGTTAAAGCTCTCTCTATCATCTGGTTGAAACTTTTTTCATCTAAGGTTGAAGCATTTTGCATCAGCGGTTGTATCTCCTCGTGAATCGCAGTGGCAGTTGAAGCTTTTCCATCTAGGGCTTGAAGCTTTTCCATCCAGGGGTTGAAGCTTTTTTAACAACGTTTGCAACACAGAGGGTGTGCGACGGTTCAAGCCTTACCTCGGTTCAGACGTGAGCTCGTCTTCGAGGGCGCGCGTCCGGTGATCTTCGCCGCCGCAGCTCCGACCGTCGCAGCGGAGTTGTGACCATCGCCAGGGGAGCTGCAACCGGCGCACACGCTGCTGCATGCGCCGGGCCAGCATGAAACACAGGTGGCCACTGGCGGCGAGGGCGGAAAACGGCGGCGAGGGCGGCAGCCGGTGGCGAGGGCGGTGACCGGTGCCGGGGGCGGCCAAGCCCGGTGGTGCTTCGAGTCTGGGTGCCTCGCTCATCCATGGCGGCTAGATGTGTACAACAGCGAAGGAAGAGATGAGCTACGTTGACTTGGTGAGGATTAGATCTGACGGTTAATACAGAGGTAAGTCGGGCGGCTGCGGTGTGACCGGCCGAAACTTTCGGCCGGCGCACCGGCGCAGATTACTGCCCCAAAACAAACCTGCTTGTAGAAACTTTTTCAAACCTTGTAACTTCGCACTTGCTTTCTCTTTCTCTTTGTCTTCTCACACACTTAACTGTGTGAATATTTTTAGCCAGTGAAACACCTTGTAACACACTTGTATACCCTGGTTACTAATTTAAAAGGTCGGTAGGACCCTCTACTATCAGTTGATGCTAAAAGAAAAAAACCTCCTTGTCAAGACAATGGGCCAAAGGGTCTAAGGGCATCTACAACCGGACCCCTTACACGCCCCAAGCGCCCGGACGAGCTGCTTGGTGAGTGTCCAGACGAAAAAACACCACCCAACCGGGCTCCCCATATCCGGCCCAAACGCCTGGACTGACCGGCACTCACCGTGTCTAGCCTATATGTGGGGTGGATATGTGGATGCTTGGACGTGCCCGCCATGTCCGATCCGGTCCACTCTAGCCCACTCGACCCCACATAAATTGGATCCTATCCCCACTCTGGATGAAATCTGCTACTTTTGTATTTATACATGATCTTTCGTTATGCACCATAATCTGTGCTAGAAGTTCTGAAACACACCCCTATTTAGTAGTACAACGTTACTTGAATTTTCCATGTTATATTAAATTGGTGCATCGGCTTGACTTTAGCTCTAGCTCCGCCCTACATTTTTGGAACACTCTCAAATGCCTGGAATGGAAAATTAGACACTATGACAATAATCTGTGGTGCACATTTGCGCAACTAGTTTTTACGTACATTTTCATGTGTCAGAGTCATATTTCATCATTATATTTCTATTGTCTTGAAGTGAACCTCTTAAAATATCGTAAGTTTTAAAATTAGGTATTGAGCTAATTTAGTTCATTTGCAAGGTGTCTTAAACCTCTTAAAGGTTAATACTGATCATTGTTTTAATGTAATGGCAATGGTGGGTAATTTTTTAGTTTAAAGTGGATCCAACGGTTGCGCTTTTCAAAAATAAAAAATTAAAGGCCAGATCTAGCAGTGTGATCCGCACATTTGCGCGGCTAGATTTAGTACATATTTTTATATTGATTTATATTTCTTTATAGCTAGTGAACTTTCACTCAAAATGTGACCGAACATATATGCTTTGTCCAGACATGCACTCTGGCAAGCATGTCTCTACTAATTCTATTGTGTTGTTATTATAAAATAATAAACATAAGACCAATAGCATTGGAGCTTTGCGCTCATGGTGTAACTCATGGAATTTTGGACTAATTAGTAATTTAGGGCTTTTTTTAGGACGCAGATTTTTGGCTCCGAGGTGCTCCACCCACCCATATCCTCGCCTGTCGTTACTTTGGCCTGATCACAACATTTAATAGAAAATGATTTCAGTCTAAGGCAATACAGATTCAATACCCTGGCGTAATACGAGCTGTGGGGTCTGTTAGGGTTATTAATGCGGGACATATAGGACAGAGGGTACATGAAAAAAATTAATTTCCACTCTCTCCCTCACCTAATTCTGTACACATGGACCGGCGCTCGTTAATGACGGATGAGAGTGATTCATTTGAGTACCTACTTATGTGAGACTCGGATAGTTGCAGAAAAAATGTTTCATGATACGTGGTTGATCCTTAACGAGATGGTACATAAATAAATACCTACAAGGCTACAAGGGCAGGTCTTAGTGTACTCCTACTTAAATATCCTGGTTAAGTAAATGCGCCATTAACATGCTGGTTTACTTAATATCCTGGATACTTAGGAGTGTAGTTCAGGTGCCTTTCCAGGAAGTTTGCTTATTATCCTGGCTATATCTCTACTCTCTACCTAATCTTTATCTTTACCTCTTTACCTACTAATAAAGCACCGATGGCTTCTGGTCGTACGTCGTCGCGCGCGATTTTGCGAAAACCCCCCTCTATTTCTTTGAAATCAACCCGCAGTCCCTGTTTAAGTGACACCCTGGAAAAACGTTTAGTTTTTGCATAAAACCCCCTGCATTTGTTACAAACACAAACTGGTACTCCGTACATGCGAGATAAAAGAAAAAAAGAAACAGCCATGACCCGTCCTCCTCGGCCATGTCTGCCTCCCGATCCCACCTCCAGCCCGCCGCCCATCCCGCCCCACCGTGCCCGCAGGTCGCCGCCGTGCGTCGCCACCGCCTACCCCGCTGGCGGGCCCATCCCTATCTCTGGATCGAGGTGGGTCAACGAGTGTGTGGGACGACGGCAGGCGGCTCTCTCGCTTGATCCGATTGAGTGAGGTCTGCACAGGGTGGTGGCAGACGAGTTGGATGCGTGGAACGACGACGGCGTCCGGATCCAGGCGAGCGGCAGATGGACCTTGCAAGGCGTTGGGGTTCTCCTGGGTGGCGCCATGGTTGCGCCGCCGTGCTCCTCAAAGAAAACGAGGAAGCATGAGGGGGAGAGAGAGAGGGGAAAACCAAGAAGAAGGAGAGAAACGAGAGATGGCACGGCATGGCGAGCATGGCGGCGAGAACCCAAGTTGCTCCCTCCAGCGTGCCCCTCCATGGCTCCCGCACTTCTCTGTGAGGATTAGAACTCAAAAATAGTCCCACCTCGCTCATGTGCATCCAATCCAATCAATTTATATACGCGAGCGACTTTGCCGCATCAGAAATCAACCAGTGAAGGAGGAACAGAACGAAGGAGCTTATAATCAAAGAGGGAAAAGAGGGGAGAATACACGCAATCCATAGTTCGAAGGAAGAACTCTGAATCAGATAAGCGCGCAATCAGCAGCTAACAAAACAGCCATAGGTCCAAACCAAATCGGATCAATCGACAGGCGACGGCCTGGGAAATCAGATCGGCAGGTCTGTCCATTGAATCAACAACATCTGTAAAAAAGCAGATGGGGAGGATTAAAACAAGCCGCATCAAAATGGGAACGGAGCGAATCCGGGCATGGTCACCACCGCGAGCTAGGCCCCAAGCAAGGCGACTACAAGACAGTGCCCGGCCCGGGGGAGCACGGCCTGCACGACGGACCTGGCGCTTCGCTCGACGGACAGGACAGGGCTAGGCCCCAAGCAAGGCGCTTCGCCCAGCTCCGGCGTCCTCTCCTGGCACCGAGGATCATCAGGGCGGGAGGGAGGAGTGTTCATTGGTTGTGGAAGGGGTTATGGCTGGAGCAGAGCACCACCAGGGTGTGTGTGGCTGCAGCACATCGCGCGTTGGAACGGGGGTAGGGGCGGAGAAGACGAGCCAGCGCTCCTCTGGTAATGAGGACTCCACGCAGGATAACTCTCGGTGGGGATTCTTTTGGTGCTGCTTTTTTTAATTTAATGGCTCCACCGACCAGAAGCTGCTGGATATTTCCAGGTGTATGTGCTACCGATTGCAAAAAATAAAATCCTGAATGAGCACCTTTTTTTAACAGAACATAATCTTGAAAACCAAGCAACCAATATTTTCTAAAAAAAAATCAACATAGTAATTGAATATTAACAAGAAAAATTATATATTAACAATCTCACTTGAATGCACCACTACTCTTCCACCAAAAATAAATTCATGCCTTCCACATCTTATGAACACATTATCAGATACAATAATGAAAAGTGAGTGAAATTTTAGACAAGGCATACACGGCGTGGCCTCCACATAAAATTTACTAGAATTTTTTTCCTTTTTATGTTGATGATGGGGAGTGTGTGAGGTTCGATCTTTGGGCCAAGTTCAAATAGTGCAAATGAAAAAGAATGGAACATAATCTTGCAAACCCAGGAACCAACATTTTCTATAAAAAATCAGCATAGTAAAAACCTATTTGCTTTCGAATATCAACAAAAAAAAATGTATATAAACAATCCCATTTGAATGCACCACTACTCTTCCATTCAAAATAAATTCATTTGCATTTAAATCTTTTAAAAATTCTAAGAAAAAACTTTTGGATTAAACAATTTCATCATCTGTATATCCCACTAAAAACACTTACATCATTCCTCTTCCACGCCGATGATAATGCCAAGATGAAGGAGAAGCCATCAAAGAACATCCCGACGAATTTCTCAACTTTATAGTATGTCTGGGCACTAACAATCCTTTTTTTAAGTGCGGACACAGAGCGTACGTGTTTTTTTAAGATAAAGAGTGAATTTTTCTTGCTTTCCAAACCTTCATGCTTTTAAATATGTTCACGCTTTTTTTTAATGCACAAAACTCCAAAAAAATTACTCCGAAAAGTGATAACATTATTAACTTATTACCGATGTTTATCAAAACTGGATATAAGATATGGCCCGTACTGTCATACGGAGCAGGTTTTACGATATTTTTAGCCCGTTGCAATGCACGGGCATCTGTACTAGTTAATAATTAATAATTAATAATTAATAATAATAATAACTAATAAACCAGCGATGGCTTCTGGTCGTACGTCGTCAGCAATTTTGCAAAAAAGCCCTTAAAGGTTTTAGTAATCAACCCGCAGTCTGACCGTAAGTGAAAAAACGTTTCGTACGCAGCCCAGACTCCGTCGTTAAAATTGCTGCCCACGGGAGAACGAGGGTTCCTCCGCCGCTGCGCCCCACCCCCTGCTCTGCGAGAACGACGGTCCCTCCGCCGCCGCGCCTCCATCCCTTGCTCCGCGGTGCCCGTCCTCGCTCCCCGGCCCCCGAATGCACACAAGATCGACAGGATCCGCTGCATCCCTCACAATTTTTTTCCAGATCGAGATCGATGGGGATTGACAGGGGCGACAGCGATGGGGAGTTGGATCTGTGTGGCGGTGTGGTGGGAGCGCGGGGAGGGGCGCTGTGGTGGTGGAGGCGACCGGCGCCGTAGATAAGCGCTGGGGAGTTGCCGATGCAATGGCCGAGCGAAGGGGAGAGCCGTCGTGGTGGACGAGAATGACCACCATGGATTCCTCGCCCCAAGTCATGATCCAGTTGCTGCCGCTCTTCGAAGTCATCTGCTCCATCACATCGGCAACCTCACAGGTCACAGCCTCCCATCTGGAACCCTGATGTCGTTTTAGTTGCCGACACTATGCAACGGTCCTTTTTAGTGCAATGCTTGCTTAGCACTAATAGGTAGAACATTCATCAATCAAGCGCATGTACCAACATGATGGTAGATTTTTTATTGGCTCTTCTCTAATCTGCAAGTCATATATTGTGGCAGCGCTGGGTAGATTCTTATTGGCCCGTGTTGTGGTGAAAACATGCTGTGGCTGATCGCTTCATTTGCTAACATTGATATATGTATGCTGCTGATGGGTCCTGAACTCCTGATATACACTGCCTATTGCTGCTAAAATTAGTATTGCTACTCAATTTGATAGGTAAAGTGGTAATGGATGGCGAGATTTTGTAGTGCTCATATGCCAGTTAGTCAATTGTCCTTTCTGTGCTGAATTAGAGAATATTGCCCATATGTTAATCAGCTGCTCCTTTGTATAGTTGTCAGTTTATGGCTCTAGGTGTAGCTTCATTTATGCATATTGGTAATGTTGTGTTGATTTCTTTTGGGCGGAGGTTACTTCATCAATGAGGGGCCGGAGGGAGAGCTTGGCAGGGCGGCATGACGGGCTGGTCTGCACCAGCAGAACGGAGGGAGAGATTGAAAAAGAGTGTCTGCCTGCAGTGGCACGGAAGAAGAGTTCGAAAGCAGCACGGGCGGCTGCTCTGCGGCTGGTATTGAAGGTAGAGCTTGGCAAGAGAGAATGGGAGAGCTCTACTGCCTCGAGCATCGCATCCAGCCCCAATGGCATCATGCCCACTTGCCCGGGTAAGCTTCTTCTCTGTTCCAATTCTTGCACTTGTTGGTTTTTTACTTTCAGAGCTCTGGGAAATATCAGATGGTGTGTGTCTTCTTTGATGGTACAAGTATTTTAAACTGGCACCGTCTGATAATATATGATTGCTATAATGAACAAAGGTTGTATTTTTTAATTGATTGGTACGCAATTGTTGTCTTAGTCACTTGCTCATTTCCATTCTTGAAAATGCAAGATTATTAATTTCCTTATAAGGATATATAAAGATAGAGGCAATCTTTTTAAAACTTTTCTGAAATCTGATATAAATGAAAATGTCTGATATTCAAATTAGTTAGATTAGTTTCTGTACTCCTAGCAGTGCACCTAAATTTGAGTACCAATGTTTCAGGGTACTATTTTGTTTTTTGAGAACCAAGTAAAAGACACAGTTCCAGTGTGATCAGCTAAGAGTTTTTGTACACAACATCGATTCTATTTTTCTCAAACCATTTATTTTAGCTTGGATAAGTGGTGTTTTGTTGTTCTACGGACTGAATTTGTTGACGAACATGGCTCGTGTGTATTAATTCATCAATGTCTCTGGCTATCCTGCAGTACAAGGCAGACCATAGATTCCTCCCGATGAAGATTGATGTGGCGCGATGGAGAGCTTGGTGTGTGCGGCCTGCTGATGGCGCTCGGGCCGATGGTGGCTTAACAACGCATGTTCTCTTATCGTCCTCATGCTCTCTGCCCTTAATTTTATCTCTCCGATTCTTCTTTGGTTACATGCACATGTGATTGAGGCAGGACAACAGGAGCAGCAAGAAGCATGGACAACTATGAGCTAGCTGCTAGCAGTGCCCCCCCCCCCTCATGTACATGGATTTGTAATGGCCAAGGAACACTTTCGATTCTTTCTTTAGTGTTTTCACTATCAATCCATATTTGGTGAACTTGTTCTACTGTTCATGAGCCTCCGCCCAGAACCTGTCTGATGTCATGCGTACGACGGACTGAGACACGTTCTAATTTTCTGGTGAAACTCTTACCTCTATTTAGAAAATCCAAATGATGAAACAAGTGTATTCAAGGTTGGATCTGCACCTTAAACATGTGTACCTGATGTTCCAAGCTGCCGGTGTTCACAGCTAAGGAGTAGGCAAGGGTCCATGGTTCATTTGATTTCGTGGGTATTATCCAGTACAATGCGATCTACACTGAAGCCGATCTGAGCCAGGTGGAACAGAAGTTGATAGATTATTCTGGCGACAGGGCTTCAATATATATATCAGTCAGAAGTCTTGCAATTTAACCAGTTTATGCCTGATATTTTTGTCTCTACATTTATGTAGTAAGCTCAAGGCATCAGGTACGCTTTACATACAAGGTCTCGTTCAGTTTAGTTTCCCATGTAGTGTTAAATTCTGATGAACTATATTCAGTACAAATTGTAAGCTAAAGCAGATTAAAAAGATAATAAATATGCTCAATCCATGTTCAGTTGCTAAACTGATCAGGAACTACACTTCAAAGAGCTAACTGTTCACAATAAAATAGCCATAATTTTGTCAGTGTTTAGGGTATTCATCCACTCAGTGTCATGTTTCTGAATTTTGTGATCCGGAAAACATTGCTGGTCATTTCATAGTAAGATTATAGAGTTGTTCTCCCTTTATTTTGCATATATACTCACTTGCTTATAGTAAATAAATAATTAAACAGTCGGAACTGGTAATTTCAAGGAAAGAAATAAGAATCTCATGGTCTTTGCTATTGCACCTGTACTGGAGATTGGTCTTTCAGTCTCCATGCCAATCCATGTCTAGCCTGACTGGACTCTTCCAACTTTTGTCAAGCTACGTTCCAAGTTTCATATTTGAAATAGCTTATGTTTTATAGGTAAAGGCACACAAGTTTGCTGTTCAATATGACCATCAACTTATTAACAATCTGTAGAACATCAGAATACTTATATGTTTCAGTTTTTGTAAATGATGAACAACAATATAATTTCATGCCTAAAATCACAGCTTGGGTTAAAGGCGTGTGATTTGTTTTCCTCCCGTTGCAACACACGTGCATTTTTGCTACATACTCTCTCTGTAAAGTAGTGATCTGAACGCACTTATATTTCTTTACAGAGGGAGTACTTTCATCAGAAAAAAAGGAACGCACAGATATTTTAATTAGTTTTCTTTCATGTTGGCCTTAACTAACAAACATGTTCTCAGCAATTTCTCCACCTTTGCCATGGGATGGGAACCAAGCTTACACAATAGAGGCTATTGAGTTGTATTGTCAGGTCTGTTTACGTATTTTGTATTTTACTTGAGAGTGAACCTCTAAGGCTGTACCTTCTTTTAAGTGCTAGCACCTAGAGATGATTTGAATTTTCCTCTTGTAAATGTCATGAGGCATGAGCCACAACCTCTCCGTAGAACATTAAAACAAACATTGATCTCCCTGTCATGAGGCATGAGCCACAACCTCTCCGTAGAACATTAAAACAAAACATTGATCTCCCTGTGGGTAAACAAACATTGACCTTTTGATTTATTTTTCCACTAGACGATTGTGGACCATGTGCAGAAGGAGTGTCCATTCAAGCACATTCTAGCAGGATGGTGTGCAAGTTCCTTTTTTTCTTAAGCTCAGGTTCCTCTTTCTTGCATGAGTTATTCTTAATTATTGAGTTGATTTGCAGGATTTACATCAGATTGGCACAATTTGATGAACTTGAATTGTTTTATTTGGCCATTATATATTTTTTGAGTTTTTTTGTTTGCCCGTTGCAACGCACGGGCACTTTTACTAGTAATAAAAATAATCTTTCCCTACTAATAAAGCACGGAGTGCTTCTGCCCGTATGTCGTCGTCACTTTTGCAAAAAAGCCCCTCTATTTTCAAGAAATCAACCCGCAGTCCCTTTTTAAGTTGCTATCTCAGAAAACGTTTCGTTATTACAAAAAGAACCCTGCCGTTTTGAGAATTCAACCCGCGGTCCCCCTGGAAAGAAAAAAAAACCTAGCCACACGAACGACCCATGAACCCCAATCTCATCCACCTCCAGCGCCGCCACGCCCTGCAACGCCGCCGCGCGCCGCCGAACTCCGCCCCGCCGGAATCCGCCGGAACTCGACCCGCCGTCGCGCCGCCGCTCAAGCCCAGCTTCTGGATCGGGTCAACGCGGTGGCTCGAGCGGCTGGGGGCGGCGCGGTGGCTCGAGCGAAGGCGGCGGCTGGAGATTGCAAGGGCCGGATTCATGCGCGGCAGGGGCTGGGGAGGCGTATCCGGAGGCGGGCGGCGAGGCGGGGGTCGCCGGTGACGACGACGAAGGCCGGATCGTGGCTTGCCGGGCGAAAGGAGACAGGGAGGTGAGGGGAAGGAGAAGGAAGAAAGGAGGGACGGTGCGGCGACCTAGGCAGGAGCTCGCCGGAGCCGGGCGACGACGGACGACCGCGGGAGACAGGGGGATCCGACGTCGTTGCTACTGCCTCCCTGGTATTCCTCCTCTCACATCTCCCGCCTTGACGTCATCTGCTGCGCCGCCCAGGCCTCGACTCCACATCACCGGCATCTCCAACTCAGTACTCCTGCCACTGCACCCAGCGGCTCGTCGCCATGACCGGATCCGGCAAGGTTCCTCCAATACCCACCCTCTCCCTCATGCCACACATGCTATTTTACTTGGAAAAGCCATTGCTCACGTTTTGGATTTTGGCACTGCTCTGTTGTCGTGCTTCGCTTCAGTTCTTTGTTGGAGGAACTTTAATTGTTTTCAGTGAGTAGTGCTTCTATAAGCAAGGGAATGATAGAATGATGCACGATTCTGCAGGTTAGACGAGCCGCTGACAAAGACAGGCCTCTATTCTAAATTTTTACTTGCAAAGATGGACCATCAGCTACATAATATGTTGGCTAAACTCTCACAGGTCGCTAACAATTTTTATTTATTGTCATCTTGGTAATTGGCATTGGTGGTATTGTCTTTTGGTTCAACAGAATGTTGTTCAAGTGAAAATGCAGAGGAACATGTTGAACAAAAGATGTGGTATAAAAGGGAAAGGATAGCCTAAACAGTACAATGATGCAAGTTCAGATTTCATATGCTGTCTTCCCTGCCTCATGAATATGCTAGCATGGTTGTCTTCTAGATTATGCACATGTCTTTGTTTTCCATATACTATCGACGCATTGTGTAGTATGTACTAATTCTAGGGAGACTGATCTCATACTGTTCACTCTTCAGAATTAGTATTTATAAGTTTTTGTGTGGTTTTAGTACCTCAGTTAAGAAATAAACATTAGCCTTCTCTAAAGAGGTTTGCTGCCTTGCTTTTTATAATTCTATTAATTTATATTAATCTCCTTGCATAGAACTTCTGTTGCATTACTCCCCGATTGCTATTAGTGGCCCTGTCACAAGAGATTGTTGTAAATCCTCAATATGTGTTTGATGTAAAACAATGTCCAATCTACTACATGGTGTCTCAGTCTCAAGTTCATAATTTCTATATCATTTGAATTGTATACAACAAGATACAAAAGCAGTAGGTCTCCAGCTGGCACAAAAATGCAGACTTGATTTGTTTTAGTTCCTTAATACATCTACTACAACCTACAAGAGACCCTATCTAAGAAAACAAAATCAAGGACCAATGTACTTCTGACATTATTTCTCATTAATATCAAATTAGAATAACATTGATGGAACATATTCTTTTTCTCTCCTTGCTTGAGTTAATGGAGTACAGTATTGCATTTTGCTGAGATGTTCTGCTCAATGCAGGTTTGGAGTCGACCAAGGAAGTCACAGTTTAAGAGCTCGAGGAGGAGGGGCGTGTGGAGGTTCCCGCCGCCAGTGGCTGCACTGCTGGTCTTCGTCGCCTGCTCCTGTCAGATCCAGCATGACCTACCCTATCGGTTCTCCGTCGCTTCACTCTGCTTCATGTGCATATGTGCAGAGAAGATGACGACCCCGCCCCTGTTCTTCGCCAGCCACACTCTCCCTTATGCGGTAATAAATCTCAAGAAATGCCCTTTTCGTTTACATGAACATCAAACCTACTTTTTTGTTTGATGTTGGTGCATGTCCAGCCTGATATGTGTGTTTGGCTGCTGCTGTGCGATTGCTGGCTGTGTTGCTACTTGTGGCAATAGTTATTTTGTTTAAGTATGTGGGACGACAATGCTTCTGTCTTTTGGTGGAATCATTTTCCTTTCAATTTAATTACCTGAGAAAAAATTCTATATTTTCTTACTTCCCTTTCTTTGTTGTTTTCATGGCTGACTATTTGAAGTTATCTGTTCACTTAAGCAGTTCTTGCCTGCGGGCAAGTTTTTGTATGTTCATCTAATAATGGAAAAGATTCAAACCTTCAATTTTGTAGGAACGATTTTATTGCTCGAGTAAGATATGTATTTACCAAAGAACATGAGAAGGGCAAGTTTTTATACATTGGAACTTTCATTACCCCCAGTATTTTAGTCCTTTTCCTTGCATCTTGCTCCCAGGAATCCTTGAGTGTATAGGTTCTCTCCATTGAAACCGTTTAGGTAGAATATACTTATGGTGGTATAGTTGTTTTACCAGTATTATAATTCAGCTGTGCAAAATTTAATTGCGGCTGTAAGGATTCAGGTTTGTCTCATGGTAAACCTTATCAGTTAGACCTGATAAAAGTTGAATACTGCATCCATTTATATTATATTCTGCTGAATAATATATCAAATTATTCGTCTCTTTTACGGCGGTTTGCTAACTTATTTTGCATAGCATTTCTAACAGCATCAAATGTGTTCTTCGATGAATCCTAAACAGATATAGACGTACATCTTTGATTAGGCCGCCTAATTAGTTTACTTTATCTAATAGATTGAAAGTTTTTTGGTTTCTATTTATGGTGAAACAAATGGGTTCCTCACAATTTAGTTGATGGTAAAGAGTTAGTGAAGCCGACATTCCAAATTACTTTACTAGATTAATCGTATTGCACTTACCTTTCATAGAATATGAATATTTACTTTGTTTTTCATATCACATCTTTAAGATATTTAGTTGAATCTGCTTCTATTGGCACCCAAAAGTTTATCAAACTATTTTACTTTTCCTTTATGCAGCATTGATTTACAAAAAATACTCAACCTTATTTCTGACGTTTACAAAATTATATTAAAAAATATTGCATACTGGCACTGGAGCAGGTTATATTTCATTTTTTGCCCGGTGCAACGCACGGGCATTTGTACTAGTAATAATAATATAATAATAATAATAATATAATAATAATCTTTCCCTACTAATAAAGCGGCTATCGCTTCTGCCCGTCCGTCATTAAAAATGCCCTTGAAGTTGGCAATAATTACCCACCAATGCCACCCGTAAGTGGCAAAAACGATTCGTTTTTAATTTCTAATATCGCTCCAGGGTTCTGTTATTAAAGGTCGATACGATATAATAGCACCAATGCATGAGCAGCGCGATGGCTAAGGCAACGATGCTCCACACAGGAGACCAGGGTTCGATCCCTGGTTCTCACGCTTTTTCTCTTTCTTTTTACCAAGCGCAGTAATGGGCCAGCCCATGTGCGGGTCGTGGCGCCCCCTGTTTTCTATATCTTTTTTTTATTTCTATTTCGTTTTTTCCCTAAAAATAAATTTCGGATTGATGGCGCCCCCTATTTTTTATTTCTTTTTACTTTTTTATTTCTGTTTTGGTTTTTTATTACGGATATTTTTTAATTTCGAATTTCCAAAATATCAAACAATTGCGAGTTCTGAAAAAAAGTAGGAAAATGGTAAACTGTTTGTGAATTTAAAAAATATTCTAAAAATCAAAAAATGTTCATGACTTAAAAAATTGCTCACAAATTATAAACAAATCACGATTTCTAATGATTTCATGAAATAAAAAATGTTCATGATTTTTTTAAATGAGCCAATATTCAAAGCATATTCAGGAATTTAAAAATCATGTCCATCAGCTTTTAGAAAATGTTCACAAAAATTAAAACACATCCGTAAATAATGAACAAAACTAATTGTAGGTTCCATAAAGGTTTTATTAGGAGATCTATATAGCTCGTTTTATGATTTTATTTAGTCCTTCGCGTTGGGTAAAAAAGGGTTTCCGTGTTTTGTACAACGCTGAACCCAACAAAATTGACATAACTTTCTAAGGGTTTGTTTTTGTAAGCTATATTAAAATGACTAAATGTCTATTTTGCTTCCATACACAGTTATGCTTATTTTCATATCACAATAGTGGTTATGGTAAACACCGCTACGCTAAGTCCAGACGAGACACTTTATTTATCAGTATAGCTCAGGCAGGGTCCGTCAATGCAGTTTGCTCAGCCACAAAATATTTTGTTGTGACGCCTTAAAAAATCAAGTCTTGATGAGCATCATATTGTTCTTTTTTGAAATTACATTTTAAAAGTGTCTTATCGCATCATGACATGATTTGTATATACTTTGTGAATTTGATTCATACTTTTTTATATCTACCACACATGTATAACTTGATAGTTTTTTTCCGTTGCAAGGCACGGGCATTTCCAAAAATGTTCGCTAAATCAAAAAAAGTTCGTCAAATTCAATAACTATTCCACCCAATTTCTAAATATTTTCATCGATTATAGAATGTTTGCCAGTTCAGGAAAATTGCTTAAAAATGTTCACAATTTCTAAAAAATGTTTGTAAATAGCAAAAAATATTCATAAATTGAAAAAATGTTCTTGATTGTAGAAAATGTTCAGAAATTTGTAATAGTATGTTGTTTGCGATTTCAAATATGTGCATGAGTTTAACAAATTGTTCATAATTTCAAAATGTTCATGATTTCGAGAAATTGAGAGAGATATTGTATCTCGGTGATGCAACGAAATGTGATCATGACCATTTGAAATTATGAATTTTTTCTCCCGTTGCAACGAGCACGGGCCCTTTTGCTAGTATATAATAATAATAATATATATATATATATATATATATATATATATATATAATAATAAAGCACGCAGGGTTTCTGTCGTACGTCGTCGCTATTTTTGCAGAAAAGTCCCTATGGTTTTCGATATTCAACCCGCGGTCTTTTTTAAAGTGAGAGAAAAACGTTTCTAGCCCAGATCTGGCCCGCCCAGGCCCGAGTGCCGCCGTCACCACCAGCGCCCGACCCCGAGCTCCTCCTCCCGTGCGCCTCCTCCCTGGCTTCCCTCGCGCGTCGTCCGGCGACCGGCGCCGCCGCCGCCGACCACCCAGGTCACGCCGCCGCTTCCATGCCTTCTCTCTCTCTAATCTTCTTGTCTCTCCTCTCCAGGAGCTCAGCGCCAGCGCCATGGATGTCCAGTCCTCGAGCTCTCCTCGGAGATTCGAACGCCGCCACGGGACCTCCACCAGCCAGATCCGGCGCCTACCTCCCGGATCCGCGCTCCCTCCACCTCCTCTACCCGATCCGGCGCCGTCGAACCCACCAAGACCTCCACCATGGAGTTCCTATAGCTCGTCCCCTGCCTCCTCGTCCTGTGCTCGAGGGAGACGCCCCTCCAGCGCATCCAGGACAAGGCCCACCGCCAGCCGGTCGTTGTTGCACTCACCGGCGACCTCACCCTCCCCTCTGCACTGCCCTCCACCTCAACTGATGCTTCTCACCAACAGGGATATATTTAGCTGGTCATAGCTTGTGGATGTTCTCTGTTAATTTTTGCACACAAGGTGTTTGTGTGTTTGTCCAAGCCAATGTTCATGAGCTTTATCTTTGCTGTGAGTACTGCATCTTTCTGTCCATCTGATTGTTCCATGTTATACTATCTGTTGAAGAAAATAAATCTGTATTATTTACCTTGATTTTTCTGATTGTAGATAAATGACATGGCTGAGAAAGTCCCTTCAATGAAAGGAGGAGGAGTATAGTCTTGGCCATGGCTGGGAAGGAAGGAGAACATGTAAATTGAGGATTTTTCAGAGAGATTAGGACTGCTTGATTTATCAGAGAGAAAACCTTGATCAGGAGCTTCGTCGATGCAGGCCTTCATGCTGGACCGAGGAGGAGAAGAAGGGGGGCACATCGAAGGTGCCGGTGGAGCGTGCCGTCGAGATTGTTGATGACAGCGACACGGGCGAGGCCGGGGAGGAGGTCATGGTTGATGCTTTACTGCCTGAATATGTTGACCGGGAACAAGAGGGTAAGATGGATGTGAGGGCGGAGGCGCATGCCATGGTGCAGGATGTTGTGGAAGCCTGATTATTTGAGGAAGTGACAGCCACTGGGAGCATGGATCGACAGACTAGACAGCAGACCAAGTCCATTGATCGATTGATTCAACAACGAAGGAAGAGGCAGAAGGTTATAAAAACGAGCTTGGGGATTTACTGACCTGAATCTTAAACAAGGCCGCCCTGCTGATGGACTCAAGCTCCAAGTTTGCTCCTAGCACGTCTTAATTAATTACATTGGCTTGACAAAATGTCTAGCATGATGGATAATGAATTCATTCTGTGATGCCACATAGATATGCAAAGTCATAGTCCTGCATGTATGGACATCTACTGATGCATACAAGCCGATCGACGGGCACACACATTAGTAAGTTCTGCTACTAGCCTAATCAAGAGCCTTTTATACAACCCCGCAAAAAAAAAGCCTTTTATACAGCCTTGCAGATTAAAAATGAATTGAATTATGAGCATCTGACAACTACGATCAATTTCCTGGTTATACTTCCTGAAATAAAGGTGGCCGACCAAATGAAAGGATGGATGCTTTCCTTTATGTGAGATAATGTACATTATCTTACTTGATCTGCAATGTTTCTTTGGTAATTTTTTATGAAAGACACATGACACATAGTTTGCTGGATAGGTCTAAGATAAATATTTCAGTTATAGGAGGATATTTTTAAATGGGTAATACTATTACCGCCATCTGCTTGGCCTGTCGTGCTTTCGGTAGAGCTTTCATATTTCAACACAAAAAAACAACAATGCAAGTTGGGACCAGAATAGCACACACATCCTGAAAGGAAACATCAGTTGGGAGTGCTCAAGTATTCAGTTTCTTGGATGATGTATTATGTTCTCGCTTATCATGTACTCCCTCTGTAAACAAATATAAGACCTTTTATATAGATAACTAAAGTAGTGATCTAACAGGTCCTATATTTGTTAGAGGGAGTATGTTTCTAGATATCCGTCAACTCCAATGTTTCATTTATCTGCTCTCTGAATATGAAGAAGATAGGCTTGCAAAGTAGCTTTTTATGTGAATAATGTGACAAACATTTATGTCTTATAACTGCAAACATTTTTTTGTTTAGTCCGTCACCGAGCAAATGTTTGGGAGTTGGAAATTATTTGGATACACATGATCTCAGCAAAGAAAGATTCACACATACTACAACCAAAGGACCTCCTTCACTCTCTGTGCAACTACAGAAATTATCCTTATGAGCAGCACCCTAGATTTAGTTGTGGGTTCTAACATATTAGAGATGTGGTTAGAATACCTACTGCTCTGAACAATTAAGTGGTTTGTATAAACCACCGATTCCCTCGTGCAGTGTACAATGTGATAAGGATCATCATAGGATCAAACTTAATACAGGATGTACACACTTAATTGTTTCTGAACTATACTACTTTTTATGTTCATTCTCCTGTCCTTTTAAATCTCTAATTTAGTTGCAAGTATTTTATTTGTTATCGTTTGGCTTCTTAAGAACAAATCTAGCAAGTTTGGCTTCTTCAGAACAAATCTAGCAAGCAACGACTCGACTGATGAAAGAGATGTTGACCATCTTTGCTGCAGTGAGGTACCTTCTTGATCATGTTACTAATCTGTATCTACATTATTCAGATGTGAAACTCATGCTTCTTAAAACATCTGCAACACATATGTGCACTCTGAAATGGTAAATATTTGCATTCTATAGTACTTCAAGTTTGTGTAGCATCCCCATATTTCCCGCGACCCAGTTCCTTGAACTGGCTAACCCTTATTGATGTCATATGTCCTGAACTGATCTCATGACCAAGTTCCTCAACACGTCCGCCCCTCACAGGCATGTTGTGCAGTGGCTCAATTCATCGCATTGTGATTGAACACATTTGGACACATTAGGATTAGGTGAACACTGAACACTGCCAACATCGGTGAGGGTGGTCAGGAAGAAAAGCCAAAACCACCAGACGAAGGGGCGCTGGTCTCTGGTTCTTGGCGAAGGCCACCGCAGCTCATCTCCAAGACCTCTGCTGTCGTGTGTCCCCCAAGTTCTTCACCGAATCTCCTCGCCCGCTGGCTGCTGCTCTTCTTCTCCCTCGAATACATCTCTGCTTCTGATCCTCTGCTGCCGCCCCTAACCTGCTGCTTTTGGTCTCTGATGCTGCCCTCGACTGCTGTACCTCTCCTTCTCCAACGAATTGTTGTTCCTAATCTTCTCTGAACCCAAACTGTTGCTGCTCCGCTTCCTCTCTGAACCTAGTTCTAAACAATTTTTCAGTGCCACGATTAGGCTTCCAAGGGTTCAGACAATGATGAAGAAGCCTTTTATATCACACACTATATAACATCATGGAATCACAACCTTATAACAACTAATTTAAGAGGCTATGTTCTGGTTTGCTGTATCTCCACCAGTTTGGGTTGGTCTGATAGCTAACCTAAACTGAATAGGGAATAAGGAGTACTTTAGTTGGTATTGAAAGTGGTATGTTTACTTTCAAGCTGAAAATCTTGCAAGTTTGGTCCTGGGATATTTAATGCTCCCTTTTCTTATTATCTTCCAATCATACTATACATATTTAGTTTTTTTACTTTCTCTTGACAAGTGAACTGAATTATTCATGGAGAATCTGGTTATGGCAAATTTTATTATGGAGATTCATCCGATGTAATAGAATAGCTTTATTTGCTAAAATCAATACATAACTATAGTGTTGTATGGTTACAACATGTAGAGTTTTGCAAGTGAGAGTTACAGGAAGTCACTATTGCAAGATGGCATTCAGTTAACACACGTACAATCGACTGATCACTGTATCTTTTTTTGCTAATTTAATTTGAAAAAGCTATTGCAAACAATTTTTTCTTCTGAAATCATATACTCTGTTTATTTCTAATGTGATTTTGTTACTGTTTGTATGGCATTTCTCTGTCTAAATTTTTTGTTACATAAATCAATCTGCATATATGTGTGCAGGCTGTGAATCGACAAACAGCCCAGAAAATATGGCATGCTACATACCCTGTGACAGTACATTATCAGAAATACTTATATTTTTCATAAACGCATCTCTCATCCATCATGACATAGATGTGATGCGTTGCAAGTGTTCTTTTTCGTTCTCTCGCGATGCGTCGAGTACATGATGGATGGTCTAATCGTTCAGTGTGTCATGTGTACTCAGTCACTTGTGTCATCTTCAGATTTTAGAAGTCAAAATTCTAGCTTTAGCTCTATATTTAAGAATTTTTCTACGGAAAATGCAAGAAAAATAAAGCGTCCTTCTGCTCTCATTCTGAGGAAGTTCTGAAAAATTGAGGCATTTGTATGAATTTCTATTCTTCATTATAAATTATCCTTTCAAGTTTAGAAAATAAAACATGATATACTCTGTATGTCTCTGTTCTACACTACCACTACCATTTTATTGCTGCAAAACGCCAATGAAAAAGTCATTACTATTTTCCACGTTTTTATACAATCAAGCTGAAAGAGCAATAAAATGATCTGTTTTTGTCATCGCCTCAGATCTTACCGAAAGGCAATGTGCTTATAATGTACATCTAGATAACAATAATGTGTTTGGGAATGATTCATTTGTCGACGGCCAGCATGTGGGGTGTGAGGGACGATACTTATATCACTTAGTGGCCAAGGGAATGACATCACAAAAGTTTATCTAAAATCCTAGGAGAAGATGGACACATGTTCCTATATTGCTTCTCTACAATTGCTTTCACCATTTGATCATCCATGTAATTTATAGCATCCATGCATAGCTTATCCTTATGCTGTTTGTATTCACTTATTCCTTTTGTTGACATAGCTAGGAGGCTACTATGAATGTCACATAGATTGTAATTTAACTTCCTTACAAATAATTAACGTTCAAACATTTCAGTGGAGGAATCTCAAGACTTAGGAATGGTGCCCCGACAATTGTGAGCGGCACAAAGGAAGGGCCGCCATCACCAAGGAAGTACGTTGACAATTGTGGACTCCAAAGAGGAACAAGCTCTATATTTAGTGCATTGAGTTGCTATTTTAAATTCTAAGAGGTTGAATTTTGTCGATTTCTAAGACATTGACTCGGAAGAATTATTATTTTGCTTGATGTAAACTCAGATTAATTTGTCATGTCATTTGAACCGAACAACCTTTTTGTGACATCACTTCATTATTTTTGTGGGATATATTTTTTACAGGTAGATTTTTGTGTGATATTCTGTCTCTTCCATGTACTAAGTGGACATATGTTGCCTGCTTATTTTTTTTTATCTATCAATTCGTTATATGTTGTCAAATTCCACCGAAGTGCATATGCCAGGATGCACAACATATATTTAGATCCTCCACCATATGACTTAGAGGAGATCCAGGAAAAGATGGAACTCAAAATCATCTCTGGTTATAGTTAGAAAATGCTCATCGGCATCTAAACATTTTTCAGTGTATAATACAATTTAAGTCAATGTACCCAGAATGAAGCATGACCAGCTGCTACGGTAATTAGTATCAGTATATTCGTCCAGCCATGGCTATTACGGGCGTGGCAACGAGCTCACACAACCATCAATCACTGGAGGAAGTTGGGTTTTACCAGCTGGAGCAACGAGGGTGCCATCGGCAGCTCCGAGTTGCAGCGGGAGCCACCGGTCCGCCGCGCCGTCAGCAGCAAGAGCCGCCCGGCCGAGCCGCCAAGCTGCTGCGGGAGCCGCCGCGCCGGGCCGCCCAGCTGTGGAGGGTACCGCCGCGCCACCACCAGCAGCGGGAGCCGTCACTGATGGGGGCCTAGGTCCGGTCGTCGTCCTTCCTCGGCTCGTCCAGTAGCTTCTCTCTTCAGAACAAACGTGTTGTTTCAGTACACATTGTATATACTGTTTTTCTGTTTTATTTTCAATTATTTATTTGCGGGATACTGCTTTCTTATTTTGCTACTACCTAATAGAAGAAGTCATGTAGAGCATCTTCATCTATTTTCTTCACGTGTGATTTATTTTTACTTTTTATAATTGTTTATGAATGGTGGACAAAAACCCGCAACCTTCTTCCGCTGCCCGAGCTCCCGGAGGAGCCGGCTCAGGCTGTTCGCCGGCTCGGAGGGGGAGGCCTGTGGGGGCGGAGGGGTCTGGTCCGCGGCCACAGCCACGACGAGCACGTGGACCCGGCGCCGCGTGACGGCGAGATGGAGGGGGAAGGGCGAGAAGGTGAGCGCCTGGAACGCCATCGCAGGTGGTGCATGGGGAATGCAATCACTTGTCGTCGTCGCCTTCAACAATGCAACTAGGTTGGAGAATGGAGATTATTTAGAATCTGAGTAGGGAAAGGTACGAGACACGTTTTTTTCTCTCTCTTTCTGATTGTTGGCTACATACATAGGTATTTGAGACAAGACCAAATGAGCAGTGACTAGCATAGTAGGACGCAGCAAGAAGCAGCGACGACTCTGAGCTAGCTGCTAGCAATAAACACCCTCCACTCTTAATAGACCAAACCCCAAAAAACAGTGCAAAATAAAAAAGACATGAACTATAATATTCCGAAAAATGACCGTCACCATAAAAATAATTCCATCTTCAAAAATATTCCTGAAAATCTGAAAAAACACCTTCTCAAAGTACAAAAATGATCATGTTTATTGAAAGAATATTCCATACACAACTACTGTTTCATAGGATGAAATGAAAATGAGGAGCTGAAATAGGTCATGATAAACATTGTTAAGGTACATAAAAATTTCATGGTCCGAAAAGAAATACTCAGTGTAACCTTATTTTTAAGGTTTGATCAGATTAAAAAAGTGTCGCATAATGGCACATGGAGCATGTTATATTTAATTTTTTGCCCGGTGCAACGCACGGGCATTTGTACTAGTGTGAAAAAAGAATACATTTTGGAAGATAGAGATATATCCTGGTTTACTTAATATCCAACTTCTTGGTTATATATTTCAAGAAAGAAAATACTCCCTCCGTTCCAAAATAGATGACCCAACTTTATACTAAACTTAATACAAAGTTGGGTCATCTATTTAGGAACGGAGGGAGTACATCTTAGTCGATCCAGGAAGTTTACTTCATGATCCTGGAAGACAAACATCTTGGTTACATCTTGGAAGACAGAGAAGCTACATATAAACTTCCTGAATATTTTTTTTTACAATAACTTCCTGGATCGATGGGCGGGTACCAATTAACCAGGGGATTTCTCGTAAAAAAAAACAGGGGGATAGCTACCGGGATTCCTAGAAACAGGGCGAGCAGGTACAGAACGGCATGGATTTGCTGCTCCCCATCTCAGTCTGAGCCACCTATTTCCTGATGCTTGCTGAAGCCATGGCTGCCGCTGCTCGCTGACGCAAATAGCCCCTTGCCCAGCGCCGCGTACTGCAGCTGCTGCTTGCTTTTGGCTGCCACAAGCAGTCACTGCCCCAGCGGCAACATTGCATTGCTGCTGGCCGCTGCCGTTGCATCCCAACGGTGTCAGAGTTGACGGGGAAACTTTTTCCACGAAACCTCTGAGAGAAAATTGGAGGAAAGAAAAATTACAGGCAAAACGAGGAAAAGTGGACGATCTCAACACCATTGGGTGTGAGAGTTGACGAGGAAAAAAGTTCCAGGAAACCTTAGAGAGAAATTTGAGGAACGAAAAAAATTCAAAGTGAAACAACGAGGAAAGAAAAAGACGGTCTCAACTTCGAGGATCCTCGCCTAGTCGCTGACCTTCATCCCCGAAGTCTCAGCCCGTGCAGGATCTGCAGTGACGGATTCGTGCTTCCCCCGTACCCGGATCCATCGTTGGGGTCGGTTGGGGGGTCGAATCCGTTAGCGGTTGGAGTTGATGTGGCAGCGGAGCTTCGTCCGGAGCGCCGGCGACAGGCGGGTGGCGTTGGAGGCGGGCCACAGCAGCACGGGGCGGAGCAGGATGGTGGCTCGCCGGGGCAGAGGGAGAGGGACGGATAGGGACGATGGTTCAAGGAGGAGCGAAGAGAGAAAGAGTAGATGGGCTTGGGAAGGAAATATCTAGCCACACACACGAGAGAGTGGAGCGGGCCAAGTTAATGCAGACAATCTTTGCAGGCTGGAGTACACGAGCGGCCCAATTAATGCCCCTCAATACAGGCCTATACGGTCCCAACTAATTAATTATATGGTAATAAAGGATACAAAACTAAATACATTGTGTATACATTCAATGTTAGAGCATGCTTGGATACGTTTTAGTCCCATGACTAAAAGTAGTGGGACTAAAACTTACTAGTCTCACCCATGCTTGGATCCAAATACTAAAGAGACTAAAATCTAGTTATTGAGCATTTATTATCCTCCAAACCCTCCAATCCAGAACTAAGGAGAGGAATTAAATGAGGAGAGAGAGAGCTAATACATATTTTAGTAGGAGCATGCTTGGATACGTTTTAGTCCCATGACTAAAAGTAGTGGGACTAAAACTTGCTAGTCTCACCCATGCTTGGATCCAAATACTAAAGAGACTAAAATCTAGTTATTGAGCATTTATTATCCTCCAAACCCTCCAATCCAGAACTAAGGAGAGGAATTAAATGAGGAGAGAGAGAGCTAATACATATTTTAGTAGGTTTCCCATGACTAAAAGATTTTAGCCTCAAGACTAGTCCTAGCCTCTCTTTAGTCAGGGGTGCTTGGAACTTTAGCCTCTAAAAGAGACTATTTTTAGTCAGACTAAAAATAGTCCCTTGTATCCAAGCACCCTCTAGGTTTCCCATGACTAAAAGATTTTAGCCTCAAGACTAGTCCTAGCCTCTCTTTAGTCAGGGGTGCTTGGAACTTTAGCCTCTAAAAAAGACTATTTTTAGTCAGACTAAAAATAGTCCCTTATATCCAAGCACCCTCTTAGTAATCTCGATGCGGGTATAGGGTTTGGATGTAAGGGGGTGGAGCACCTAGGTGCTCCTATGCAATTACCCTTTTTTATATCTATATATACGCTAATAAATTTTGTAGTAATATTCAGGGATTTTGTGAAATTATAAATATTCTCTCTCCCTTCATACCATCTTTATGTCTCCATGTAATATTCTCCGTAATCACATCACTAGGATTTCTTATTAACTTTTTTTCCCGAGAAAAAAAATAGAAAGGCTCGTTATATACTTAACATGGTTTGATGCTTACAACTTTTGTTTCTTGTCCTGCTGGTTCAAGAGGAAGTTAGAGAGGTTCTCAATATCTCTAGTTCTATTTTTGAAGAAAAGTATTTGGGTCTTCCAACTCCTGATGGCCGCTTGTCTAAAGGATGATTCCCAAACTTGCAAATGAGCCTCACAAAATGTCTTATTCAAAAGGGAGATAGGTTACCCGCTCAGCCTGGTCGAGAGACACTCATCAAATCTGTACCGCAAGCATGACCCACTTACATAATGGGCGTGTTTAAACTACCCTTTTCTGCATGTGATGAGCTCACTAGGATGGTGAGGGGCTTCTATTGGGGATCCTCAAATGATAAACAGAAAGTTCATTGGCGGTGCTGGATTCCGAGATTTCCGTACGTTTAATCAAGCATTATTAGCTCATCGGGTTTGGTTGTTAATTACTAGACCAATGAGCTTATGTGCATAAGTTGTGAAGGCCAGTTAGAGCAATTCCAATGGGGCGACCCATTTCGTCCGCCGCTATCCGTTTGGGTCGGCGCGGACAGAAAAGTCGACCCAACGCGCCGACCCAGACGGACACATGTTCACTTTTTGTCCGCGGGCGACTCATTCCCGGCCCATTTTTGAGCCGGGTTTGCGTCGGCGTGGACACGCGATGGACGCGCGCACGCTCGCCCTCTCCTTCCCCCGGGTGCGCTGGTCTGTGTCACATCGCCCTCCCCCATCCAACAGCAACCCTCACCCTCCTCCTCCGCCCCTCCCCCGCTGCCCATTTTTGCCGGCGACTCTGCCAGCTGCTAGGGCCTTCACATCGGCCCAGCTATGCCGCCCACTCCCACGTCGCCCGCCACCATCGTCTTGCCGCCGGGAGCCGACTGCTTCCCACTCCCCCACCCCGACCCCCGCGCCCCCACCACATAGCCGTCCCCGACCAAGAAGCCGCCCAGCCAGATCCTCACCGGCATGCTCCTCGGAAGCCGGCACGCTCGTCGGACACCGGCAGGACAACAGTTGGTCCGTGCGCGCCGCGACTCCCTTTGCCGGCCGTCTCCTTCGCCGACGCCCGCAAGCTGTTCGACAGTTTGCCAAGGTACAAAATGGACTCTACCGACGAGTTTTCACAATTTCTTTGTGACTCCGGCTATTCGTCCTCCGATGACAAGGAGGAGATAATGGCTGCCGTGTTGGTCCATCACCACCTCAACAGCCAGCGGCCATTGTTCCGTGGCTCCATTCCGGGCCACCTTCCGGCGTTGAATCGCAACCGAGAGAGCGGGCATTTCCTTCTTTTGAAGGACTACTTTGATACAACAAACCCATTGTTCAAACATCGGAAATTCCGCCGCCGTTTCCGTATGAGTAGGCATGTCTTCAACCGTATTAGGGGTGGTCGGCTATGATGATTATTTCGAGTGCAAAGAGGATGCCGTTGGCAAGATTGGTTTTTCCTCTTATCAGAAATGCACTGCCGCCATCCGAATGCTTGCATATGAAGTGCCCAGTGATCTCATTGACGAGTACGTCCATATGAGTGAGTCTACTTGCCTAGAGTCTTTGTATAAGTTCTGCAAGGCTGTTATTGCTGTGTTTGGCCCTGAGTACTTGAGAGAGCCGACTGTTGAAGATACAACCCGTTTGTTGGCGATGAATGCCAGCAGGGGCTTCTGAGGGATGCTTGGTAGTATAGACTGCATGCATTGGGAGTGAAAGAACTGTCCTTCTGCTTGGCAAGGGTAGTATAAGGGCCATGTCAGGGCCTGCACTGTCATACTTGAGGCCGTGGCGTCTCAAGATCTCTGGATCTGGCACTCTTTCTTTGGCATGGCCGGATCACACAATGATATCAACGTGCTTCAGCGCTCGCTGGTGTTTGCTAAGCTTGCCGAAGGCAACAGCCCACCAGTGAACTTTACTGTCAACGGCCACACCTACGACAAAGGATACTATCTGGGTGACGGTATCTATCATCAGTGGACCACTATTGTTAAGACAATACCCAACCCTGTCGGAGAGAAGAGGAAAAGATTTGCCCAAGAGCAAGAGAGTGCTAGGAAGGATGTCGAGCGTGCCTTTGGTGTTTTGCAATCTCGATGGGGCATCATTCAGTATCCTGCTAATACCTGGAGCACGCAGATACTGTGAGAGGTGATGACTGCTTGTGTGATCATGCATAATATGATCGTAGAAGACGAGCGCCCGGAACGTCTGTATGATCAAGTCTTTCAGTTTAAGGATGAGAATGTTGTGCCTGAGCATTGAGTAGCGGCAACGTTTGAACAGTTCACCCAATTTCATGAAGACATGCGTGATTGAGAAACTCACATGCAACTGCAAAATGATTTGGTTGAGCATATGTGAGCTCATGTTGGCAACCAATATATGTATCTTTTTTTATTCGTTTGCAAAACTATGTGAGACCTTTGTATTTTCATTTGGCTTGTAATAAACTATGCTATTTTATTCGGTCCAAAACGATTTTATTTTGAACCATGCAATCATGCAAAAAAATAAGGGGGCCAGGTAGCCATGCCGGCACATATGAGTTGGCGCGTTGGGCGCCCTGCTGACCCATATGCAAAACAGGGCAGACGCCGGGCGAGCGGCCGACCCAAATGGACAAAAAACGGATGAAATCGCCGTTCGTTTGGGTCGCCCCATTGGAGTTGCTCTTACTATCCAGAAGGGAAGCTAGAGGACCCAGTTTTTTCTTGGAACGCCTCATCATATTGGCAGGCGATTTCTTATGGGCCGGAGCTTTTGAAAAAGGGTTTGGTTTGGAGAGTTGGGAACGGCAGGAGCATCCGAGTCTGGCATGATAATTTGATACTCCGTCCTTTCTCGTTAAAACCTATCACGCTTTAGGGCAGATGCTGTATCGGTTTTGCGTCTGAATTGTTGAACGTTAATGGTTCTTGGAATATAGGACTGCTACATGATTATTTCTTGCGGGATGATGTGTTGGAAATTATTAAAATTCAAGCTTCACCCCGGTTGGAAGATGATACACTTGCTTGGGGTTTGGGCAAATATGGTAGTTTTACTGTGAAGAGTGCATACCAATTTGCTTTCGATGATGCACACATAACTAATGCAGCGGGATCTAATTCCAGTCCGGATGATCGCTGTTCTTGCCGGAACCTTATTTGGTCTTGCGACGTTCCTCCTACAGTTTGAAATTTTGCCTGGAAAGTCGCTACTAATGCCTTGCCAACATGGCAGATGAAGCACAACAGGAGTCCGGAGGTTAACGACCTTTGTACAATTTGTGTTGTTGAGACGGAAGATAACGTACATCCCCTCTGTTGCTTCACTTTTGTTCGACAATTATGGTCAGCAATGTCGAAGGTTTGGACTTTATCTGACTTGTCTGTTATTAGAAATTCAAGTAAGGAATGGTTGCTTATCATGTCCTTGACCCGTTGCCAGAAATTGAGAGGTGCATGCTTCTTAGGACTTTGTGGAGAATTTGGCACATCCGTAACGAAGTGATACACCATAAACCAGCGCCCCCAATGGAAGCGTCCATGAGGTATTTGGTGAGTTACCTTCATTCCTTGGTCGGACTGAAAATTGATCTATCTTCTGATCCGAGCAAACGGAAATCCTTAGTTATATATGACAAGCGACTTAAAAGTTCACATGTACTAATAGTTGAGAGCACTCATGTCAAATGGTGTCCCCCCTATGGCGGGTTGGGTGAAACTGAATACTGATGGGTCCTTTGCGAAAAATGGTACGGCTGGTGCGGTGATGGTGCTGCGAGATGGCAGAGGTAATGCCATCTACTCGGCTTGCAGGGAGCTTTTTTTATTCTGAGAAATTATTGAGGTTGAGTTGTGTGCTTGCATGGAAGACTGTCTTTTGCAATTCAGAGAAGTGACTTGCCGATCATTATTGAGATGGACTTTATTGTTGCAGTTAAGCTGATTCAAGCCAAGGATATTGATAGCTCGATCTACTCTTCATTAGTAAAAGAAATCCAGTTTTGCTAAAGGACATCTAGATGTGCTGTAAATATTTCTATGCTATTGATTTTATGCTAAGATTCGTGCAAACATTTTCTCTTGTCTTTTTTTCCTTTTCTTTATAGCTTGATTGAATCACTTAGATGTGCAATAACCATGTCACATTTAGAGACACATGATGTCTTCGGATTTGCTAAGGCACATCTAGACTTGTGTTAAGTATTGTACAACTAAATACTATACCATTGATTTTGCGTGAAGATTCATGATGATATTTTTCTTTTTTTTCTTTTTTTTCTTCTTATGTTGATTGAGTCACTTAATGTGTAATACTTAGGGCCCATCTAAATATGCCCTAGACAGACCCTCTTGTATTACTCATGTAAATCATACAAAAAATAAGTTTAGCGATAATTTAGCAAAGTTTGCTAGACTAGAGGACATAACTATGACCTAGGCTGGGTCTGGCCCATTAGTTTCTTTAGAGCTAGCCGAGCCGATTGTAACGACATTGAGAATTGAGTAATAGATTTTACCCGTATAAAAAATAGTAAAAGTAATTTTTGCACCCCTCTTCTAATTTTTCTAGCTCCACCACTGACAATAATTACCTCTGAATTTGGTGAAAGTAAAATAAAAACACGTAGATTTTTGAATGCATTGCCCCAATTGTTGGTTCAGTTAAGAAAAGAAAACAAATCAACCCTGCGTGGTGGCCTCTGTTATGAATGATTGTAAGAATATTATTATTAGTTAATATACTGTAGTATGTAGAGATAATTCCTTATTTAACACTGTCTAAAAATTTGTTGCTTTATTTGACACTCAATTTCTTTTTCTTCCTTATTTAACACCGCGTCTAAATTTTATGCCTTTTATGACATTTCCATCTATTTTACTCCCTCCTTTCCGGTTTATAGGACTCAATTCAAAAATCTCACCAACCAAAATAGATGGTGAGTGGTGGAATACTTTTTGTAATTTGCAAAAACACCCAAGTAATGCTCTTGTTTTCCTCAAAAATTTATGTTTACCAATGTATTAATTGTAATGCATGCATGCATAAAATACATGCATTGATCAATTTTCTCTTAATACTTGCATGCAATTATTTAATGCACCTTGGGATCTGAACTTGTGATGAGAACAACCAAATTGAGCCGTATAAAATAAAAAAATTAAGATTTTGAGATAAGCCCTCTAAACCGGAAAAGAGGGAGTAAGTCTTAATGGTGTTAAATGACACATGCCAGTCTTGTTTATTTTCTTTCTTTCAATCTGAACTTATGGCAGTTACTAAGGGGCTGGGTAGATACACATACACCTAGCAATATCTGCCATATACGATGATGGATAGGAATTCTACACGGACACGAGGTCGTGTTTATTTCCAACATTTTGCTAGGTGCGTGAGCAATTTTTTTTGAAGCAAAATCGACTGAGTGCTTCTGGCAGCTCTTGTGTACGCGTGTACAAGCACTGACTTTTCACAAAAAAATGTACAAGCACTAACTACGATATTAACACGCTGACTTGTTGTTTACGATCGAGTATGTAGTGTACCATGCACTATTGATGTACACCGGCAACCGTGTTGATCACTGTGCGCCCTCCTGTTACCAAACGCACTGCTCCAAGGGGCAAATTGAGTAGATCTACCAGACTTGCCATTTAGACAGAGTTGCATGCTCAAGCTAAGCAACCACTTAAAAAATTTGTCGCATACTACATGCGGGGCAAATAGGTCTTTTCAGATGCCATTTAACACATTTAAGGCTTAAAATGGATGAAAGTGTAATAAAAGGCATAAAATTTAGACACGATGTTAGATGGGGAAGAACAAGTTTTTCAGTATCAAATAAGAAAACAACATTTAAAACAGTGTTATATAAGGAATTTTCTATGTATGGGTGTGTGTGTGTGTGTGTGTGTGGGGGGGGGGGGGGGGGGGGGGGGGGGGGGGGGGGGGTTTCGAAATAAAAAAACCAAATGGCTGGCAGGCTTGGACTACTTCCTGGGCCGTATCGGCAATGCGCTTTGGGCAGTTCTCGTCGGTGTATAGGTTTCGTAATCCATTGCGAGCGTAAAATACGAAGGAAGGTTGAGAGAGTCGACCGACTCCCGAGATAGATCGATCCTTCCCGAGGCAGGCCATGGACGACGGCGTCGGCGAGACAGCACCACCGGCAGCCATGGGGAGGGAGATGCCGTACATGCCGCACGCGATCATCTCGGAGATCCTGGCCCGTCTGCCCGTGAAGTCCCTGATGCGGTTCTGCTGCGTCTGCAAGGCGTGGCAGTCAATCATCCGCCGCGACGCATCCTTCCACCGCGCGCACCTCCACCTGCAAAAGCCATGCCTGCTCGTCTCCCCGCACATAGTAGACGACGACCCTGTACATCTGCACACTGACAAAGTCGGCCTGTACATGTGGGAGGCGAACCAGCAGGGCACCGCCGTGCCCCTCGTATACCCCACGGACTTCTCCTCCGGCGAGTTAAAGCACGATCTCGCGCATTGCGATGGGCTGGTCCTGCTCAACCCGGCGTTACAGTCCGCCGTGCACCTGCTCAACCCGGCCACACGTCACACCCGGACTCTGCCTCGGAGCCGTGGTGCTGGTGCCGACCCCGCACGCCGAGGGCCCCTCGGCTTCGAGACGCGGCACCAGGCGTTCGGCCTCGGGCGCGACCCTCGTTCTGGTGCCTACAAGGTGGGGCGTGCTTCTCCTACCGCTCTTGGACCAAGCTTGCAGTGACGGTCGACTGTAACTCCATAAGGATGGAACATGGAAGTATTCACCATTGGAACCGATCAGCACTGGCGTGAGACACCAACGCAGCCGTCATAGTGTCATACCCTACAGTGGCGCAGCGAACAGCGACCTTCTTCAAGGGGTCGCTTATCTGGACCGTCTTTGGGGACACTGCTCCGGGTTTCCTCCGTTTCTGCTTGGAAGACGAGGCTTTCGGGGTCATTCAGCCACCTCCTTGCCACCCGAGGTTGGATTACGTGATGTCCGGATTAGCAGAGCTGCACAGTGAGTTGTGCTTGGTTTGTGTAGGGGCCAACATCCGTTTGATTGAGTTGTGGGTGTGCGACAACGTTGACAAGCCAAGATGGATTCTACGTTGCATAGTTAATTTTTGCGGATTTGGGCCCCCTGATTTCCATCCGGTTGCCGCATTTGGGGACGAAATTGTGTTCAATGATTCAGTGTGTGGTACAAGGCGCTACAATCTCAGAACCAAATCTTACCAGAACATGTTTTGCATGGAGGACTTCGGGATTAACAGTCCAAGCACAGGCATATTTGGAGATTTCTCTTACTTTGATGTAATCCCCTACATTCCAAGCCTAATTTCAATCTCGGATGAAGTTTCCACTTCCTAAAAGATTTATTTGCTTCAAGTGACGGACTATTGCAATATATGTTCTATGTGTATGGTTACTATTTTTACTTGTAATGACTCTTTTTTTGTAACCTTATTATTGACTATGTACATCTCAACTTGATAGTCTAGAACTCTAGCTAGAAGTCAACTTGATCGAAACCAAAAATGAAGCGTAACCATACACCCTTCAATGGACCACTTTATTTTTCTCTTCTTCCTCCAACCCAACAGGCGAGCCAAATTAGATTGCAATCGTGGGAAGAGAATGTGAGCAAGAGGATCTTTGGTGAGGGCGTAATCCCCTTTGTTCCAAGCTTCTAGTTTAGTTGAAAACCAGAGCATTATAAGATTTCATTGCTTCAAGTTTCTAGCAAGCAACTTTATTTTTCACCTTAACTTGAGTGATATTGAGGTACACACTGTGCACTCCCGTTACACACTTGCACTAAACAAACCGTGTAAACCATTCAATAGAATAAATTGTGCAGCATCAATGGCACGAAAACAGGGCACCAATCACACGGCGATTAGAGGGAAGGGGGTGGAAAGGACACTTTCTTTCACGTGAGGTGCCGCCAGGAGGGATGTCTTCATTTAATAGAGCTTTTCTAAATCCTTGATCTTCCTTGCAGGCATAAAAAGAAAGAGGTGCCGACTTTGGATTCGTGAAACATCAAATATGATGTCTTATTGCAAAGAAACTCATGGGGGCTCCCACGAGCGCCACAGAAGAAAGCCTAGCACCACCGTTTCCAGCAGCCCTCCTCCCCTTCCTCCCGTTGCCACCGCTAGCGGGTACCACTGGGCGAAGCCCGCACGGCATCGGCAGCGGGGATCTTCCTCCCTCTAGTTGGGCGTGTCGGTGGCGTGGGACACACTATCTCATGGGATTGCGAAGCATGTCCCGACAGATGGCAGGCGTCTGCTCGTTCAACAACGGTGTGAGACCGCGGGGCGTTGCGGTGGTGCCATGGTGGCTCGAGTGGTCCGGTGACGGTGCATCTGGCTCGTGGTAGCGGACAATGGTGACATGCTGTACATGGGGGCTGTCATGCGGTGGTGGAGTTTGTCACGGCGTGTTGTGGGTGGAGCTCGTAGTGGACGCGCGGAATCGAGCCCTAGCGTGCTTGGGGTGGCGGCGGTCATGCATTCTAGATCTGGCAGTTGGCGGACTTCGGGCGACACGAGCTGGACTCCATGTCGGCGCGAGACTCGGGTCCGCTCGGACGTGGCTCCGATTGACTGGTAGTCCGCCGGTGGCGGTGCGCAAGGACACGGAGATCGGCTATTTGCTCCTCTAGCGGGTAAGCTATGGATGGACGATGGTGGGTCTCAGATTTCGTCCTCAGCTAGATCCAGATGGGAAGTCTAGCATGTGGAGTCCTGCTACCCCGGCGCCACATGACGAATAGTCGGCTTGTGCCGTGGTGCTGACTGTCCACAATGCCCCCCATCCCCGGTCAAGGAGGGGCTGCATCTAGGTGGGATGTGGTGCCCATGACCAGGGTTCTATCAACGCATGGTGGTATCGGGCATGTCCAGTCCTAACCGGCGAAGAATCAGCTATAACATTGTCCGTTCTAGGTGCCTAGTTCTCGGATGACCAAATGTTATTTTTCTGGTGGTGGGTTAGTCTTGGATACTAGGGCAGGGACCCTGGATAGCGAGGTTGTGTGCTTGGCCTGCAACGACCAACGTGACAATGGTGGTGGTGCCTCCTCTTCGCTATGTGGTTAATGAAGGGAGGATTGGCTGCTGATCCAGGCATCCTCATGGGTTCTATAGTGGTGGTGCCTGGTCTGGATCTGGAGGTCTCATGCTGGCAATGTTGTCCTTCCCTAAGGTTGGGTCGGGTCTGCTGGTGCCGTGGGTGGCATTGGACACTAGTAGAAAAGGGGGGATTTGTTTCGGTTCATAAGGGCCTTTAGTCCTGGTTCATGAACCGGGACTAATGGGTCCCCCTTTAGTCCCGGTTCTAACACGAACCGAGACAGATGGTCCTCCACGTGGCCGTTGCGCCGAGCCCAGGCAGGGGGGCCTTTGATCCCGGTTGGTGGCACCAACCGGGACCAAAAGGCGTTCTTTTCCTTTTTCTTTTAAAGAAAAAGTGGCCGCTTTAGGGGTTTTGGGGGTTATTTTTAGGTTGTTATTAGCTAGCTAATAGAGAGAGAAGTGTCCTCTCTTATATCTTCGTCCTTGGTTTACCAACGCTGCTGCTATGTTCATTTCACCCGCTGATATAATAATTCATACATGCTCGCATCATACATCATCGTATATAATAACAAGTCCTACTAATCATGCATCATCATACAACTTCTACTCGTTATTAATAATAAGTCATACGATCATCATCCTCATAGTCATCGAACCTAACCCTACATAATTGTTCTTAGCACATGATCATCAGTATCAGGTAGGACCTAAACACCCTTAAGGTAAAATAGCATAAAATAATATAGACCCTGACTCTCCATTATGAAGAATGGAGATCATCCTGTCTCCAATTATTGCGCTTCGCTGCCTTTTGCTTCCAAGAAGCTCCTTACGACTGTCCATATATTTTTTCCATTCTTTGATTGTCATGTCTTCACTTCTTTTAGAAAGCCGGTATGGACAGTTCAGATTCATAGAAGACCTGGTTGTATGTTCAAAACATGAAGGCTACCGTGCGTATACATCAGATGAGGCACACAATCATTTCGGATTATCTGCTGAAAAACATAGTAATAACTTCATAGTTAGCAATGATGTACTAGTTTTAGAAGTGTGCAAAAAGATACACGGATGTCGTAATAGTAAAAAATCTTACCAGGGTATCTCCATGGTAGTTACCGTAGTTCAACACGTGCACTAATGGCACGTATTGACCATAATGTTGAGGAGTTCGATTGTAGACATTGTAATTCTCAAGATCAGTACAAAATGCGATCAGATGATTTTTCTCCCTATAAGTTAATTCGGAGCCATCGGTGTAGTGGGTTTTGTCTACCGTCTTCCGCACATTCTTTGAAGAATGAAAATAAGTTGTCAACTATTTTGAAATAAACAATATAAATTACTTAATAACTATGTTAAGCTCACATGTGGGAAGAATTGGAGGTGTATCCACAAGGACCCAAATCGAAGGTCTGTCTTGCTCGATTGTAGGATCACCAAGATCCATGGTGACAAGCATACCCTCATCAAAATCATACATCTTGCAAAGTGCTTCCCAATTTTTACAACCAAAATGGGTTACACTCTCAGCATTGTACAACTTTACTTGAAAATCCACACCATGATGGGTCCTTAGGAGAATTTTTTTTGGTTTCCATACTTTCATGGTCTTCAAAACCCATCCTCTCCAAGACATAGCATCTTGCATAGCATGGGACAAGCTAGTTGAATTGGAAAAGATGAAAAATACACGTTAAAATAGTTGAAGTCGTGCTTAATTACGAAAAAAACTATTGTCGTCGTTGCGTACCGTATGAACATCGAAGGTCTCCTCGAGCTTAATGCTGAAGCGCCGATCTTCGTCCAGCTCAATGAACCTGTCGCACATACATCGGTCGTCGTGGCACCAGTCGCACTCCCCCAGGCGGTTTTTGTCGTCCGAGTACGACATTTCCGGCCTATGTTCATAATTCAAATATTAAACTAGATCATTATTATTAATCACGGATTGACTATCGGTGATGGCACGTAGCTCCTCCTTTCATTCCCGAGTGCATTATTACACCAAATTGTCTAGCACACGGGAATGAAGGAGAACTTTTCCAATATGAGCATTCAATAAGCAAAACCAAATCATAAAATAAGCAAAACCAAATCATAAAATAAAGTAGTATTCAAATTAGCATGCATTCAATTATAAGAAAAAGTACATCATATCTTGGTGTCCGTACATTGTCGAATATTATCACTAATATAGCATCACTAATACAACTAGAACCGTAGCGCCCGACAGGTTTGTCACGGGCGGTGGACACCCAAAGATAAGGAACCATCACAGGATCATAGCTCCAGCGAGATCCCTGAAGAATCTGCTGAAGGAAATATGCCCTAGAGGCAATAATAAAGTTATTATTTATTTCCTTATTTCATGATAAATGTTTATTATTCATGCTAGAATTGTATTAACCGGAAACATGATACATGTGTGAATACATAGATAAACATATAGTCACTAGTATGCCTCTACTTGACTAGCTCATTAATCAAAGATGGTTATGTTTCCTAACCATAGACATGTGTTGTCATTTGATTAATGGGATCACATCATTAGGAGAATGATGTGATTGACATGACCCATTCCGTTAGCCTAGCACTTGATCGTTTAGTATATTGTTATTGCTTTCTTCATAACTTATACATGTTCCTGTAACTATGAGATTATGCAACTCCTGTTTACCGGAGGAACACTTTGGGTACTACCAAATGTCACAACGTAACTGGGTGATTATAAAGGAGTACTACATGTGTCTCCGAAGGTACATGTTGAGTTGGCGTATTTCGAGATTAGGTTTTGTCACTCCGATTGTCGGAGAGGTATCTCTGGGCCCTCTTGGTAATGCACATCACTATAAGCCTTGCAAGCAATGTGACCAATGAGTTGGTTACGGGATGATGCATTACGTAACGAGTAAAGAGACTTGCTGGTAACGAGATTGAACTAGGTATTGTATACCGACAATCAAATCTCGGGCAAGTAACATACCGATGACAAAGGGAACAATGTATGTTGTTATGCGGTTTGACCGATAAAGATCTTCGTAGAATATGTAGGAACCAATATGGGCATCCAGGTTCCGCTATTGGTTATTGACCGAGAATAGTTCTAGGTCATGTATACATAGTTCTCGAACCCGTAGGGTCCGCACGCTTAAGGTTTCGATGACAGTTATATTATGAGTTTATGAGTTTTGATGTACCGAAGGAGTTCGGAGTCCCGGATGAGACCGGGGACATGACGAGGAGTCTCGAAATGGTCGAGACGTAAAGATCGATATATTGGACGACTATATTCGGACTTCGGAAAGGTTCCGAGTGATTCAGGTATTTTTCGGAGTACCAGAGAGTTACGGGAATTCGCCGGGGAGTATATGGGCCTTATTGGGCCATACGGGAATAGAGGAGAGAGGCCGAAAGGAAGGAGGCGCGCAGCCCCCCTCTGGTCCGAATTGGACAAGGGGTGCGGCCCCCTTTTCCTTCCTCCTCTCCCCCTCTTTCCCCCTTCTCCTACTCCAACAAGGAAGGAGGGAGTCCTACTCCCGGTGGGAGTAGGACTCCCCTTGGCGCGCCCCTCCTAGGCCGGCCGCCCCCTCCCCCTTGCTCCTTTATATACGAGGGCAGGGGGGCACCTCTAGGCAAAATAGAAGTTGATCTACAGATCGTTCCTTAGCCGTGTGCGGTGCCCCCCTCCACCATATTCCACCTCGGTCATATCGTCACGGAGTTTAGGCGAAGCCCTGCGCCGGTAGAGCATCATCATCGTCACCACGCCGTCGTGCTGACGGAACTCATCCCCGAAGCTTTGATGGATCGGAGCCCGGGGATCGTCATCGAGATGAACGTGTGCTGAACTCGGAGGTGCCGTACGTTCGGTACTTGGATCGGTCGGATCGTGAAGACGTACGACTACATCAACCGCGTTGTCATAACGCTTCCGCTTACGGTCTACGAGGGTACGTGGACAACACTCTCCCCTCTCGTTGCTATGCCATCACCATGATCTTGCGTGTACGTAGGAATTTTTTTGAAATTACTACGTTCCCCAACAGTGGCATCTGAGCCTAGGTTTTATGCGTTGATGTTATATGCACGAGTAGAACACAAGTGAGTTGTGGGCGATACAAGTGATACTGCTTACCAGCATGTCATACTTTGGTTCGGCGGTATTGTGAGATGAAGCGGCCCGGACCGACATTACGCGTACGCTTACGCGAGACTGGTTTCACCGTTGCGAGCACTCGTACTTAAAGGTGGCTGGCGGGTGTCTGTCTCTCTCACTTTAGCTGAATCGAGTGTGGCTACGCCCGGTCCTTGCGAAGGTTAAAACAACACTAACTTGACAAACTATCGTTGTGGTTTTGATGCGTAGGTAAGAACGGTTCTTGCTAAGCCCGTAGCAGCCACGTAAAATTTGCAACAACAAAGTAGAGGACCTCTTGATGGAGTCATGTACCTAGGGTAGGGTCATAGACCTGGTCTAAGTACCCTGACCGAGGACACCCTTAGAAGAGATCACCTTCCAGTCGACCTACGAGGGACTCACTCGACTAGCTTGAAGGGCTCGACCACGAAGACTCACTCGACCATCAGAAGGTCAAGAGGCACTCTGCACTGCAACGGTCTGTAATTAAGTAGACTTTATGATAGTAAAGACACTTTATGTGGGGCGTTACCAGTAACACCCCAGACTTAATGTACCTTAAACCCTTCATTACGTGGGTTGGCTGGGGTCCTGGCGCACTCTATATAAGCCACCCCCCCTCCATAGGCAGGGGGGTTCGGCACCCTGTAATCCATATACACATAATCCACTCGACCGCCTCCGGGCTCCGAGACGTAGGGCTTTTACTTCCTCCGAGAAGGGCCTGAACTCGTACATCTCTTGTGTTTACAACCTCTCCATAGCTAGGACCTTGCCTCTCCATACCTACCCCCCACTCTACTGTCAGACTTAGATCCACGACAGTTGGCGCCCACCGTGGGGCAGGTGTTTTAGCGATTTTGTGGAGAAGTTGCGATTCTTCCGAGTACTTTCATCATGGTAGCTGCTGGAGTTTTGGTCGAGGGTCGAGAGATTCGTCTCGGTGCTCTCACCTTCGTCGCCGACGACTCCGCCTGGCTCCAGGAGGCTCCACTCGACGTCGATGCGCTCCCCGTCCGCGGTGCGACGCATTTTCGCGCATGTGTCCGCGGCGTTCTGCTGCGGCAACCGTCGACCCCATATCGGTCGACTCCCCTATCGACCACCCTCCCGGTCTCCCGCCAGCGCAAGCGCTCGGGTCGGTCGAGGCTTCAGCGGTGGGTGAGACACGCGGTGGCTCGCCAGACGGCCACCACCCAAGTTGCGGCAATCGAGCCCGACGAATCTCTCTACGGCCTGTTCGATCTGTCGACTGGCTCCGTAGAGACTGCATCCGAATGCGATAGCAGTGATCCAGCGGCGGAAATCCTGATGGTCGACGGGCCTCGCAGCCCCCCTGGCTTCGCCCGTGATGGTGGGGCAGGCGACGGAGGCGACCCCGCACGAGACCACGAAGAGTACCAGCCCGAGCCACTCGACTCTCTGCAAAGAGAGGAACTTCGCCGCAGGAACATGGATGCCCTGCATACTCCCATCGCAGGAGAAACCCCCGAGGCTCGCGCCTTGGAGGAGGCACGTTTGGCCAATTTGGCCGAACGCGCTCGCCTGGAGAATCTTCAGCGAGCACTCGACGAGCGCGCGCGGCAACGAGTTCCCGACGCCAGTCGACGTCAACTCTTCCCGCCGACTCAGGTATATCGAACCCCAATCCAGAATTTAGCAGCTGCGACCCGTATAGCAGAGTCCATCCAGCCCTCTCAGTCGGAAGCTGGCAGAGGCTTGATGCAGATCAGGGATCTGCTCCGGGCAGCAGGAGATCAGAATTCAGCCGTGTCGCAGTCGCGCAACAGAATTCACAGTCGATCCGTCGCTGCGAATACGGTTCAGTCGGCTCACAGTCCCAGATCGCCTCCGCGGCGTGAAGGGCGCGAGAATCGGCGAGACCAATATGGAGACCGACACGACCGAGATGATAGGCGTCGAGTGCCCACTTCCCCTCCGAGGGGTGGGTCTTACGCTCCTCGGCAGCAAGATGACAGACGTCAGCTCAGTGCGGGGCGAAGAGTTCCAGTCGACCCCAGAGAACCAGGCTTCGACGCGCGATCCATTATCGTGCAAGGCTTGGTCGACCGGAACAGAGCCCATCGAGGTGGACTCGACAGAGATGCGCCCACGAGCAGTCGAGTGCACGTTTCTGGTCCGGAATGTTTCAGCAGAGCTATCAGAGCCGCAGTGATTCCTCCCAATTTCAGGTTGGCAACAGGAGTCAGCAAGTTCACCGGTGAGTCTAAGCCTGAAACTTGGCTTGAGGACTACCGAGTGGCAGTTCAGATTGGTGGTGGGAATGACGAGGTGGCCATGAAGCATTTGCCCCTCATGTTGGAAGGTTCTGCCAGAGCGTGGTTGAATCAGTTACCTCCTAGCAGCATTTACACTTGGGAAGATCTGTCCCGAGTGTTCGTCAGAACGTTTGAAGGAACTTGCAAGCGACCGGCTGGATTGACGGAGCTGCAAGTCTGCGTGCAGAAGACCAATGAGACTCTCAGGGAGTATATTCAGAGATGGATCACTTTGCACCATACTGTGGAGAATGTGTCTGATCATCAGGCAGTCTGCGCCTTCAAGGATGGTGTCAAGAACAGAGAATTGAGTTTGAAATTTGGTCGAACCGGAGACATGACCTTGAGTCGGATGATGGAAATTGCTACCAAGTACGCCAACGGCGAAGAAGAAGACCGACTCCGAAGCGGCAAGCACAAGCCGAGCCAGTCGGAGAAGGGAAACACCAGTCGGAAACAGAAGCGGAAGGCTGAACCGGCAGCTCCTGGAGAGGCTCTGGCCGTGGCTCATGGAAAGTTTAAAGGGAAACCAAAAGGATCCTGGAACCCTAAGAAGGTAAAGGATAAAGAAGGGAACGACGTGATGGATATGCCGTGTCACATCCACACGAAGAAAGACGAAGAGGGGAATATCATTTACCCAAAGCATACCACTCGCCAATGTCGACTCCTGATCCAGCAGTTTCAAGGAAAACAGTCTAAAGACAAGGAAAAGGAGTCGGACAAGGCCGAAGACAAGGAGGACAGTGAGGAAGGATATCCGCATGTCAACTCCACTCTGATGATCTTTGCAGATGTGGAAAGCAAGAGTCGATTGAAAGTCATTAACCGCGAGGTGAACATGGTTACCCCAGCAAAAGCAAATTATCTGAGATGGTCCCAAACACCCATCACATTCGACCAATCTGATCACCCGACTCATATTGCCACCCCTGGGAGGCAAGCTTTGGTGGTCGATCCAGTTGTCGAAGGCACTCGACTGACAAAAGTGCTGATGGACGGTGGTAGCGGGCTGAATTTGTTGTATGCAGACACACTGAAAGGAATGGGCATTCCGATGTCCCGACTGAGCACCAGTAACATGAGCTTTCATGGAGTTATACCAGGGAAGAAAGCCGAGTCACTCGGCCAAATAGCTCTGGACGTGGTGTTTGGTGATTCGAAACATTTTCGCAAAGAGAAGTTGACGTTTGAGGTCGTGGATTTTCAGAGTGCATATCATGCCATTTTGGGGAGACCAGCTTATGCACGGTTCATGGCTCGACCATGTTACGTGTACCTCAAATTGAAGATGCCCGGCCCCAAAGGAGTGATCACTGTCACCGGTGATCGGAAAAAGGCAGAAGAGTGCTTTCAGAAGGGCTCAAAGATTGCTGATTCCCAGGTGACAGCGGTCGAGTTTGAAGAATACAAGCAAAACGCAGATCCGAGTGATTTGCTGCGATCCAAGAAACCCGCCACAGAATCTGCATTTCAGTCGTCCGGTGAGACGAAGCCTGTTCACATTCACCCGACCGACCCCGATGCAGCCCCGACCCACATCTCCACAACACTCGACCCGAAATAGGAAGAAGCGCTCATCCAGTTCCTCCGTGAGAACTGGGACATTTTTGCATGGAAGCCCGCTGACATGCCAGGTGTTCCCAGGGGACTGGCTGAGCATCGCCTAAGAGTCGACTCATCAGCAAAACCAGTCAAAGAGCATCTTCGGCGGTCCGCCGTCCAGAAGAGAAAAGCCATTGGTGAGGAAGTGGCTCGACTGTTGGCGGCAGGATTTATCCGAGAGATATACCACTCCGAGTGGCTCGCTAATGTCGTCATGGTTCCTAAGAAGGACAAATCGCTCCGAATGTGCATTGATTTCAAGCACATCAACCGGGCCTGCCCGAAAGATCATTTTCCTCTCCCTCGCATAGATCAAATTGTTGACTCGACCGCGGGATGCGAGAGATTGTCTTTTCTAGACGCCTACTCCGGGTACCACCAGATCCGTCTGTACGGACCCGACGAGGTAAAAACAGCTTTCATCACTCCATTCGGGTGCTTCTGCTATATCACCATGCCATTCGGCCTCAAGAATGCCGGAGCCACATTTATGCGAATGATTCAGAAGTGTCTACTCACTCAAATCAGTCGGAATGTGGAAGCGTATATGGATGATATCGTCGTCAAGTCACGAAAAGGTTCCGACCTGCTCGCTGACCTCGCCGAAACATTTGCCAACCTCAGAAGGTATGATATCAAGCTCAATCCATCAAAGTGCACATTCGGAGTTCCTGGTGGCAAGTTACTCGGTTTTCTCGTTTCCGAGCGAGGGATCGACGCTAATCCAGAAAAGATCGGCACTATTCTCCGAATGAAACGCCCTGTGCGAGTGCACGATGTCCAGAAGCTTACTGGATGCTTGGCCGCATTAAGTCGATTCATCTCACGACTCGGTGAAAAGGCATTGCCTCTTTACCGACTGATGAAGAAGGCAGACAAGTTCGAGTGGACTCCAGAAGCTGATGCAGCGTTTGCCGAGCTAAAAGCTCTGCTCTCCACCCAGCCGGTGCTTGCTGCTCCAATCAGCAAAGAGCCTCTGTTGCTTTATATCGCAGCCACAGGACAAGTCGTCAGTACAGTGCTTACGGTCGAGCGGGAAGAAGAAGGAAAAGCTTTCAAAGTTCAGCGCCCAGTGTATTATTTGTCTGAAGTCTTGACTCCATCCAAGCAGAGATATCCTCATTATCAGAAGCTTGTGTATGGAATATACATGACCACAAAGAAGGTTGCTCATTATTTCTCTGATCATTCCATCACAGTCGTCAGCGACGCTCCACTATCAGAGATTTTGCACAACAGAGATGCAACTGGTCGAGTGGCGAAATGGGCGATTGAACTTCTTCCCCTTGATATCAAGTTTGAGGCAAAGAAAGCCATTAAGTCCCAGGCAATAGCAGATTTCCTCGCCGAGTGGATTGAACAGCAGCAGCCGACTGAAGTTCACTCGGAGCATTGGACCATGTTTTTTGATGGCTCTAAGATGTTGAATGGTTCCGGTGCTGGGGTTGTCCTGGTTTCCCCCAGAGGAGATAAGCTCAGATATGTGCTCCAGATTCACTTTGATTCCTCCAACAATGAGGCAGAGTATGAGGCCCTCTTATACGGATTGCGCATGGCCATTTCACTCGGCGTCCGTCGCCTGATGGTCTATGGCGATTCAGATTTAGTGGTCAACCAAGTGATGAAGGAGTGGGACGTGAGAAGCCCAGCCATGACTGGATACTGCAGTGCAGTGAGGAAGCTGGAAAAGAAGTTCGAGGGGTTGGAGCTCCATCATATACCCCGACTGAAAAATCAAGCAGCTGATGATCTAGCAAAGATAGGTTCCAAGAGAGGAGCCATTCCGAGTGGTGTGTTCTTGGAGCATATACACACTCCGTCAGTCAAAGAAGATCCTTTCACCGAAGAAGCTCCACAGCCCAAGAGTGCCACAGATCCGACTGAGGTTGAAGTCCCAGCAGTGGTCGACTTGGTCATGGAGGTCTTGGTGGTCATTCCCGACTGGACAGTTCCGTATATCGCGTATATCCTGAGAAAAGAGCTTCCGGAGGATGAGGAAGAGGCTCGACAGATCGTCCGTCGATCTAAAGCCTTTACCGTAATCAAAGGACAGTTATATAGAGAAAGCGCGACTGGAGTTGGTCAGAAGTGCATAACACCAGAAGAAGGTCGAATCATCCTTAATGATATCCACTCGGGGACCTGTGGTCATCATGCGTCCTCTCGGACCATCGTGGCCAAAGCATACCGAGCCGGATTTTACTGGCCAAAGGCGAATGAGATGGCAAAGGAAATAGTGGATAAGTGCGAGGGATGTCAGTTCTACTCGAATATGTCGCACAAGCCTGCATCAGCTCTGAAGACCATTCCACTCGTCTGGCCTTTCGCAGTATGGGGGTTGGACATGGTTGGTCCTTTGAGAACAGGTCGAAGTGGCTTCACGCATGTACTGGTGGCAGTCGACAAGTTCACCAAGTGGATTGAGGCTAAACCAATCAAGAACCTTGACGCCGGTACTGTTGTTAGCTTCATCAGGGAACTGATATTCAGATATGGAGTCCCGCACAGCATCATTACGGATAATGGGTCGAACTTTGACTCGGAGGAATTCAGGGATTTCTGCAACTCTCAAGGCACACGAGTCGACTACGCTTCAGTCGCCCATCCGCAGACGAATGGACAAGCAGAGCGAGCCAATGGCCTGATTCTCAAGGGATTGAAACCCCGACTGATGCGTGATCTCAAGCATGCAGCTGGAGCGTGGGTCGACGAACTTCCCTCGGTGCTTTGGGGACTGCGGACCACACCTAATCGGTCGACCGGAAGAACTCCATTCTTCTTGGTCTACGGAGCTGAAGCAGTCTTGCCGAGTGATCTTCTCCACAATGCTCCTCGAGTTGAGATCTACAACGAAGCAGAAGCTGAACAAGCGCGGCAGGACGCAGTCGACCTTTTAGAGGAAGAAAGGGAGATGGCTCTGATCCGATCGACCATCTACCAACAAGATTTGCGTCGTTTCCACGCCAGAAATGTGAGGGGTCGAGCCTTCCAGGAAGGAGATTTAGTTCTCCGAGTGGATCAGAAGAAACATCACAAGCTTGCTCCTTCTTGGGAAGGACCCTTCATCGTCACCAAAGTTCTCCACAACGGGGCATACCGTCTTTACAACGTCGAACATAATATCGACGAGCCCCGAGCTTGGGACGCGGAACTACTCCGCCCATTTTACACTTAAGTTTATCACTCGGATGAGTTGCAATAAAGTACTCCTGTAGTTCATGGATTTCAAAATAATAGTGTCATAGTTCCTCCATAATTTTTGTCACTTTTTATTTTGTCCAATAAAATTTTCCCCTCAGTGGGTGACTTAGCCGCGAATCCGTTTCGCCTAAGTTTGTAAAAATCCTTACCGAGTGGTGAGCCAGACTCCCACTCGGAGGCTTAGCTGCGAATCCGTTTCACCTAAGATTAAATAAAATCCTACCGAGTGGTGAGCCAGACTCCCACTCGGAGGCTTAGCTGCGAATCCGTTTCGCCTAAGATTAAATAAAATCCTACCGAGTGGTAAGCCAGACTTCCACTCGGGGGCTTAGCTGCAGTCCAAGTACTCGCCTAAGTTATCAAAATCCTACCGAGTGGTAAGCCAGACTTCCACTCGGAGGCTTAGCTGCAGTCCAAGTACTCGCCTAAGTTATAAAATCCTACCGAGTGGTAAGCCAGACTTCCACTCGGAGGCTTAGCTGCAGTCCAAGCACTCGCCTAGGTTATCAAAATCCTACCGAGTGGTAAGCCAGACTTCCACTCGGAGGCTTAGCTGCAGTCCAAGCACTCGCCTAAGTTATAAAATCCTATCGAGTGGTAAGCCAGACTTCCACTCGGAGGCTTAGCTGCAGCCCAGTGCTCGCCTAAGATATAAAAATCCTACCGAGTGAAGAGCAAACCTCTCACTCGGAGGCTTAGCTGCAGTCCAAGCACTCGCCTAAGTTATAAAAATCCTACCGAGTGAAGAGCAAACCTCTCACTCGGAGGCTTAGCTGCAGTCCAAGCACTCGCCTAAGTTATAAAAATCCTACCGAGTGGTAAGCCAGACTTCCACTCGGAGGCTTAGCTGCAGCCCAGTGCTCGCCTAAGATATAAAAATCCTACCGAGTGAAGAGCAAACCTCTCACTCGGAGGCTTAGCTGCAGCCCAGTGCTCGCCTAAGATATAAAAATCCTACCGAGTGAAGAGCAAACCTCTCACTCGGAGGCTTAGCTGCAGCCCAGTGCTCGCCTAAGATATAAAAATCCTACCGAGTGAAGGGCAAACCTCTCACTCGGGGGCTTAGCTGCAGCCCAGTGCTCGCCTAAGATATAAAAATCCTACCGAGTGAAGAGCAAACCTCTCACTCGGGGCTTAGCTGCAGCCCAGCGCTCGCCTAAGTGGATTAAGGAATAAGTCGACTGCAGTGAGCGTCTTGCTTTGAACCTGCAAAAGACATTTCAAGCCAAAAGCAATCATATTCAAACATCAAATTCAAGTTCGGAACGATACCTAAAGGAACCGAAAGTGCTCAGGCGCTAAGCCTGTTAAGGTTTATCGGTTACAACTCCACTTGGCATACCGAGGCAAATTTAAAGCGTCGAACTTAAAAGAAGTTTTTTACTCCTCCTGTGGAGGGCTGGAAGGTGCAACAAACTCATCAAGATCAATTCCGTCTGCGATCCGAGTGGCAGCAGCAATGAAAGTTTCCATAAAGGACCTGAAGTCGTGTTTCTTGGTGTTGGCCACCCGGAGGGCCGCCAGCTTGTCTTCTCGCGCATCTTTGCAGTGGACTCGGGCCAGACACAGAGCAACATCTGCACCGCACCGAGCCGAGGACTTTTTCCACTCCTGCACTCGACCCGGGACCGTGTTCAAGCGAGCCACCAGCGACTCGAGGTCGTTCGGGAGTGTCTCCCTGGGCCAGAGCGTTCAGTCGATGCGAGATGTGGCGATCTTCAGCCTTGCAAGATAGTCCACGACAGCTGCAACACGGGACTCCAGTCGGAAAACATTCATGGCAACTTCGTCGTTCACCGGAGAATTGACGGGGTCAAGGTTTGGTTCCAGTCGGCTAGTCTCTTCTTCAAAGTCTTGACAAAATTCTGCAAGGGCGATCACCGAGTCAAGGCAGTGGTCGAATGGAAAAATCACAGTTGAAAATGATTGTTGAGCATAAAGGTTTACCTTCAAGCATAAGGAACAGCTTCTTGGCAATACCATTCAGGAAGGCCTCCAGATCATTTTTCTTCCCAAGAGCAGCTTTCAGATTGGTATTTTCTTGTTCAAGCTTGGTGACTGAAGCTAACTTCTCGTCAGCAAGCTTGATCCTCTCAGCTAGTTCAAGGTCTTTTTTCTGTTGGGCCTCCTTCACCTTACCTGCAAGTTACAGCAAGATCAGATTTTGAAACAAATAAAGGGAAAAAGCAGTCGTCGAGGTCTCACCAAACATACCTTTGGTCTCCTCCTTTGCCTTCGTCAGATTCTCCTGAGCCAGCTTCAAATCCAGCTCGAGCTGAATGTGCTTGTTTTCCAGCTCGGTGTAGCGAGCCGCAAGGTCACAGGATCTCTGGGAAGAATCAATCGACTAAATGTCAAAGATAATTCACTTCCGAGTGGAACATGAAAAATCATGTGTTTCTAAGACTACGGCCGAATACAAGCATTCGACCGTAGTCTCGGGGACTACACCCAGTGGGTGCACTCAGCGTGCCCCCACTAATCCTGTTGAAGACAGAATCGACCAGTCGACCTCAAAAAAAAACAAACAAGATGTATTCTTTAAGACTGTAATCGACTGCAAGCAGTCGACCACAGTCTCGGGGACTACACCCAGTGGGTGCACTTAGCGTGCCCCCACCGGTTTGCGAAATCCAGTCGCCATAGTCGAATGACGGAAAGACTGAACTTATAAAGCCTAAGGCCGACTGCCAGCAGTCGACCTTAGCCTTGGGGACTACACCCAGCGGGTGCACTCAGCGTGCCCCCGCTATCACGGAGTTTAAATTGACACACCCAGTGGGTGATTACTATAAATTCTGGAAAGAAAACAAGCGGTGGTCGACTGACCTGAACATTGCTTTGAAGGGCGGAACTGGCGTCGTAAGCTGCCTGGCTCGCATCCCGGATGGTCTTCAACTGCTCCATCATGATCCCTGCCTGGCGTATCGCCTCCTTCGCGGCGCCAGCTTGGTCCTCTGGGACGTGGTGCGTCGTGAAGAGGGAGGGCTGCAGAGCACTCGTCAGTGGATCTGCGAAGGACACAGTGTGTCGAGTGGTGTTCTCCTCCTCCGCGACCAGAGTCTCAGGCACCGTCACATCCTGGGACACCCTGCCGGCAGACGCTTTCCTACTCCTTCTGGGCTTCAGCGGTTCCTCATCTTCATCATCATCAGGGAGAGTGATAACAACATTGGATGGAGCTACAGAAAAGAATCAGAATTAGAGATCATGAGTCAGTCGACTAGAAACGGTGTTAAGAGTATAGTACCAGGTTTTGAGGTTGCTGCGTCCTCCATCTCATGGTCGTCAGCCCGGGCTGAGGTCTCAGAAGTAGCAGCACTGCAACTCCAAAGAGTCAGTCGACTAACTCCAGCGCCAACCAGAGATAATGTTCGCACAAAACAAGAAGACTCAAGCAGCATGATTACCCTGATATGGTGGGGATGGACACCTTCATCTTCGGCAGGAGTTTGGTCGGCTTTGACGGGGCCGCCCTGGGCTGCTTCGACGCCTTTTCAGTCGGCGCCGGAGAGGTGGTCCGAGGGCGCTTGGTCGACTATGTAACAGTCGCAACCCCCTTGCCACGTTCAGTCGCAGGGTCATGGACAAGTTTCGACCGCCTTTCCGAGCGCGGTGGTGCGACCTCCTCCTCCTCCTCCTCTTCCTCGTCCTCATCGTCATCATCATCATCGTCATCATCATCATCATCATCATCCTCAGCGGCGTCCGAGTCCCACTCCTCCTCCTGACTCTCGCCCCCGCTCGCTTCTCCCTCCTCGGTCGAAGCCTGTGCTCCATTGGGCATCGAGTACAGCTCAGTGAGGGCCTGATAGACATCAAGACAAAGATCAGTCGACCGATCGGCAGAGAAAACAGAAATAAATGTGACGAGAATACAATGGGAAGTGGAGCAGACATACCTTGTTTGGATCACTATGGCAGTCTAGTGGAGGAATCCTTCTGGCTCTGCAAGGGTTATCCTTGTTCCCAGTAACAGCGGCCATCCACCTTTCCAGAGTGGCATCGTCGACCGCTTCTGGATTGACCCGAGTCACATCCTCAGTCCCGCAGTACAACCACATGCAATGGCTCCGGAACTGAAGAGGCTGGATACGACGCCTAAGAAAAACCTCCAGGAGATCCATACCCGTCACTCCCTCCCGAACCAACTGAACTACATGCTCCATCAGCATCTTCACATCAGCTTTCTCCTCCGGAATCACCTTCAGAGAGGAGGGCTTGTTCACTCGGCCCATGGTGAACTGAGGGAGTCCACTCGACTGCCCCGGCGTCGACTGATCCTGGCAGTAGAACCAGGTCGACTGCCAGCCTCTGACTGACTCGGGAAATGTCATGGCTGGGAAGGTGCTCTTGTTCCTCACCTGGATCCCCAGACCCCCACACATTTGGACAACTCGGGTTTTTTCGTCGCCTGGGCTCGCCTTCTTCACGGTCTGAGAGCGACACGTGAATATGTGCTTGAACAAACCCCAATGCTGTCGACAACCCAGGAAACTCTCACACATGGACACAAACGCGGCAAGATAGGCGATAGAATTCGGGGTGAAGTGGTGGAGTTGTGCTCCAAAGAAGTTCAAGAAACCACGAAAGAAAATGCTCGGCGGCAAAGAAAATCCGCGGTCGACATGGGTAGCCAGAAGCACGCACTCACCCTCTTCCGGCTGGGGCTGCCACTCTTTCCCCGGAAGCCTCCCAGCTCCATGAGGGATCAGGCCCTCGTTGGCCATGTCGAGGAGATCCTTCTTCGTGATGGTCGACTGGATCCAATCTCCCTGGACCCAGCCTTTCGGCAGGCGAGATCTAGACGAAGACCCGCCACGACTGGTGGATCTCCCCTTCGCTTTCTCCGTCACCGACGCCTTCTTCGCGCGTTCCAACGCCGCCGTCGTCTCCTTGACCATGGCTGCCGGCGGGACACGCGAGGAGAAGTTGTGCGGAGGCGAGAGCGAGCGCGTTGGGCGGAGACGAAGGGAACAGAGGGAGAATGCTGAGGCACTGTTCAAAAAACCCTCGCCAGGCGCATTTATAAGATCCCTTCCGAGTGGATGACAGGTGGGCCCGGTCGATCTAATCATATCCTGAACAGTTGTGCGGACGTGATACGTGGCGAAAAAAGCGGCGCGGGGATCGAGGCGTCTATGTCCTGTCCCATCCGAGCGCCGCGGTCCACCCCGCTTCGCGCGCTTCCCCAAATTTCGTATCTCGCGGAATCCGCGAACGGCAGACCGGTCTGCCAGACGCGGGATTTCCTGCGATCCGTCGCTCGGAAATCGGCGAAGTCCAAAAGATCACTCGACGAAGGAAAAGAATGGATCGAGTCGACTGAAGAAAAGTTGTTCACTATCAACAAAGAGATTTTTTGGTTCAAAACAACGCACGACCAGTATGCGAAGGCTAATCGGAAACAGCATCAACTCCTTCATCACTCAAGCCTCAATCCATTCGGGGGCTAATGATGGAGTCATGTACCTAGGGTAGGGTCACAAACCTGGTCTAAGTACCCTGACCGAGGACACCCTTAGAAGAGATCACCTTCCAGTCGACCTACGAGGGACTCACTCGACTAGCTTGAAGGGCTCGACCACGAAGACTCACTCGACCATCAGAAGGTCAAGAGGCACTCTGCACTGCAACGGTGTGTAATTAAGTAGACTTTATGATAGTAAAGACACTTTATGTGGGGCGTTACCAGTAACACCCCAGACTTAATGTACCATAAACCCTTCATTACATGGGTTGGCTGGGGTCCTGGCGCACTCTATATAAGCCAACCCCCCTCCACAGGCAGGGGGGGTCGGCACCCTGTAATCCATACACACATAATCCACTCGACCGCCTCCAGGCTCCGAGACGTAGGGCTTTTACTTCCTTCGAGAAGGGCCTGAACTCGTACATCTCTTGTGATTACAACCTCTCCATAGCTAGGACCTTGCCTCTCCATACCTACCCCCACTCTACTGTCAGACTTAGATCCACGACACCTCTAACTTGTTTTTGCAGGGCATGTTGTGATGTGATATGGTCAAGACGTGATGCTATATTTTATTGTATGAGATGATCATGTTTTGTAACCGAAGTTATTGGCAACTGGCAGGAGCTATATGGTTGTCGCTTTATTGTATGAAATGCAAACGCCCTGTAATTGCTTTACTTTATCACTAAGCGGTAGCGATAGTCGTAGAAGCAATAGATGGCATAACGACAAGGATGCTACGATGGAGATCAAGGTGTCGCGCCGGTGACGATGGTGATCACGACAGTGCTTTGAAGATGGAGATCACAAGCACAAGATGATGATGGCCATATCATATCACTTATATTGATTGCATGTGATGTTTATCCTTTATGCATCTTATCTTGCTTTGTTTGACGGTAGCATTATAAGATGATCTCTCACTAATTATCAAGAAGTGTTCTCCCTGAGTATGCACCATTGCGAAAGTTCTTCGTGCTGAGACACCACGTGATGATCGGGTGTGATAGGCTCTACGTTCAAATACAACGGGTGCAAAACAGTTGCACACGCGGAATACTCAGGTTAAACCTGACGAGCCTAGCATATACAGATATGGCCTCAGAACACGGAGACCGAAAGGTCGAGCGTGAATCATATAGTAGATATGATCAACATATTGATGTTCACCGTTGAAAGTACTCTATCTCACGTGATGATCGGACATGGTGTAGTTGATATGGATCACGTAATCACTTAGAGGATTAGAGGGATGTCTATCTAAGTGGGAGTTCTTAAGTAATATGCTTAATTGAACTTAAATTTATCATGAACTTAGTCATGGTAGTATTTTGCAAATTATGTTGTAGATCAATAGCTTGCGTTGTTGCTTTCATATGTTTATTTTCGTATGTTCCTAGAGAAAATTGTGTTGAAAGATGTTAGTAGCAATGATGTGGATTGGATCCGTGATCTGAGGTTTATCCTCATTTCCGCACAGAAGAATTATGTCCTTAATGCACCGCTAGGTGACAGACCTATTGCAGGAGCAGATGCAGACGTTATGAACGTTTGGCTAGCTCAATATGATGACTACTTGATAGTTTTGTGCACCATGCTTAACGGCTTAGAATCAGGACTTCAAAGAAGTTTTGAACGTCATGGACCATATGAGATGTTCCAGGAGTTAAAGTTAATATTTCAAGCAAATACCTGAGTTGAGAGATATGAAGTCTCCAACAAGTTCTATGGCTAAAAGATGGAGGAGAATCGCTCAACTAGTGAGCATGTGCTCAGATTGTCTGGGTACTACAATCGCTTGAATCAAGTGGGAGTTAATCTTCCAGATAAAATAGTGATTGACAGAATTCTCTAGTCACCACCACCAAGTTTGTAGAACTTTGTGATGAACTATAGTATGCAAGGGATGACGAAAACGATTCCCGATCTCTTCGTGATGTTGAAATCGACGAAGGTAGAAATCAAGAAAGAGCATCAAGTGTTGATGGTTGACAAGATCACTAGTTTCAAGAAAAGGGCAAAGGGAAAGAAAAGGAACTTCAAGCAGAATGGCAAGCAAGTTGTCACTCTCACGAAGAAGCCCAAAGATGAACCAAAGCCTGAAACTGAGTGCTTACACTGCAAAGGAAATGGTCACTGGAAGCGGAAATGCCCTGAATATTTGGTGGATAAGAAGGATGGCAAAGTGAACAAGGGTATATTTGATATACAGGTTATTGATGTGTGCCTTACTAGTGTTTATAGTAGCCCTTGAGTATTTGATACTTGTTCAGTTGCTAAGATTAGTAACTCGAAACAGGAGTTACAGAATAAACAGAGACTAGTTGAAGGGTGGAGTGATGATGAGTGTTGGAAGTAGTTCCAAGATTGATATGATCATCATCGCACACTCCCTATACTTTCGGGATTAGTGTTAAACCTAAATAAATGTTATTTGGCGTTTGCGTTGAGCATGAATATGATTTGATCATGTTTATTGCGATACGGTTATTCATTTAAAGTTAGAGAATAAATTGTTATTCTGTTTACATGAATAAGACCTTCGAAGGTCATACACCCAATGAACATAGTTTGTTGGATCTCGATCGTAGTGATACACATATTCATAATATTAATGCCAAAAGATGAAAAGTTAATAATGATAGTGCAACTTGATTGTGGCACTGCCGTTTGGGTCATATCGGTGTAAAGCGCATGAAGAAACTCCATAAATATGGATTTTCGGAATCACTTGGTTATGAATCATTTGATGCTTGCAAACTGTGCCTTTTGGGCAAGATGACTAAAACTCCGTTCTCCGGAACAATGGAACGAGCTAGTGACTTATTGGAAATAATACATACCGATGTATGCGGTCCAATGAGTGTTGATGCTCGTGGCAGGTATCGTTATTTTCTGATCTTCACAAAATGAATTGAGCAGATATGAGTATATCTACTTAATGAAGCACAAGTCTAAAACATTTGAAAAGTTCAAAGAATTTCAGAGTGAAGTGGAGAATCATCGTAACAAGAAAATTAAGTTTCCGCAATTTGATCGCGGAGACAAATATTTGAGTTACGATTTTGGTCTTCAATTAAAACAATGTGGAATAGTTTCACAAACTCATGCCACCTGGAACACCACAGCTTAATGGTGTGTCCGAACGTCATAACAAGTACTTTATTGGATATAGTGCAATCTATGATGTCTCTTACCGATTTACCACTATCGTTTTGGGGTTATGCATTAGAGACAGCTGCATTCACGTTTAATAGGGCACCATCTAAATCCGTTGAGACGGCACGGTATGAACTATGGTTTAGCAGTTAACCTAAGTTGTCGTTTCTTAAAGTTTGGAGTTGCGATGCTTATGTGAAAAAGTTTCAACCTAATAAGCTCGAACCCAAATCGGAGAAGTGCGTCTTCATAGAATACCCAAAGGAAACTGTTGGGTACACCTTCTATCATAGATCCGAAGGCAAATTATTCGTTGCTAAGATGGATCCTTTCTAGAGAAGAAGTTTCTCTCGAAAGAAGTGAGTGGGGGAAAGTAGAACTTGATGAGGTAATTGTACCTTCTCCCTTATTGGAAAGTAGTTCATCACAGAAATCAGTTCCAGTGATTCCTACACCAATTAGTGAGGAAGTTAATGATGATGATCATGAAACTTCAGATCAAGTTGCTACCAAACCTCGTAGGTCTTCCAGAGTAAGATCCGCACCAGAGTGGTACGGTAATCATGTTCTGGAAGTCATGTTACTAGACCATGATGAACCTACGAACTATGAGGAAGCGATGATGAGGCCAGATTCCGCAAAATGGCTTGAGGCCATGAGATCTGAGATAAGATCCATGTATGAAAACAAAGTATGGACTTTGATGGACTTGCCCAATGATCGGCGAGACATTGAGATTAAATGGATCTTCAAGAGGAAGATGGACGCTGATAGTGTTACTATCTACAAAGCTAGAATTGTCGCAAAAGGTTTTCCACAAGTTCAAGGTGTTGACTACGATGAGAGTTTTTCACTCGTATCTATGCTTAAGTCTGTCTGGATCATGTTAGCAATTGCCGCATTTTATGAAATCTGGCAAATGGATAAACAAAACTGCATTCCTTAATGGTTTTCTTAAAGAAGAGTTGTATATGATGCAACCAGAAGGTTTTGTCAATCCTAAAGGTGCTAACAAATTGTGCAAGCTCTAGCGATCCATCTATGGACTGGTGCAATCATCTCGGAGTTGGAATATATGCTTTGATGAGTTGATCAAAGCATATGGTTTTATACAGACTTTTTGAAGAAGCCTGTAGTTACAAGAAAGTGAGTGGGAGCTCTGTAGCATTTCTAATATTATATGTGGATGACATATTGTTAATTGGAAATGATATGGAAATTCTGGATAGCATGAAAGGATACTTGAATAAGAGTTTTTCAAAGCAAGACCTCGGTGAAGCTGCTTACACATTGAGCATCAAGATCTATATAGATAGATCAAGACGCTTGATAAGATTTTTCAATGAGTACATACCTTGATAAATTTTTGAAATAGTTCAAAATGGAACAGCCAAAGAAGGAGTTCTTGCCTGTGTTACAAGGTGTGAAGTTGAGTAAGACTCAAGACCCGACCATTGCAGAAAATAGAAAGAGAATGAAAAGTCATTCCCTATGCCTCAGTCATAGGTTCTATAAAGTATGCTATGCTGTGAACCAGACCTATTGTATACCTTGCTCTGTGTTTGGCAAAGGAATACAATTTTGATCTAATAAGTAGATGACTGGACATGGGTCAAGAATATCCTTAGTGAGGACTAAGGAGATGTTTCTCGATTATGGAGGTGATAAAAGAGCCCTTCGTTAAAGTTACAACGATGCAAGCTTTTACACCAATCCAGATGACTCTAAGTCTCAATCTGGATACATATTGAAAGTGGGAGCAATTAGCTAGAGTAGCTCCGTGCAGAGCATTGTGGACATAGAATATTTGCGAAATACATACGACTCTGAATATGACAGACCCGTTGACTAAGCTTCTCTCATGAGCAAAACATGATCATACCTTAGTACTCTTTTGGGTGTTAATCACATAGCGATGTGAACTAGATTATTGACTCTAGTAAACCCTTTGGGTGTTGATCACATGATGATGTGAACTATGACTATTAATCACATGCAGATGTGAATATTGGTGTTAAATCACATAGCGATATGAACTAGATTATTGACTCTAGTGCAAGTGGGAGACTGAAGGAAATATGCCCTAGAGGCAATAATAAAGTTATTATTTATTTCCTTATTTCATGATAAATGTTTATTATTCATGCTAAAATTGTATTAACCGGAAACATGATACATGTGAGAATACATAGACAAACATATAGTCACTAGTATGCCTCTACTTGACTTGCTCATTAATCAAAGATGGTTATGTTTCCTAACCATAGACATGTGTTGTCATTTGATTAATGGGATCACATCATTAGGAGAATGAAGTGATTGACATGACCCATTCCATTAGCCTAGCACTTGATCGTTTAGTATATTGTTATTGCTTTCTTCATGACTTATACATGTTCCTGTAACTATGAGATTATGCAACTCCCGTTTACCGGAGGAACACTTTGGGTACTACCAAACGTCACAACGTAACTGAGTGATTATAAAGGAGTACTACAGGTGTCTCCGAAGGTACATGTTGAGTTGGCGTATTTTGAGATTAGGTTTTGTCACTCCGATTGTCGGAGAGGTATCTCTGGGCCCTCTCGGTAATGCACATCACTATAAGCCTTGCAAGCAATGTGACCAATGAGTTGGTTACGGGATGATGCATTACGTAACGAGTAAAGAGACTTGCCGGTAACGAGATTGAACTAGGTATTGGATACCGACGATCAAATCTCGGGCAAGTAACATACCGATGACAAAGGGAACAACGTATGTTGTTATGCGGTTTGACCGATAAAGATCTTCGTAGAATATGTAGGAACCAATATGGGCATCCAGGTTCCGCTATTGGTTATTGACCGAGAATAGTTCTAGGTCATGTCTACATAGTTCTCGAACCCGTAGGGTCCGCACGCTTAAGGTTTCGATGACAGTTATATTATGAGTTTATGAGTTTTGATGTACCGAAGGAGTTCGGAGTCCCGGATGAGACCGGGGACATGACGAGGAGTCTCGAAATGGTCGAGACGTAAAGATCGATATATTGGACGACTATATTCGGACTTCGGAAAGGTTCCGAGTGATTCGGGTATTTTTTGGAGTACCGGAGAGTTACGGGAATTCGCCGGGGAGTATATGGGCCTTATTGGGCCATACGGGAATAGAGGAGAGAGGCCGAGAGGAAGGAGGCGCGCAGCCCCCCTCTGGTCCGAATTGGACAAGGGGTGCGGCCCCCTTTTCCTTCCTCCTCTCGGTGGGAGTAGGACTCCCCTTGGCGCGCCCCTCCTAGGCCGGCCGCCCCCTCCCCCCTTGCTCCTTTACATACGGGGTCAGGGGGGCACCTCTAGGCAAAACAGAAGTTGATCTACGGATCGTTCCTTAGCCGTGTGCGGTGCCCCCCTCCACCATATTCTACCTCGGTCATATCGTCGCGGAGTTTGGGCGAAGCCCTACGCCGGTAGAGCATTATCATCGTCACCACGCCGTCGTGCTGACGGAACTCATCCCCGAAGCTTTGTTGGATCGGAGCCCGGGGATCGTCATCGAGCTGAACGTGTGCTGAACTCGGAGGTGCCGTACGTTCGGTACTTGGATCGGTCGGATCATGAAGACGTACGACTACATCAACCGCGTTGTCATAACGCTTTCGCTTACGGTCTACGAGGGTACATGGACAACACTCTCCCCTCTCGTTGCTATGCCATCACCATGATCTTGCGTGTATGTAGGAATTTTTTTGAAATTACTACGTTCCCCAACAGTGGCATCCGAGCCTAGGTTTTATGCGTTGATGTTATATGCACGAGTAGAACACAAGTGAGTTGTGGGCGATACAAGTGATACTGCTTACCAGCATGTCATACTTTGGTTCGGCGGTATTGTGAGATGAAGCGGCCCGGACCGACATTACGCGTACGCTTACGCGAGAATGGTTTCACCGTTGCGAGCACTCGTGCTTAAAGGTGGCTGGCGGGTGTCTGTCTCTCTCACTTTAGCTGAATCGAGTGTGGCTACGCCCGGTCCTTGCGAAGGTTAAAACAGCACTAACTTGACAAACTATCATTGTGGTTTTGATGCGTAGGTAAGAACGGTTCTTGCTAAGCCCGTAGCAGCCACATAAAATTTGCAACAACAAAGTAGAGGACCTGTAACTTGTTTTTGCAGGGCATGTTGTGATGTGATATGGTCAAGACGTGATGCTATATTTTATTGTATGAGATGATCATGTTTTGTAACCGAAGTTATCGGCAACTGGCAGGAGCTATATGGTTGTCGCTTTATTGTATGAAATGCAAACGCCCAGTAATTGCTTTACTTTATCACTAAGCGGTAGCGATAGTCGTAGAAGCAATAGATGGCGTAACGACAACGATGCTACGATGGAGATCAAGGTGTCGCGCTGGTGACGATGGTGATCACGACGGTGCTTCGAAGATGGAGATCATAAGCACAAGATGATGATGGCCATATCATATCACTTATATTGATTGCATGTGATGTTTATCCTTTATGCATCTTATCTTGCTTTGATTGACGGTAGCATTATAAGATGATCTCTCACTAATTATCAAGAAGTGTTCTCCCTGAGTATGCACCATTGCGAAAGTTCTTCGTGCTGAGACACCACGTGATGATCGGGTGTGATAGGCTCTACATTCAAATACAACGGGTGCAAAACAGTTGCACATGCGGAATACTCAGGTTAAACTTGACGAGCCTAGCATATACAGATATGGCCTCAGAACACGGAGAACGAAAGGTCGAGCGTGAATCATATAGTAGATATGATCAACATATTGATGTTCACCGTTGAAACTACTCCATCTCACGTGATGATCGGACATGGTGTAGTTGATATGGATCACGTAATCACTTAGAGGATTAGAGGGATGTCTATCTAAGTGGGAGTTCTTAAGTAATATGATTAATTGAACTTAAATTTATCATGAACTTAGTCCTGGTAGTATTTTGCAAATTATGTTGTAGATCAATAGCTTGCGTTGTTGCTTTCATATGTTTATTTTCATATGTTCCTAGAGAAAATCGTGTTGAAAGATGTTAGTAGCAATGATGTGGATTGGATCCGTGATCTGAGGTTTATCCTCATTGCTGCACAGAAGAATTATGTCCTTAATGCACCGCTAGGTGACAGAGCTATTGCAGGAGCAGATGCAGACGTTATGAACGTTTAGCTAGCTCAATATGATGACTACTTGATAGTTTTGTGCACCATGCTTAACGTCTTAGAATCAGGACTTCAAAGAAGTTTTGAACGTCATGGACCATATGAGATGTTCCAGGAGTTGAAGTTAATATTTCAAGCAAATACCCGAGTTGAGAGATATGAAGTCTCCAACAAGTTCTATGGCTAAAAGATGGAGGAGAATCGCTCAACTAGTGAGCATGTGCTCAGATTGTCTGGGTACTACAATCGCTTGAATCAAGTGGGAGTTAATCTTCCAGATAAAATAGTGATTGACAGAATTCTCTAGTCACCACCACCAAGTTTGTAGAACTTTGTGATGAACTATAGTATGCAAGGGATGACGAAAACGATTCCCGATCTCTTCGTGATGTTGAAATCGACGAAGGTAGAAATCAAGAAAGAGCATCAAGTGTTGATGGTTGACAAGATCACTAGTTTCAAGAAAAGGGCAAAGGGAAAGAAAGGGAACTTCAAGCAGAATGGCAAGCAAGTTGTCACTCCCACGAAGAAGCCCAAAGCTGAACCAAAGCCTGAAACTGAGTGCTTACACTACAAAGGAAATGGTCACTGGAAGCGGAAATGCCCTGAATATTTGGTGGATAAGATGGATGGCAAAGTGAACAAGGGTATATTTGATATACAGGTTATTGATGTGTGCCTTACTAGTGTTTATAGTAGGCCTTGAGTATTTGATACTTGTTCAGTTGCTAAGATTAGTAACTCGAAACAGGAGTTACAGAATAAACAGAGACTAGTTGAAGGGTGGAGTGATGATGAGTGTTGGAAGTAGTTCCAAGATTGATATGATCATCATCGCACACTCCCTATACTTTCGGGATTAGTGTTAAACCTAAGTAAATGTTATTTGGCGTTTGTGTTGAGCATGAATATGATTTGATCATGTTTATTGCGATACGGTTATTCATTTAAAGTTAGAGAATAAATTGTTATTCTGTTTACATGAATAAGACCTTCGAAGGTCATACACCCAATGAACATAGTTTGTTGGATCTCAATCGTAGTGATACACATATTCATAATATTAATGCCAAAAGATGAAAAGTTAATAATGATAGTGCAACTTGATTGTGGCACTGCCGTTTGGGTCATATCGGTGTAAAGCGCATGAAGAAACTCCATAAAGATGTATTTTCGGAATCACTTGGTTATGAATCATTTGATGCTTGCAAACCGTGCCTTTTGGGCAAGATGACTAAAACTCTGTTCTCCGGAACAATGGAACGAGCTAGTGACTTATTGGAAATAATACATACCGATGTATGCGGTCCAATGAGTGTTGATGCTCGTGGCAGGTATCGTTATTTTCTGATCTTCACAAAATGAATTGAGCAGATATGAGTATATCTACTTAATGAAGCACAAGTCTGAAACATTTGAAAAGTTCAAAGAATTTCAGAGTGAAGTGGAGAATCATCGTAACAAGAAAATTAAGTTTCTGCAATTTGATCGCGGAGACAAATATTTGAGTTACGAGTTTGGTCTTCAATTAAAACAATGTGGAATAGTTTCACAAACTCATGCCACCTGGAACACCACAGCTTAATGGTGTGTCCGAACGTCATAACAAGTACTTTATTGGATATAGTGCAATCTATGATGTCTCTTACCGATTTACCACTATCGTTTTGGGGTTATGCATTAGAGACAGCTGCATTCACGTTTAATAGGGCACCATCTAAATCCGTTGAGACGGCACGGTATGAACTATGGTTTAGCAGTTAACCTAAGTTGTCGTTTCTTAAAGTTTGGAGTTGCGATGCTTATGTGAAAAAGTTTCAACCTGATAAGCTCGAACCCAAATCGGAGAAGTGCGTCTTCATAGAATACCCAAAGGAAACTGTTGGGTACACCTTCTATCACAGATCCGAAGGCAAATTATTCGTTGCTAAGATGGATCCTTTCTAGAGAAGAAGTTTCTCTCGAAAGAAGTGAGTGGGGGAAAGTAGAACTTGATGAGGTAATTGTACCTTCTCCCTTATTGGAAAGTAGTTCATCACAGAAATCAGTTCCAGTGATTCCTACACCAATTAGTGAGGAAGTTAATGATGATGATCATGAAACTTCAGATCAAGTTGCTACCAAACCTCGTAGGTCTTCCAGAGTAAGATCCGCACCAGAGTGGTACGGTAATCATGTTCTGGAAGTCATGTTACTAGACCATGATGAACCTACGAACTATGAGGAAGCGATGATGAGGCCAGATTCCGCAAAATGGCTTGAGGCCATGAGATCTGAGATAAGATCCATGTATGAAAACAAAGTATGGACTTTGATTGACTTGCCCAATGATCGGCGAGACAATGAGATTAAATGGATCTTCAAGAGGAAGACGGACGCTGATAGTGTTACTATCTACAAAGCTAGAATTGTCGCAAAAGGTTTTCGACAAGTTCAAGGTGTTGACTACGATGAGAGTTTTTCACTCGTATCTATGCTTAAGTCCGTCTGAATCATGTTAGCAATTGCCGCATTTTATGAAATCTGGCAAATGGATAAACAAAACTGCATTCCTTAATGGTTTTCTTAAAGAAGAGTTGTATATGATGCAACCAGAAGGTTTTGTCAATCCTAAAGGTGCTAACAAATTGTGCAAGCTCTAGCGATCCATCTATGGACTGGTGCAAGCATCTCGGAGTTGGAATATATGCTTTGATGAGTTGATCAAAGCATATGGTTTTATACAGACTTTTTGAAGAAGCCTGTATTTACAAGAAAGTGAGTGGGAGCTCTGTAGCATTTCTAATATTATATGTGGATGACATATTGTTAATTGGAAATGATATGGAAATTCTGGATAGCATGAAAGGATACTTGAATAAGAGTTTTTCAAAGCAAGACCTCGGTGAAGCTGCTTACACATTGAGCATCAAGATCTATATAGATAGATCAAGACGCTTGATAAGATTTTTCAATGAGTACATACCTTGATAATTTTTTGAAATAGTTCAAAATGGAACAACCAAAGAAGGAGTTCTTGCCTGTGTTACAAGGTGTGAAGTTGAGTAAGACTCAAGACCCGACCATTGCAGAAAATAGAAAGAGAATGAAAAGTCATTCCCTATGCCTCAGTCATAGGTTCTATAAAGTATGCTATGCTGTGAACCAGACCTATTGTATACCTTGCTCTGTGTTTGGCAAAGGAATACAATTTTGATCTAATAAGTAGATGACTGGACATGGGTCAAGAATATCCTTAGTGAGGACTAAGGAGATGTTTCTCGATTATGGAGGTGATAAAAGAGCCCTTCGTTAAAGTTACAACAATGCAAGCTTTTACACCAATCCAGATGACTCTGAGTCTCAATCTGGATACATATTGAAAGTGGGAGCAATTAGCTAGAGTAGCTCCGTGCAGAGCATTGTGGACATAGAATATTTGCGAAATACATACGGCTCTGAATATGACAGACCCGTTGACTAAGCTTCTCTCACGAGCAAAACATGATCATACCTTAGTACTCTTTTGGGTGTTAATCACATAGCGATGTGAACTAGATTATTGACTCTAGTAAACCCTTTGGGTGTTGATCACATGATGATGTGAACTATGGGTATTAATCACATGCAGATGTGAATATTGGTGTTAAATCACATAGCAATGTGAACTAGATTATTGACTCTAGTGCAAGTGGGAGACTGAAGGAAATATGCCCTAGAGGCAATAATAAAGTTATTATTTATTTCCTTATTTCATGATAAATGTTTATTATTCATGCTAGAATTGTATTAACCGGAAACATGATACATGTGTGAATACATAGACAAACATATAGTCACTAGTATGCCTCTACTTGACTAGCTCATTAATCAAAGATGGTTATGTTTCCTTACCATAGACATGTGTTGTCATTTGATTAATGGGATCACATCATTAGGAGAATGATGTGATTGACATGACCCATTCCGTTAGCCTAGCACTTGATCGTTTAGTATATTGTTATTGCTTTCTTCATGACTTATACATGTTCCTGTAACTATGAGATTATGCAACTCCCGTTTACCGGAGGAACACTTTGGGTACTACCAAACGTCACAACATAACTGGGTGATTATAAAGGAGTACTACAGGTGTCTCCGAAGGTACATGTTGAGTTGGCGTATTTTGAGATTAGGTTTTGTCACTCCGATTGTCGGAGAGGTATCTCTGGGCCCTCTCGGTAATGCACATCACTATAAGCCTTGCAAGCAATGTGACCAATGAGTTGGTTACGGGATGATGCATTACGTAACGAGTAAAGAGACTTGCCGGTAACGAGATTGAACTAGGTATTGGATACCGACGATCAAATCTCGGGCAAGTAACATACCGATGACAAAGGGAACAACGTATGTTGTTATGCGGTTTGACCGATAAAGATCTTCGTAGAATATGTAGGAACCAATATGGGCATCCAGGTTCCGCTATTGGTTATTGACCGAGAATAGTTCTAGGTCATGTCTACATAGTTCTCGAACCCGTAGGGTCCGCACGCTTAAGGTTTCGATGATAGTTATATTATGAGTTTATGAGTTTTGATGTACCGAAGGAGTTCGGAGTCCCGGATGAGACCGGGGACATGACGAGGAGTCTCGAAATGGTCGAGATGTAAAGATCGATATATTGGACGACTATATTCGGACTTCGAAAAGGTTCCGAGTGATTCGGGTATTTTTCGGAGTACCGGAGAGTTACGGGAATTCACCGGGGAGTATATGGGCCTTATTGGGCCATACGGGAATAGAGGAGAGAGGCCGAAAGGAAGGAGGCGCGCAGCCCCCCTCTGGTCCTAATTGGACAAGGGGTGCGGCCCCCTTTTCCTTCCTCCTCTCCCCCTCTTTCCCCCTTCTCCTACTCCAACAAGGAAGGAGGGAGTCGTACTCCCGGTGGGAGTAGGACTCCCCTTGGCACGCCCCTCCTAGGCCGGCCGCCCCTCCCCCCTTGCTCCTTTATATATGGGGGCAGGGGGCACCTCTAGGCAAAACAGAAGTTGATCGACGGATCGTTCCTTAGCCGTGTGCGGTGCCCCCCTCCACCATATTCCACCTCGGTCATATCGTCACGGAGTTTAGGCGAAGCCCTGCGCCGGTAGAGCATCATCATCGTCACCGCGCCGTCGTGCTGACGGAACTCATCCCCGAAGCTTTGCTGGATCGGAGCCCGGGGATCGTCATCGAGCTGAACGTGTGCTGAACTTGGAGGTGCCGTACGTTCGGTACTTGGATCGGTCGGATCGTGAAGACATACGACTACATCAACCGCGTTGTCATAACACTTCCGGTTACGGTCTACGAGGGCACGTGGACAACACTCTCCCCTCTCGTTGCTATGCCATCACCATGATCTTGCGTGTACGTAGGAATTTTTTTGAAATTACTACGTTCCCCAACATCTGCCAGGTATTGTCGAACCTGCCCTCCAATGCAACCATGTAGCGACGAACGTGCTCGTCCTCTTCGCTGACACTGTGACGTACCACCTCCGCGGTGTCCGGAAGCCTCGGCACCGTCACTGGCCCATGCGACCGCCACCAAACAAGGATCGGGTCAACAACGGGCTGCCTCCTCTCCAACCTACGTCCCCCGGAAGGTAGCACCTCCCAATACCAGCCCAGCGGAGCCCAGTCCCGAACATGGCCCTGATCAAGCAGGCCTCCACCGCCGAGTCGACGACGACGAGGATGCGGGATAGGCATCGCCGACGTCGATGCGGGAACTACTTCTATATATAGTTAAATAAAGTAGTCTTATTAATTAAATCAACTAGTTCAACTACTAAGCACTTACTATAAATAAATAAAGTAGTACTTACTAAAAACAAACTACTTCTATATATAGCAAAATAAAGTAGTTTATTAAATCAACTAGCTAGTTCAACTATATATGAAGCACTTACTATAAATAAAATAAAGTAGTACTTACTAAAAATAAACTAGTTTAACTATAGTTCTATTATTTTTCTAACTAATTATATTAAACACTTTTTCTTCTTATTTTTTTCATTTTTCCTCTATTCTAAATATGAACATATTCATAAATGACTTATATCATTCACAATTTTCCTATACATACACAATAAGTTGAGAAAGAAAATACTATGAACAAAAAAATCATTAAAATTCTATGAACAAAATTATAACAGAAAAAAATCATAAAAATTTTATGAACAGAAAAAATCATAAAAATTTGACATATTCGACCTTTGCATATATATGAACATACAAACATGCATATTCAACAATAATATCACCACCAAAATCTATTAACAGAAAAAAATCTAACACAATATGAACAAATTAATTACACAATATGAAAAAAAATCTAAGAGAAAAATCTTTGAACTACACATCTACCAAAAAAAATCTACGAACTACACAAAAATCTAAAAAAAAATCTAACAAAATTAACTACACATCTAAATTAGTTACTCACGGCGACGGCGACGGCGACGGCGACGGAGACGGCGAGGTGCGGTGCGGGGCGGGGCGGGGCGGCGACGGCGTTGGGGCGGCGCGGGCCGAGGCGGCGCGGGCCGGGGCGCGACACGGGCCGGGGCGGCACGGGGCGGCGTGGGGCGAGGGCTGGCTTGGGTAGCCTGCCGGCGTCGTGATGGATTCGCCGCCGTCGGGGGAGAGCAGGAGAAGAGATTGAAGTGGGGATGGGCGGTTCTGAAATTTTCCTAAGTGCTACTTATATAGCAAAGGCATTGGTCCCGGTTCGTGGCTCAAACCGGGACTAATGCCCCCCTTTAGTCCCGGTTGGGGCTACCAACCGGGACCAAAGGCCTCTTTTCAGCAGCCCAAGGGGCGGGAAACAGAGACCTTTGGTCCCGGTTGGGGGCACCAACCGGGACTAAAGGTGGGTCATTGGTCCCGGTTGGTGCCACCAACCGGTACCAATGCACCCGTCTAATTACTTATTTATTTTCTTTTATGATATTTTTTGATTTTAATGTTTTGAACAGAATTCTAATTACTTATTTATTTTCTTTTATGATAATTCTTTTTGCTATTAAAGTTTGTAACAAAATTCTAATTACTTATTTATTTTTTTATGATAATTCTGTTTGCTTTTAATGTTTTGAACAGAATTCTAATTACTTATGTATTTTCTTTTATGACAATTCTTTTTGCTTTTAATGTTTTGAACAGAATTTTAATTACTTATTTATTTTCTTTTATGATAATTCTTTTTTCTATTAAAGTTTTGAACAGAATTCTAATTACTTATTTATTTTCTTTTATGATAATTCTTTTTGCTATTAAAGTTTGTAACAAAATTCTAGATAATTTTAGTTTCAATAATACTAGAGGTTTATAAAAGTTTTTTAGTTGATTCCTTCAGTACCAATTCTAAGGCTGTTACAAAGGCATTTTATTTGGTACACGTTTTAAGGCTGGTGCCCCACGAGCACCTTTTAGTACCGGTTTGTGGCATAAACCGGTAAAAGAGTTTTTTAGTTGATTCTTTCTGCAGCTGTTTTTTAGTCCCACCTCGCCAAGCGAGAGGCACTCGCAGCGGTTTATAAGCCCTGAGTGCAGAGACGATGAAGAAGAGGCTCAATGCACGTTGCTTAGCTTCAAGCCTTGAGGAATAGGGTAGACTGCACGGAGCTATGTGCAGTGCAGTTTACACTATTCCGAAAGGTTTGAAGCTAATTAACGAGCAATGCACCTCTTTTTTATTTTTAATGACTTATTACAACTCAGAAATAAATAGAAAAAATAAATATATCAGAAAAGAAAAAAACTATATAAAAAACTACTCAGAAATAAATAGAAGAAAAACTAGTTGTGATTAACTTTACTAAAAAAATGAGCATAGATGCGCTTATAGAGAAAATTCAACCTAAATTCATAATAAATTTCTACTAACTACAAAAAAATTCAATATGAATTTAGGTCGAATTCCCTGTATAAGGGCATCTTTTTTCACTTTGAGAGGAGCTCAACAAGGCAGAGAAGGAGGGGCTTATAAACCGGTGTGAGCTTTCTTCGGTTGGCAGGTGGGACTAAACTCTGACCGCAACGAGGACCAACCCTTTAGTCCCGGTTTATGGCATGAACCGGGACTAAAGGGCAGCCTTTGGTCCCGGTTCATTCCACAAACCGGGACCAATGATGGTGGGCCAGGAGCGAGGCCCATTGGTCCCGGTTCGTCCCACCAACCGGGACCAAAATGTCCAGACGAACCGGGACCAATGGCCCACGTGGCCCGGCCGGCCCTCGGGCTCACAAACCGGGTCCAATGCCACCATTGGTCCCGGTTCTGGACTGAACCGGGACTAATGAGCTGACCCGGCCTGGACTATTGCCCCCTTTTCTACTAGTGGGAAAGGACCCGAGCGAAAGCCTTGAGCTTTGGCGCTGGCGATGATGATGCCTGTGGGTGTCACTTACCTCTTGTGGCGTCCTTTCAGATTTCCTTTCCCTGGCAGGGTTCCAGGTGAAAACCCCAACCTATCGTTTCGGGATTGGTGGCAGCGGTGCTCTATGCTACCCACTTGGGGCCATCCTTGGGGAACTCGAGTACCATCCAGGTGTTCTGCGTCAGCATTTTTGGGCTTGCGTTGATCCTGATGTGTAGCTTTTTCGGCTCTGCCATGGAGTAAATTATATAGTAACCTACTAGAAAACACGCCCATGCGTTGCACCAGGAAAAGAGCCATGCTTCTCTACCCCAATGGCTCAAGACCATATTTTGTTACATCACTGAGATATTTTCTCTCTTCCAATGTCACTGAGACATTCATGGGAGCATTACTCATGTAATGTATTTTATCAACAGTCTTAAAAAAAGGTGCATGTACGAAGTGCTACACTTCAAAGGAAAGCATGGAACTACATTATATTATTTTCCCACACAGACATGTGCATCCTTAGAAAGAAAAGAAAATAAAAATAGCTATATTCACATAGCACTGCTCATAAACGACATGTTCATTGTCATTAAAAGGAATTGGTCAATTTAAATATCTAAATTACCTTCCTAGTTAAATTACAAATTGTAAGGAGCCATTACGTTCATCAGTTGATATATTATTGAGAGCCTAAATCATGAGGGGACCACATGTATGTACATATATAAAAAATTAAGGTATATTTAGTAAGTTGCCAAATGCCAATTAGAGATTACGAACATTCTTCTAATCTTGCTTGCTTCAAACGGGCCTCCACTTCTCCCTTTAGGATTCTCGCTTTCTTCCACATGCGGCCCTCATCCTCGATGCGACGTGCAAGCACTCGAAGGGCTAGAGAAGCATCGTAATACACAATCGTGTTCCTCTGCTTTCATAGCTCTCACATGACTAAAAGAAAAACCGCCCGCGGGTCCTTCATATGCATGCCAGCTCCACTCCTGCTAGCTAGTGCACCACTCTCCCAAGCTTAAGCCCACTTGCGGCACCCAATCCAGCTTGTTCATTGCTGAGCGCACGGTAGACCATATCTCCCTCGCAAACACGCAACCCAAGAGGATGTGATCGATGGTCTCCACTTCTTTATCACAGAAAGGACAAGCCTCCTGGAACAAGAAGTCCTTGCCATCTTTGGCAATAGCTTGGTGTATTTGATGCATTGGGGTCTGTTAGTCTTCCCAAGTCAGTGCGGTTCAGTTCTGATATGCTTATCTAAGTAGCACCATCTTAGGTGTGTTGTCAATGTTACAGCATCTACAGCCGGACGCCTCAAACATACCTTATACGCCTGGACAGATGACCCGGCACTGACTGGTCAAAACAAGCCAACCCAGAAGGACGCCTCATACATGCCTCAAATGCTTGGCCTAAATGGCAACCTCTCATATTTGGCCCAAATCTAGGGTGGGTATGGGGAGGCCTCCGTGCGGCAAGGATCCCCCCCCCCCCATGACTGAATCGGCCCACGCTGGCCCATCATGAACCCTCATATATTCATCCTCATCTGGTACCCGAACAAAACCCTACCCACTCCGCCCCAAGCTTCCTTCTGGTGATCTTCGGCCCTCTCCTGCATGGCAGACAACGGATCTGATTCTGATCACTCTGGGTCCATTGATTGGGGTATCGTCCAATGCGAGATGGAGAACACTATGGCCGTCTGCATTGCTCTCCTTCGCTCCCTGGAGGAGTGCGTCTAACCGACATCGGGATCTGTCCAGCGCGACTCCATTGCGTTGGCGCAACGGGCGCTCGAATCCACCGGGGCTGGAGCAGCATGGTCCATTAGCCTCCCCATCTACGGCCCGCCAACGTATGAGTGCTACAGGGACCGGCGCCATGGGAAAAGATAATGAGGGTGGACGACACCCACCTCCCTGCCGACATGGTGGTGGCGGAGGCGGCATATGCGGGCATGCACTTCCGCAGAGGAGGAAGTCCTCCGTGCCTGCATCCTAAAGAAGCGGCAGAGGAGGAAGATGCACGCCCTTGATCGCGAGCAAAATCGGGCAGTCCGTGCCATGGCCGTACTTCCCCCAAAGAGAAGTTGGACATCGACTAGTCGGACAGCTCCAATGATGAGCAAATCTGGCTTGATCCATTTTGAGTTTTCGAGGGCTACTCTCGTGACAAAGACGACAAAGGCGTCCGGAAGGGGAAGGGTATCTGTGGATGATCTTTCTCCATAGCTAGTATGCAGGTAAAACATGCCGATTTTTGGTAGTCCGATGGCATATGTTGACATAATAGCTGGACGATTTGTGTTGCCTTGTAGAGATAGTTCAGGTTGCGTGTGTTTGTATAGAATTGAGGTTTGCTAATTGAGGTATCCAGTTGTGCAAAGAAAAAATTGAGGTGTGACAGGGCGCGTCCGCAAATGCTTCAAGGGCTAGATTTGGTGTATCCGGCTATAGATGCTCTTAGGTTTGGTTATTGGTAGCCTCGTCTTAGCTGTGGCGACTCCACTACTACTAAGAGCAAGTATAGTAGTGTACAATCGGTAGGCTGTAAGGATTAAACAATTATATTTTTGTTGTGACGAGAGAGAAGTGACGCCGGGTGTAGATTAACAGACGGCTATAGCATAGACTCCAAAAAACATTATAATAGTGTAAGGTGGGCCATGCATTAATAATGTACTACTTCTTAGCAACTATCTATTATGCGTGTCGGCTATTACGTTGGTTATATGTGATGTGGCAACTTCATATAACCGATAGTTGGCTATATTATTAACCATGCTCTAAAAACCATCCGACCTAAATACAAGATTTGCATAAATATAAAATGGACGAGAAGTTGATTGATTGGATACCGATGATGTCTGAGTTGTTGACTCAAAATACTTACTTCTGAGTTGACATCATCTCATTATTTTTGAAACCCGACACAAATGTAAATGCATACATGCATCTTGTTCTCGGACTCAGGCGATGTGTGTTGGGCAATATTGGTGTTGGGTAGTAATCGGCTGAACTGTTTTTTCTTTGGGAAACTCTTACCATCACCCGGCGGACCCAATGTTGGGCGTCCACCGCCACCAGCACATGATGCGTGTCCATGTGGACCCATTGCACCGCTACATCCTTCTCCACATGCTTCGTGCGCTGATGCTGGACGGGGTTCGACGAGAGGTACACCGCGCTCACATTATCACAATAAACAATCGTAGCTCGTCGAGGAGGGCGATGAAGCTCGGTGAGAAACTGGCGAAGCCAGCACGACTCAGCCACGCAGTTCGCAACTGCACGATACTCAACCTCGGCACTAGACTGGGACACAGTGTGTTGTCGATTGGAAGACCAAGAGACCAAGTTAGAACCAAGGAACACACAGAAGCCCGATGTAGAGCGGCGGGTATCGGGACAACCAGCCCAATCAACATCACTGTAGGCGAGGAGATCATGTGAAGAGGAACGACAGAGCTGAAGACCGTAGTGAGTGGTCCCACAGAGGTAGTGAAGCACACGCTTAAGCAGTTGATAGTGCGCGTCCATTGGTGCATGCATGACGAGGCAGAGCTGCTGAAGGGCATAGGAGATTTCGGGGCGTGTGAGCGTGAGATACTGTAATGCGCCGGCGAGACAACGATAGTGTGTGGGATCGGTGCAGGGAACACCACCAGTGCTAGAGACCTTACTGCTAGTGTCGACAGGAGTGGAGATGGGCTTGCAGTTAAGCATGTGCGCACGATCCAGGATCTCAAGTGCATACTGCTCCTGGGAGAGAAAAAGACCGGTGGTGGAGCGATGCACGTTGATACCGAGGAAGTGATGAATGTCACCGAGATCACTCATGGAGAACTCACCCGTGAGAGCTGTGACGAGCGAATCGAGCAGGGAGGTGGTGCTGGCAGTGAGGATGATGTCGTCGACGTACAATAGCAAGTACGCGAGAGAAGCGCCACGACGTAAGATGAAGAGGGAGGTGTCGCACTTGGACGACACAAATACGAGGGAGTGCAGGAAACGAGTGAACCGGAGAAACCACGTGCGAGGCGCCTGCTTATGCCCATACAGGGACTTGTTGAGGCGACAAACATGTGTGGGAAAAGTGGCATCCGCAAAACTGGCAGGCTACTGACAATAGACGGTCTCTGCAAGATCACCATGGAGGAAGGCATTCTTGACATCCATCTATCGGATGGGCCAAGAATGAGTAGTCGCGATGCTGAGAACTGTCCGGATAGTCGCCGGTTTGACGACGGGGCTGCACGTCTCCCCATAGTCAATGCCGGGCTGCTGTGTAAAGCCACACACCACCCATCGCGCTTTATAGCGCGCCAGCGTGCCGTCCGGGTGAAGATTGTGGCGAAAGATCCACTTCCCGGTCACCACATTGACACCTGCAGGACAAGGAACCAAAGACCAAGTATCATTCCGAATTAGCGCATTAAACTCATCAATCATTGCGGCATGCCAGTTGGGGTCCTTGAGTGCAGCACGGTACGATGAGGGAATGGGAGAAGGGTCGTTCGCAACGTGAAGGTCAAGTATTTGTTTTGGCATAGCATATCCAGTCTTGCTGTGAGTTTGCATAGGATGTGGATTGGACGGGGGCGGCACGGGAATGGCTCGGGGTGGTAGTGGCTGGCTAGGAGCGGACACATGCAGACGTGGCGGAGACGGTGTGGGAAGGAACGCAGGGCGCGTAGTAATCGGGGTGGAGGGTGCGGTAGACGCATTGGGCGGCGATCCTGAGCGGTACGAGGTAGGCGGGGTCCGCGGGGGCGATCCTGAGCGGGACGAGGTTGGTGGGGTCCGTGGGTGCGCAGGTGTCGGGATCCGCGAGGGTACTCGCGAGCCAGCGATTGGGGCGGGCGACGCGCGTGGGTTGGGGGTGGGCGTGGTGTGTCCCGCAGCGGGATTGCAGGGGGCGGGGGCCATTGGGTGGGAGTAGGGTTGGTTGGTACAGGTGGCGCAGCTGGAGTGGGGGGCGTCGGATCGGAAGGAGGACGCTGGTAGGAGGCACGAGGAGCGGAGCGGATCAGGGAGTCAGGTACCGGATTTTCTGCAGTTGCGGATTCAGGGGGCACAGAGAAGGGAAAGAAATTTTCATCAAACGTTACATGCCGGGAAATAATAACTTTTCTGGTGGCTAAGTCAAGGCACCGGTACCCTTTTTGCTCCCGTGGATAACCTATGAAGACGCAGCGCACAGAACGAGGGGAGAGCTTGTGGGCGGCTATGGCAGAGACGTTGGGATAACAAAGACAGCCAAACGTGCGAAGGTGATCGTAGGTGGGATGTACGCCATAGAGAAGGAAGGAGGGCGTGAAGTGATGGATGGCTCGAGATGGGCGTATGTTGAGTAACATGGTGGCGGTGTGGAGAGCCTCAACCCAAAATGGTGGTGGTAGGGCGGCTTGGAGCAGCAACGTACGCACCACATCATTAGTGGTACAGATATGACGCTCGGCCTTACCGTTCTGTGGGGAAGTGTGGGGGCATGTGAGGCGGAAAGAGACGCCGTTGGAGGAGAAAGTCGCGGAGAGTAGTAGAGAGGAACTCCCCCCATTGTCACATTGCACACATCGAATGAGCACGCCAAATTGTGTGGACACAAACTTAAAGAAGCGAAGAAGAGTGTCACACGTTTCAGATTTTGCACGAAGAGGAAACGTCCAAGAAAAATGTGTGTAATCATCCATAACAACGAGATAATATTTGTAGCCCGAGTGTCTAATAATAGGGGAGGTCCAAACATCACAATGAATTAAATGAAACGGGGCAGTAGTATAGGAGTTGGACGTGGGGAACAGTAGGCGAGTATGTTTGCCCATTTGGCACGCAGCACAGAGATGCGGGCGGCGATCATCATTATTACATGCATGAAGAAAATCTAAAGAAAAATGAGTAATTGAAGAGGAGCTAGGATGCCCAAGTCGCCGATTCCAAAGATCACCCGTGGAGATGGTGAAGGCGGTGGTAGGACTGGTGCCGTTATTGCAGGAGAAGGAGTATAAATCACCGTCACTGTTGACCCTCAGAAGAAGCTCCTTGGTGGCTAGGTCCTTCACGGAAAAGCCAAGGGGGTCAAATTCCACAGAGCATAAATGGTCACAAGTAAACTTACGAACAGAGATGAGATTCTTGATAATGTTGGGAGATAGAAGAATATGGCGTAGGTAAAATGGTTTGGGAGGGAGATGGGCTGTACCAATAGCATGCACAGGGAGACGAGAACCGTCGCCAACAATAATATGATGAGAATAAGGTGCTAAAAGGGGTTGACACAAGGTCAAGGTTCCTGGATCGCTGGCGACAAGGGAGGTGGCGTCGGTGTCCATTATCCACTCGACGTTGGGCGGGAGGGCCGAACCATAGCTGGGGGCGGCGTGGAACATAGCAGCAGCGTCCCAGCCACGAGCAGTAGCACCGAAGTGTGCTGGAGTAGGCGGCGCCGGCGTGGAGTGGTACAACAGAGGGTGCGCCTGCGTGGGAGCACCTGGACGAGGGCCGAGGACGCCGGCGGAGTTCGGAGGGATCCACGGGGCGCGGGTCGGTGGGAAGGGCATGCCCATGGGTGCGAAATACCTGAGCCAAGGTTGAGTGTCCACGCCACGTCTGGCAGGAGCGTCACCACGCCCACGGCCGCGGCCACGCCCATGGCCGCCGCGCTGCCCGCGGTGCGAGCCGAGCTGACCACCACGGGCACCTCCACTAGGTGGGGCGCACCCAATCGCCGCGGTCGCCCCCGCGCACAGCGCCACGGTCAGGTCCGCGCTCGTCGTGCTGCACGACGAGGATCTGGGCGCCCTCAGTGCGGGTGCGCTTATCCAGGGAGAGCTCGGCGAGGCAGAGACGGGAGTGCGCCTGTGCGAAGGTGGGCAAATGGCACGGTGGACTATAGGATGGCCGCCTGCATGGCAAATTTGGGCCCCAGCCCGTCGAGCATCTGCAAGGTGAGGGTACGATCCGTGACGGGCTCACGAACGTCGGCGAGGGTGATATGTCTCCAACGTATCTATAATTTTTGATTGTTCCATGCTATTATATTACCTCTTTTGGATGTCTATGGGCTTTATTTTATACATTTATATCATTTCTAGGACTAACCTACTAACCAGAGGCCCAGCCCGTATTGTTGGTTTTTTTTGCCTATTTCAGTATTTCGAAGAAAAGGAATATCAAACTGAGTCCAAACAGAATGAAATCTTCGGGAGCGTGATTTTTGGAACGAAGGTAATCCAGAGGACTTGGAGTGCAAGTCAAGAAGCATCCGAGGCAGCCACAAGGGTGGGGGGCACGCCCACCCCTACAGGGCGCGCCCCCCTATCTCGTGGGCCCCTCGGGCAGCCACCAACATACTTCTTCCTCCTATGTAAGACTACATACCCCGAAAACATCCAGGGAGCCACCAAAGAAATATTTCCACCACCGTAACCTTCTGTATCCGCAGATCCCATCTTGGAGCCGTCGCAGGCGTTCTACCGGAGGGGGAATCCACCACGGAGGACTTCTACATCAACACCATAACCCCTCCAATGAGTTGTGAGTAGTCTACCACAGACCTTCGGGTCCATAGTTATTAGCTAGATGGCTTCTTCTCTCTTTTTGGATCTCAATACAATGTTCTCCCCCTCTCTTGTGGAGATCTATTCGATGTAATCTCTTTTTGCGGTGTGTTTGTCGAGATCCGATGAATTGTGGGTTTATGATCAAGTTTATCTATGAATAATATTTGAATCTTCTCTGAATTCTTTTATGTATGATTGAGTTATCTTTGCAAGTCTCTTCGAATTATCGGTTTGGTTTGGCCTACTAGATTGATCTTTCTTGCCATGGGAGAAGTGCTTAGCTTTGGGTTTAATCTTGCGGTGTTCTTACCCAGTGACAGAAATAGTTGCAAGACACGTATTGTATTGTTGCCATCGAGGATAAAAATATGGGGGTTATATCATATTTCTTGAGTTTATCCCTCTACATCATGTCATCTTTCTTAATGTGTTACTCTGTTCTTATGAACTTAATACTCTAGATGCATGCTGGATAGCGGTCGATGTGTGGAGTAATGGTAGTAGATGCAGGCAGGAGTCGATCTACTTGTTGCAGACGTGATGCCTATATACATGATCATGCCTAGATAATCTCATAATTATTCGCTTTTCTATCAATTGCTCGACAGTAATTTGTTCACCCACCGTAATACTTATGCTATCTAGAGAGAAGCCTCTAGTGAAAAATATGGCCCCCCGGGTCTATCTTTTATCATATAAGTTTCCAATATACTTTTATTTGCATCTTTATTTTCTGCATCAATATTATATACCAAAAATATATTTATCTTACCATATTATCTCTATCAGATCTCACTTTCACAAGTGGCCGTGAAGGGATTGACAACCCTTTTATCGCGTTGGTTGCGAGTTCTTTGTTTGTTTGTGTAGGTTCGTGGGACTTGTGAGGAGCCTCCTACTGGATTAATACCTTGGTTTTCAAAAACTGAGGGAAATACTTACGCTACTGTGCCGCATCACCCTTTCCTCTTCAAGGAAAACCAAGGCAAACTCAAGACGTAGCAAGAAGGATTTCTGGCGCCGTTGCCGGGGAGGTCTTTGCTCAAGTCAAGACATACCAAGTACCCATCACAAACTCATCTCCCTCGCATTTACATTATTTGCCATTTGCCTCTCGTTTTCCTCTCCCCCACTTCACCCTTGCCATTTTATTCGCCCTCTCTCTCCTTCTCTCTGCTCTCTCTTTTGCTTGCCCTTTTCCATTTCCTCGTGTGTTAGATCGTTTACCTTGTCGTTATGGCTAGTCCTCCTATCCTTGTTATTACTCCCGAACATGAAATTCTCAATTTTAAGCAAAGGGAGGGACAAAATCTAAAAGATGCTTGGCATACAATTTGCAATGCTCAAAATAAATCTGTTAGGAAGCTTTCTACTTCTGTTCTTCTTCGCAATTTTTATGTAGGCATTACTCCTTGGAATAGATGCGTTCTTGATACCATTATCGGAGGGGATTTCTTGAATAACCACACATTTGAAGCTTATAATGCTATGTTAGATTTGTTTGGTCCACCACCTCTTTTGGTTAATGGAACTGTTTTAACTTTGGAACATGTTATGCAATGTCTCGAGATCATTGAAAACAAAATTGCCACTGTTGAGTTAATTGAAAATTTGGATAAAAAGATTCATAATCAAATTACCCAATACGGATCTAGGGTTGGAGTTCCTTTGAAAAATCTTAAAGAAAAAGAACCTATAGTTAATGAAAAAAATAGATCTAGATTCTGCAAGAATCGGTAAACTTGAGGATATCATTACTAACTTAGGTTCCGCGCTTTCCTCCATGAAAAATACTCCAAAACCCCCTACAAAACTACCAAGTTTATTTATGTTCCTAAAAATAAGGGTGAATCTTCTAATAAGGGAGACGCGAATCTCAAATCCATAAATGTTCATTCCAATTGTCTCTCTATCGTTAAGGAACCTTCTGCTGCAAACGAATTTCTTGAATATTTGCCTAAAGGTTTTATCATTGCTAAAAAGATAGAAACCCCTAAATATTATAAGAGCTCTATTTAATCGAGTGCCAAAGATGGCACTACTGAGATCTATCTTCGCTTTTATGCCTAACTAGGGGTGTTAAACGATAGCGCTAGTTGGGAGGAAACCCAATTTTCTTTGTGTTTCTTGTTTTTGTTCCTGTTTAGTAATAAATTTTGTTTCTAATTTCTGTTTAGATGTGTTTTCTTGTTTTATTTAGTGTTTGTGCCAAGTAGAACCTATAGGATAACCTATGATATGAGTTGATTTGATTCTGCTGAAAAACAGAAACTTTGCGCTCACGAGAAAACATTCAATAAATTACAGAAACGAGATTTTGCATTGATTCTTTTTGCTGCTGTTCAATAAACAAATTGTTTAGGACTTCCTATTTTTGTTGTATTTTTAAAGTTCCAGAAGTTTGCGTTAGTTACAGATTTCTACAGACTGCTCTGTTTTTGACAGATTCTGTTTTTCGTGTGTTGTTTGCTTATTTTGATGCATCTATGGCTAGTATGTAAGGGTATGAACCATAGAGAACATGGAATACAGTAGGTTTAACACCAATATAAACAAATAATGAGTTCATTACAGTACCTTATATGGTGGTTTTGTTTTCTTTCACTAACGAAGCTTATGAGATTTCCTGTTGAGTTTTGTGTTGTGAAGTTTTCAAGTTTTGGGTAAAGATTTGATGGACTACGGAATAAAGGGTGGAAAAATCCTAAGCTTGGGGATTCCCAAGGCACCCCAACATATTCAAGAATAGCCAAAATCCTAAGGTTGGGGATGCCCCCGGAAGGCATCCCCTCTTTCGTCTTCGTTCATTGGTAACTTTACTTGAAGCTATATTTTTATTTGCTACATGATATGTGTTTTGCTTGGAGCGTCGTGTATTATATTAGTCTTTTCTTTTTAGTTTACCACAATCATCCTTGCTTTAACACACCTTTTGGGATAAGCCTATTTGATTGAAATTATTAGAATATGCTATGTGCTTCACTTATATCTTTTGAGCTAGATAATTTTTGCTCTAGTGCTTCACTTATATCTTTTAGAGCACGGCGCTGGATTAATTTTGAAGAAATTGTTGATCTCTCATGCTTCACTTATATTATTTTGCGAGTCTTTTATAACAGCATGTTATTTTCTATGGTTATAAATTGGTCCTAGAATGATGAGCATCCAAGTTGGGTATAATAAAAACTATCATAAGAACTGAATTGGATGCTATGATCAACTTGATACTTGATAATTGTTTTGAGATATGGAGGTAGTGATATTAAAATCATGCTAGTTGGGTGATTATGAATTTAAAGAATGCTTGTGTTGAAGTTAGCAAGTCCCGTAGCATGCACGTATGGTTAAAGTTGTGTAACAAATGTGAAGCATGAAGTGTACCTGGCTTGTGCGTCCTTATGAGTGGCGGTCTGGGACGAGCGATGGTCTTTTCCTACCAATCTATCCCTCTAGGAGCATGCGCGTAGTACTTGGTTTTTGATGACTTCTAAATTTTTATAATAAGTATATGAGTTCTTTTGACCAATGTTGAGTCCATGGATTATACACACTTTTACCTTTCCATCATTGCTAGCCTCTTCGGTACCGTGCATTGCCCTTTCTCACCTTGAGAGTTGGTGCAAACTTTGCCGGTGCATCCAAACCCTGTGATATGATACGCTCTATCACACATAAACCTCCTTATATCTTCCTCAAAACAGCCACCATACCTACCTATTTATGGCATTTCCATAACCATTCCGAGATATACTGCCATGCAACTTTCCACCGTTCCGTTCATCATAATCATGACATACATTACTTTTGTCATATTGCCATTGCATGATCATGTAGTTGACATCGTATTTGTGGAAAATCCACCATGCATAATTTTTATACATGTCACTCTTGATTTATTGCACCATCCCGGTACACGGCCGGAGGCATTCATATAGAGTCATATCTTGTTCTAGTTTCGAGTTGTAATTCATGTGTTGTATTCAATAAAAGTGTGATGATCATCATTATTAGAGCATTGACCAAAAAGAAAAAAAAAAGAAAGGCCAAAAGAAAAAAAAGAAAGGCCAAAGAAAAAAGAAAAAAAAGAAAAAAGAAAAAAAAGAAAAGAAAGAAAAGAAAAAAAAGAAAAGAAAATAAATAAAGGGGCAATGCTACTATCTCTTTTTCCACACTTGTGCTTCAAAGTAGCACCTTGTTCTTCATGTAGTGAGTCTCATATATTGTGCTTCAAAGTAGCACCATATTTTCATGTAGAGAGTCTCATATGTTGTCACTTTCATATACTAGTGGGAGTTTTTCATTATAGAACTTGGCTTGTATATTCCTACGATGGGCTTCCTCAAATGTTCTAGGTCTTCGTGAACAAGCAAGTTGGATGCACACCCACTAGTTTTCTTTTGTTGAGCATTAATTTATAGCTCTAGTGCATCTGTTGCATGGCAACCCCTACTCCTCATGTTGACATCAATTGATGGGCATTCCCATGGCCCGTTGATTATCCTCGTCAATGTGAGACTTTCTCCTTTTTTGTCTTCTCGACACAACCCCCAATCATTATTCTATTCCACCCATAGTGATATATCCATGGCTCACGCTCATGTATTGCGTGAAGGTTGAAAAAGTTTGAGATTATTTAAGTACGAAACAATTGCTTGGCTTGTCATCGGGGGTATAGAAGTTGAGAACGTCTTTGTGTGACGAAAATGAAGCATAGCCTAACTATATGATTTTGTAGGGATGAACTTTCTTTAGCCATGTTATTTTGAGAAGACATGATTGCTTTTATTAGTATGCTTGAAGTATTACTATTTCTTTTGTCAATATGAACTTTTATTTTGAATCATTTGGATCTGAACATTCATGCCACAATAAAGATAAATTACATTGAGAATTATGCTAGGTAGCATTCCACATCAAAAATTCTGTTTTTATCATTTACCTACTCGAGGACGCGCAGGAATTAAGCTTGGGGATGCTTGATACGTCTCCAATGTATCTATAATTTTTGATTGTTCCATGCTATTATATTACCTGTTTTGGATGTCTATGGGCTTTATTTTACACATTTATATCATTTTTGGGAATAACCTACTAACCGGAGGCCCAACCCGTATTGTTGTTTTCTTTTCCTATTTCAGTATTTCGAAGAAAAGGAATATCAAACGGAGTCCAAACGGAATGAAATCTTCGGGAGCGTGATTTTTGGAACGAACGTGATCCAGAGGACTTGGAGTGCAAGTCAAGAAGCAGCCGAGGCAGCAACGAGGGTGGGGGGCGCGCCCACTCCTACAGGGCGTGCCCCCTGTCTCGTGGGCCCCTCGGGTAGCCACCGACGTTCTTCTTCCTCCTATATAAGCCTACATACCTCGAAAACATCCAGGGGGCCACCAAAGAAATATTTCCACCACCGTAAACTTCTGTATCCGCGAGATCCCATCTTGGAGCCGTCGCCGGCATTCTGCCGGAGGGGAAATCCACCACAGAGGGCTTCTACATCAACACCATAGCCCCTCCAATGAGTTGTGAGTAGTTTACCACAGACCTTCGGGTCAATAGTTATTAGCTAGATGGCTTCTTCTCTCTTTTGGGATCTCAATACAATGTTCTCCCCCTCTCTTGTGGAGATATATTCGATGTAATCTCTTTTTGCGGTGTGTTTGTCGAGATCCGATGAATTGTGGGTTTATGATCAAGTTTATCTATGAATAATATTTGAATCTTCTCTGAATTCTTTTATGTATGATTGAGTTATCTATGCAAGTCTCTTTGAATTATCGGTTTGGTTTGGCCTACTAGATTGATCTTTCTTGCCATGGGAGAAGTGCTTAGCTTTGGGTTTAATCTTGCGGTGTTCTTACCCAGTGACAGAAAGGGTTGCAAGACACGTATTGTATTGTTGCCATCGAGGATAAAAAGATGGGGTTTATATCATATTGCTTGAGTTTATCCCTCTACATCATGTCATCTTTCTTAATGCATTGCTCTGTTCTTATGAACTTAATACTCTAGATGCATGCTGGATAGCGGTCGATGTGTGGAGTAATAATAGTAGATGCAGGCAGGAGTCGGTCTACTTGTTGCGGACGTGATGCCTATATACATGATCATGCCTAGATAATCTCATAATTATTCGTTTTTCTATCAATTGCTCGATAGTAATTTGTTCACCCACCGTAATACTTATGCTATCTTGAGAGAAGCCTCTAGTGAAACCTATGGCCCCTGGGTCTATCTTTTATCATATAAGTTTCCAATCTACTTTTATTTGCATCTTTATTTTCTTCATCTATATTATAAAATACCAAAAATATATTTATCTTATCATATTATCTCTATCAGATCTCACTTTCGCAAGTGGCCGTGAAGGGATTAACGACCCCTTTATCGCGTTGGTTGCGAGTTGTTTGTTTGTTTGTGTAGGTTTGTGGGACTTGTGAGGAGCCTCCTACTGGATTGATATCTTGGTTCTCAAAAACTGAGGAAAATACTTACGCTACTGTGCTGCATCACCCTTTCCTCTTCAAGGAAAACCAACGCAAGCTCAAGACGTAGCATAGGGCGGAAGCGAGACCGTGCAAACGGCGGTAGTACTCGGTGATGGTGAGGTCGCCACGCACACACGCCCGGAATTCCTGGCCGAGATGCATAGCATGTTCGGCCTCATTGGCGAGGAAGTATTCATGGAGCCGCTTCCAGATAGTGAAGGTAGTGGATCCGGCGGGTGCGACGAGGTCGAGGAGGTCGCCCTCGATGGTGGTGAAGAACTAGAGGACGGCGGTGTTGTCATCATCATGCCATGCCGGGTCGGCCATCCGGCGGGCCGAGACGTCCCGAATGTGATCCTCGGCGTGGTGGCGCGGCAGCATCAAGTTGATGTAGTTCCGCCAGCGGGTGAAGTTGGTGCCGTCGAGCGCGAGCTTGAAGTCGATGATGCCATCGAGGTTGGCCGGAAGATGTGGGGGAGGGACGGAGGAGGAGGGTGGAGCCACAGGGTTGGGTGGGAGGTTGGCAAGAGGTAGACCGTGGGAGTCAGGATTCTCATCGGAGGCCAGAGCGCGAGGGCGCGCGTCAACGGGGTTGCCAGTGGCGGCCGCGGTAGCGGCCGCAGCGGCGGCAGCTGCGGCAACGGCTGGGTCGGTGTCATCCGTGCGCGAGGGAGAAGAGGAGGGTGGGGAAGCCATGGCTCTGGTTACCAAACTGGACAATCAATCTGTGCGTGTATTGCCTTAGCTGGAGCAGTTTACATATATAGAGGAGTCCCTACATGCATGGCACGTCCCAAATTAAGGAGTGGTGCTAGACTAGGAAACTACCCTGAAGACTAGGCCTATGGGTTACAACAACTCAACAAGATATACATCACATGAGATACATAACGTGACCTTTCAACAAATTTTACCTATAATGATTCTCTTTTGTAATTTTTTTTCAACGAGGCAAAATACTTGCCATTTTCATTGATTAAGAAGAAGAGAATTGCCCAGTTAATTGATGGAAAACCGGGCTAAAACTGATACAACACAACCCACATGACATGGGCACCACCGGCCAACCTGGCCACCGACATGGAGCAAAATCCACGATGACACATGCCAATAGATGGCCACACGCGCAAGCAACCGAAAGCTCCGACTTCGACGACGAGCAATAGAAGGGAAATGTGCAGGACTTGCGCCGATCGTGCCCTCCGCACACGACCGCCGAGTGTCTATCATCATCACCACCTGGACTCGCTCCAACGCGGCTCCGACTTCAAAGCAACCAAGCAACCACGGAAGAGCACCTCAGACAAGCCGGGAAGAACTGGCTACCGAAAACCACGTCGCGACCCAAGCTCCTCTCGACGCCATCATCGTTGCCAAAAAGAAACCAGCACCCCGCCTCAGCAAACCATGCGGCAAAGATACCGCCATCGACGGCGAAGATGCCATCATCCACCAGTCTCTCAGTCGTAGCCGGCTCCGAGATGATGCCCCCAAGGAGGAGAAAGACGCTAAGATGCCTCCATCGCCTGATCCACTGGATCTGAGGTTTCCTTCCGGAGCCAAAGCCATGGGTAGAAGGAGGAGCCCGTCCACGACAACGCATCCAAGAAAGATTGCGGCACCCTCGGGCGCCGCCATTGTCGGCTCCAGTGAAGACCGGAGCAAGGATTCCTCCCGGAGATGTGCTGGCCACCTGCCACCACCGACCGCCACCCACAAACCACCACTTCTGCCGAGACCGACCTCACTCTGGCCACGGGATCCCATGATCCACCGCGGCCAGACACGCATGTAGGATCGAAATTATGTCTAGAGGGGGGGGGGTTGATTAGACTACTTGACCAAATAAAAATCTAGCCTTTTCTCAATTTTAGTTCTTGGCAGATTTTAGCAATTTAGCACAAGTCAAGCAATCAACCTACACATGCAATTCTAAGTGTATAGCAGCGGAATGTAAAATAATTGCATATGAAGGTAAAGGGGAGGAGTTTGAGAAGGCAAACACAATTGGAGACACGGATGTTTTTGTCGTGGTTCTGATAGGTGGTGCTATCGTACATCCACGTTGATGGAGACTTCAACTCACGAAGGGTAACGGCTGCCAAGTGACACCTAGCCAATCTAGGAGACACCACTCTCCAAGAAGTAACAAATGGTGTGTTGATGATGAACTCCTTGCTCTTGTCCTTCAAATGATAGCCTCCCCGAGACTCAACTCTCTCTCACAGGATTTGGATATGGTGGAAATAAGATTTGAGTGGAAAGCAACTTGGGGAAGGCTAGAGATCAAGATTCATATGGTAGGAATGGAATATCTTGACCTCAACACAAGTGTAGGTGGTTCTCTCTCAGAAAATGTATATTGGAAGTGTAGGCATGTTCTGATGGCTCTCTCCACGAATGAAGAGTGGGTGGAGGGGTATATATATAGCCTCCACACAAGACCTCAACACAAGTCACTGTAGGCACCTCGTCTTCGACGGGAACGTCTCCTCCCACTGATCACCAGGATTTGAACCCTTGTGGGATGGGGATACCATAGTCCCTCTGACCATCCAACCGCAGGTTGGTTCGCATGTTTTCACAAATCTTAGCATAATATCAATGACATAGGATTTAGATGTGCAATACATAGATCACATCTAGATGTGCTTTAGCAAAACTAATAAAAAAATACTAGCACGAATGTCCACATGGTAAAACCATCCCCTCGGACTAGTCATCGTGGTCCATCCATCATCTAAGACCTATCATGTGGTACAACGGACCTCTAAAACTGGTGCAAAATTAGTGTGTAGAATCTGATTATGAGGATATTTAGATTTATTGGCCACGGATCTACACTTTCACCCCCTCGATGTCTAGTACACAATCTTATTCTTGTAGACGTTGTTGGACCTCCAAGTGCAGAGGTTTGTCGGACAGTATCAAATTTCCCTCAAGTGGATGACATAAGGTTTATCAATCCATGGGAGGCGTAGGATGAAGATGGTCTCTCTCAATCAACCCTGCAACCAAATAACAAAGAGTCTCTTGTGTCCCCAACAAACGCAATGCAATGGTAAATTGTATAGGTGCACTAGTTAGGCGAAGAGATGGTGATACAAGTGCAATATGGATGGTTAGGAACATTAGGATTTTCGGTGGGACCGACATGTCAACTCGGTGGGACCGATATGGTTAGGGTTAGGGCATGATGTAATCTCGGTGAGACCGATTACACAAACTCGGTGGGACTGATTTTGGTAATAAGCTAACCAGAGAGTTGGTCAGGCAAACTCGGTGGGACCGATTCGTTCATCTCGGTGAGATCGAAACGTTACGAAAGGGAAACAGAGAATTTGCATTGCAATCTCGGTGGGACCGATCGCTCATCTCAGTTGGACCGAAACATTACGAAGGGAAATAGAGAGATTACAATCCCATCTCGGTGAGACCGAGATCCCTATCGGTGAGACCGAAAAGACTAGGGTTTATGGCAGTGGCTATGACATCTGAACTCGGTGGCGCCGGATAGAAAGAATCGGTGGGGCCGAGTTTGACTTTTGGTTTGGGTCATATGTGGATGTGAGAGAGTAGTTGAGGGCTTTGGAGCATATCACTAAGCACTTTGAGCAACAAAGCCATTACGCAACACCTCATCCCTCCTTGATAGTATTGGCTTTTCCTATAGACTCAATGTGATCTTGGATCACTAAAATAGAAAATGTAGAGTCTTGAGCTTTGAGCTTAAGCCAATCCTTTTGTCCTTAGCATTTTGAGGGATCCACATTTCTCATCCATGCCATGCCAATCATTGAGCTTTCCTGAAATACTTATCTTGAAATAGCATTAGCTCAATGAGATATATGTTGTTAGGAATTACCAAAACCACCCAGGGATAGTTGCACTTTCAATTTCCCCCTTTTTGGTAATTGATGACAACTTATAGATCAAACTTCGACAAATGATAATAAGATTGAAAAACATTGTCGCTTTGAGAAGTATGTGAAAAGCAAGAGCTCCCCCTAAATTTGTGCATTATTTAAAATTTGCTTTGCACTGCAAATGCACAATGAGTTAGGATCATGGGTTACTCTTCCATGTCACATACATCTTGGTGCAGTGCTCAAAATGATAATAATTAAACACATGCACTCATCACCAAGCAAAGTGGATGATCATATGAGGATATAATAGGTAATATCATCCAACAAGCATTAATGTAGCATAGCATATGATCAAACACATGATCATCCAAGAAACTCACAAAAGGCATAATGTATCAAGAAAACAAGCAAATAACGAAGTTCAACCACCAAAAACAAGAGAGAACAAAAGCAACACTCTCTCTCGAAGCCTATGATCTATACATTTTCTCCCCCTTTGGCAACAAGTTACCAAAAAGTTCACAAAAATGCATAGGGCTAAACGACTCTCAGGCTTGGTCTTCATGTGATGGTGTAGAGATGGATCCAAGGACGAAAGCTTCTGTTGATGTAGCTGGAGCTGGTGGAGTGGGTGCTAGAGCTGGAGGCACTGAAGCTTTAGCTGGTGCAGATGATGTAGCTCTGGTGTCTGGAACAGGCACTACAGCAGATCTCTATCCTCTAGGAACTCTAGCAAAAGCATTTGTGGTAGACTTGCCCTTCTTCTCCTCCACATCCTCCTGAAGTTTCTCAACTGCAGTTTGGATCTCAGTAACTTTGACATGACGAGCATAAAACTTCTGTTCTATGATTCTCTCCAAACTCTCCTGGTTTTGAGTCAGGGTGGCCAATCCCTTCTCAATCCTCAAGGTGGAGGCAATCAATTAGACAAGCTGATCTTGCTTGCTCTTCAGGAAAATTTGAGATGCCTCTTCAGCAGTTGGCATCTTAGCAGCTTTCTCAGCCCTTGGTTTCTCTTTCTTCTCTTGTGCTTGCACAGATGATGGTTCATTTTCATCCATCACAATGGTGTTATCTCAAAAACAGGGTAGATGGGCAGGTGCTCCTTGTCCAAAAGATATGTGCATGTGCCCATCTTGGAGTTTATGAGCTCCTGAATGTGTGGGGCATATCCACAAGATCTCTTCAGATCAGCAGCAGTCCTTTTGATTGTTTCCATAATCAAACTCATGACTTTGAATTACCGAGGCACATCAAATATATGCAGCAAATTGATTGCATGGCCTCTGATCATTTAGTGATCACCTGACTTGGGAAGCAAAATGTGCCTTAAGATCCAATTGATTGTAGGCAATCCTGACAACAGGTAATGTACAGATCCAAACTTATGTGTCTCTAGTGCAACATCGGGGATCTCTCTGTACATGTGAGCCATAGAGTTGTGGTCTTTCTTCTTCTTGGAATAGACATTCAAGTCATCCTCATTCTGTTTTGGAGCATTTATCAACTCAGACCATTCCTCAACTGTGGATTGGTACCTAGTATCCTCAGACATCCAGACTATCTTCCCATCTGGGTAGAAGTGAGCTGTGGAGTAAAACTGCATGATGAGCTCATCATTCCACTTGGTGAGATTCTGGCCAACAAAGTCATCTACTCCACAAGCATTGAAGCTATCATACACTCCTGGATAGTGCTCTTCATTCTTCCTGATGTACTCCCAGTCAACCCATCTCATGTCACATACTATGGGCTTCTTGTCAAGCAAAACTGTCTCATAGAAATCTTGCTGTTCTTTAGTGTGGAACCTGTAGTCCACTGCAGTTCTTCTTCTGAGAGCATAGGGATCAGTTTGTCTCCACAGTCTCAGTCATGCATCCTTCCTGAGCTTCATATCCTCTGCAACTGGATGAGCATCATTATGATTAGGAATCTTGGGCTTCAACTTTCTTAAGACAAGTGAATCTTCATCTTCTTCATCATCAGCAGCCTCAGGCACTGGAGCCTTGTTCTTCTCTTCAGCTGGAATACTCCTGGTGTTCCTCTTAGGTGCAGACTTGGGCTTAGGAGCAGCAGCCTTGGGAGCATCTTTGGGCTTAGATGGAGCAGCCCCTGATCTTATAGCATCTCCCATCAGCTTCTGAGCTTTAGGTGCTGGTGCAGCAACCTCTTCCTCTTCTTATTCCATCATTGAGGGCTTTCCAACAACTCTGGCCATGGTCTTCTTGACCCTTTCTTTCCTTTTCTTCTCAGCCACAACTGGTTCTTTGGGTTCAGATCCCAAAGTTACTTGAGTGGATGCTCTGGCCTTTGACGTAGGAACTCTCTTGGAAGGAACCTTTGTTTTCATTCATGTCCTTGTGGTAGCAGCTGTGCCATATTCCTTTTTCAGCACCTTCTTCTTAGAAGTGGCCTCATCCTCAACAGCCACATAGTCCTCATCTTCAGAATCTGAGGTTCTCTTCTTCCTGGTCCTGGTGGCTGCCTTTGGCAAATTGCTGGGTGTGCTCCTGCTACCATCATCCGAGGTACTAGAGGGACTAGTGCCCTCACTCATATGAACTTGCTCCTCAGATTTGTTCTGACTGTCACTCTGATCTGACATGATGCAAACTCTGACAGCAGACCCCGTGAATAGATGTAGATGAGGTAGAGTAGATGAGCATCACAAAGCATAGAGGTTTTTGCAAAATATTGAGTCAAAAACTTAGTTTTAGTTTTCCACATGAAGCATTTCGGAGCTACTGATTTGTAAAATCGGCGATACCGAAGCAGCTTTTGGAACCTAAACTAGTGAACTAGGTCAGACCGAGGCACAATTTGGTGGCACCGAGACTGCTAGGGTTTCACAGAGAATCGATCTCGGTCACACTGATTTGCAATTCTCGGTTAGACCGAGAATCACATGTGCAATGGCCCGAGCCAAATCGGTGAGACCGATTTCTACAACTCGCTCGGTCCGAGATGAATTCGGCGAAAACCTAACCCTAAATTTTCAATCCAAAACTAATCTACGGAGTGATTTCGCTGGATAGAGTGATTTCAAACGTGGCAAGATTCATGGCAATGCAATGTGCTAGGAATAGGAGTTAAGAATAGCACAAAGATTCAAATCCATACCCTAATGCGGCGATGGACTTGCTACAGCGACAAAGGCGGAGCAGAATGCCGTTGACGGCGATGGAGACCAGCGGCGGGAGGTCGCTGGCGATGAGGAGGACGATCCGGAGACCCGAGGAGGCAGAGCAGGCTATGCGCGGGCGAAGGGGTTTCGGAAATTTTTCCAAAATTTGACCCGTGAGTATATATAGCCTGACCCTGTCGGTGTGACCGAGTGGAACAACTCGGTGGCACCGAGATGCATTACTGCAAGCAGTTACTGCAACTCGGTGTGACCGGAAAGTTCAAATTGGTTGCACCGAGATTGAAAACCTAGATCAACTTAGTGAACTCGGTATGACCGAAATGGATGAATCGGTCAGACCGAAACTCACAAAGAGGTTTTGGAAGTTTAAGTCTATGACAATTCGGGGACTCCGAGTGCTCCTCACACAGAGTGGTTCGAATCTGACTTGATCAACTTTGTGATATAGCATGAATAGAGTTTGAGACAAGAAAAGCATATATAGCTAGAGAAGGTTCTTAGGCATTCTTGTCCATCCACTTAGCAAAAGAAAAGGAAACAAACAATCAAAGCTACAAGTGGATGTCCTCGAATGAGTAAATTATGCAACCAACATGCTCACACAATAAAATGGCAAATGAAATATGTGACAAAGCATGCACACACAATTCTAGCATCTATCAAGCAATTGGCGATGACTAGGTCATCTATATATGAGTATATTGACTTAGGAGTCAAATGAGAAGATTTGATCATAGGTCATACTCATAATTTAAGCACAAGTGGGGTTACCACTTTTACATAAAGCATTGTTGTATTCACACCATTAGAGTTGCTTTGGCTCAATTCTTAGAGTAAAGCTCCCCCTAGATGTGAGATCCCCCCTAAGAGGGATGAACTAACCTTGGGTTTTGTCGATGATGACTTCATGTAGGTGTTGAAGATGTGGATGCTCAATGTTGATGTAGATCATTTGGAGAAATCCATTGGAGTGAGTTGCACTTTCAATACCTACACAGGTTAGTCCCACAAGGAACAAACAAGGATGTCCACAGACATAGAGTGATGCACACACACAAGATGATGTCTATGAAAGCATTATATTACCTTGTCCCTTGTCTTACCAACAAGAGGGTTTGTGACTCCTTTAACTAGCGCAAGATGTGGAAGTTGATTGCACTTGTCCTTGCCAAAATGATAAAATGATAAGAGTGAAGTATGTTGGCGGAGTCACCCTCAAGAACTCTCTAGTTCTTCTTCTTTGGGATCCACATCATCTTGATGGGAATCCTTGGAGTTGTAGTCGTACTCGATGAAGTAGAACTTGATGTAGTCTTGGGAACCCACTTGACCAAGGCCTTAGGTGCTTCTTCAAATGCATCAATCTCCTCTTGAAGCTTGTCCTTGCCTCTTTGCTTGTTGTCTTGTGGTGGAACATCATCTCGAGCTTGTGTCCCTTTGAAAGAAGTAGGATCATACTTCTCTTGTTGAGGAACAAACTTCGTCTTGGTGTATTGATCTTCTTCCCACTCAACTCCATTGGCATTGAACTTTCGTTCAAAACCAACACCTTGGTTCTTATGTGCCTTCCTTGCTTGCGTACAATTTCCTCGAATTGCTTACTCCCGGCAAGGCTCTTGTAAACACCTTTCTCTACAATTCCCTTCAATAAGCTATTTTCTTGCTCAAGTATAACTTGGCTAAGAGAATCGTTAGTGGAATCAAGAGAATTACTAGAAGCAACAACATTGGATTTAGCATTATTATTGTTACTACTAGAGGAAGAGTCTTTCTTGTTCTTGTTACTAGACTTGACTTGAGGCATGTAAGTAGATAAGAGTAAACGCTTGGCAATGTAAGAAGAACTTTTCTTGCGAAGATCATCATTGATAGCTTTTAAAAACTCATGTTCTTGCTCAAGGTTGAGCTTTTCAAAGCGTAACTTTTCATGAGTCCTTAAAAGTTCTCGATGATCTCCTAAGATAGTTTCATGAGCTAACTTAAGAGTGTTTAGTTCTTTAGTTAGGAGCTCAATCTTCTCCTTATCATTGTCATTTGTTTTATCTTGATTAGCATGATTATTTGACGTTTCATCATAGTATTCATCACTAGAGTTGTCAACAAGAAAATCATCATCACCTAACAAGTCATATTCATCACTATTGAAATCAACATACTCAGGGTGTGATACCTTCGGGCCTTTAGCCATGAAGCATCTTCCAAGTCCTTCATTTGGTGAATCAAATATGTCGTAGGAGTTGGTTGACACAAGTGCTAGACCGGCAACACCTTCATCTTGAGTATATTCGGAGTTGGAGTGATAGCTTCTCTCGGAGTGATTGTCGGAGTCGGAGCCGGATACCATTCACCAACATGGGCTTGATGCCTTCGTTTTGTGTAGCTCCTTGATGACTTGTCCTTCCTTTCCGAATCCTTGCTTCTCCGGGATGTTCTTCGTTCATAACGATCATCTCTACTCCTTTCTCTTGATGGTGATTCTTCTCTCCTACTTCTTCTTTTTTGAGAATCTTCTCTTCTTTTGTAGGGAGCCGTACACTCATTGGAATAGTGTCCGGGTCTTCCACAATTGTAGCAATTATGCTCCCGACTAGAAGATCTTTTGTCATTGTAGGATCTTGACTTGGAACTTCTTTCCTTGCTCCTACTCTTGTAGAACTTGTTGAAGTTCTTCACCATTAGGCTCAATTCTTCATTGAAGGTTTGTTTCTCACTTGATGATGTGGGAGCTTCACATGAGGCTTTATAAGCACCACTTGACTTGTTGTGGAGCTCCTCCTTATCCTTAAGTGACATCTCATGAGCAACAATTCTTCCAATGACTTCCGAGTTGGCTTGAGATCTTTGTAATTGGGCATCATTTGGATCAATGTGCACACGGTATCATATTTTCCATCCAAAGCTCCTAGGATCTTCTTGATGATTAATTTGTCGATCATCTCTTCACTTCCTAAGCCGACAATCTCATTTGTGATGAGAGCAAGCCTACAATACATTTCAATGACACCTTCACCATCCTTCATTTTGAACTTGTCAAGTTGACTTTGAAGCACATCCAATTTGGATTCCTTGACGGAGTCAGTACCTTCGTGCATGTCAATCAAAGTATCCCAAATTTCCTTTGCATTCTCAAGACGGCTGATTTTGTTGAATTCTCCGGGGCACAATCCATTGAAAAGGATATCACAAGCTTGAGCATTGTATTGCAGCATCTTCAACTCTTCCGCGGTAGCTTCATGGTTCAGTTCCCTCCCATCAAATAATTCACCTTGCAAGCCAATACACAATAGCCCAAACGGCGGGGTTATGTCCAAGAATATGCATTTTAATCTTATGCTTCCAACTAGCAAAATTAGTACCATCAAATTAAGAAACTCTACGGTGGTAATTTCCCTCAGTAGACGCCATACTGTCCTTGGTTGTGAAACCAAGGCTATGACTACCAAAAGCTATGGAAATCAAAGCAAATGGAGACCAAAGCTCTGATATCACTTGTAGGATTGAAAGTATGTCTAGAGGGGGGGTGATTAGACTACTTGACCAAATAAAAATCTAGCCTTTTCCCAATTTTAGTTCTTGGCAGATTTTAGCAACTTAGCACAAGTCAAGCAATCAACCTACACATGCAATTCTAAGAGTATAGCAGCGGAACGTAAAACAATTGCATATGAAGGTAAAGGGGAGGAGTTTGAGAAGGCAAACACAATTGGAGACACGGATGTTTTTGTCGTGGTTCCGATAGGTGGTGCTATCGTACATCCACGTTGATGGAGACTTCAACCCACGAAGGGTAATGGCTACGTGAGTCCACGGAGGGCTCCATTCACGAAGGGTCCACGAAGAAGCAACCTTGTCTATCCCACCATGGTCGTCGCCCACGAAGGACTTGCCTCACTAGGGTAGATCTTCACGAAGTAGGCGTTCTCCTTGCCCTTACAAACTCCTTGGTTCAACTCCACAATCTTGTCGGAGGCTCCCAAATCACACCTAACCAATCTAGGAGACACCACGCTCCAAGAAGTAACAAATGGTGTGTTGATGATGAACTCCTTGCTCTTGTGCTTCAAATGATAGTCTCCCCAACACTCAACTATCTCTCACAGGATTTGGATTTGGTGGAAAGAAGATTTGAGTGGAAAGAAGCTTGGGAAGGCTAGAGATCAAGATTCATATGGTAGGAATGGAATATCTTGACCTCAACACAAGTGTAGGTGGTTCTCTCTCAGAAAATGTATGTTGGAAGTGTAGGCATGTTCTGATGGATCTCTCCACAAATGAAGAGTAGGTGGAGTGGTATATATATAGCTTCCACACAAAATCTATCCGTTACACATGACTTACCAATCTCGGTGGGACCGAATCCTGAAACTCGGTCAGACCGATTTAGCAAATAATGTGACCGTTAGGATTTTCGGTGGGACCGACATGTCAACTTGGTGGGACCGATATGGTTAGGGTTAGGGCATAACGTAATCTCGGTGAGACCGATTACACAAACTCGGTGGGACTGATTTTGGTAATAAGCTAACCAGAGAGTTGGTCAGGCAAACTCGATGGGACCGATTGGCTCATCTCGGTGAAACCGAAACATTACGAAAGGGAAACAGGGAGTTTGCATTGCAATCTTGGTGGGACCGATCGCTCATCTCGGGTTGACCGAAACGTTACAAAGGGATACAGAGCGATTACAATCCCATCTCGGTGAGACCGAAAAGACTAGGGTTTATGGCAGTGGCTATGACATCTGAACTCGGTGGCGCCGGATAGAAAGAATTGGTGGGGCCAAGTTTGACTTTTGGTTTGGGTCATATGTGGATGTGAGAAAGTAGTTGAGGGCTTTGGAGCATATCACTAAGCACTTTGAGCAAGAAAGACATTAAGCAACACCTCATCCCTCCTTGATAGTATTGGCTTTTCCTATAGACTCAATGTGATCTTGGATCACTAAAATAGAAAATATAGTCTTGAGCTTTGAGCTTGAGCCAATCCTTTTGTCCTTAGCATTTTGAGGGATCCACATTTCTCATCCATGCCAATCATTGAGCTTTCCTGAAATACTTATCTTGAAATAGCATTAGCTCAATGAGATATATGTTGTTAGGAATTACCAAAACCACCCAGGGATAGTTGCACTTTCAACGCACCACCCCCTGGCCGAAGCCGCCACCAGCGAACCCGGGGCCGCCGCCCCGGCAACACCGTCAGCCACCATCTTGAACTAGCGCCATCCACGAGTCCCCATAGCCGGAAACTCAGTCAGGGGATGAGCTGCAGCGACGACGCCCTCAACAGGGTCACGACGCCCGTGGACGCCGCCATCGTCACCCTGATCGCATTCAGGCATGGTTTTCACCCACAGCCACACCCCACGACCGAAGACTGGCTGGATCAGCCGGCATACCACGGCCACTGCTTCGCCTGCGTGAACACCGCAGCCGTCGTCACCCATCACCATCCCGAGGCCGCCGCCCCGAGATCCAGCCTCCACCACCCGTCGAGTAGCGCCCGACTGAGTACCACGACCAGTCGAGCCGAGCACGCCCAGCCACGGCCAGCCACCACCCTCCCGCAGCATCACCGCCTAGAGCAGCGGAGCAGCGCCACCCCCACTCTCGAGAACGGCGACCGAGGGGTCCCGCCGTCGCCGCGCCGCCAGGGCTTTGCCCGGCGACTCCTCCGGCGGCGGCGAGAGGAGAAGGAGGCGTAGGGGGCCTACTCGAGCCCGCAGGGGCGCCCCGGTGCGGCCCGGCGCGGCCTCACGGGAGTGGGACAGGAAGAGGGGGAGGGCTCGACTCGAACTCTTCCGCGGGGAGAGAGCTGGCGAAGTCGGCGCCGGGCTTCGGGATGGATGGAGAGAGGACGCCGGGAGGGTCCAGGATCTGTGCTTGGCTGGGCCGGAGGAGGGAGATCAGCTGGCGGCGGTGGCGGTCCCTGCGCGAGCGCGAGACCAAGGATATTAAAGCAATATCAGGAACTAATTTTTGACCGTGTCTCAACATAGCCGGTCCCAAGCCCGGGTAAAGGAGGAGGGTTGTGATAGGCTTGGCGAGCCAATGTAAAAACTCAGCCACTCTTATGGAGATGAAACCCAAAAGATTTTCGTTGGGGCGTAACCCTCTCAGCGACGCGCCACATCGGAACCCGGGTGTGGTGGAAAATGGGCAAGGGCCGGGCCGTCACCCCCCAAGTGGCGCGCCGTATCTTGATCCGGATACGGTGGCAAGTGAGCGAGGATCGGGTCATCGCATCCTTAGTGGCGTGCTACATCGGCGCCCGGATGTAGTGGAAAATGATCAAGGGTCTTCGCATTTGACTCGACGAGTGCGAAGGGTAAGGAAGCTAGCCGAGCCTAGGAGGATTCGCTTAGGTAGCTGGAACGTAGGGTCTCTGACAGGGAAGCTTCGGGAGCTAGTTGATGCAGCAGTGAGGAGAGGTGTTGATATCCTTTGCGTCCAAGAAACCAAATGGAGAGGACAGAAGGCGAAGGAGGTGGAGGATACCGGCTTCAAGCTGTGGTACACGGGGACGGCTGCAAACAGAATTGGCGTAGGCATCTTGATCAACAAGAGCCTCAAGTATGGAGTGGTAGACGTCAGGAGACGTGGGGACCGGATTATCCTGGTCAAGCTGGTAGCTGAGGACTTGGTTCTCAATGTTATCAGCGCATATGCCCCGCAAGTAGGCCACAATGAGAACACCAAGAGGGAGTTCTGGGAAGGCTAGGAAGACATGGTTAGGAGTGTACCGATTGGTGAGAAGCTCTTCATAGGAGGAGACCTCAATGGCCACGTGGGTACATCTAACACAGGTTTTGAAGGGGCGCATGGGGGCTTTGGCTATGGCATCAGGAATCAAGAAGGAGAAGATGTCTTAAGCTTTGCTCTAGCCTACAACATGATTGTAGCTAACACCCTCTTTAGAAAGAGAGAATCACAGCTGGTGACTTTTAGTAGTGGCCAACTGTAAGGTGATACCTGGGGAGAGTGTTGTACCCCAGCATAAGCTGGTGGTTGCTGACTTCCGCTTTCGGATTCGTGTCCAGCGGGATAAGCGTGCCAAGGTCGCTAGAACGAAGTGGTGGAAGCTCAAGGGGGAGGTAGCTCAGGTGTTCAAGGAGAGGGTATTTAAGGAGGGCCCTTGGGAGGAAGGAGGGGATGCGGACAATGTGTGGATGAAGATGGCGACTTGCATTCGTAAGGTGGCCTCGGAGGAGTTTGGAGTGTCCAGGGGAAGGAGAAGCAAAGATAAGGATACCTGGTGGTGGAATGATGATGACCAGAAGGCGCTTAAAGAGAAGAAAGATTGCTTCAGACGCCTATACCTAGATAGGAGTGCAGACAACATAGAGAAGTACAAGATGGCGAAGAAGGCCGCAAAGCGAGATGTTGGTGAAGCAAGGGGTCGGGCATATGAGGACCTCTACCAACGGTTAGGCACGAAGGAAGGTGAAAGGGACATCTATAAGATGGCTAAGATCCGGGAGAGGAAGACGAGGGATATTGGCCAAGTCAAATGCATCAAGGACGGAGCAGGCCAACCCTTGGTGAAGGACGAAGAGATTAAGCATAGATGGCGGGAGTACTTCGACAAGCTGTTCAATGGGGAGAATGAGAGTTCTACCATTGAACTGAATGACTCCTTTGATGAGACCAGCATGCGTTTTGTGCGGCGCATCCAGGAGTCTGAGGTGAAGGAGGCTTTAAAAAGGATGAAAGGAGGCAAGGCGATGGGCCCTGATTGTATCCCCATTGAGGTGTGGAAAGGTCTCGGGGACATAGCGATAGTATGGCTAACCAAGCTTTTCAACCTCATTTTTCGGGCAAACAAGATGCCAGAAGAATGGAGACGGAGTATATTAGTACCAATCTTCAAGAACAAGGGAGATGTTCAGAGTTGTACTAATTACCGTGGAATTGAGCTGATGAGCCATACAATGAAGCTATGGGAGAGAGTCATTGAGCACCGCTTAAGAAGAATGACAAGCGTGACCAAAAATCAGTTTGGTTTCATGCCGGGGAGGTCGACCATGGAAGCCATTTTCTTGGTACGACAACTTATGGAGAGATATAGGGAGCATAAGAAGGACTTGCATATGGTGTTCATTGACTTGGAGAAGGCCTATGATAAGATACCGCGGAATGTCATGTGGTGGGCCTTGGAGAAACACAAAGTCCCAGCAAAGTACATTACCCTCATCAAGGACATGTACAATAATGTTGTGACAAGTGTTCGAACAAGTGATGTCGACACCGATGACTTCCCGATTAAGATAGGACTGCATCAGGGGTCAGCTTTGAGCCCTTATCTTTTTGCATTGGTGATAGATGAGGTCACAAGGGGTATACAAGGAGATATCCCATGGTGTATGCTCTTTGCGGATGATGTGGTGCTAGTTGACGATAGTCGGACGGGGGTAAATAGGAAGTTAGAGTTATGGAGACAAACCTTGGAATCGAAAGGGTTTAGGCTTAGTAGAACTAAAACCGAGTACATGATGTGCGGTTTCAGTACTACTAGCTGTGAGGAGGAGGAGGTTAGCCTTGATGGCCAGGTGGTACCTCGGAAGGACACGTTTCGGTATTTGGGGTCAATGTTGCAGGAGGATGGGGGTATTGATGAAGATGTGAACCATCGAATCAAAGCCGGATGGATGAAGTGGCACCAAGCTTCTAGCATTCTCTGTGACAAGAGAGTGCCACAAAAGCTAAAAGGCAAGTTCTACAGGACGGCGGTTCGACCCGCAATGTTGTATGGCACGGAGTGTTGGCCGACTAAAAGGCGACATGTTCAACAGTTAGGTGTGGCGGAGATGCGTATGTTGAGATGGATGTGTGGCCACACGAGGAAGGATCGAGTCCGGAATGATGATATACGAGATAGAGTTGGGGTAGCACCAATTGAGGAGAAGCTTGTCCAACATCGTTTGAGATGGTTTGGGCATATTCAGCGCAGGCCTCCAGAAGCTCCAGTGCATAGCGGACGGCTAAAGCGTGCGGAGAATGTCAAGAGAGGGCGGGGTCGACCGATTTTGACATGGGAGGAGTCCGTTAAGAGAGACCTGAAGGATTGGAGTATCGACAAAGAGCTAGCTATGGACAGGGGTGCGTGGAAGCTTGCTATCCATGTGCGAGAGCCATGAGTTGGTTGCGAGATCTTATGGGTTTCACCTCTAGCCTACCCCAACTTGCTTGGGACTAAAGGCTTTGTTGTTGTTGTTGTTGTTGTTGTTGTTGTTGTACATCTCAAGTTGATAGTCCAGAACTCTAGATGTCGACTGGAATGAAACAAGAAACGAGCGCCAACATACACCCTTCAATGGGCCGGTTTTCTCTTTTTTCTCTTCATCCTCGAACTCGCCAAATCAGATTGCGATCCGGGGAAGATAATGTGAGCAAGAAGATCATTCGCGATGGCTTATTGATGTGATCCCCTTTGTTTCAAGCCTAATTCTAGTCTAGTTGTAAGCCAGTGCAATATAAGATTTCATTGCTTCTATAGGTTCTAGCAACTGATCTTATTTGGGATATTTAAATTAGTGCCCCTGGTTCCTTAGTTGTGCTCACTTTTCCCCACGCTCCAAACGTTTGCTCACTTTTCCCCTCTTCCTTAGCTGAAACTCTCACAAATGCTCATAGCGGGCGTTTGCCGTCTTGACCGTCCATTGACCGTTAATTGCTAACGAGTGGGGCCGAGTCTTCGTCTGACTGTTGCTTGCTGACGGGTGGGACCGCAAGGAGACACGTATTGGGAAGCTTGTCTGAATCTGAAACATATCTAGACAGGCCGCACTGCATCGCGCCGCCCTGCTCCCTCCGCCGGCGTCATGCCGCGTCCACCGCAGTTGTTTCCTCCACCCTATGCCATATTCCGTTCGTCGGTGACGCCGCGCCTCCGCCAGATATAGCCCACCTCCCCATGTGGGATTACATAGCGATGTTGAGTGAGGACTCCCAGAATGCAGTCGACCGTGGAGAGGATTGGGTCGAATCCACAGCAGATAATTCATGGATTAAACCTGGGTAAGCATTGTTTCCTCTCGAATTGACGTTCTAAGTCGTATTGTAGGCCGTATTTGACTTCTGTTTGCTTGAATCGTTCGAATTTGTGCTCGATTTTACCCGGCTAACTGAAGCCTTTGTTTCCTTCCCCCAACAAAATAGGATTGATCCCGCGCTGGCTTTCCGGCTAGCGATTAGAATGGAAACTAGTGTGCTGCGTGGTACTAAACCGCATTTGATTTCATCATTTTTCTATCCCAAAGTGGTAGAAAACAGCATATCTTTCAAAGATTTGCGAGTTGAGCTCCGAAACACCTATCCCTGGAGTGATGCCGATGCTGTTGAACTGAATTACTTCAGCAGTGAGGAGCAAAGATTTCTCCCACTAACTTGCGACGATCATATGCCGTTGCTTTTTGCTGGGATTGCTGGCTGCCGATTCGGTAAACTCCAAATCGATGTGCTTCAGCCACGCGCAGAACGGGCGAAGGGGAAGGGAGTTCAGACATCATCTGTCTGTGCTAATAGCCAGCACCCCGGCACTCCTTGTAGGTCGACACCAAGTAAAGCAAGTGGTTCATGGAGCCAGAACATGCCTGCTGCCAATTCTGGTTCCGATTCAGCTGCTGCTTCTCATGTACCTTCTGCAGTTGGTGTAGAAGAAGATGCAGAACCTGACGAGGCAGTGCCTACAAATGATGATGAAGATGAGATGATGTTTCCTGAACTGGTCGATGTAGCCATTCAGCAAGCAGTGGATGACGAATATATGGAGGATCCCATCAGCCAAGCTAGGTTTGATGACACTGACGATGAAGAGAAGGTGGAGAACATGGACAACTTAATTGAGGATGAATACGATGGTGATGACATGCCAACAATTGAGTGGAACAGGGAAAAACCTGAGCTTAGTGTAGGTACCATTTTCCAATCAATGGTGGACTGTCGGAATGCAGTGACAACATGGTGCATTATATCTGAAAACAACTATAAGATTAAAAGGAGTGAGCCAGCAAGGTTCACAGTTTTTTGTCCATATCCTAGGTGTAGGTGGAAGTTGCATACATCTCGTATGAGAAAGAGCAAATATATTCAGGTAATCCAAGTTCAGTTAGTAATTTAGTTTCTTATCGTTGAGTAAGGTTTCTTAACTGTTCTTTACCCTTTTATTTTGTTTCAGATAAAGAAAAACCCACACAAGCACACCTGTCCACCTGGAGGGGGAGGGGGAAGGCCAAAACCAAGCTAGCAAAAACTAGGTGGGTGGTAGATGCTATATTGGATTGGCTGAGAGAAGAACCTGGACTTGGTCCAACATCACTCCATGGGAAGCTTTTTGAGAAGTACAAGATAGAAATTCCTTACATGAGAATTTTCAATGATAGGGAAAAGGCTCTTGACAGAATTAATGGTCAATGGAATGACAATTTTCAGCTGCTTTACACTTTCAAAGCTGAAGTGGAGATGGCAAGTCCAGGGAGTGTTGTAGAGATTGACAAGCATACAGTTCCATTCAAAATTAAAGGGAAGTCATTTCAGAAGGAGTGCTTCAGAAGGGCTTTTGTTTGTTTCAAGGCTTGCTGGCAGGGGTTTCTAGATGGTTGCAGGCCCTATTTGGCTGTAGATGCTACACATTTGACTGGAAGATGGAGAGGATAGCTAGTAGCAGCTTCTGCAGTTGATTGATGGACACAACTGGCTATTCCCAGTTGCATTTGGTGTGGTGGAGGCAGAGTCAGAGGAAAGTTGGGTCTGGTTTCTGCAGCAGTTGCGCAACATTATAGGCACACCCCCAGGTTTAGCTATACCCACAGATGCTTGCAAGGGTTTAGAGAGTGCAGTGGAAATTGTATTCCCTGGAGTGGAGCATAGGGAATGTATGCGACACCTAGCGCATAATTTCAAAAAGAAGTTCAAAGGTAAAGTTTATGATGAGAACTTATGGCCAGCATCATACACATGCAGCAAAAGGAAGCATGAACACCATTTGAGAGTGTTGTATGCTCAAAATCCTCTTGTGAAGGAGTGCATGGATGCACATCATGGCAAGGTGTGGTCAAGAAGCAAATTCAACGAAATCTGCAAAGTAGATTATGTGACCAGTAACCTTGCAGAATGCTTCAATTCAAAGTTCAAGTCAGTGAAAGGGCTCTTGTTGTGGCAAGCATTTGACAAGATGAGGCAAATGATCATGATAAAGATGGCTCTTCGCAAAAGAATTGCAGAAACACAATATGTTGGTCATCAAATGCTCCCATCACTGATTAAGGCATTGCACTTGAAGGCAAGAGGACTGAAGATGAAATGTATTCGATCTGGTACATATGAGGGAGAGGTTACCTATACTGACACTAAAAATAGGGTATGGAGGTATCCTGTGAACCTAAGTACTAGAGAATGTACTTGTAGGCAATGGCAGATCCATGGGAAGCCATGCATACATGCCCTACATCTGATGACCGTTATCGGGGGTGCAGATGGTGAGGTTGATCAATATTGCTCTGAGTATTTCTCTGTTGCCAAATTTATGGCTGCTTATGCTGACAATGTGCCTGCACTATTGGGGAAAGATCAATGGAACATAGTAGATCCAGGGTTCAAACTCCATGCTCCTGTCATTACTAGACCACCAGGAAGACCAAGGAACCAGAGGATTAGAGCAGGTGAGGAGGGTCGTCTACCAAAGAAGCGTGCTTGCAAAAAATGTGGAGTTCTGGGGCATATTGCTAGGCTTTGTACCAATGCAGTGGATGCATCATTTGGAGAGGAGGAAAGATGGACAGCAGCCAATGCTGAGGAGAATGCAGCAGCAATGGAGACTGAAGATGCAGTGGAGAATGCAACAACAAATGAAGCAGTGGAGAATGCAGCAGCAAATGAAGCATCTTGGTATGTGTTTGCACCCTTTATAGAATGCAGCTACCCTTTTGTTTGCATTTGTTCTCTTTTTTTCCTATGGCTTATAATTTTCTTTACCAGCTCTAGGGAGAAAAGGCCAAGAGAAGAAGCAGAAAATTTTCAAACCATGGCCTTTGATGGTTTTGAATCTATAAGAGAGGAAGAGGAAGGCGTAATTTTTCCAATTGTGCCTTTAAAGATTATTGAACCCATAGATGACCGTCAAATGGTCGTCAAGTGCTCGGCGAGTGCAAGTACTCCATCAACACCTCCACGAGGAAAACCCCAAGTAAAGCCCAAGATCAAAAGGAACAAGAGTCTGAAAGAAAAGAGCATCTCAACTAGGGAAGCCAGGAGCAAGACGGTGAAGCCAGCTGCAAACACAAGGAGCAAGTCGAAAATTTGAATTAAGGGATTGGGAAATGTTTGTGTTGTCAATTTGAGGGCGAGTGGATCGCTTAAAACTTGGTAGATTTGTATTAAGATCTTAAAACTTGGTACATTTGAGCTACTGTGAAAACTTATCAGTTGTAATAATGTTGCTTCTACTTTGGTTTCTTATTTGAGTCGGAATTCAAATTTCCATCAAAATTTGAATTTAAATCAATATTTGAATTTGGGCCAAAATTTGGATTCGAGTCAAAGTTGAAGTTGAACATTGGAGGTTCATTGCTCTGTGCGGTGTATTTGATCGAGCATTTGAAGTCCAATATTCGTAGGTGAACAGTCTGAATGAGAAATCTGCTAGAAACGAGCTCGAAAGCTAGGGTAAACAACCCTATTTGAAATCAAGTTTTTTTACCTTGCCTAAATGAGGCATATATATTTTTATTAACACTTGTTCCATATATATAGGGTGAAAACGAAGTCTCAATATTTATTGATTAATATTCATATTACTACATTTTTTTTGAAAAAATATGCTTTTATTTCAAAACCGTCAAATAACACGTTTTAGATATGAAAATGAAAAAGTAAGTTCAGATCCTTCTTACTCACTCCAAAATAAAGCTATGGAGATTTTTCTGATTTTTTTAATTATTTTGATTTTGTTTTAAACCCTAAACCCTCTCTCCCTATTCTACGGACTCTGAAAATGTTCATAGGTGATAGCTCATTTGTGTGCAGACTTTTTTCATGAAAATGACCTACACCAAGTTTATATTTTTTTCTCATAACCTTGTCACATATGACGGCTATGTGCGCAAGAATTACAACATTTTGATTTTTTTGAATTTTTTAAAAACATTTGAACTTGATTTCGACAAATCACTTCAAAAAATTATTTTTCAAAAAAACGCCCCTATACCGAGTTTATATTTTTTTATGGTAACTAGGTCTCATAAACGGACGAACTACGTTTGTTTTATATTTTTGCGATTTTTTCTAATTTAGTTATGGCCGTTTGAAATCTGGTCAAACCCTAATAACCCCGTTGACTCGCTCATAACCCCGCAGAAATGCTCCAAACCCTAGCGTCGAACGTGCGCCGTCGGATCCTACCAAGCGCCAAACACCACCCGTCAGATGTGGGGCAGGCATGCACGATCCGCGTGATGCATCCTCATTGGCTACTGCACTGTCCTTCTCGGGTTTTTTACGATCTGCCCCACTTTACATATGAAATTGTATTTTTCGCACATGACCACCACATGTCAGTGTTAAGAGTTGGTTCAAATATTCAAACTGCAAAATACAATGTGGCAAATCGTCAATATAGCTTCCCCTTCTCCTCTTATCCATCTGACAGACAAAGGCATCGAGCAGATCGAGCAATTCCTCTGTTTCTTTCCCCATCTTCTCGTTCTTCTTCCTCTCGAGCAATTCCTCTGTTTCTTCCTCTCGGGCGATATGTCGACCTCCTCGTCAGCCCCCCGTTCCACGTGGCCGGTGTATGGTCCAGTGCCGATGACTCGATGCCCTCACTGCCCACGGACTGTGCCACTGAAGCGGTTGACTTCGAAGGAGGAGAAGAATGGGAACTTTGGGCGCGAGTTCGTCAAATGCGAGAGCAAGCCGGAGGGGCAGGTTAGATCTGAGTTTTCCTCGCATCCTTTATCTCTAATTTCTCAAAATATCTCTGATTTTGTTTTCAGATCGTGAAGAAATGCCACCATTTCGAGTGGATGGATGATTACATCCAGAGGCTTCAAGGGTCGGGCTTGCTGGATTCGAGGGGGAATGCAATCCGCGAGTCCAATCTGCCCCATGAAAGTGCCGCTCCGGCAGCAGCGGCGCGTTCGGTAGATGTCGAGCTGAAGACGGAATTGAAGAAGATGAACAAGAACTTCAAGGAGCTTATTGAGTTGAAGAAGCAATCCAATCTGATAGCTTTAGGAATACTTGCTCTAGGAATTTTTTACTTGATGGCCATCTCTCGTTAGAGATGTTTGTCTACTGTTGTTGCCACTGTTTAGCAATCCAAGTCTGTTTATCACAAATGCAACTTTGTTTAGTGCAACTGTCGATCTCTGAATGTATGCAGTTTACTGTTAAGTTTCGACACTTTCAGTTTCGGCAGAAAACAACTACCAGTTCAGTGATTGGATTATTTTGTTAGCTAATAACCTAAAAAAAACCTAGTTCGCGGGCCCAAAGAGAAAGCCCAGAAACAAGCGGGCCCAACTACCAGTCTCTCTCGCACTTGCCAAACTTTTGTCCTCGAGTTCGTCAGTTCTACTAAAAAAAACCTAGTTCGCCGGCCCAAAGAGAAAGCCCAGAAACAAGCGATGTTTCTTTTTTTGTTTAGGAAGGATTGCTTTGTTCTTTTTTGTTTCTAATTGCTTTTTTCATTAATTTCATTGCCCAATCTCTTCTATCTCATTGAGGAATTTTTTTGGCTTTCCTAGCGAACCAATACTTCATGATTAGAAAAAGAGGTCTAACCCTCTTTTTTATATACTTCAAACATAGTGTAGTTAAAACTACACTTTTGACTAAAGCCAAATATCTCAAAGTATTTGATAGGTCAATATTTCTGAAAACCAAAGTATTCTTTGAAGGGAGCCCTTCTTTGAATAATGTACAATATGTTCTCAAACCAAAGTCGTGTACAAATGTACAGTATGTTCTTACTTTTAGAAGGCATCTATAAACACATCGTTTTTAGTTTGTTTGGTTAATTTTTCGCACGCCAATTAGCCGTGTCTAAACTTGGGACAAACAAAATACAAACATAACAAAGCATTAATATAACACACATAACTTAACTTAGATAGGGTTGCTAGGGCAACATAAGTTCTTACATAGAAACCGATAGATAATCCCTAATAATTAACCTTACATAGATAGGGTAGCTAGCTTGGGAAACACACACACCAAACTCACACTACATAGTAGATAGATAGGGTAGCTAGGGCAACACCGCCATGTCTTCACCGTCGCCTTCACCTTAACCGCCGGCTTCAGTACTCCTCCTCCTCAAGGCCGTTGTCGCCGACGTAGTACGGGAGGCTGTGCATGCGGTTGCGAGCGAGGAAGATGCTCTCGAAGTCGGTGAAGATGTTATAGGTCGTGAATGCGATGAACTCGCACCCACACCAATACACCTTGCCGAGCAGGTAGTAGGCATCGAACCTGTTGGTGAAGTGGACGACGAGCCCTACCACTGGAGCATTGGCGTGGGGATGCTGCTCCACGAGGTTGAACATGGGCGGCGAGCCCGCCGGGAGGTGGTGGAAGCCCGCACGGAGGAACCCCCGTGCAAGCTCAGTGCTTCCCCTCCAGCGGGAGAACGCCCACACGCGGAGAGATTCCTCGACGACGACGTTGGCGGGGTACCGCCGTTCTGGCACGGTGGGCGGCGCTTGGAACGTCGGCCCGTTGTACTGCATCTTGCTCGCTTCGCTGAGTGGAACGGCTTTGGCTTTTGGGGGAAGAAGAGAAGTTGGAGGCGCAGATGGATCTGTAGAAGAAGAGGCAATGAAGGGCAGTTTAAATAGCCGGGGGAGACGCAGTGGGTACACGCGCAACCGGCGTAGATCGTGACTCAGTGCGTGCGTGAACCGATGCGATCATCAATTTGTGAACGTGAATCGATGCGACCGTGCTTTGCATGCTCTGCGTTGGCGGCTGCCTGCCTTCCCCTTCTGCGTGCTCTGCGTTGGCGGCTGCCTGCCTCCCATTCACGAGCGTGCGTGCAGCCTGCGGCGTGAACCGATGCCTCGACATATGGACGCGACCGTGCGTGCAGCCTGCCCCTTCTGCCACCGGCACGTATGCCTGTGACGCATGAAACGACGCTGCAGAGCGACTGAATCCACCGGCAACCGTGCGGCACGGATCGATGCGTGCGTGTCGGCGTGCATGCATGCGATTAGGTCTAGGTCACTAGATGCGTGCGTGGCGGTGTTCGCATGCATAGCAGGCTACATCGATGCCAAAGCCGGGCATGCATAGCAGGCTGCATCCATCCATAGCAAGCTTTTTTAATTGGGCTCCCTAGCAAACAGTCACGGGCCCGTCCTATGAATACAAACACGGCCCAAACAGCGAAGCCACAGCCACAGTCAACAGAGTCCGACGTGACCCCACAAGTCAGTTAACGGCCAAGACGGCAAACGTCTGTTATGAACATTTGTGAGAGTTTCAGCTAAGGGAATGGGGAAAAGTGAGCAAAAGTTTGAAGCGTGGGGAAAACTGAGCACAACTAAGAAATTGGGGGCACAGATGGAATAAGCCCATCTTATTTTGTGCACTAGGATTTAACTAGAATGATATTGATGCACACACTATGCACTCTCATTACGCACTTAAATCAAACAAACAGTGAAAACCATACTATAGAGACAATTGTGCCTTACCAATGGCACGAAACAGGGCACCAATCAAACGGCGATTAGAGGGAAGGGTGTGGAAAGGACGGTCTTCTTTCGCGTGAGGCACTCTGGAGAGGGAGGTCTTTTTTCACCAAAGCTTTTATAAATCATCTTCCTTGCAGGCGTAGAAACCAAGAGGCACCGACTTTGGTGTTGTCAAAAGTCAAATATGATGTCTCCCTTCAAATTAAGATGTTCGTAGGAGTCCTCAGGAAACTTTCCTCCTGGCCATACTTCGGTTTCAGATTTGGCTGAAGGCAGTTTGCCTCTTCATGAAACTCTTAGTTTAGAAAGACTTGGTTGGGACTGGTCAGTCTTTGTGAACTTTAGAAAGACACAGAAATATCCAAGATCACAAATCTTCTAGTGATAATGTTCCTCATGTCCCACCACAATCAAACAAGAGGGTTGAGGAGATATCTAACGCCCCATGATTCAGACCTTAATGTTTCCAAACTGAATAAAGGCAAGGTGGTGAAAGATGGATCATCATTCAACATAAGTTCCTTCCGATATTTTTCCATATTCATGCAAAAATATGTTAGCGTGTCATATGTATACTAGGATTATTATTTTTAGGGATAAAGCCAAGTTTATTCATCAAAATCCACAACAAGTGCGATAAGTTCATGTCGTGGGGTTGGTCATACACTACATGACGCCGTGGACCTACAGAAAGTATATACTTGGCTAGACTATGCGCTTCATGATTGACATACTATATCAAAAACTATAGCACCATTAAAAGAGCTGATGAAGAATTTATTTCACTAACTATAGCACCATTCTTGCCCCAGTTTCCTTTGATTATATCTGAGATCACTTGCTTCGAATAGGAGGAGATGACAAAGTTCTGAGATTGAGATCTGGTGCTAGTGCAATGCCCATCCGGCATTCTATTTTGTTTTTAATGCGCTGGTCATCCACACAAGAAACAACCAAAGATGAGCTTCCAAGGAATAACCGCCGCGTCCATCGACATGGATTTTTGCATACTCGGGAGAAGGATCAGGACGTTGATATGAAGAACCAGAAATATTCGCACACCTCGGCCTGCAGTACTTCGTGGGCCATATCAGCGTACCGTACGGGCTTTCCTCGACCCGGAATACTGGCTTCGTAATCCATTGCGAACAATCCATATACAGCGATAGAGGCAACGTCACGCACACCGTAAAAAAAAAGGCAACGTCACGCATGACTCCTGGAACAGATCGATCTATCCGGCAGCTGGCCATGGACGACGGCGAGGCAGCACCACCAGCAGCCAAGAGGAGGCGGAGGAGGAAGAAGACGATGAAGAAGAATCCGCACATGCCGCACGAGCTTGTCTCGGAGATCCTGGCCCACCTGCCCGTGCAGTCGCTGCTGCGGCTGACCCGCGTGTGCAGGGCGTGGCGCGCCACCATCTCCAGCGACGCGTACTTCCACCGCGCGCACCACCGCCTCCAGAAGCAATGCATGCTCGTCTCCCGGCGCTGGCGGTCCGGAACCCTACCTTTGTTGCCCAAAATCCGTTGGCTTGTACAGGAAGGAGGCTGGTCAGGAGGATGCCGACACGCCCCTCGTCATCTATGCCACAATACTGTCCCCGTCTGACATGCGAATAAGTTTTTTTACCGGAGCCGGGATGTAGTGGTGCTTGATCCATCGTTCGCCCTTGTTGTCAAGATCCGTGGTCTCTTTCAGCGTATAACCCGTGAAATGCACCCCAACTCTATACGCTGGGAATACAACTGACACACATGACAGACTACATGCAACACGAGACAAACCACATGCAGCACCACATACAGTACCACATGCACTCTCTCTCCACATGCACTCATTACAAAAGCACCTAGTTCACGTATCTGAAATAATCTTATTTCACTCATTTCTAATAGCATATTTAATTGATTTCATATATTTCATATATTTTAAATGACAAGTTTCACACGCGAACACATTTCATTTGATTTCACGCTCTTAGATTTCAGTGACTTCTACATTTCACTAGTTTCAGAAAAGTTAGTTTCACATTTCACTAGATTCAGAAAACACATTACCCATTTACAAAAGTTAGATTTCACTCATTTTAAAAATCACATTTCACTATATTTAACGTATTTCACACCGAAATATGTGTCATGTGTATGAAAAACAAATTTCACTCACCTAGAGAAAATAATTTCACAGGGTTGAAAAAACATATTTCAAAATTGTTTTCACTCAATGAAAAAAACTAATTTCAATTATTTCAAAAAACCTATTTTACTAGTTTCAGAAAATCTTTCAGCTAGTTTCACATTTCACTAGATTCACAAAACACATTACACCCGTTTACAGAAGTTAGATTTCACCCATTTTAGAAATCACATTTCACTATATTTAATGTATTTCACGCCGAAATGTATGTCATGTGTATGGAAAACAAATGTCACTCATCTAAAGAAAATAATTTCACACGGTTGAGAAACATACTTCACTCAGTTGAGAAAACATATTTCAAAACTGATTTCACTCAATGAAAAAAAACTAATGTCGATTATTGCAAAAAACATATTTCGCTTGTTTCAGAAACCTAATTTCAGTCATTTGAAATGTTGAAATTAAAACATGTTTGAAATGCATCCAAATTTGATCTTATTCTAAAGCTCTTGGCTTCAGAAATTCAAATGTATGAAATATTTCAAAAATAACAGTATGGTTTAAAAGATAGAAATGATTGAAAATCTTAAGGAGAAAATAAAAGGAAAGGATTTGTACCACGATACCACATGCAACGTCAGGATAGACTCTCTCTCTCTCTCACCTGACATGATCCCATCAATCTGACATTGATTTGACTTTAGGAAAAATACAAGAAATTATTTACATCAATACTATGATATACACATGCAGGTGGTCCCACACTTTTACACATGGCAGCAAGGCATTGGTGAGTGAATCACCGGTAGCTCCCAGCACCGGTAAAAACCACTTTGCGATCTGACATGGTGCATGGCTTCGCGCACTGCGACGGGCTGGTCTTGGTGCCCTATGACGGCACCGTGCACGTGATCAACTAGGCCAAGCGGCGCGTCCTGCGGCTGCCTACGAGCCCAAATCTCGATCTGCCGTGTCGATATCCCGACAGATTTACCGCCCTCTCCGGCAGCCACCAGACATTTGGTTTCGGGCACGATCCTCGCTCCGACGTGCACAAGGCCACCCGCTTCTTCTACCACTCCGCGGTGTCCGGGGGAAGCTATGCTACTAGGATGGAGGTGTTCACCGTCGGAGTCAATCGGTATTGGCGTGAGATGGCGGCGCAACCGCAGTACCCTATCGTGCCACAAAACACAAGGTTCACCGTGCGTCACACACCCCACCGACACCCCAATCCGATCTAGGGTTGCGCTAGGCCAATGGGAAACTCCTCCACCACCTCGCCTACACCCTGCCATCACCGCCGTCGCCATCCTCCATGGCCACCTCGGCGGGATCATCCACTCAAAGTGAAGGTAGGACTACCGATTAAATCTAGCCTAGTGATCCAATAGTCTATCACGGACGGCTACCTTCTTCAAAGGATTCTTGCTCTGGACAATATCAGATGAAATCTTCAAGAATGTCGCGCCATGTTTCCTTCGCTTCGGCTTGGAGGATGAGGAGTTGGTGATCACGCCGCTGCCTCCTTATCACCCAAGAGATAAAACCATGACTAGTTTTGTTGAACTGCACGGGGAGCTAGTCGTAGCTTCTGTGGGTGCCACAACCGAGATGCGGATGTGCGACGACATCAACAATCCGAGATGGGATCTGCGCTACAAAGTCAGTGCCCTGGCGTGTGGTCTAGCGTCTCTATCTCCCATTGCAGTGTTTGATGGTGACATCGTGTTCAAGATGAGGTGTTGTGTTGTCTCATTAGCTATGATCTCCAAACCAAAGCTGCCAAGGACGTTGTTCGCATGAAGGAGTTGAGGTATCATAATCCAAACACAGGCACGGTTGAACTTGAGCATCTAAGGAAGCATTTCTCCTCCTTTGATGTAATCTAATATGTCCCAAGTCTAATTCCAATCTAGGGTGAACATCATAGTAGATTTCATTGCTTCTGCGACCCAGTGCATGATACATATTTTTTTTCTGTTCTATTTGTGCTATTTGTTAGACATCTGACAAATAACTATTACTAAGTCACTTCTAAGAACCATCTGATTTAGGTACAAAATTCGTGCAAATATAAAATGAGCGAGAGAATATCTTATCGGACTGGAGTTGACGTCGAGTTATTGACTGGAAAGAAAGTTATTTCTAAGTTAACTGAGCTATATGGAATTAGACTTTAATTTGCAGGTTACTGGCCGCAACTGCTGACTAGACATCTACTCCCTCCATCCTTAAAAGAGTGTACTTCCAATTTTTGCTAGAAAATTAACTTTTTTATGTTTGACCCTATTTATACAATAATACATCAACATTTATGCCATCAAATTAGTTGCATTAGATTCATGATAAAATATATTTTCATCATAACATATTTGGTTTCACAAATATTGATATACTTTTGCACAAACTCGGTCAAACTTTGATGTAGTTTCACCCTCCAAGAAAGTTGGAAGTATACACTTTCAAGGACAGAGGGAGTAGGGGTAAAGCACAGTTTTGGTGCGCGTTTCACCATGCTAAATGCACTCCTATGTAAGTATTTATTTTCGTATTTGATGTTTTTCTTACAAACATAATGTTCGTATTTTTCTATAAGCAAACCTTCTTTGACTAGGCATGTACTGTGCTCAAACGTAATGTCAATTTACCTTCATAAAAAAACTTTGTTTTTCTTACAACAAGATATTTGAACCAAAACGTCATATAAACAAATCTAGGGCATATCTAGATGTGCCATAGTTATTGCACATCTAAGTGATTCAATCAAGCTAGAAGAAAAAAATGCTTTTCCGAATCTATTTTTTTTGAATATCAGTACAAACACAAGCGCTCATATACACGCGCATACACTCACCCCTATGAACGTACACATGCACACATCCTACCCCTATGAGCACCTTCGAAAGACTGAGCCGGCATATCATCTTGAAATTTACGAAGTCACCGTAGGCACCTCGTCTTCGACGGGAACGTCTCCTCCCACTGAACACTAGGATTTGAACCCTCGTGGGCTGGGGATACCATAGTCCCTCTGACCATCTAACCGCAGGTTGGTTCGCATGTTTTCACAAATCTTAGCGTAATATCAATGACATAAGATTTAGATGTGCAATACATAGTCACATCTAGATGTGCTTTAGCAAAACTAATAAAAAAATACCAACACGAATGTCCACATGGTAAAACCATCCCCTCAGACCAGTCATCGTGGTCCAACCATCATCTAAGACCTATCATGTGGTACAACCGGCCTCTAAAACTGGTGCAAAATCAGTGTGTAGAATCTGATTATGAGGATATTTAGATTTATTGGCCACGGATCTACACTTTCACCCCCCCATGTCTAGTACACAATCTTATTTTTGTAGACGTTGTTGGACCTCCAAGTGTAAAGGTTTGTAGGACAATATCAAATTTCCCTCAAGTGGATGACATAAGGTTTATCAATCCGTGGGAGGCGTAGAATGAAGATGGTCTCTCTCAATCAACCCTGCAACCAAATACCAAATAGTTTCTTGTGTCCCCAACAAACGCAATACAACGGTAAATTGTATAGGTGCACTAGTTCGGCGAAGAGGTGGTGATACAACTGCAATATGGATGGTAGATATAGGTTTTTGTAATCTGACAATATAAAAACAGCAAGGTAGCAAATAATAAAAGTGAGTAAAAACGATATTGCAATGCTTCGAAACAAGGCCTAGGGTTCATACTTTCACTAGTGCATGTTCTCTCAACAATGATAACATAATTAGATCATATAACAATCCCTCAACATGCAACAAAGAGTCACTCCAAAGTCACTAATATTGAAGAACAAAAGAAGAGATTATTGTAGGGTACGAAACCACCTCAAAGTTATTCTTTCCGGTCAATCCATTGGGCTATTCCTATAAGTGTCACAAACATCCGTAGAGTTCATAGTAAAATAACACCTTAAGACACACATCAACCAAAACTCTAATGTCACCTAGATACTCCAATGTCACCTCAAGTATCCGCGGGTTTGATTATACGATATGCATAACACAATCTCAGATTCATCTATTCGGACCAACACAAAGAACTTCAAAGAGTGCCCCAACATTTATACTGAAGAGTCAAGACGAAAACGTGTGCCAAGCCCTATGCATAAGTTCACAACGTCACTGAACCCGCAAGTTGATCACCAAAACATACATCAAGTAGATCATGTGAATATCCCATTGTCACCATAGATAAGCTCATGCAAGACATACATCAAGTGTTCTCAAATCCTTAAAGACTCAATCTGATAAGATAAATTCAAAGGGAAAACTCAATCCATTACAAGAAGGTAGAGGGGGAGAAACATCATAAGATCCAACTATAATAGCAAAGCTCGCGATACATCAAGATCGTGCCATATCAAGAACACGAGAGAGAGAGAGAGAGAGAGAGAGAAAGAGAGAGAGAGATCAAACACATAGCTACTGGTACATACCCTCAGCCCCGAGGGTGAACTACTCCCTCCTCGTCATGGAGAGCACCGGGATGATGAAGATGGCCACCGGTGATGACTCCCCCCTCCGGCAGGGTGTCAAAACAGAGTCCTAATAGGTTTTTCGTGGCTACAGAGGCTTGCGGTGGCGGAACTCCCGATCTCCATTCTGTTATGGATGTTTGGGGATATATAAGAGGTGTTGGCATTGGGAACAAGTCAGGGGGTCCATGAGGTAGCCATGAGGTAGGGGGCGCGCCCAGGGGGGGTAGGGTGTGCCCTCCACCCTCGTGGTGGCCTCGGGACTCTTCTGGTCCATCTTTGATGCTTTGTGGGCTTCTTCTTGTCCAAAAGTATGCTCCCTAAATTTTCAGGTCAATTGGACTCCGTTTAGTATTCCTTTTCTACGATACTCAAAAACAAGGAAAAAATAAAACCTGGCACTGGGCTCTAGGTTAATAGGTTAGTCCCAAAAATCATATAAAATAGCATACAAATGCATATAAAATATCCAAGATGGATAATATAATAGCATGGAACAATCAAAAATTACAGATACGCTGGAGACATATCAAGCATCCCCAAGCTTAATTCCTGCTCGTCCTCGAGTAGGTAAATGATAAAAACAAAAAATTTGATGTGAAATGCTACCTAACATATTTATCAATGTAATCTTCTCTATTGTGGCAAGAATATTCAAATTCATAAGATTCAAAACAAAAGTTTAATATTGACATAAAAACGATAATACTTCAAGCATACTAACAAGACAATTATGTCTTCTTAAAAGAACATGGCCAAAGAAAGCTTATCCCTACGAAATCATATAGTCTGGCTATGCTCCATCTTCATCACATAAAATACTCAAATCCTACACAACCCCAATGACAAGCAAAGCAATTGTTTCATACTTTTGATATTCTCAAACCTTTTCAACTTTCACACAATACATGAGCGTGAGCCATGGACATAGCACTATATGTGGAATAGAATATGGTGGTTGTGGAGAAGACAAAAAGAAGGAGATAGTCTCACATCAACTAGGCGTATCAATGGGCTATGGAGATGCCCATCAATAGATATCAATGGGAGTGAGTAGGGATTGCCATGCAACGGACGCACTAGAGCTATAAGTGTATGAAATCTCAAAAAGAAACTAAGTGGGTGTGCATCCAACTCGCTTGCTCACGAAGACCTAGGGCAATTTGAGGAAGCCCATCATTGGAATATACAAGCCAAGTTCTATAATGAAAAATTCCCACTAGTATTTGAAAGTGACAACATAGGAGACTTTTAAGATTATGGTGCTATTTTGAAACACAAGTGTGCTAAAAGGATAGTAGTATTGCCCCTTCTCTCTTTTTCTCTCATTTTTTTGCCTTTTTTCGTCCGGAGTCTCATCCTGACTTGTGTAGGAATCATAGTCTCCATCATCTTTTCCTCACTAGGACAATGCTCTAATAACGAAGATCATCACACTTTTATTTACTTACAAATCTATACCTAGAACAAAATATGACTCTATATGAATGCCTCCGGCGGTATACCGGGATGTGCAATGAATCAAGAGTGGCATGTATCAAAGAATTATGAACTGTGGCTTTGCCAAAAATATGATGTCAACTACATGATCATGCAAAGCAATATGACAATGATGAAGTGTGTCATAATAAACAGGACGGTGGAAAGTTTCATGGCAATATATCTCGAAATGGCTATGGAAATGTCATAATAGGTAGGTATGGTGGCTGTTTTGAGGAAGGTATATGGTGGGTTTATGGTACCGGTGAAAGTTGCGCGTTACAAGAGAGGGTAGCAATGGTGGAAGGATGAGAGTGCGTATATCCATGGACTCAACATTAGTCAAAAAGAACTCACATACTTATTGCAAAAATCTATTAGTCATTGAACGAAGTACTACGCACATGCTCCTAGGGGGATAGATTGGTAGGAAAAGACCATCGCTCGTCCCCAACCGCCACTCATAAGGAAGACAATCAATGAATACCTCATGCTCCAAATTTGTTACACAATGGTTCGCCATACGTGCATGCTACGGGACTTGTCGTGGAATTAACACGTCAGATGTCCTTAGTGTCCGGACTTACTCGCGAGGTCAACGCATCTATGTGGTAGCTTGGGAGGGGTTGATCGGGACGAGTAGACGCAACACGCAAGACAAGGATTTAGACAGCTTCGGGCCTCGGGAAACATCATCTGGTAATAACCCTACATACTGTTTGTGGCTAGGTCTCATTATGATCATGAGGGAGTCGCCGTAAGCCGGCTATCCTCCTTGTGTCTAGCCCTAGATATTGTTTCTTATTGCTTGTCCTTCTTTGGGGAGCCCTGCCCCTCTTTATATAAGTTAGAGGGGCGGGTTATATGTGGAGTCCTAGTAGGACTAGGACTAGCCTATCTTGTACTACAAGCCAGATACAAGTCCGGGTCTTGATTCCTTGTAAGGGAGATATTCCTCACGCCTTTGCTCTTAAGCCGGCCTATGACAACATAAGCCGGCCTTCTGGGCCTTGAGCCTCCTGGGCCCCCGGGTCTTGTTGCTCCTCTGATCCGCTTGCCAGGTCAACCATAAGCCGCCAGGATCGGGCGGGTCACTTAGTGTGTCGTCCAGCCAGGGCAAGTCATTAGTGAGTCGCCAAGTTCGGTCGGGTTATACTTCCGGCCGGGTTACACTGTGGGGTATATCCCCGACATTAGCCCCCAACTTTAGCTTGGATTTATACATGGTAAACTTATGCTGCAAAATAAACACAAGAACCAATTTGACAGGTTGTACTCCGGGTTAAGAACTCTTGTAAACCGGCACCTGAACATCCTTAAGTCCTTGTCATTTCCTTCTTCTTAGAAAATCCGGGTCAACTAAGCTAGCTTCATACTCAATTTACTGATCTTGGTTTCTCACAGAAAAATATTGTGAAGAATAATCCACTTGAGTCGGCTTCCAAGGCGCCGGGTTAAATAATTTTATTCTTTAAATACTCATCTGATATTCAGCCGGCTTGAAGATGTAAAACTTGCCAGTTTATCATTACCAAAAAAACTGTCTGATTATAAAACAGACGATGCCGGGTCATAATTGTTGTTGACACTGGTTTATGTAATTGATCCTCCTGATTTGCTCAACACTGATAATTTGAAGATTTTTTCTCCCTTATATCCATATTACCTGTAGCCCCCAAGTCTTGAGCAGAACAAAGTGATGGTTTAAAACTTGCTCCAATAAATGTTGCAACCTTGAAGAAATCCGGTTTATTCATCTCAATCATATAAACTGAATATTCCACACATGTAGCCCCCAAGTGCCGGGTTGTCATGCTTGCAGCAACCTGAGACTTGTAATTTCTTTATACTCATGAAAACTTCAACCAGTGTAGCCCCCAAGGGCCGGGTCATTATGCAAATAATGAGCAGAGACTTTGTAGATATAACCATGTAAATTTGAACAGCAATGTGTAGCCCCCAAGGGCCGGCTTAGTAAGATAATACTGAGCTGGGACTTTGTATATAATTGATAACAACATCATATAATATAGCCTCCACCATGGGGCTTGAACCCACGTCCACAAGGTTAAGAGCTTTGTACTACACCAACTAAATAGTGGACCGTTCAATATATTGGATTAATGCTTGTGTACCTTGAATTTTTGATAGGAGCAATTGGTAGCCCCCAAGGGCCGGCTCAATAAGTTGATCAAAAAATGACTTTACATTAGCCCCCAAGTGCTATGGTGTATGCTGGCAGTGACATGGGACTTGCATATTTGATATAATCACAATCTGAACAATATAGCCCCCAAGTGCCGGGTCGTAAGCCTGCAGCGACTCGGGACTATTCCTTCCATTGTAGAATAAATCATATCCATTGATAAAAATAATAATCGTTGCACTAAAGCGACTTTGAAAACCTCAATCATAGCACTGGTTATTGATAATCACAATAGAAATCCAGCCATGTTGGCTACTCAAGATTTGAATAATATAATCTGGTATGAAAACCTCAATCATTCAATATCATCATGAAAATCCAGCCATGTTGGCTATTAAAGATTTGAATAACCCGGTTTGAGAACCTCAATCATTCAATATCATCATGAAAATCCAGCCATGTTGGCTATTAAAGATTTAAATAACCCGGTTTGAGAACCTCAATCATTCAACATCATCATGAAAATCCAGCCATGTTGGCTATTAAAGATTTGAATAACCCGGTTTGAGAACCTCAATCATTCAATATCATAACGAAAATCCAGCCAAGTTTGGCTATTTAAAGAATTCAAATACCTTATCTGTTGACAAGTAAATCCGGAGTTTAAATACCCGGCGGCTCTTGGCCGATGGCGATTTAATACGCCTTCATTGTAAACCGGAATTTTTATGACCCGGCGGCTTATAGCCTTTTGAGGAAAAATCCAGAACGGATAATCATTTTGAAGCATCAACTTTGGTAATGAGCTTGAACTTAATCATTTATATGTCATATTTCTGCAAATCCTGCAGAGAGTTTAAACAACATATGCCCTGGCGACTTATCGTCAAAAACCAGGGCGGGTCATAATATCTCACATATAACCACTGTGACATTGTATTTGTACTGCCCGGCTTATATGACCTCTGCAGTAAGGGTGATGACCCAATCCTTAGAAGCCAATGCTTCCACATAGATGATGATTGTAATGAACTGGCGACTTATAGTCAAAAGTCAAGCCGGGTTAAGCATAAAACACTTACATATATTTGAGATATAATCCCAAAAAGGTCTCAAGTTAAATAATTGTGGCTGCAAATAACTTTACCAGAGACAGAATAAAACTTTTTGAGGCTTCTGATACGGATACGATCAGTAAACCATTCCAAAGGGGTTAAGCTAAGATTCGAATACGATCATATAGCCCCCAGTGGCTTTGGCGATGCCGATCAAGTGGGTATCGACAGCTATGTTCTCTTTGGTTTGAATACGACCTATGTTCGAACAGGAAGCCCCCAAGTGACCATAAGAGTTGTTTAACGACCCTGATTCGAATACGATCCACGTCGATTCCCAAAGGGGTTGAGCTATGATTCGGATACGATCAAGAAGCCCCCAAGTAGGTTCAGCAGTTTCCTAATCAAAAGGGTATCGACAGCTATGTTCTCTTTGGTTCGAATACGACCTATGTTTGAACAGGAAGCCCCCAAATGACCTTAATTTTTTTGGCATTGCGCCGATCCAGAGGGTACTGATAGCTATGCCCGATGAGCAGGAAGCCCCCAAGTGACCATAATAAGATAAGTCGTAAGGCAGGATACCTATGTTTGAACCGCGCATCATGGCAGCAAGTTCTTTTTGGCAACCTTTAATTTTTCTTAGAACTCGAACTTGCGAGAGATTAATTCTTTTTAAACCGGAACTTTAAACCGGATTTGAAAGCTTCAAAAATTTGTGAGGGACAAATTTACCTTGAATCGGATTTTAAACCGGATTTGAGAGCTTCAAAAATTTGTGAGGGACAAATTTACCTTGGGCCGGATTTCGAACCGGTTTTGAGAGCTTCGGTGCTTTGTGGGAGAAAGATGTCTCTTGAATCGGATTTTAAACCAGAATCCTTATTTTGAGCTGAAGATCTTCTGACAGCCTTTAAATTTTCATCAATCTAGCAGCAATCTCCGAGTCGGGTTATTTTTCCCTTTAATGACCTGGAGTTCTTGAATTTATTGAAACTGACTAATTTTGCCGAGTCATACCATCATAGCCCCCGAGTCTCAAGACGACTCGAGGAGTTGGCTTGAGATTCTCCATAAGTAACCGTTATATAGACCGGTTTGAATCCTGCATGGGACAGCTTGCAAACCAAAGTAATTGCTCGTTTGAAGAAAATAATATGTAATATAAAATATATTGGATGGATTTCACCTGACATGTGAGGCCAGTGATTATGCACAGAAGGTTGAGGTGACTGCGGCGGGTTATAAATGATCCCGTATGAGCCGTGTCAGCAACTCGGCCAATGGTTCCTTCCAATTGGTTGTTTGAAGTTAACCAAACTGTAGTGGCGGCGACTTGTGCACCTGCCCATTGAACCATCCAGTGGAGACGGCGGCTGATAATATATGATAATTTGCCTCTAATTTGTTGGAAGAAAACCGGGCTTCCCAAGTAGTGACTTGCTCATACTCAATAAACAGCTCATCCAGACAAGTGCGGTTCGGTGTGTCGATGTAGACCAGGCCGTGAGAGACGGACGGTAAAGACGACCGTAACATCAGAAGCAGCATAGATAGATGAACCGGCCGTGGCGTTGTAAGCCGGTACGGACGGGTAAGTTGTCTCCTTGTTCTAAGCCGGCGTGGTCGCGAGAGACAGCCACGGCGTTGTAAGCCGGTGCGGGAGTCCGTTGAGCAATGACGACCACCTGTGCCAAAAGATGTTGGCGTGCCTCCATCTCCACGGTATAATATCACTTTTTTGTCATAAATAATTGTCCTGTATAAACAATATTGCAGACCAAGGCAAAGATAAACTTGTTCTTTGACAAAAATAATATGTGCCAATAAAATATATTTAAAACGGATATCACCTGATGTGTCAGACGCGAAATAATCAGCCATGAAGCTGACGATCACTAGGTTAAGTTGAAATCATTCATGGGTGAGTCGGCCATGAGAGCAGACAGATGAATCAGCCGCAGCGTTTGTAAACCGGTGCGGACGGACGATTCGTCCTCCTTGTTGTAAACCGGCGTGATCGCGAGAGACGGCCACGGCATTATAAGCCGGCTTGGTCCACATCCGCGGTATAATACAACCTTTGTAGTAAATGGTTACCCTGCCCATAAAAAACACCATAGAATAGAGTAGTTGTGCTCCAAGTAATTAAAGTGTATTATGAAAATATATAGAAGAAATAACACCTGATTTGTTTATTTTGGACGCATGCGGGTGCGGCCATTAACGCGCAATTGGTCTCCACGTATGTGTGTTTCCTCCGATTTACACAGACTGCTCTCCGAAGAAAATTAACCCAATATGGAGTACTAGTGCTAGCCGGCGCAGACGCGTGAATCGGCCGCGAGAACAGACGGGCGAGTCGTTCATGGCGTGTCGATATAGTGAACAATTATCCTATATCAAAAACATCGCAAGCCAGAGTAATTGTCCTTTGACAAAAGTAATATATGCTAAATAAAATAAACGTAAATAGATAGATATCACCTGATTGTTCGGACGACGGATGATCCGTTCAACGCAACAGAGGCGGCTCATCAGAGGCAGCGGCTGAAACGGCCGTCAGGGCGCGACGATGGCGACCCTGAAGCGACGTCGGCGAAGTAAAGCAGCATGTCAAGACCGGGTTTAACGTTATCTCCACTTCCGGGTCAAACGCTATCACCTCCGGGTCGTAGTAGCATCCGGTGAGAAAGTAGTATTCCTGTAGTACTTGATCCGGTTGATTGATGGCTTGACGTGACCCAGCAACAACAGTGAAACATGCAGGAACAGCGGCTCGGCGGGCCGCTTCTGGTCAATCTCCACATACGAGTTGAATCGGCAATAGAATTTTATCGGTCTCGGTTTCCCTTATCGATCTAGCTTCGGCTCGCCAAGCCGCGTCGGCGGCGGCGCACAGGACGCTGAACCCTAGTTTCTCAAATCTCGTATATTGCCAATCCAGACTGGCTAATCTGAAACTGACGCGGATCCTTCTGAACAGAAATTTCCTCCTCCCGAAAATCACGAACTTCTCGACCCTTGGGAGAGATCCCTCCAAGAACTCAACACCACCGTGTGCTGGCCCCACAAGTCCGGGTCTTGGAAAATCACGGACTAGCCTATCTTGTACTACAAGCCGGATAGAAGTCCGGGTCTTGATTCCTTGTAAGGGAGATATTCCTCACGCCTTCCCTCTTAAGCCGGCCTATCACAACATAAGCCGGCCTTCTGGGCCTTGAGCCTTCTGGGCCCCCGGGTCTTGTCGCTCCTCTGATCCGCTTGCCAGGTCACCCATAAGCCGCCAGGATCGGGCGGGTCACTTAGTGTGTCGTCCAGCCAGGGCAGGTCATTAGTGAGTCGCCAAGTCCGGCCGGGTTATACTTCCGGCCGGGTTACACCGCGGGGTATATCCCCGACAGGACTCACAAACCTCAACACAAGTATTTCTCAAATTCACAACTACTCCACTAGCATGACTCTAATATCACCATCTTCATATTCAAAACAATCATAAAGAATCTAACTTCGCATAGTATTCAATGCAATTTATATGAAAGTTTTTATTATATCCCTCTTGGATGCCCATCATATTAGGACTAAATTCATAACCTAAGCAAATTACCATGCTGTTTAGAGACTCTCAAATTAATATAAGTGAAGCATGAGATATCAATTTCTTCAAAACAGAACTACCGCCGTGCTCTAAAAGATATAAGTGAAGCACTAGAGTAAACGACAAACTACTCCGAAAGATATAAGTGAAGATCAATGAGTAGTCGAATAATTATGTAACTATGTGAAGACTCTCTAACATTTAAGAATTTCAGTTCTTGTGATATTATTCAAACAGCAAGCAAAACAAAATAAAATAAAATGACGCTCCAAGCAAAACACATATCATGTTGTGAATAAAAATATAGCTCCAAGTAAAGTTACCGATGAACGAAGACGAAAGAGGGGATGCCATCCAGGGCATCCCCAAGCTTAGGCTCTTGGTTGTCCTTGAATATTACCTTGGGGTGCCTTGGTCATCCCCAAGCTTAGCTCTTGCCACTCCTTATTCCATAGTCCATCGAATCTTTACCCAAAACTTGAAAACTTCACAACACAAAACTCAACAGAAAACTCGTAAGCTCCGTCAGTATGAGAAAATAAAATCACCACTTAGGTACTATTATGAACTCATTCTAAATTTATATTGGTGTTATATATAATGTATTCCAACTTCTCCATGGTTCATACCCTCCGATACTATTCATACATTCATCAAAATAAGCAAACAACACATATAAAATAGAATCTGTCAAAAACAGAACAGTCTGTAGTAATCTGTAACTCTTGAATACTTCTGTAACTCCAAAAATCCTGAGAAATTAGGAAGTCCTAAAGAATTTGTTTATGAATCTTCTACAAAAAGAATCAACTTAAAATCACGCTTCTGTGAATTAAGAAAATTGTTTTCATGAGCGCCAAAGTTTCTGTTTTTCAGCAAGATCAAATCAACTATTACCATAAGCCACCCCAAAGGTCTTACTTGGCACTTTATTGAAACAAAAGCTATAAAACATGATTACTACAGTAGCATAATCATGTGAGCACAGAAAAACAGTAAGGGTAAATATTGGGTTGTCTCCCAAAAGCGCTTTTCTTTAATGCCTTTTTAGTTAGGCATAATGATTTCAATGATGCTCACATAAAAGATAAGAATTGAAACACAAAGAGAGCATCATGAAGAATATGACTATCACATTTAAGTCTAACCCACTTCCTATGCATAGGGATTTTTTGAGCAAATAACTTATGGGAATAAGAATCAACTACCATAGGAAGACAAAACAAGCATATGTTCAAGATTTTCAACTCATAGTGAGGAAAATTTACATTATGAAAATTTCTACAAGCATATATTCCTCCCTCATAATAAATTTCAGAAGCATCATGAATGAATTCAACAATATAACTATCACATAAAGCATTCTTTTCATGAGCCACTAGCATAGAAATTTTATTACTCTCCACATAAGCAAATTTCTTCTCATTCGGAATAGTGAGAGTATCATAAGAAACTCGAATACTATAAATTGTTTCCACATTAAAAGAGTAATATTCAGAAAAAGGGGTAATCATAATCATGACAAGTTTTATAAATATAATCATCACAAATTTTATAACATAAGTGTCATCACAATTATCATCATAAGTAGCAACTTTGTTCTCATCAAAATCAATTGAAACCTCTTCCAAAATAGTGGAATCATTACTAAATAAAGTCATGACCTCTCCAAATCCACTTTCATAATTATCACAATAAGATTCAACACATTCCAAAATAATGGGGTCATTACTTCCTAAAGTTGACACACTTCCAGACCCACTTTCAGCAATATAATCATCATAAATAGGAGGCATGCTATCATCATAGTAAATTTGCATATCAAAACTTGGGAGGTTAGAAATATCATCTTCAATAAGCATAGCATCGCCAAGCTTGGGACAAACATTAATTGCATCAAATAAATTCTCAAACATGTCATTTTCATCAAACATAGCATCCCCAAGCTTGGGCCTTTGCACATCATAAGCATAATCACTCTCATCATTAATAGTATGGATAGCACCAATAGTATAGCAATTATTATCATCATAATGAGTAGTAGGCATAACCATAACAGGAGCAGCATCATTTGGGAGGGATACCTTTTTACCTTTGCTTCTCCGTCTTTTCTTTTTCTTCTCCACATTATGTGTGGGTTTAATCCTCTTTTTGGAGCTCCTTATTAATGAGATCGGTTGAATAGAAATCTCCTCCTCGTTACCTGATTCATCATAAGAAATAATAGGAGGATATTGGAAAACCTCTTCCCTTTCATTCATATTCTCTCCATCTTCTGTTTGTTTCCTTATCTTTATGTAATTGGCAATATAAGGATTTTCAATGCAATTCACCGCACAATACATATAAATTTCCTCTAGATCAAAATCAAGAACATTATCGAGGACAAATTCTGGAATATCCTTAGTCATACGTTTCATTTCTTCATAAACCAATAGCACACTAAGTGCATTATGATGCACAAGGGAAATCAAGTCATCACAATTTTTGGACATGATTCGATCATGAAACAATTTGCATTGGAGATTTAAATGATCACGTCCATTGCAAAGTTCACAAGGACAAGATTTAAATTTTCAGCGCAAGCATTTAGCCTCTCTTACAACCATTTAGTTTCTAAATACTTATGCTTCTTGTAAAATCTATCTTCCCTATTTGGTGTGTACTTGCAAACTCTATGCACTTCACAAAAGTTGACATGCTTATAAGAGACATTTTCATCATAACTAGTGCAATCATCATTAGTACTGTGGATATTCAAAGAGTTCATACTAACAACATTGCAATCATGCTCATCATTCAAATATTTAGTACCAAACATTTTATAGACTTCTTCTTCTAGCACTTGAACACAATTTTCCTTTTCATCATACTTACGAAAGATATTAAAAAGTGAAGCATATGAGGCAAACTCAATTCCATTGTTTTGTAATTTTATTTTATAAACTAAACTAGTGGTAAAACAAGAAACTAAAAGATTCGATTGCAAGATCTAAAGATATACCTTCAAGCACTCACCTCCCCGGCAACGACGCCAGAAAAGAGCTTGATGTCTACTACACAACCTTCTTCTTGTAGATGTTGTGGGCCTCCAAGTGCAGAGGTTTGTAGGCCAGTAGCAAATTTCCCTCAAGTGGATGATCTAAGATTTATCAATCCAAAGGCCCACCATGTGGCACGAGCCCACGCGTTGCATTTTTTAATTTTTTTGAAAAAAAATTGATTTTTTTATTTTCAAATTTCTGAATTATTTGACGATTTAGTCTCTAATCACTCGTCATCATTGCCCTAATCACCCCTCATCATTCCAAATCATCTAACTTCCCGGCGTGTCACCCATCCTCTCACTACTCTAGTCTGAGCAAGCTTAACTTCCGAGTTCTATTCCCCCTAGTTTCCAAGTCTGCACTTGTTGTTTACCTGACAATTGTAAGCTGTCAATCCTATTAACCTCAGGAGTTTAGATTGAGCATGAAGTCACATGTTTCACCATTTGATTTTGAAACTATTATTCTAAAAAATAATTATTATTTAGTAATAGTAATATTTCTTGAATAAGTAGTTTGACCATAGTTTGACCACAGTTTGACCAGATTTGACCATAGTTTGACCAAAAGTCAAAAAAACTAAAATGATTATTTATTAACACTAATATTTCTTGAATGTAGTTTGATGATAATTTGACCACATTTTATGAAAATTAAAAAAACTGAAATTTGAGCATATCTTTTTTGCCTTTTAGAATTTGAGGATTCTAAAAATTTCCAAACGGGACTATGGCCGTCAAAATCAGATGCGGATTTTCGTGCTGACTTTTTCGATATATTATACTTTTTTACATCGTATGCAAAAGATATGGCGGTTTTACTTTTTCATAACACTTTTTGCAAAACATGTCTAAATTTAAGTTTTTAAATTTTCCTAACTAGTAGATGTAGTAACATAACTACATGTCGAAGATTTTAATTTTTGAAGTTTTTATCATTTTCTTTTTTTTAGAAAACTGAAATGGCTATACACAGGGGGGAGGGGTAGAGTTTGAAAATTGCCCTTTAGTGCCGGTTTGTGTCTCCATCCGGGACTAAAGGTTAATTAGACCCCTTTTGTCCCGGTTTGTGAGACAAACCGGCACTATATGTTAGACCTTTAGTCCCGGTTCGTGTCACAAACCGGGACTAAAGGGGCTCGTGGAGCCCCGGCCTAACGCCAGCCTGCCACCACCCCTTTAGTACCGGTTCGTGTCACGAACCGGTACTAAAGGTGTCGGGGATATACCCCGCAGTATGACCCGATCAGACTTAGCGGCTCACCAGAGACCCGACAGACATTTGGCGACTCACTGGATACCCTCCTGATCCTCGGTGACCTATTAGTGACCCGACGGACGGGTCAGACGATCGACAAGACTCAAGCCCAGAAGGCTGCTACGTCTTGAGCTTGCGCTGGTTTTCCTTGAAGAGGAAAGGGTGATGCAGCAATAGTAGCGTAAGTATTTCCCTCAGTTTTTGAGAACCAAGGTATCAATCCAGTAGGAGGCTCCTCAAAAGTCCCACACACCTACACAAACAAAACAAGAACTCAGCAACCAACGCGATACAGGGGTTGTCAATCCCTTCACGGCCACTTGCGAAAGTGAGATCTGATAGAGATAATATGATAAGATAAATATATTTTTGGTATTTTATAATATAGATTGGAAAAGTAAAGATGCAAATGAAAGTAGATTGAAAACTTATATGATAAAAGATAGACCCGGGGGCCATAGGTTTCACTAGTGGCTTCTCTCAAGATAGCATAAGTATTACGGTGGGTGAATAAATTACCGTCGAGCAATTGATAGAAAAGCGAATAATTATGAGATTATCTAGGCATGATCATGTATATACGCATCACGTCCGTGACAAGTAGACCGACTCCTGCCTGCATCTACTACTATTACTCCACACATCGACCGCTATCCAACATGCATCTAGAGTATTAAGTTCATAAAAAACAGAGTAACGCATTAAGAAAGATGACATGATGTAGAGGGATAAACTCATGCAATATGATATAAACTACATATTTTTATCCTCGATGGCAACAATACAATACGTGCCTTGCTGCCCCTGCTGTCACTGGGAAAGGACATCGCAAGATTGAACCCAAAGCTAAGAACTTCTCCCATTGCAAGAAAGATCAATCTAGTAGGCCAAACCAAACTGATAATTCGAAGAGACTTGCAAAGATAACTTAATCACACATAAAAGACTTCAGAGGAGATTTAAATATTTCTCATAGATAAACTTGATCAAAAACCCACAATTCATCGAATCTCGACAAACACACCAGAAAAAGAGTTACATCGAATAGATCTCCAAGAAGGTCAAGGAGAACATGGTATTGATATCCAAAGAGAGAGAAGAAGCCATCTATCTAATAACTATGGACCCGAAGGTCTGTGGTAAACTATTCACAACTCATCAGAGTGAAGGAAATATGCCCTAGAGGCAATAATAAAGTTGTTATTTATTTCCTTATATCATGATAAATGTTTATTATTCATGCTAGAATTGTATTAACCGGAAATATAATACTTGTGTGAATACATAAACAAACAGAGTGTCACTAGTATGCCTCTACTTGACTAGCTCGTTGATCAAAGATGGTTATGTTTCCTGACCATAGACATGTGTTGTCATTTGATTAACGGGATCACATCATTAGTAGAATGATGTGATTGACTTGACCCATTCCGTTAGCTTAGCACTTGATCGTTTAGTATTCTGCTATTTCATTCTTCATGACTAATACATGTTCCTATTACTATGAGATTATGCAACTCCTGTTTACTGGAGGAACACTTTGTGTGCTATCAAACGCCACAACGTAACTGGGTGATTATAAAGGTGCTCTACAGGTGTCTCCGAAGGTACTTGTTGGGTTGGCGTATTTCGATATTAGGATTTGTCACTCCGATTGTCGGAGAGGTATCTCTGGGCCCTCTCGGTAATGCACATCACTACAAGCCTTGCAATCAATGTAGCTAATGATTTAGTTACAGAATGATGCATTACGTAACGAGTAAAGAGACTTGCCGGTAACGAGATTGAACTAGGTATTGGATACCCACGATCGAATCTCGGGCAAGTAACATACCGATGACAAAGGGGACAACGTATGTTGTTATGCGGTTTGACCGATAAAGATCTTCGTAGAATATGTAGGAGCCAATATGAACATCCAGGTTCCGCTATTGGTTATTGATCGGAAATAGTTCTAGGTCATGTCTACATAGTTCTCGAACCTGTAGGGTCCGCACGCTTAACGTTACAATGACAGTTTTATTATGAGTTTATAATTTTTGATGTACCGAAGGTTTTTCGGAGTCCCGGATATGATCACGGACATGACGAGGAGTCTCGAAATGGTCGAGACATAAAGATTGATATATTTGAAGCCTATATTTGGATATCGGAATCATTCCGGGTGAAATCGGGATTTTACCGGAGTACCGGGGGGTTACCGGAACCTCCATGGCGTTAGTGGGCCTACATGGGCCCTAAGGGAAAAGAGGAGGGCCGGCTAGGGCAGGCCGCGCGCCCCCTCCCCCCTAGTCCGCATAGGACAAGGAAGGGGGGGCACCCCCCTTTCCTCTTTCCCCTTCCCCCTTTCCTTCTCCTACAAGGCAAGAAGGGGGAGTCCTACTCCCATTGGGAGTAGGACTCCTCCAGGCGCACCCCTAGGGGCCGGCCGCACCTCCCCCTCCCTCCTTTATATACGGGGGCAGGGGGCACCCCATAACACACAAGTTGATCTTCGTGATCGTTCCTTAGCCGTGTGCGGTGCCCCCCTCCACCATATTCCACCTCGGTCATATCATTGCGGTGCTTAGGCGAAGCCCTGCGTCGGTAGAACATCATCATCGTCACCACACCGTCGTGCTGACGGAACACATCCCCGACACCCTGCTGAATCGGAGTCCGAGGATCATCATCGAGCTGAACGTGTGCTGAACTCAGAGGTGCCGTACGTTCGGTACTTGGATCGGTCGGATCGTGAAGACGTACGACTACATCAACCGCGTTGTCATAACGCTTCTGCTTTCGGTCTACGAGGGTACATGGACAATACTCTCCCCTCTCGTTGCTATGCATCACCATGATCTTCCATGTGCGTAGGAATTTTTTTGAAATTACTACGTTCCCCAACAGTGGCATCCGAGCCAGGTTTTATGCGTAGATGTCATATGCACGAGTAGAACACAAGTGAGTTGTGGGCGATAAAAGTCATACTGCTTACCAGCATGTCATACTTTGGTTCAGCGGTATTGTGGGATGAAGCGGCCCGGACTGACATTACGCGTACGCTTACGCGAGACTGGTTTCACCATTACGAGCACTCGTGCTTAAAGGTGACTGGAGGGTGTCTGTCTCTCTCACTTTAGTTGAACCAAGTGTGGCTACGCCCGGTCCTTGCGAAGGTTAAAACAGCACCAACTTGACAAACTATCATTGTGGTTTTGATGCGTAGGTAAGAACGGTTCTTGCTAAGCCCGTAGCAGCCACGTAAAACTTGTAACAACAAAGTAGAGGACGTCTAACTTGTTTTTCCAGGGCATGTTGTGATGTGATATGGTCAAGACGTGATGCTATATTTTATTGTATGAGATGATCATGTTTTGTAACCAAAGTTATCGGCAACTAGCAGGAGCCATATGGTTGTCGCTTTATTGTATGAAATGCAAACGCCCTGTAAATGCTTTACTTTATCACTAAGCGGTAGCGATAGTCGTAGAAGCAATAGACGGCGTAAACAAAAACGATGCTACGATGGAGATCAAATTGTCGCGCCGGTGACGATGGTGATCATGGAGGTGCTTCGGAGATGGAGATCACAAGCACAAGATGATTGTCGGTGTCAAAATCGGCGGATCTCAGGTAGGGGATCCCGAACTGTGCATCTAGGCGGATGGTAACAGGAGACAAGGGACACGATGTTTTACCCAGGTTCGGGCCCTCTTGATGGAGGTAAAACCCTATGTCCTGCTTGATTGATATTGATATTGTGGATGTTTACAAGAGTGGATCTACCACGAGATCAAGGAGGCTAAACCCTAGAAGCTAGCCTATGGTATGATTGTTGTATGATGTCCTACGGACTAGAGCCATCCGGTTTATATAGACACCGGAGAGGGCTAGGGTTACATAGAGTCGGTTACAATGGTAGGAGATCTACATATCCGTATCGCCAAGCTTGCCTTCCACGCCAAGGAAAGTCCCATCCGGACACGGGGCGAAGTCTTCAATCTTGTATCTTCATAGTCTTGGAGTCCGGTCGATGATGATAGTCCGGCCGATGATAGTTCGGCTGATGATGGTAGTCCGGCTATCCGGACACCCCCTAATCCAGGACTCCCTCAGTAGCCCCTGAACCAGGCTTCAATGACGATAAGTCCGGCGCGTATATTGCTTGGCATTGCAAGGCGGGTTCCTCCTCCGAATGATAGAAGATTGTGAACACCAGGATAGTGTCCGGCTCTGCAAAATAAATTCCACATTTCACTGTAGAGAGAATAATATATACACAAGTTCAATCTGCTGACATTTTTTTGCGGCATGACGTCACGCCACTACCAAGCCATTACTTGAATCATTTTTTACTCTACCACCTCAGCGCATTTAGCGAAGCGGTTTCCTTGGCACGTCTTGTCGAAGCAGAGATCGTGTTTCCCCTTAATCCGGGATTCTCATCAATACGGACGTGGGTAACCCAACCGCGCCATTGATGGTGACGCTTGGGGGATAAGCGAGTTTTACCAGGCCGGTGGGGGACGCGTAGACTTCGCCCGCCCATATAAGGGATAAGGATTCACCTTTTCACCTACGCCTTCTTCCTCCTTTGCTTATCCATCTCCGCGCACTCGAGCTCCAGCGCCCAAGCCCGCACATCTCGTCTCAACCTTCCCCAGTCATGTCTGGAGCGGGAGGCAAGTGGATGACCTCCTCCGTTACGGAGGAGCACATCGAAAGACTGCGCAGCGCCGGCTACCTGTCCGGCGACATCGCGCACCGGCTGCCCGACGAGGGGCAGCTCATCCCCACCCCCAGGCCCCATGAGAGGGTCGTTTTTCTTCCCCACTTCCTCCGCGGACTGGGTTTTCCACTTCACCCCTTTGTCCGGGGGCTCATGTTCTACTACGGCCTGGATTTCCATGATCTGGCGCCGAACTTCATCCTCAACATCTCGGCGTTTATCGTCGTGTGCGAGGCCTTCCTCTGCATCCAGCCCCACTTCGGCTTGTGGCTCAAGACCTTCAATGTCAAGCCGAAGGTAGTGAAGGGCACTCAAGCGGAGTGCGGAGGCGCCATGTTGGGCAAGATGCCCAATGTCCTTTGGTTCGAAGGGGCCTTCGTGGAATCCGTCAAGGGGTGGCAATCGGGGTGGTTCTATATCACCGAGCCGCGCGACCCTAAGTGGGCGGCGGCCCCCGAGTTCAGATCTGGTATCCCCACGCAGCTCACCTCCTGGAAAGAGAAGGGCTTGCTGTGGGGTAGTTCGGAGGAGGTGACGGGACTCCAAGCCTGTATCCAGAAGCTGGTGAAGAAGCTCAGGCTGGTTAACGTGGTCCAAGTCATGCTCGTCCGCCGGATTCTCCCATGCCAAGAGCGGGCATTCAATCTGTGGGAGTTCAATCCGGAACAGCACCAGGCGCTGAGCGGGCTCTTCGATACGACGTACGAAGGCGCCTGGAGGGTGCTGTTTAAGGGCGCCGAAGCCCCCGCATCCGCGACTGAAGATCGCGGATTTCGCTCGCAGCGCCAAGCCGACGAGGTAAGTGATTCTACCCCTTTACGGGACACTTGCTTTTCATAGTTTGACTCTATGCGGGTTTTAATTTCCCCTTTTCCTTTGACAGGACTGGATGAGGAAGGCGGAGCAGATTATCTGCCCGGCTCCTATGCCAGAAAACCCAGTAGACGCCCGTCTAGCGAGGCTGCTGGTTCCGGCACCGCACGTGGTGCCGGAGAAGAAGGCCAAGAAGGAGGCCACGGGTGCTCGAAAGAGTTCCCGTTTTCAGGTGTCCGACGGCTCCGGGGTGGACTCCTCCCCCGAAAACGAGGAGGAGAAAGAGGACTCTCTCCCAGAGGGGGAGAGAGGAAGAGGAAGGCTTCCCCAACAGGGGAGGCCGAAGGGTCCAAGAGGGGAAGGACTATTCCCCCGGACAGCTCCGCCAACATCAACGTTGGCGGGGAAGAATGGCCTTCAAGGGCCAGGCCTCCGGCAAGATCGTAAGTATCCGGATTCCTGAATGAGTTATAATTTCTTTTTCTGCGTCACATAGTGTCATTCTGATGCCGCATGCTGCCTGTAGTCCGGCCAATGATGATCTCCCCGCTTCAACGAGCGGGTCGTTGGCTCCGTCGGAGGTAGACTCCATCCCGACCGCCTCCACCCCTCGCGACACCGAAGACGCCGAGGTGGGGTCCCAAGAAGGGGCCCATCAGGGGGGGCTCCAGAGGCGCCACGAGGCGGCCTCCCGGACTTTGCACCGGACTCCATATCAGAACCCGCAGTGGTTCCGGAGTCCGGCCGGCGGCCCCTTCACACGAAGGGCAAGACCGTGACGCCGGCGGCTTCCGTCCAACCGGAGGCGCCGGATAATTTGTTGGAGGCGCTCCAGAGCGCTTCCATCGAGGAAGAACACCGCACTATTATGAGTGCGGTGATTCAGAAGGTACAGCTCGCCAAGAGCGGGCTGACCGAAGCCTGCAGCAGCCTTCTATCAGGCTTTGAGGTAAGAAGTTAAAAATATGCAATGTAATACCGCATAGACAGTAGCCCCTGATGCTCGGTTCGGTGTTCGGAAAGAAAAGCCGGACTGAGGATCTGAAAAAAAAGATATACGCAGGGTTGCTAAAAAATTATGTCAATATGGGTTGCAGGCTGCGCTGCTGACCTCTGCCGCACTGACTGCGGAGGTCGGTGCTTTGAAGCAGGAGCTCGAGCGGTCCGAGCAAGAGCTCGGCCGCGCCAAGAAGCAGCTCCAGGACAAAGAAGGTGAGTAACACCACTTTGAACTTGTACCTTACAGAAAAGGATTTAGGTTGCAACAAAAATAACAAGGATAACATGGGTACTGCAGGGGCCACGAACGAGGTGGCGACCCTGAAGGAGGCCGTGTCTGCGGCCGAACGCAATGCGGCCGCGGAACGAGCAGAGCGAGAAAAGCAGGAGGCGCGGGTGGCGGTGGTTCAGCAAGAGCTCCAGGCTCTCATGGAAAAGCATGAGAGTTTGGAGCGTGACTCAAAGACTCGAGAGTCCGAGCTTGCCTCGGCTCTCGAAAGTGCCAAGACTGCCAAGGCCGATGCCCATAAGTCCCTTCAGGAGATTGAGTTGGTGAGGAAGATAGCGGCGGGTAAGGCATTTTTCATGCAAAGCAAGCATGTGAATGTAAATTACGTGTTACTTACCCGTATTCGGAGCTCTCCAGGGGCATTTGCAGATCTGCCTCGCAGTGTATCTGATGCCGCCGCATTCTATCGAGCCGAGGAGGGGAGCTCAACGGAGAAGGTCTTCTGGTCTCAGTATGCTGAGGCCGGCCATCCGGTGCCCCCTAGCGACCAGCTGAAGCAGCTGGTCGAGCTCCACAAGGCGGCCGAGCAGGCCATGAAGGGCCTCATAGTCCGGCTGTGGCCTGGAGAGGCCATGCCTGGGAGCTACTTCGGCCTCGTGCGACGGTTGGTGGATGCGTGCCCCTGGGTGGAGGTTATCAAGCGCTCCGCCTGTATTGAAGGTGCTCGTCGGGCCCTTGCCCGCGCAAAGGTGCATTGGGGCAAGCTGGATGCGGAGAAGCTAATCACTGACGCGCCACCAGCGGGCAAGGAATATCGTACGCCCGAAATGTACTATAGGACTGTCCTGAAGGGTGCCCGCAAGATTGCGGATGAGTGCCCCAGGGATGTAATTATTGAGTAAATTCGCAATGTGTTATCCTGTGCGCTGAAAACTTTGTTCATATGCGCTAAGCAACGCTTGTTAATTTAAAATATTACCTTCTGTGCGGCCGTTTATTAAATCTGAGAGATGGCAAGTCGTCGGCTTCAGCCCCCATGCCACGAGTGCTGGGGTGTTCGGGATAAACTTGAGCACTCTTGTTCCCATTTTTGGGTCCATCTAGGGAGGCGCTCAACACAACGAACAAGGCAACCGGACTTATAGTGCTTGAACACTCTCACTTAGCCATAGAATTCTATAATTTTAAATTTCGGCGAAGCCCCTAGTATTCGGAAGACCGAATTAGGGGCGCTATCCACGCCTTCGTCGGACATTATCCGGAACTTCGCTCGAAGCGGCGTAGGTCTTTAAGGACCCGAAAGGACCTCTCGAACAGCGACCAGTCTCTCGCCTTATCATGACAGTCAGTTTTAGCTTTCTCCACTGAGGCGTTAACCCGGCTCAACCGGGGCGCAATCGCAGTGGTTCTCCCAGTGCTACCTTAGCCGATAGAACGGAACGTAAGGTGCCAAACATGGGAGCCGGGCAAACCCAACTATTGACCCAAGACATGATTCGGAGCCGATTCATATAATGCTATAAGTTCGGGGTGCCGCACTTGTGAAAGTGTTCGGACTTTATCACACCATAATGCGGGGAACATAAGCCCCTGGTGTATTTGGCCGTACCAAAATGTACGGATGCAACATGTCGTAAATGAACATATATATATAAGGTAATGCAATTATGGGCAAAAAGTGCTGCATTTTATTCGAGAAGATCTGTTATGAGTACGGAATGATACAAATAGTGCGGAAAGCAAGGGATTGGACGAATTAAAGGCGTCTCCCTCCAGGGGTAGGCCGCGGAATGGTGTATTTAACAAATTTAATGCTCGTAATGGAGACCACCTGAGTGTTCGTCGCGGCCTTTGTCCCTCCCTGGCTGTTGCATCATGAGTTCGGCAGATTCGCCGCCGGACAGAGTTCTGTATAAAAAAGAGAAAATAAAAGATAAAAAGAGCGACACACTTGGGAGCCCCTGGTGTGGTCGAACCGCACTCTGGGTCTGTTGTGGTTGTGCCTCTCCCCCTATGCCCATGGTATCTCCAGGGCGTAATTATGTACGCGGAGAGTTTGTCTTACAATTGAGCGAGGGCTGGGGTTGAGGCCGCATTGCTACGCGTGCTCGGAACGTGCCAGGTGGTCTTGGTTGATGTTGCTCCGGGCGCGTTTGGCCGTGTCCGGTCGTTTAACGGCCGGACTCGAAAATTGCCTTAAAAGGCTGCTCTGTACTTCTGCCGCGAGAGCCGCTGTATGTTCCTCCGTTCGGAGGGAGCGTTCCGTGTTTCCATTGACCGTGATGACTCCACGAGGGCCTGGCATCTTGAGCTTAAGGTATGCATAATGCGGCACCGCGTTGAATTTTGCGAACGCGGTTCGTCCGAGCAGAGCGTGATAGCCACTGCGGAACGGGACTATGTCGAAGATTAACTCCTCGCTTCGGAAATTATCCGGGGATCCGAAGACCACTTCCAGTGTAACTGAGCCTGTACAACTGGCCTCGACACCTGGTATGACGCCTTTGAAGGTTGTCTTTGTAGGTTTAATCCTTGAAGGGTCTATGCCCATCTTGCGCACTGTATCCTGATAAAGCAGGTTCAGGCTACTGCCGCCGTCCATCAGGACTCTCGTGAGGTGAAATCCATCGACGATTGGGTCTAAAACCAATGCGGCGAATCCGCCATGGCGGATACTGGTCGGATGGTCTCTTCGATCGAAAGTGATCGGGCAAGAGGACCATGGGTTGAATTTTGGGGCGACTGGCTCCATCGCGTATACGTCCCTTAGTGCACGCTTCCGCTCCCTCTTGGGAATATGCGTTGCGTATATCATGTTTACCGTCCGAACTTGAGGGGGGAATCCCTTTTGTCCTCTGTTGTTCGGCGGCCGGGTCTCTTCCTCGTCATCGCTGTGTAGCCCCTTGTCACTGTTTTCGGCGATTAATTTGCCTGCCTGCTTGAATACCCAACAATCTCTGTTGGTGTGGTTAGCTGGCTTTTCGGGGGTTCCATGTATTTGACAGGAGCGGTCGAGTATTCGGTCCAAATGGGACGGGCCCGGAGTGGTTCTTTTGAATGGCTTCTTCCGTTGACCGGGCTTGGAGCCTCGGAATCCGGCGTTGACTGCCGTATCCTCATTGCTGTCGCCGTTAATGCGGCGTTTGTTTTTGTTTCGACGCAACCTGCCATTGCGGTCCTTGGTATCCGGACTGCCAGCGTTTTTGCTGAGGTTGTTGCTGCGAGCTAGCCAGCTATCCTCTCCCGCACAGAAGCGGGTCATGAGTGATGTGAGGGCTGCCATGGATTTCGGCTTCTCCTGTCCTAGGTGCCGGGCCAGCCACTCGTCGCGGATGTTATGTTTGAAGGCAGCGAGGGCCTCTGCATCCGGACAGTCGACGATTTGATTTTTCTTTGTTAAGAACCGTGTCCAGAATTGCCTGGCCGATTCGTCTGGCTGCTGGATTATGTGGCTTAGGTCATCTGCGTCCGGTGGTCGCACATACGTGCCCTGGAAGTTGTCGAGGAATGCGGCTTCCAGGTCTTCCCAGCATCCAATTGACTCTGCGGGCAGGCTGTTAAGCCAATGCCGAGCTGGTCCTTTAAGCTTGAGCGGGAGATATTTGATGGCGTGAAGATCGTCGCCGCGGGCCATATGTATATGGAGGAGATAATCCTCAATCCAAACCGCGGGGTCTGTTGTGCCATCGTAGGATTCGATATTAACGGGTTTAAACCCTTCAGGGATTTGATGATCCATTACTTCGTCAGTGAAGCATAGTGGGTGTGCGGCGCCTCTGTATTGAGCAATATCGCGACGTAGCTCGAGAGAGCGTTGTCTGCTGTGTTCGGCCCGGCCGGAGTAGTTGTATCCGGCGCGACGGTATTCGTCGTGGGTCTTGGGGCGCCCACGTGATCCATAGATAGATCTGGATTGTCTTGCCTTGTCCTCCAATATGTCTTGCAAGTCCGGCGCATTCCCTCGTGGCTTCATGTTTTTTGAGTAATGCCGGGGTATGGTTTTGGTGGAGGGTTTGCATGCCTCTCTGTCGCGGTCACGAGGTGGTCGGTCTGCCGTATTGTGCGCTGGTGATGTAGGTTTGTATGCTTCCTCCTCTAGTCGGGGGAGCAACTTGTGTTTTGGGTAAGTTTTGGAGGGGCGTTCGAGTTCATACTCTTCGGCCGCGAGGACCTCGGTCCATCTGTCGGCCAGTAGGTCTTGATCAGCTTGAAGCTGTTGCTGCTTTTTCTTTAGGCTGTTTGCCGTGGCCATTAGCCTGCATCTAAAACGCTCTTGGTCGACGGGATCCTCAGGCATGACGAATTCGTCGTCGTCGAGGCTTGCCTCGTCTCCGGAGGGAGGTAAGTAATTATCATCCTCGACCTCGTCGTCTGCCGCTCTCTCGTGAGGGCTTGCTTCTGCCTCCTCCTGCGCTGGATCGTGCTGGAGGGGGTTGTCTTCGGCACTTTCCGGGGTGCTATTATCTCCTGCGCTGGAATCTCCATTCTTGCTGTGGCGGGATTTAGAGCGGCGCCGCTGACGTCGGCGCTTGGGCTGTTTCTTTAAGGAATCGGCCTCCGCTGCTTCTTCGCCGTCCCCATCTTTTGGGGTGTCCACCATGTATATGTCGTATGACGAGGTGGTCTTCCAGTGTCCTGTAGGCACTGGTTCTTGATAGTCTCCGGCATCGTCGTCCATATCATCGATGTCTTTGGAGTCGTAGTCGAGTACGTCGGTTAGATCGTCGATGGTGGCTACAAAGTGGGTGGTGGGTGGGGTTTGAATTTCTTCGTCGTCCGCATCCCAACCTTCCTGGTCGTAGTTCGGCCAGGGTTCTCCGGATAGGGAGAGATGCTTCAGCGAATATAAGATATCGCCAAAGGGTGAGTGCAGAAAGATGTCCGCAGCGGTGAATTCCATGATCGGCGCCCAATCGGATTCGACTGGCAGGGGCGCAGGAGGTTCGGAGTCCGGCAAAGAGTCCGGCACCTCGGAGTCATGAGCTTTGTGCGGGACAGGGTAAGTGTTCGGCTCCATCGCCGTAGAAGTTGCAGCTCCCGAGGCGGTGTTCTGCCATCCGTCCTCGATCTAAGTGATCGGCTTCGGACTATGGGTCGGAGCATATTCGTGTGCAGCCTCCAAGGTGCAGTCCGGCGGCAGAGTTAGGTCATGCCCATCATGACAGCGTGGCACGCTCGGCTGTGGCTCGGATCCATCGAAGATCAAGTCCCCGCGGATATCGGCCGTGAAGTTTAGGCTCCCAAACCTGACCTGACGGCCAGGGGCGTAGCTTTCGATCTGCTCCAGATGGCCAAGTGGGTTGGCCCGCAGTACGAAGCCGCCGAATACGAAGATCTGTTCGGGGAGAAAAGTCTCACCCAGGACTACGTCGTTGTAGATTGAAGAGGCCATCAAGCCTATCGGTGACGACACAGAGGAACTCTCAATGAAAGCACCAATGTCGGTGTCAAAACCGGCGGATCTCAGGTAGGGGGTCCCGAACTGTGCGTCTAGGCGGATGGTAACAGGAGACAAGGGACACGATGTTTTACCCAGGTTCGGGCCCTCTTGATGAAGGTAAAACCCTATGTCCTGCTTGATTGATATTGATATTGTGGATGTTTACAAGAGTGGATCTACCACGAGATCAAGGAGGCTAAACCCTAGAAGCTAGCCTATGGTATGATTGTTGTATGATGTCCTACGGACTAGAGCCATCCAGTTTATATAGACACGGAGAGGGCTAGGGTTACATAGAGTCGGTTACAATAGTAGGAGATCTACATATCCATATCGCCAAGCTTGCCTTCCACGCCAAGGAAAGTCCCATCCGGACATGGGGCGAAGTCTTCAATCTTTTATCTTCATAGTCTTGGAGTCCGGTCGATGATGATAGTCCGGCCGATGATAGTTCGGCTGATGATGGTAGTCCGGCTATCCGGACACCCCCTAATCCGGGACTCCCTCAATGATGATGGCCATATCATATCACTTATATTGATTGCATGTGATGTTTATATTTTATGCATCTTATCTTGCTTTGATTGACGGTAGCATTATAAGATGATCTCTCACTAAATTTCAAGATAAAAGTGTTCTCCCTGAGTATGCACCGTTGCCAAAGTTCGTCGTGCCCAGACACCACGTGATGATCGGGTGTGATAAGCTCTACGTCCATCTACAACAGGTGCAAGCCAGTTTTGCACACGCAGAATACTCAGGTTAAACTTGACGAGCCTAGCATATGCAGATATGGCCTCGGAACACTGAGACCGAAAGGTCGAGCGTGAATCATATAGTAGATATGATCAACATAGTGATGTTCACCATTGGAAACTACTCCATTTGACGTGATGATTGGTTATGGTTTAGTTGATTTGGATCACGTGATCAATTAGAGGATTAGAGAGATGTCTTTCTAAGTGGGAGTTCTTAAGTAATATGATTAATTGAACTTAAATTTCTCATGAACTTAGTACCTGATAGTATCTTGCTTGTCTATGTTGATTGTAGATAGATGGCCCGTGATGTTGTTCCGTTGAATTTTAATGCGTTCCTTGAGAAAGCAAAGTTGAAAGATGATGGTAGCAATTACACGGACTGGGTCCGTAACTTGAGGATTATCCTCATTGCTGCATAGAAGAATTACGTCCTAGAAGCACCGCTGGGTGCCAGGCCTGCTGCTGGAGCAACACCAGATGTTGTGAACGTTTGGCAGAGCAAAGCTGATGACTACTCGATAGTTCAGTGTGCCATGCTTTACGGCTTAGAACCGGGACATCAACGACGTTTTGAACGCCATGGAGCATATGAGATGTTCCAGGAGTTGAAGTTAATATTTCAAGCAAATGCCTGAATTGAGAGATATGAAGTCTCCAATAAGTTCTATAGCTGCAAGATGGAGGAGAATAGTTCTGTCAGTGAGCATATACTCAAGATGTCTGGGTATAATAATCACTTGATTCAACTGGGAGTTAATCTTACAGATGATAGCGTCATTGACAGAATTCTCCAATCACTGCCACCAGGCTACAAAAGCTTTGTGATGAACTATAATATGCAAGGGATGGAAAAGAAAATTCCCGAGCTCTTCGCAATGCTAAAGGCTGCGGAGGTAGAAATCAAGAAGGAGCATCAAGTGTTGATGGTCAACAAGACCACTAGTTTCAAGAAAAAGGGCAAAGGGAAGAAGAAGGGGAACTTCAATAAGAACAGCAAGCAAGTTCCTACTCAGGAGCAGAAACCCAAGTCTGGACCTAAGCCTGAAACTGAGTGCTTCTACTTCAAGCAGACTGGTCACTGGAAGCGGAACTGCCCCAAGTATTTGGTGGATAAGAAGGATGGCAAGGTGAACAAAGGTATATGTGATATACATATTATTGATGTGTACCTTACTAGAGCTCGCAGTAGCACCTGGGTATTTGATACTGGTTCTGTTGCTAATATTTGCAACTCGAAACAGGGACTACGGATTAAGCGAACACTGGCCAAGGACGAGGTGACGATGCGCGTGGGAAATGGTTCCAAAGTCGATGTGATCGCGGTCGGCACGCTACCTCTACATCTACCTTCGGGATTAGTATTAGACCTAAATAATTGTTAGTTAGTGCCAGCGTTGAGCATGAACATTATATCTGGATCTTGTTTGATGCGAGATGGTTATTCATTTAAATCAGAGAATAATGGTTGTTCTATTTATATGAGTAATATCTTTTATGGTCATGCACCCTTGAAGAGTGGTCTATTTTTGATGAATCTCAATAGTAGTGATACACATATTCATAATGTTGAAGCCAAAAGATGCAGAGTTGATAATGATAGTGCAACTTACTTGTGGCACTGCCGTTTGGGTCATATCGGTGTAAAGCGCATGAAGAAACTCCATGCTGATGGACTTTTGGAACCACTTGATTATGAATCACTTGGTACTTGCGAACCATGCCTTATGGGCAAGATGACTAAAACGCCGTTCTCCGGTACAATGGAGAGAGCAACAGATTTATTGGAAATCATACATACAGATGTATGTGGTCCAATGAATGTTGAGGCTCGTGGCGGATATCGTTATTTTCTCACCTTCACAGATGATTTGAGAAGATATGGATATATCTACTTAATGAAACATAAGTCTGAAACATTTGAAAAGTTCAAAGAATTTCAAAGTGAAGTTGAAAATCATCGTAATAAGAAAATAAAGCTTCTACGATCTAATCGTGGAGGAGAATATTTGAGTTACGAGTTTGGTCTACATTTCAAACAAAGCGGAATAGTTTCGCAACTCACGTCACCCGGAACACCACAGCGTAATGGTGTGTCCGAGCGTCGTAGTCGTACTTTACTTGATATGGTGTGATCTATGATGTCTCTTACTGATTTACTGCTATCGTTTTGGGGTTATGCTTTAGAGACGGCCGCATTCACGTTAAATAGGGCACCATCAAAATCCGTTGATACAACGCTTTACGAACTGTGGTTTGGCAAGAAACCAAAGTTGTCATTTATAAAAGTTTGGTGTTGCGATGCTTATGTGAAAAAACTTCAACCTGATAAGCTCGAACCCAAATCAGAGAAATGTGTCTTCATAGGATAGCCAAAGGAAACTATTGGGTACACCTTCTATCACAAATTCGAAGGCAAGACATTCGTTACTAAGAATGGATCCTTTCTAGAGAAGGAGTTTCTCTCGAAAGAAGTGAGTGGGAGGAAAGTAGAACTTGATGAGGTAACTGTACTTGCTCCCTTATTGGAAAGTAGCTCATCACAGAAATCTGTTCCTGTGACACCTACACCAATTAGTGAGGAAGTTAATGATGATGATCATGGAACTTCAGATCAAGTTGTTACTGAACCTCGTAGATCAACTAGAATAAAATCCGCACCAGAGTGGTACGGTAATCCTATTCTGGAAGTCATGTTACTAGACCATGATGAACCTACGAACTATGAAGAAGCGATGGTGAGCCCAGATTCCGCAAAATGGCTTGAGGCCATGAAATCTGAGATGGGATCCATGTATGAGAACAAAGTGTGGACTTTGGTTGACTTGCCCAATGATCGGCAAGCAATTGAAAATAAATGGATCTTCAAGAAGAAGACTGACACTGACGGTAATGTTACTGTCTACAAAGCTCGACTTGTCGCAAAAGGTTTTTGAAAAGTTCAAGGGATTGACTACGATGAGACATTCTCACCCGTAGCGATGCTTAAGTATGTCCGAATCATGTTAGCGATTGCCGCATTTTATGATTATGAAATATGGCAGATGGATGTGAAAACTGCATTCCTGAATGGGTTTCTGGAAGAAGAGTTGTATATGATTTAACTAGAAGGTTTTGTCGATCCAAAGGGAGCTAACAAAGTGTGCAAGCTCCAGTGATCCATTTATGGACTGGTGCAAGCCTCTTGGAGTTGGAATAAATGCTTTGGTAGTGTGATCAAAGCATTTGGTTTTGTACAGACTTTTGGAGAAGCCTGTATTTACAAGAAAGTGAGTGGGAGCTCTGTAGCATTTCTGATATTATATGTGGATGACATATTACTGATCGGAAATGATATAGAATTTCTGGATAGCATAAAGGGATACTTGAATAAGAGTTTTTCAATGAAAGACGTCGGTGAAGCTGCTTACGTATTGGGCGTTAAGATCTATAGAGATAGATCAAGACGCTTAATTGTACTTTCACAAAGCACATACCTTGACAAAGTTTTGAAGAAGTTCAAAATGGATCAAGCAAAGAAAGGGTTCTTGCTTGTGTTACAAGGTGTGAAGTTGAGTAAGACTCAAAGCCCGACCACTGCAGAAGATAGACAGAAGATGAAAGATGTTCCCTATGCTTCAGCCATAGGCTCTATCATGTATGCAATGATGTGTACCAGACCTGATGTGTGCCTTGCTATAAGTCTAGCAGGGAGGTACCAAAGTAATCCAGGAGTGGATCACTGGACAGCGGTCAAGAACATCCTGAAATACCTGAAAAGGACTAAGGATATGTTTCTCATATATGGAGGTGACAAAGAGCTCATCATAAATGGTTACATTGATGCAAGCTTTGACACTGATCCGGACGATTCTAAATCACAAACCGGATACGTGTTTACATTGAACGGTGGAGCTCTCAGTTGGTGCAGTTCTAAACAAAGCATTGGGGCGGGATCTACGTGTGAAGTGGAGTACATAGCTGCTTCGAAAGCAGCAAATGAAGGAGTCTGGATGAAGGAGTTCATATCCGATCTAGGTGTCATACCTAGTGCATCGGGTCCAATGAAAATCTTTTCTGACAATATTGGAGCAATTGCCTTAGCAAAGGAATCCACATTTCACAAGAGAACCAAGCACATAAAGAGACGCTTCAATTCCATCCGGGATCTAGTCCAAGTGGGAGACATAGAAATTTGCTAGATACATACGGATCTGAATGTTGCAGGCCGTTGACCTAGAGGCTCCATGACTCCATGGGTGTTAGAATCATTACTGTGTAATCTAGATTATTGACTCTAGTGCAAGTGGGAGACTGAAGGAAATATGACCTAGAGGCAATAATAAAGTTGTTATTTATTTCCTTATATCATGATAAATGTTTATTATTCATGCTAGAATTGTATTAACCAGAAAGATAATACTTGTGTGAATACATAAACAAACAGAGTGTCACTAGTATGCCTCTACTTGACTAGCTCGTTGATCAAAGATGGTTATGTTTCCTGACCATAGACATGTGTTGTCATTTCATTAACGGGATCACATCATTAGGAGAATGATGTGATTGACTTGACCCATTCCGTTAGCTTAGCACTTGATCGTTTAGTATTCTGCTATTGCTTTCTTCATGACTTATACATGTTCCTATGACTATGAGATTATACAACTCCCGTTTACTGGAGGAACACTTTGGGTGCTACCAAACGTCACAACGTAACTGGGTGATTATAAAGGTGCTCTACAGGTGTCTCCGAAGGTACTTGCTGGGTTGGCATATTTCGAGATTAGGATCTGTCACTCCGATTGTCGAAGAGGTATCTCTGGGCCCTCTCGGTAATGCACATCACTACAAGCCTTGCAAGCAATGTAGCTAAAGAGTTAGTTACGGAATGATTCATTACGTAACGAGTAAAGAGACTTGCCGGTAACGAGATTGAACTAGGTATTGGATACCGATGATCGAATCTCGGGCAAGTAACATACCGATGACAAAGGGAACAATGTATGTTGTTATGCGATTTGACCGATAAAGATCTTCGTTGAATATGTAGGAGCCAATATGAACATCCAGGTTCCGCTATTGGTTATTGACCGGAAACAGTTCTAGGTCATGTCTACATAGTTCTCGAACCTGTAGGGTCCGCACGCTTAACGTTACGATGATAGTTTTATTATGAGTTTATAAGTTTTGATGTACCGAAGGTTGTTCGGAGTCCCGGATATGATCACGTACATGACGAGGAGTCTTGAAATGGTCGAGACATAAAGATTGATATATTGGAAGCCTATATTTGGATATCAGAATCGTTCCTGGTGAAATCGGGATTTTACCGGAGTACCGGGGGGTTACTGGAACCCCCTCGGGGGTTAATGGGCCTACATGGGCCCTAAGGGAGAAGAGGAGGGCCGGCCAGGGCAGGCCGCGTGCCCCCTCCCCTCCTAGTCCGAATAGGACAAGGAAGGGGGGGGGCGCCCCCCTTTCCTCTTTCCCCTTCCCCCTTTCCTTCTCCTAGAAGGCAAGAAGGGGGAGTCCTACTCCCGGTGGGAGTAGGACTCCTCCAGGCGCACCCCTAGGGGCCGGCCGCACCTCCCCCCTCCCTC